>NC_073381.1:18036612-19236612 GCF_028641065.1 Leucoraja erinaceus | reverse complement strand
TGGAGCTGACCAGAGAAAAGGCAATTCTGGATTTAGTGTTGTCCAATGAACCAGATATGATAAGAGAACTCGAGGTAAAGGAACCGCTTGGAGGTAGTGATCATAATATGATTAGTTTTAATCTGCAATTTGAGAAGGAGATGGTTAAATCGGAAGTGTCAGTGACGCAGTTGAACAAAGGGGACTACGAAGGCATGAGAGGGGAGCTGGCCAAGGTAGACTGGAAAGGGATCCTAGCAGGAATGACGGTGGAACAGCAATGGCAGGAATTTCTGGGCATAATCCGGAAGATGCAGGATCATTTCATTCCAAAAAGGAAGAAAGAATCTAAGGGGAGTAGAAGGCAACCGTGGCTGACAAGAGAAGTTAGGGATAGAATAAAAATTAAAGGAAAGATGTATAACACAGGAGAGCCTTTCAAAGGGTCACCAACACCGCACAAAAAATCACTGGCTGCCCACTGCCTTCCCTGAAGGACATCTTCAGCTCTCGCTGCCTTGGCAGGGCAGCCAACATCCTGAAGGACCCTTCCCACCCTGGACACAACCTGTTCCACCTGCTGCCCTCTGGCAGACGGTACAGGTCTTTCAAAACTCGCACGAACAGACTCAGAGACAGCTTCTACCCCATAGCCATACGTGAACTTAACAATGCAAAATAAGAAATAACACTCACATTCAACTGAATGGTTCTACCTCAGCTGCTATTGTTATTTATCTGTAATTTTTTTAATTTTATATGTATATATTTTTACCTTTTCTTATATATTTAAAATTGCTCTTGTGAATAGCACCGTGGGATTGACTTTTAAATTTCGTTGTACCATGTGCAATGACAATAAAGAGATTCATTCATTCATTCATTCAAAGAGTAGCCGGAAGCCAGAGGATTGGGAAACTTTCATAAGACAACAGAAGGAAACAAAACGGGCAATACGGGCTGAAAAGATGATGCACGAAGGGAAACTGGCCAGGAATATAAAAAAGGACAGTAAAAGCTTCTTTAGATATGTTAAGGGAAAAAGAGTAGCAAAGTCAAATGTGGGTCCCTTGAATGCAGACACGGGTGAAATTATTATAGAAACATAGAAACATAGAAATTAGGTGCAGGAGTAGGCCATTCGGCCCTTCGAGCCTGCACCGCCATTCAATATGATCATGGCTGATCATCCAACTCAGTATCCCGTACCTGCCTTCTCTCCATACCCCCTGATCCCCTTAGCCACAAGGGTCACATCCAACTCCCTCTTAAATATAGCATTTATGGGCAACAAGAAAATGGCAGAAGAGTTGAATAGGTACTTCCGATCTGTCTTCACTAAGGAAGACACATACAATCTCCCAGGTACTGGAGGACAGAGGATCTAAGGGGGTAGAAGAACTGAAAGAAATGTTAATTAGGCAAGAAATTGTATTGGGTAGGCTAACGGGACTGAAGGATGATAAATCCCCTGGGCCTGATGGTCTGCATCCCAGAGTCCTCAGGGAGGTGGCTCTAGAAATAGTGGACGCATTGGTGATCATTTTCCAATGTTCAATCGATTCAGGATCAGTTCCTGTGGATTGGAGGATAGCTAACGTTATCCTACTTTTCAAGAAACGTGCGAGAGAGAAAACGGGGAATTACAGACCAGTTAGCCTGACTTCGGTGGTGGGAAAGATGCTGGAGTCAATCATTAAAGTGGTAATAATTGGGCATTTGGATAGCAGTAAAAGGATTAGTCCAAGTCAACATGGATTTATGAAAGGCTTGACTAATCTTCTGGAATTTTTTGAGGATGTGACAATTAAAATGGATGAAGGGGTGCCAGTGGATGTAGTGTATCTAGACTTTCAGAAAGCCTTTGATAAGGTCCCGCACGGGAGACGGGTGACTAAAATTAGAGCACATGGTATTGGGGATAGGGTGTTGACATGGATAGAAAATTGGTTGGCAGACCGGAAGCAAAGAGTAGGAGTGAACGGGTCCTTTTCAGAATGGCAGGCAGTGGCGAGCGGAGTGCCGCGAGGCTCGGTGTTGGGGCCGCAACTGTTTACCATATGTATTAATGATTTGGAAGAGGGAATTCGGAGCAACACTAGCAAGTTTGCGGTTGACACAAAGCTGGGTAGCAGTGTGAACTGTGAAGAGGATGTTAGGAGGTTGCAGGGTGACCTGGACAGGTTGAGTGTGTGGGCAGATGCGTGGTAGATGCAGTATAATATAGATAAATGTGAGGTTATCCACTTTGGTGGCAAAAACAAGGGGGCAGATTATTATCTCAATGGGGTTAGGATAGGTAAGGGGGAGGTGCAGCGAGACCTGAGTGTCCTTGTACACCGGTCACTGAAAGTTGGCTTACAGGTACAGCAGGCAGTGAATAAAGTTAATGGAATGTTGGCCTTCATAACAAGAGGATTTCAGTATAGGAGTAAAGAGGTTCTTCTGCAGTTGTATAGGCCTCTGGTGAGACCACATCTGGAGTATTGTGTACAGTTTTGGTCTCCTAATTTGAGGAAGGACATCCTTGTGATTGAGGCAGTGCAGCGTAGGTTCACGAGATTGATCCCTGGGATGGCGGAACTGTCATACGAGGAAAGATTGAAAAGACTAGGCTTGTATTCACTGGTTTAGAAGGATCAGGGGGATCATATAGAAACATATAAAATTATAAAAGGACTGGACAAGCTAGATGCAGGAAAAATGTTCCCAATGTGGGGCGAGTCCAGAACCAGGGGCCACAGTCTTAGAATAAAGGGGAGGTTATTTAACACTGAGGTGAGAAAAAACTTTTTCACCCAGAGAGTTGTGAATTTATGGAATTCCCTGCCACGGAGGGCAGTGGAGGCCAAGTCACTGGATAGATTTAAGAGAGAGTTAGATAGAGCTCTAGGGGCTAGTGGAGTCAAGGGATATGGGGAGAAGGCAGGCACGGGTTATTGATAGGGGATGATCGGCCATGATCACAATGAATGGTGGTGCTGGCTCGATGTGCCGAATGGCCTGCACCTATTTTCTATGTCTATATCTATGTCTATGTATGCTTCCCTTCATCGTTCGCGGAACTATAAAAGTCAGTCCAGTTATGTATATATTAATTTTATTGGATCATCCAATTTTGGAATAAGTTCATTGTAAATATTCAAAATGTGCTGATAATAATCTTAATCTGCTATGAATTCAAATTAATGGTAGCCTTTTGATAATAATAATAATAATAATAATAATAATAATAATAATAATATTGCCTTGCATGATGGAATTTTCAAAAATTCCAAAATAGTTCACAATTAAAGGAGCTAAGAAATTACTCAAAATTTAAAGTGCAATGGATGTAAACATTGCAAAAATCAACATTATCATTTTGATTACATAATTTGCAATTTATTAAATTATATAATTTGTATAATTATAAAAGCCCACCAATGCCTTTACTTCTTGAGGAAGCTGAAGCGTGCTGGCCTCAGCACCTCAGTCCTGACATCAATTTACTGGTCTGTGGTGGTGAGCAGCCTCACTTCGTGTATCACAGTGTGGTATGGAAACTGCTCTGCTGCTGACAGGAAGGCGTTGCACAAATAACTGCCCCCCTGCCATTGAGCACATTTACATCAGCAGGTGGAAGAGCAGAGCCTCAAACATCACGAAGGACCCCACCCACCTGGCAAATGGACTCTTGGCCCCCCTCCCCTCAGGGAGAAGCTGCGCAGCATAAAGGCCAGGCCAACACGGCTGAAAGCCAGCTTCTTTCCCGAGGCCGTGAGACTTTTAAACTCCCTACCTCACTGACTGAACCCTCACTACCTCAGTGAACTGTCTGCTGCTACTGCTGCTGCTATGGACATTATTATGCTGCTGTCTTTTAACCATGCTGCTTTTTTACTTTTTACTATTTATTCATAGGCTCATTATTATTTAGATTTTATTGTGGAAGGTTTTTATGTTAGAATTTATTGATGTCTTTACTGCATTTTATTGATATCTTACTGCACTATTACGCTGCTCAGTCCTGAGTACAAATTTCGTTCATGATTCATGTGGAAGCATGTTTTTATCGAATGACAATAAATAAAATGAAATGAAATGAAAATGAAATGAACTTACCTGATATGGCTAACATTTTGGCTTCCAAGAGAGTTAGAAGTTGTGTTTCAATATCGCTTACTTTCTTGCCGAAGTTACTGCACAGCTTTTGACTGCTGCAGACCTGAACATATAAAATGCAACAACTATTTGTGAAAGCTACGTTATGGTCCAGTTTCAAAAAACACAAAGTTTGATTATCACTCAGTGATGAAAACAACACTATTAGTACAGGTGCACAACCTTTTATCCGGAGTTCCGGAAACCGAAAAGCTCCGAAAACCGGACATTTTTTCCAGGATGTCGTCTGCACACCAAAGCTCGCGTTTGGCGCCAAACTTGACCCAAAACGACCCACGGTCAACCCAGGTCTGTACTACTGTAGCAGCTGCCTCCTCCCCGGAGACCGGGGAGACTCTTAAACATCTGTAAATCATTGCTTAAATGTTAGTCAGTTAGTTTGGAGGGCGTTTATGTGAAGGGCGGTGGGGGGGGGGGTTGGGGAGTGAAGGGGGAAACCTTAATTCTTAGTCCCCTCCCTGGTCGGAGAGGCGGGGAGCGGGCAATGCCTTACCGGGTCGCCGTGCAGTAAAGCTCCGGAGCGCTGTGGCCGCCGACTCCCAACATCGCGGAGCTGGGGCTGCGGGCGTCCGGCCGCGGGCGGCGCCGGTTGTAGCTCCGACCCCGGCAACTCTACCCCTGGCTGCGCGGCGCTCCAAATCCAGCGCGACCCGCGGCCGGACGCCCGCAGCCCCAGCTCCGCGATGTTGTGTGTCGGCGGCCACAGCGCTCCGGAGCTTACTGCACGGCGACCCGGTAAGGCATTGCCCGCTCCCCGCTGGTATCCCAGCGTTGCGACGCCGCTGGATTTGGAGTGCCGCGCAGCCAGGGGTAGAGTTGCCGGGGTCGGAGCTCCAACCGGCGCCGCCCGCAATGATTTACAATGATTCCCCGGTCTCCGGGGGGGAGGCAGCCGCTCCAGACTTTTCAAGCCGCCCGCGCCTACCTAAACTACGCTAAAAATCTTCCATTCGGAAATCCGAAAAATTCCGAAATCCGAGAAGTGTCTGGTCCCAATGCTTTCGGATAAAAAGTTGTGCACCTGTATTGGCATTGGATAGGTTTTGGGCCAAACGTAGGTAGGTGGGGCAGTGCAGATGGGCGATGTTGATCTGCATAGGCAAGGTAGTCCGAGGGCCCCATTTCCACGATGCATGATCTTCTATCTTCCATCTATACATAACTAAAACTCTGATCTTGTTATCTTCCGGTTTAGCAGTCTCTCTTTTTGCGCAAAAACGGTTCGCGATACCGCTACGATTTTTCACCAGTTCACTCACCGTTCTCCTGTGCTGCGAGTCCACCAAGCAGCCCAGCCACAAGCAGCCTCGGCTCGCCCTGCCCCATGCAGCAGCCCCACTCCACGCAGCAGCCCCGCTCCACGCAGCAGCCCCCCTCCACGCAGCAGCCCCCCACCACGCAGCAGCCCCCCACCACGCAGCAGCCCCGCCCCAAGCAGCAGCCCAGAATAGGAGACCGGACCCAGCTCAGAGTCGGAGACCCAGCCCAGAGTCAGAGACCCAACCCAGCCCGGAGTTGGAGTCGGATATGTTGCCGATGTCGTCAAATGGGAAGCGGAGACTCTGATCCCGGCGGAGAACGACCAGTGACCACTGTGAGTCCCCATTGCACCTCCGATTCCAGCCACTACCTCTCTGGTCCCCCTCGCTGGCTTCTCCCACCCCCTCCCCCGCGATGCCCTCTGATCCAAAGATCCTATAGCGGAGCAAGATAGACCACTCCTGCTAAATGTAATGGGCTGACGTGTAGTACGCAACGGAGTGGAACGTGGGCTTTTTTTCCATCCATTTCAGTAACCCGACCCGACTCACAATGTAATCAACGTTGCGGGGGAACAGTTTGTGTTAATAAATTATAATTCTGAAAATGAGGAGAAGATTTTTACCCAATAACTTTTATTTTTACAAGGATGTTTCCGTAATCAGCTTCCGTCTCCGCACTAGTACCTTTGCTCCGCTATGGGATCTTTGGTGCGAAGACAGAAGCCGGTTACGGAAATGGGGCCGAAAATTACCCATGAATCTGCCCATGACCGTACTACGTCTTTTTAGTCGAGTGGGCTATCTTGCTTGCTATAGGATCTTTGCTCTGATCCCCCTCACTGGCTCCACCCCCTCCCCGTGATGCCCTCTGATCCCCCTCGCTGGATCCTCCCCCCTCACCCATGATGCCCCCCTCCCGCCCATGGCTCTTCCCCATCTTTTCTCTGAGCTCACTCCCCACAAAGGTGTTGCACGATCGCAATCAGAGATCTTATAAGCATTCCAAACAAATTGAGATTAAAATTTCAGGTCCAGGCATACACATGTTGTTTGAGAGAAGGTGGGAGTGGAGGAAAAGTAAAGAATGACGACTGGAATATGGAGACTAAGATTCACGGGAAAAACAGAGCAATTATGAGGGAGAGAATAAATGACAAGGATGGCCAGGATGGATTAGAGGTGAAAAGAATGTAATAATCTGGAGAAAACGAATCAGAAATTAATGCTTGCAACTGGAAATGAAAAATCATGGCTTTATTTTCCGGGGCGGCGGGGTTGGGAAGGCAGTGGCAAAAAAAGGGCAGTAATTCAGCAATGTGGATAGAAAATTAAGATGAAATACTGATGAAACAAGAGGAAATAGATTGGTAAAGACAAGAATGAATAAAAGTTACGAGCCATATCAAGTAATTGAGAGTGGCAAGGGGAGGTGAGTGAGCGAGATGAGGGCATGGGAGGCATGAAAAGAGAATGAGGAATAAATGATAAGGCAAAGTTTAACAGGAAATTCAAACAGCACAATGAAGACAATGATTAACGCATGTTGTAGTCAGGAGCAAAGTGATTTTGACATACAAGTATATAGTTCCCAGAAAATGACATCACAGGTAGATAGGCTTTGGCCTATTGGCCTTCATCAGTAGTGAATTGAGCATATAAATTGGGATGTTATGTTACAGTTGTATAAGATGGTGGTGAGGCTGTACTTGTAGTACTGTGTTCAGTTCTGGTCAAAGGACAAAGGACATTTATTGTCAAATACACCAATTGGTGTAGTGAAATTTGAGTTGCCATTGCAGCACACCAATAAAAATAAACACAACATTAATGAATTTAACATTAAACATAAAAACATCCCCCCACAATGGTTCCCACTGTGAGGGAAGGCAGCAAAGTTCAGTCCACTTCCTCTATGTTCACCCGTGGTCGGGGCCTATTGAGGCCTCCTCAGTCGCCGCAACGGCCCTCTCGCCGGAATGATGGAACTTCGGCGTCGGAAGAACACTTCAGTGGCTTGGTGTTCCAAAACGGTCGCTAGCTACCAGAGACCGTGGCTCCCGAAGTCCACAGGAGCTCCAACACTGGCGATCTCAGCGAAAGATCCCAGGGTCCACGAGTGTTCAAAGTCAGCGCGCCGCGGCTGGACGCTCCGCAGGCCCCACAGCTCCACGATGTTAAAGTCAACAGTCACAGCACACCGGAGCTCCACACGGCTACCCGGGCAAGGCATCGCCCGCTCCGCGATGATACCTCCAAAACAAAACTTTTAAGAAACTAAAAATAAAAAAAGGGTTGACAAACTAACAGCTGCAGGCGAGAATGCCACACTATGGCGCCACCACTATCACTCAATGTCATTAAGCTGGAAAGAGTATTGAGACGAATTACGAGAATGTTGCCTGGAATCGTGGGCCTGTACTATAGGAAGAGGTTGGACAGGCTACAACTTTATTCCTTGGGTTGCACTGCAGGAAACTGTGAAGCGAATAGAATCATGAGATGAATATATAGGTGAATGCACAGTCCTTTTCCAGGATACAGGTATCAAGAAACAGGGGGCATTGATTTAAGGCGAGAGGGGAAAGATTTATTAGGAACTTGAGAGGCGATGTTTTCACACAGAGGCTGGTTACGCATATGGAATGAAACATAGAAACATAGAAAATAGGTGCAGGAGTAGGCCATTCGGCCCTTCGAGCCTGCACCGCCATTCAATATGATCATGGCTGATCATCCAACTCAGGATCCTGTACCTGCCTTCTCTCCATACCCCCTGATCCCTTTAGCCACAAGGGCCACATCTAACTCCCTCTTAAATATAGTCAATGAACTGGCCTCAACTACCTTCTGTGGCAGAGAGTTCCAGAGACTCACCACTCTCTGTGTGAAAAATGTTTTTCTCATCTCGGTCCTAAAGGATTTCCCCTTTATCCTTAGATTGTGACCCCTTGTCCTAGACTTCCCCAACATCGGGAACAATCTTCCTGCATCGAGCCTGTCCAACCCCCTAACAATTTTGTAAGTTTCTATAAGATAACCATATAACCATATAACAATTACAGCACGGAAACAGGCCATCTCGACCCTTCTAGTCCGTGCCGAACACGTATTCTAACCTAGTCCCATACACCTGCGTTCAGACCATAACCCTCCATACCTTTCCCGTCCATATACCTATCCAATTTATTTTTAAATGATAAAAACAAACCTGCCTACACCACCTTCACTGGAAGCTCATTCCACACAGCCACCACTCTCTGAGTAAAGAAGTTCCCCCTCATGTTACCCCTTAACTTCTGTCCCTTAATTCTCAAGTCATGTCCCCTTGTTTGTATCTTCCCTACTCTCAGTGAGAAAAGCTTATCCACGTCCACTCTGTCTATCCCCCTCTGGGCTCCAAAGAATAAAGCACTAACTTGTTCAACCTTTCTCTGAAACTTAGTTGCTGAAACCGAGTCAACATTCTAGTAAATCTCCTCTGTACTCTCTCTATTTTGTTGACATCCTTCCTATAATTAGGCGACCAAAATTGTACACCATACTCCAAAATTGGCCTCACCAATGCCTTGTACAATTTTAACATTACATCCCAACTTCTATACTCAATGCTCTGATTTATAAAGGCCAGCACAACAAAAGCTTTCTTTACCACCCTATCTACATGAGATTCCACTTTCAGGGAACTGTGTACAGTTATTCCCAGATCCCTCTGTTCACCTGCATTCTTCAATTCCCTACCATTTACCATGTACGTCCTATTTTGATTTGTCCTGCCAAGATGTAGCACCTCACACTTATCAACATTAAACTCCATCTGCCATCTTTCAGCCCACTCTTCCAACTGGCATAAATCTCTCTGTAGACTTTGAAAATCTACTTCATTATCCACAACCCCACCTATCTTAGTATCATCTGCATACTTACTAATCCAATTTACCACACCATCATCCAGATCATTGATGTACATGACAAACAACAGTGGACCCAACACAGATCCCTGTGGCACCCCACTAGTCACGGGCCTCCAACCTGACAAACAACCATCCACCATTACTCTCTGGCATCTCCCATTCAGCCACTGTTGAATCCATCTTGCTACTCCTCCATTAATCCCCAACCATTGAACCTTCTTAACCAACCTTCCGTGAGGAACCTTGTCAAAGGCCTTACTGAAGTCCATGTTTACAACATCCACTGCTTTACCCTCATCAATTTCCCGAGTAACCTCTTCAAAAAATCCAAGAAGATTAGTCAAACATGACCTTCCAGGCACAAATCCATGTTGACTGTTCCTAATCAGACCCTGTTTATCCAGATGCTTATATATATTATCTCTAAGTATCCTTTCCATTAATTTGCCCACCACTGACTTCAAACTAACAGGTCTATAATTGCTAGGTTTACTGTTAGACCCCTTTTTAAACAATGGAACAACATGCGCAGTACGCCAATCCTCCGGCACTATTCCTGTTTCTAATGACATTTGAAATATTTCTGTCATTTGATCCCCCTCAATCTTCTAAATTCTAGCGAATACAAGCCGAGTATATCCACTCTTTCTTCATATGAAAGTCCTGACATCCCAAGAATCAGTCTAGTGAACCTTCTCTGTACTCCCTCTCTGGCAAGAATGTCTTTCCTCAGATTTGGAGAACAAAACTGTACACAATACTCCAGGTGTGGTCTCACCAATGCCCAGTACAACTGCAGTAGAACCTCCCTGCTCCTATACTCAAATCCCTTTGCTATGAATGCTAGGGGGCGCCGTCCTGTATGGTATGGCTGCCCAGCCTGCAGCTGTCTGTCTTTTCATCTCTTTTTTTTATTTTTAGTTAGTTAAAGTGTTTTTGTTCTGGAGTTCTAATCTTTATGTGGGGGGTGGGGGAAGGGGGAAACTACCTTTCAGGGTCCCTAACTGGTCGGAGAGGCAGCTTTTCTCCGGGCTGCACCGTCGATCTGTCCTCGCGGCCTACCATCGGGCCTGGAGGGGCGTTTCCTGCGGGGACCGCCCAGAACCTCGGCTGGAGCGCTATCGCGGAGTGGAGCGGGCGATGCCTTGCCCGGGTCGCCGCGCTGGAACTCCGGTGAGCTGAAGACCGGCGAGTAAAACATCGGGGAGCTGCGAGTCTGCGGAGCGGCCAGCTTCGGGCGGCAGCGCTGAACTTTTCAACGGGAGTCTGGGATCGCCAGTAGTGGAGCACCATCCGGCACAGCCTTGTTGGCTTCGGAAGCCGTGGTCTCGAGTAGGGAGGCGTCCGTTCCAGGTGTTCCATGCCGCTGAGAAGATTCTCCCGACGGCGGAGCAACATCACCTGGCGAGAACGGCCTGGAACATCGGGCCTCTGTAGCAGCGATTGCGGAGGCCTCAATAGGCCTGACTATGGGTGGACATGGGGATGGGACTGGACTTAGTGCCTTCCCTCATAATGGAAACCATTGTGGGGGGATGTTTTTTATGTTAAAGTTCTTTATTATTGTCATGTTTGTATTCTTTTTTATGTGCTGCATTGGCAACAAGAATTTCACTACACCTAGGTGTATGTGACTAATAAAGAAACCTTTGAACCTTTGAACATACCATTCGCTTTTTTCACTGCCTGCTGCATCTGCATGCCTACTTTCAATGACTGGTGTACCATAACACCCAGGTCTCGTTGCATCTCCCCTTTTCCTAATCGGCCACCATTTAGATAATAGTCTACTTTCCTGTTTTTGCCACCAAAGTGGATAACCTCACATTTATCCACATTATACTGCATCTGCCATGCATTAGCCCACTCACCCAGCCTATCCAAGTCACCTTGCAGCCTCCTAGCATCCTCCTCACAGCTAACACTGCCCCCCAGCTTTGTGTCATCCGCAAACTTGGAGATGTTGCATTCAATTCCCTCATCCAAATCATTAATATATATTGTAAATAGCTGGGGTCCCAGCACTGAGCCTTGCGGGAACCACCCTAGTCATTCCCTGCCATTCTGAAAAGGACCCGTTTACTCCTACTCTTTGCTTCCTGTTTGCTAGCCAGTTCTCTATCCACATCAATACTGAACCCCCAATACCGTGTGCTTTAAGTTTGTATACTAATCTCTTATGTGGAACCTTGTCGAAAGCCTTGTCGAAAGCCTTCTGAAAGTCCCGATATAACACATCCACTGGTTCTCCCTTATCCACTTTACTAATTACATTCTCGAAAAATTCTATAAGATTCGTCAGACATGATTTACCTTTCATAAATCCATGTTGACTTTGTCCAATGATTTCACCACTTTCCAAATGTGCTGCTATCCCATCTTTAATAACTGACTCTAGCAGTTTCCCCACTACCGACGTTAGACTAACTGGTCTGTAATTCCCCGTTTTCTCTCTCCCTCACTTTTTAAAAAGTGGGGTTACATTAGCTACCCTCCAATCCTCAGGAACTACTCCAGAATCTAAAGCGTTTTGAAATATTATCACTAATGCATCCACTATTTCTGGGGCTACTTCCTTAAGTACTCTGGGATGCAGCCTATCCGGCCCTGGGGATTTATCGGCCTTTAATCCATTCAATTTAATTAACACCACTTCCCGTAACATCAGTTCCTCCATCTCATTTGACCCGCGGTCCCCTGCTATTTCCAGAAGATTATTTATGTCTTCCTTAGTGAAGACGGAACCAAAGTAGTTATTCAATTGGTCTGCCATGTCCTTGTTCCCCATGATCAACTCACCTGTTTCTGACTGCAAGGGGCCTACATTTGTTTTAACTAATCTCCTTTTCTTCACATATCTATAAAAACTTTTGCGGTCAGTTTTTATGTTCCCTGCCAGTTTTCTTTCATGATCTATTTTCCCTTTCCTAATTAAGCCCTTTGTCCTCTGCAGGACTCTGAATTTCTCCCAGTCATATAACCATATAACAAATTACAGCACGGAAACAGGCCATCTCGACCCTTCTAGTCCGTGCCGAACACATAATCTCCCCTAGTCCCATATACCTGCGCTCAGACCATAACCCTCCATTCCCTTCCCATCCATATAACTATCCAATTTATTTTTAAATGATAAAAACGAACCTGCCTCCACCACCTTCACTGGAAGCTCATTCCACACAGCTACCACTCTCTGAGTAAAGAAGTTCCCCCTCATGTTACCCCTAAACGTCAGTCCATTAATTCTCATGTCATGTCCCCTTGTTTGAATCTTCCCTACTCTCAGTGGGAAAAGCTTTTCCACGTCAACTCTGTCTATCCCTCTCATAATTTTAAAAACCTCTATCAAGTCCCCCCTTACCCTTCTGCGCTCCAAAGAATAAAGCCCTAACTTGTTCAACCTTTCTCTGGTCAGCAGCGGCTTCTGCAGCCTGTCCGCGTTTTTATTATTTTTGTCTGTGTTTTTATGTAGTTTTTGTTATTTTATGTTGGGGGGGTGTGTGTGTGGGGGGGAAACTTTTGAATCTCTCCCTGCACTGGAGACCCGACCTTTTCTCGTCGGGTCTCAGCTGTCGTTGGGGCCGCAACGAGGAGCGGCCTCCAACAGGAAGAAGCCGGGGACTCAGGTGCCGACTCACCTCACCGTCGCGGAGCTGGCCGAGACCGGAGCGGGTGGAGCGGTGGAGGAGCGTTGCCGCTGCCACTGCTGCTGCTGCTGCTGCTGTGATTCGGAGGCTGCTGCTGCGGGTTTGTGGACGGCGGCACCGGGAGCCCGCGGCTCCCTGGAGGGAGACCGCTTTTCGGGGCTCCTGCAACGGCGACTTCTCCCGCCCGAGTTGCGGGGTCGAAGAGCTCCTGGAGCGGGGCTTAGCATCACCGCCCCGCGCGGCTTGGAATGCGGGACTTTGCGAGCGCACACCGGGGGCTCCAACATCAAGACCCGGTGTGCGACCTCGCACCACCCGGCGTGGCTTTAATGGCCGCGGGACAATCGCCATCGCCAGCCGGGGGCTTTGACTTTGACTCTGACATCGGGGGGGAGAGAGTGCAGTGGAGAGAGAAGTTTATTTGGCCTTCCATCACAGCTATGTGATGGATGTTTATGTAAAATGTAATTATGTTGTGTCTGGGGTCTATTTGTGTGTAATGTATGGCTGTAGAAACGGCATTTCATTTGGACCTCCAGGGGTCCAAATGACAATTAAATATACTCTTGATACTCTTGATACTCTTGATAACTTAGTTGCTGAAACCCAGGCAACATTCTAGTAAATCTCCTCTGTACTCTCTCTATTTTGTTGACATCCTTCCTATAATTAGGCGACCAAAATTGTACACCATATTCCAGAATTGGCCTCACCAATGCCTTGTACAATTTTAACATTACATCCCAACTTCTATACTCAATGCTCTGATTTATAAAGGCCAGCACACCAAAAGCTTTCTTGACCACCCTATCTACATGAGATTCCACTTTCAGGGAACTGTGCACAGTTATTCCCAGATCCCTCTGTTCACCTACATTCTTCAATTCCCTACCATTTACCATTTACCAGAGCAGTCCTCTGGTAAGCTGCTTTTTCTGGCTAATTTGTACGCTTCATCTTTTGTTTTGATACTATCCCTGATTTCCCTTGTTATCCACAGATTCACTACCTTCCCTGATTTATTCTTTTGCCAAACTGGGATGAACAATTGTTGTAGTTCATCCATGCAGTCTTTAAATGCCTTCCATTGCATATCCACCGTCAACCCTTTAAGAATCAATTGCCAGTCAATCTTGGCCAATTCACGTCTCATACCCTCAAAGTTACCTTTCTTTAAGTTCAGAACCCTTGTTTCTGAATTAACAATGTCACTCTCCATCCTAATGAAGAACTCAACCATATTATGGTCACTCTTGCCCAAGGGGCCACGCACAACAAAACTGCTAACTAACCCATCCTCATTACTCAATACCCAGTCTAGAATAGCCTGCTCTCTCGTTGGTTCCTCTACATGTTGGTTTAGAAAACTATCCCGCATACATTCCAAGAAATCCTCTTCCTCAGCACCCCTGCCAATTTGATTCACCCAATCTATATGTAGATTGAAGTCACCCATTATAACTGTTTTACCTTTGTTGCACGCATTTCTAATTTCCTGTTTGATGCCATCCCCAACTCCACTACTACTGTTAGGTGGCCTGTACACAACACCCACTAGTGTTTTCCGCCCCTTAGTTCTACCCATATCGATTCCACATCCTCCAAGCTAATGTCCTTTCTTTCCATTGCATTAATCTCCTCTCTAACCAGCAACGCTACCCCACCTCCTTTTCCTTTCTGTCTATCCCTCCTGAATATTAAATATCCCTGGATGTTGAGCTCCCAGCATTGGTCACCCTGGAGCCATGTCTCCGTGACCCCAACTATATCATAATCATTAATAGCTATCTGCACATTCAACTCATCCACCCTATTACGAATGCTCCTTGCATTGAGACACAAAGCCTTCAGGCTTGTTTTTACATCGCTCTTACCCCTTATACAATTATGTTGAAAAGTTGCCCTTTTTGATTTTTGACCTGGATTTGTCTGCGTGCCACTTTTACTTTTCACCTTGCTACCTATTGCTTCTACCCTCATTTTACACCCCTCTGTCTCTCTGTTCACACATTAAACACTCTGCAGTCCGTCTGTCGTTTTTTTTTTGTTGTCTCATTTGATTGTAGTTTAAAGTGGTTTTTATAAAACTGGATATGTGTGTGGGGGGCGGGGGGTTGGGTGGGGAAACTTTTAAAATCTTTCCCCTGCACGGAGAACCCGACCTTTTCTCTGTCGGGTCTCTGTTGTCGTTGGGGCCTAGCACTGTGGAAGGGCCTCCAGCCGGAACGACCTGGGGCTCCAGTCGCGGAGCTGCGGACCTACTTACCATCATGGAGCTGGCCGAGTTCGGAGCGGGAGAAGCGGTGGTGGCGCGCTGCTGCGACCCGATCCCAGAGATTCGGAGGCTCCAACCGCAGGTCTGGTGGACAGTAACACCGGGAGCCCGCGGGTCCCTGCTGGGAGACCGCTTTTCGGGGCTTCCGCAACGGCGACTTCTCCCGCCCGAGTTGTGGGGTTGAAAATGATCTGAAGCAGGGCCTTACATCGCCCGGTGCGGCTTTAACGGCCGTGGGACTTGCTAGAGCACGCCTGGGGCTCCAACACCAAGAACCTTGCATCACCCGGCGCGGTTTTAATGGCCGCGGGACACTTACCATCGCCCACTGGGGGCTTTGACTCTGACATCGGGAGGAGAATGAGGAGTGCAGGGGAGAGATAAGACTTTGCCTTTTATCACGGTGTGGAGGAAATTCACTGTGATGGATGTTTGTGTAAATTGTGTTGTGTCTTGGTTCTTTTTCTTGTGTGTATGACTGCAGAAACCAAATTTCGTTTGAACCTCAATGAGGTTCAAATTACAACAAATAAATTGTATCATTGTAACAACCCCACCACCTCTTATTCCCGGTTTATACTTTTTTTCTTTCCCCCCTACATGTTGGGTCTGAGTGCTTCCCTCCTCTGCCTCCTGCCTCACACAGTCTACTAGCTTTCTCTATTTGAGTCCCTCCCCCCAACCGTTCTAGTTTAAAGTCTCCGCAGTAGCCTTTGCAAATCTCCCCACCACGATATTGGTACCCCTTGGGTTCAAGTGCAACCCGTCCTTTTTGTACAGGTCCCACCTTCCACAAAAGAGGTCCCAATGATCCAGAAACTTGAAATCCTGCCCTCTGCACCAGTCCTTCAGCCATGCATTTATCCTCCACCTCGCTCCATTCCTACTCTCACTGTCACGTGGCACAGGCAGTAATCCCGAGATTGTTACCTTTGCAGTCCTTCTCCTTAACTCTCCTCCTAACTCCCTAAATTCTCCTTTCAGGACCTCTTCTCTTTTTCTACCTAAGCGCCAGAGGGAATGATTAAAGCAGGTACAATAATATTTAAAGAACATTTGGACAGGTTCATGGCTAGGAAAGGTTTAGAGGGATATGCACCAAACATGGTATATGGGACTAGCTTAGATGAGGCATCTTGGCCAACATAAACAAGTTGAGCTGAAGGGCCTGTTTCTGTACTGTATGACTATGACTCTAGGTGGTGGAGAAGAGGGAACTTGAGTTTATGCAGCTCACGATTCCGATGGAGAAAAGAGAAAGCCTGTGATCAATCAAGCAGTGCCTACAGGTTTCCTATTAAGATTGCAGAGCGTGCCTGCTCCTCCAGGTATACAAGGAATGCTACTACCTAACAGCTGGTCATTCCTGCCAGATTTCCCAAGCTCGGAGAAATGCAAGAGAACTTGAATTTAAAAATCAGGATTCTTATTTGAAATAGAGAGTTGTTAAGCTGTCAGCACCTTTGCTCAAAATTGTGATTAAAATCATAGTACTGTATGATTGTTCAAATGCCAGTATACACATTCATCCTATGCAACAAACTATGTTTTTGATTTGAAAAAAAAAAGAATTATGGTATTTGG
This sequence comes from Leucoraja erinaceus, assembly GCF_028641065.1. Taxonomy (NCBI): domain Eukaryota; kingdom Metazoa; phylum Chordata; class Chondrichthyes; order Rajiformes; family Rajidae; genus Leucoraja; species Leucoraja erinaceus. The sequence goes on along the minus strand of NC_073381.1, from coordinate 19,219,790 downwards.
CAAAAGATTTATCAGCAGCTAGAAAGTACTTCACACAACATTTAAGTCAGGGAAAGCCAATGAAATAAATTTATTTGTGGGATCACTCAGAATCAAACAGTAAGGGAGACAATGCCAGCTCTGATGGCATAAACCAATTTCATTTTGGAAACCCAGCTCATTCAGATTGATGAGCAAGCCAAATGCCAGATAATCAGAATTTAACAAGACATTATATACAATTTTTATAACAAATCTGAACGAGCTTAAATGAGTAGATCTTTATTTTTAATTAATTTATAGGGCAAGGGCATTGTCAGCAAAGCTAATAATTACTGTCCATCCCTAACTGGCCGCACTATTTTGATATCGAGATGCCTCTTGATGTATGGCAATCTTTCAAAGCCATTGAACTGGAAGTTTTTAGCATTAGTACTAACAATACTGAAGTGTTCATATATTTCCACTGAGGAAGGGTGAGCAACATGCAGAGGAACCTGCAGTTGGCAGCATGTCCATGCACAAGCAGCTGTACCATGGCAGTGGAGGTGACATGTTGCAGATGGCATTGAGAGAAAGGATTATACATTGGTGAGAGAATGAATGAAGAGGGATGCCTTTGTCTTGAACGGCATCTGGGTAAGTTGAAGTGGAATAAGGATAGAAACATAGAAACATAGAAATTAGGTGCAGGAGTAGACCATTCGGCCCTTCGAGCCTGCACCGCCATTCAATATGATCATGGCTGATCATCCAACTCAGTATCCCGTACCTGCCTTCTCTTCATACCCTCTGATCCCCTTAGCCACAAGGGCCACATCTAACTCCCTCTTAAATATAGCCAATGAACTGGCCTCAACTACCCTCTGTGGCAGAGAGTTCCAGAGATTCACCACTCTCTGTGTGAAAAAGGTTCTCCTCATCTCGGTTTTAAAGGATTTCCCCCTTATCCTTAAGCTGTGACCCCTTGTCCTGGACTTCCCCAACATCGGGAACAATCTTCCTGCATCTAGCCTGTCCAACCCCTTAAGAATTTTGTAAGTTTCTATAAGATTCCCCCTCAATCTCCTAAATTCTAGAGAGTATAAACCAATTCTATCCAATCTTTCTTCATAAGACAGTCCTGACATCCCAGAAATCAGTCTGGTGAACCTTCTCTGCACTCCCTCTATGGCAATAATGTCCTTCCTCAGATTTGGAGACCAAAACTGTACGCAATACTTCAGGTGTGGTCTCACCAAGACCCTGTACAACTGCAGTAGAACCTCCCTGCTCCTATACTCAAATCCTTTTGCTATGAAAGCCAACATACCATTCGCTTTTCTTTACTGCCTGCTGCACCTGCATGCCTACCTTCAATGACTGGTGTACCATGACACCCAGGTCTCGCTGCATCTCCCCCTTTCCCAATCGGCCACCATTTAGATAATAGTCTGCTTTCCCGTTTTTGCCACCAAAATGGATAACCTCACATTTATCCACATTATACTGCATCTGCCAAACATTTGCCCACTCACCCAGCCTATCCAAGTCACCTTGCAGTCTCCTAGCATCCTGCTCACAGCTAACACTGCCCCCCAGCTTAGTGTCATCCGCAAACTTGGAGATATTGCCTTCAATTCCCTCATCCAGATCATTAATATATATTGTAAATAGCTGGGGTCCCAGCACTGAGCCTTGCGGTACCCCACTAGTCACTGCCTGCCATTGTGAAAAGGACCCGTTTACTCCTACTCTTTGCTTCCTGTTTGCCAGCCAGTTCTCTATCCACATCAATACTGAACCCCCAATGCCATGTGCTTTAAGTTTGTATACTAATCTCTTATGTGGGACCTTGTCGAAAGCCTTCTGGAAGTCCAGATACACCACATCCACTGGTTCTCCCCTACCCACGCTACTAGTTACATCCTCAAAAAATTCTATAAGATTCGTCAGACATGATTTACCTTTCGTAAATCCATGCTGACTTTGTCCAATGATTTCACCACTTTCCAAATGTGCTGCTATCCCATCTTTAATAACTGACTAGCAGTTTCCCCACTACCGATGTTAGACTAACTGGTCTGTAATTCCCCGTTTTCTCTCTCCCTCCCTTCTTAAAAAGTGGGGTTACGTTTGCTACCCGCCAATCCTCTGGAACTACTCCAGAATCTAAAGAGTTTGGAAAGATTATTACTAATGCATCCACTATTTCTGGAGCTACTTCCTTAAGTACTCTGGGATGCAGCCTATCGGCCTTTAATCCATTTAATTTACCCAACACCACTTCCCGACTAACCTGGATTTCACTCAATTCCTCCAACTCCTTTGACCCGCGGGCCCCTGCTATTTCTGGCAGATTATTTATGTCGTCCTTTGTGAAGACGGAACCAAAGTAGTTATTCAATTGGTCCGCCATATCCTTGTTCCCCATGATCAACTCACCTGTTTCTGACTGTAAGGGACCTACATTTGTTTTAACTAATCTCTTTCTTTTCACATATCTATAAAAACTTTTGCAGTCAGTTTTTATGTTCCCTGCCAGTTTTCTTTCATAATCCATTTTTCCTTTCCTAATTAAGCCCTTCATCCTCCTCTGCTGGTCTCTGAATTTCTCCCAGTATGCTGCTTTTTCTGGCTAATTTGTACGCATCATCCTTCGCTTTGATACTATCCCTGATTTCCCTTGTTATCCACGGATGCACTACCTTCCCTGATTTATTCTTTTGCCAAACTGGGATGAACAATTTTTGTAGTTTATCCATGCAGTCTTTAAATGTCTTCCATTGCATATCCACCGTCAACCCTTTTAGAATTAATTGCCAGTCAATCTTGGCCAATTCACGTCTCATACCCTCAAAGTTACCTTTCTTTAAGTTCAAAACCATTGTTTCTGAATTAACAATGTCACTCTCCATCCTAATGAAGAACTCAACCATATTATGGTCACTCTTGCCCAAGGGGCCACGCACAACAAGACTACTAACTAACCCTTCCTCATTACTCAATACCCAGTCTAAAATAGCCAGCTCTCTCGTTGGTTCCTCTACATGTTGATTTAGGGATGAGAGGAAAATCTATCTGTCTATCTATCTGTCTGTCTGTCTGTCTGTCTGTCTTGTCTGTCTGTCTGTCTATCTATCTATCTAATAATCTATCTATTAATCTATCTATCTATCTAATAATCTATCTATCTCTCAAATAATCTATCTAATAATCTCATTTTATTTCTATAGTGTTTGATTGTTTGTGTGCCGGTTTGTACCTATATTCGCGCAAAAACGATACACGATAGCACTACAATTTTTGCACCACCTGTAGATTAACCCTTATTAATTCATACCATTTATCACCTTCACCACACAAATATGCATGCCACCCTTTACATGGAGGATGCATGGTCCAGTGGCATTTGCCCAAAAGAGTTCTTTGCATCTAAGACAGAAAAAACTGTGGCTTTACCCAGGTTGGCAGCGACTTCCTCCACCGTCCGCATTGGGTGGTGTGGCCGTTTGATGGCAGTATTTAAATCCTTAGGGTTGATGCAGATCCTTATTTCTTCTTTGTTCTTCATGACTGCTGCAACCATGGAGACCCAAGAGGAGGGGTTGTTGACAGGGGCTATTACACCCAGTGATTCCATTCTGTCTAATTCAGCTTTGACGCGGTCCTTCATTGCATGCGGGATTTTGAAAAAAACTTGTGGTGCTCCATGATAACGTTGGTGCGAAGTTGGCACAGGTCTCTGAACTTTCATAGGAGGCAGACCGGGTTTCTGATGGATTCTGCTGGGGTCACAACATGTGTTACCAGATAGGTATGTTCTGGGACGTAGTGGAAATCCTGTGCACGCAGGGCAGCCTCTGTGCCCGCCACATTGAGGAGAATCGACGCAACAGTGTGGGGTACAGCTCCAGAGTGGGCACCATCGATGAAAATCCCGAATTCCACTCGAAGATGCGCCACCATCATCAATATACACGAGAGAGAGAGAGAGAGAGAGAGAGAGAGGGGGGGGGGGGGGGGGGGGGGAACTGAAGTCAATGAACAGCATCCTCACATAGTCCCCCCCTTCTGGCTGTCAAAGTGAGAGAGAGTGGTGTGCAGAACCTGAGAGACCACATCATCCATGGATCTGTTTGGACGGTATGCGAACTGCAGCGATTCCATGGTGCGAATGGGGGCGCTGCGAGCCAGCAGCCCTGCCAGCATCGTGTTAGTTTTTCTACTTTTTTTGTTTTTTTAGTGTGTCTTAATGTGTGTTTTTAATGTCTGTGGGGGGGGTGGTGTGGGGGGGGGGTAAGGGGGAAACCGCTTCGGTCGCCTCCTCCACGGAGAGGCGACTTTTTCCATGTCACCTCCCCCGTGGCCTAACATCGAGGATTGGTGCAGCCTTTCCCGGAGTCGGGCCCGGGGCTTCAGCTGCGGGCGCAGCGAGGCCGATTTCGTCGCGGAGCGGGCTAGCCCTCGCCGGGGGTCGCCGGAGAGGACGCTCCGTTCGCTGCAGCCTGAAACCGCGGTCTGCGGAGCTCCAGATGGCCGGCTTCCGGAGCTGGGATCCCTCGTTGGGGACCCAGGAGGAGAAGAGCTCCGACCGCCGGCTTCTACCGCGGGCGCGGCAGGAACTTACCATCCAGAGCGGGCTCCCTCACCGGGGATCCTTGGAGAGGAGCTCCGACCGCTGGCCCTGCAGTCTGCGGTGCTTCTTGCTGCGGCGCGGCCGGGACTTTAGATCTTCGGCCTGCGGTCTACACCAACTTGAAACCGCGGTCTCCGGTGGGACGGCACCGCTTCAGGTACCTCTTACCTTGTCTGAACATCTGGACGCCCGCAGCGGCGACTGCGGAGGTTGAGGTCCCGACCACGGGGGAAAATGGAGGACTGGCCTAATGTTGTGCCTTCCACCACAGTGATGAATGCTGTGGTGGATGGTGGTGTTAAATTTTTATTGTGTATTGTGTGTTCTTTTTTTATTGTACCGCTGATGGCAAATTCATTTCACTGCACTTTATGTGCAAGTGGCGAATAAAACTTGACTTGACTTGGAAGGAAGGCGCAGATGTGGTTCTTGATCAGCCTCTCGAAGCATTTCATGACTACCGAGTTGAGGGCCACCGGTCGGTAGTCATTCAAGCAGGCTGGAGAGGCATTCATAGAAACATAGAAAATAGGTGCAGGAGTAGGCCATTCGGCCCTTCGAGCCTGCACCGCCATTCAATATGATCATGGCGGATCATCCAACTCAGTATCCTCTACCTGCCTTCTCTCCATACCCCCTGATCCCTTTAGCCACAAGGGCCACATCTATCTCCCTCTTAAATATAGCCAATGAACTGGCCTCAACTACCCTCCGTGGCAGAGAATTCTACAGATTCACCACTCTCTGTGTGAAAAATGTTTTTCTCATCTCGGTCCTAAAAGACTTCCCCCTTATCCTTAAACTGTGACCCCTTGTTCTGGACTTCCCCAACATTGGGAACAATCTTCCTTCATCTAGCCTGTCTAATCCCTTAAGAATTTTGTAAGTTTCTATAAAATCCCTCCTCAATCTTCTAAATTCTAGTGAGCACAAGCCGAGTATCCAGTCCTTCTTCATTTAAAAATAAATTGGATAGTTATATGGACGGGAAAGGTATGGAGGGTTATGGTCTGAACGCAGGTGTATGAGACAAGGGGAGAATACGTGTTCGGCACGGACTATAAGGGTCGAGATGGCCTGTTTCCGTGCTGTAATTGTTATATGGTTATATGGTTATATGAAAGTCATGCCATCCCAGGACTGGTACAATGGTGGATCTTTTGAGCAGGCAAGGACCACAGACTTGGCCAGGGAGATATTGAATATTGTGGTGAGCGCTGGAACAAGCTGAATAGCACAACACTTTAGTACTCGCCCAGATATACCATCTGGGCCTACAGCTTTCCACATGTTCATACGCATCAGAGCTCTCCTCACGTCGTGCTCAGTCACCGAGAATGTGTGCACATCCCCAGTGGTGGAACTCCCTGCAGCCACACTAGCCAGTATGCTGGCGGTGTTGTTGTTAGCCGGCGAGCTAGGGGTGATGTTGCCCATCTCGAATCATGCATAAAAAGAATTCAGATCATCAGCTAGGGAGGTGCCGGCACTCCCGGTTTAGGGGAGGCTGCTCTGGCAGTTATAGTCCGTAGCCCCTGTCAAAGGCGTCTGGTGTCCCGCTGCTCCATCTGCGACTCCATCCTGTCCATGTAGCTCCTTTTTGCGTCCGTCACCTCCCTTCACAGTCTGTAGGACTCTGCCTTGTAGTCATCCATATTGCCGGATGCCAGGCCGGAGTTGTAAGCAGCGATGTGAGCATTCAAGGCAATGCAAATGGACCCGTCCACCCAGGGTTTTTGATTAGGAAAGATGCTAACCCTTACCGTGGGGCCGATGTTATCGGCTATTGTTGCATTGAAGTCCGTGACCACTTCCACGAACTCACTGACATCTCTGGAACTTGCTTGGAACATATTCGAGTCTACATCGTTCAGTGCATCTTGCAGCATGGTCTCTGAATGGTCAGACCTCCGCTTTACATCCCTCATCACTGCCGCTTCCCGTACTCTCCGTTGTTTATACTCCGGCAGCAGGAAAATGGCAGCGTGGTCAGGTTTTCCAAAAGGAGGGAGAGAAACGGCCTTGTATCCTTTCCTGAATGGTGTGTAGCAGTGGTCCAAAGTTCTTTCCTCCTGGTGACACACGTGATGTGTTGGCAGAAGTTAGGCATGACCTTTTTGAGATTTGCCTGATTACAATCTCCAGACACCACCATAGCCGCATCAGGGTTCTTGTTTTGGTGTCGACAGAACACCTCGTGTAGGGCCGACAGTGCCACGTCGGTGTCCGCATGCGGTGGTATGTAGACGGCTGTGATGATCACTGAGCTGAACTCCCGAGGAAGGTACAATGGATGGTATGAGATAGTCAGATGCTCCAGGAACGAGAAAGCGTCTTAATATTCCTAGGGTTGCACCAGTTATTGTTGGTCATGAAGCAAACTCCTCCACCCTTGGATTTCCCGGATTCTTCCGTTCTGTCCGCACGGAAAACAGTGAAGGACTCGGTCGGGCAGATTACTTGATACAGCACCAGCAGGGTCAGCCATGTCTAGGTTAAACAGAAGATGTTGCAGTCTCTTATGTCCCGCTGGAATCTGATCCTCGCCCTGAGGTCATCCATCTTGTTCTCCAGGGACTGGACATTAGCCAGGCGAATGCTGGGCAGAGGTGGACGGAAGGCTTGGACTATCAGCCTATTCTGAATCCCGCCTCACCCGCTTACCTCAATGTTTTCTCCAACTTTTGCCCGGAGCCTTGCTCCCATTGTTATTGCAGCGGCGTGCTCTTTAAATCTCTGCCGGCCACGCTGGATCGGTGGGTAACGTCTTTAAAAGGCCTTGGGTTACTCAAAAGTTTAGTTTTAACAGTGTTCTTCGATCGTACATTGTTAGTGCTAATGTGTTAGTAGAAAGAAATAAACTTTAAATGAACCTACAAGTTAAAAAAATGCACAATCTTTGCGGAGCTACAACGACAGCGACTGGACCCGGCCGCGCCATCTTTCGATAAATGATGGGAGAGGGGAATTCTAGCAAGCTTTTTAATATTATGATTGTTATGATTTTTGAGTTTGAAAAATCTGTATTGTGAATAAAAGCTCATTCTAATTCCGAGTGTAAGCATTGTGAAAAACACTAAATATAAAAACAGTTTGCAATTAATGTCCAGTGGACATTTGTATTTTTCAGAACAAGTCATTTTTAATCTGGATTTACAGAATATGACAAAGTTGACTAGCCCCAAGTTTTATATTGAGACAAAATGTTTAATGGCATAAGTAATAAGTTGGCATTTAACAATTTAAGACCAAGAATCATCACACGAGACATTAAAAATACTTTACTGTAGAGATTACTTTTTGGTGGTAGCTGGTTGGAGTGCTCAATCTTACCATAAAAGTAACAAACATTACCAATATCTATATTTCAACATGTACCTTCTTTATGGCCATGCCATTCTGGAGTAGGCATGTCAAGCCAAACATTGTACTTCCTAATATTATTTGGTCAAGTACATAGAATTTAGCTGCTTTTTTTTTAATTTAACATAAACGAATAACGTAACTCCAAAAAATTAGTTTGAGGCCAAACAAATTGTTGGATAAAGAGAGTAAATCTGAAATATTTTATTATTGTACTTACTTTGGAAGCAGCTGTCTTTATAGCCATACTTAACATATGTTCTCTTCTCTGAAGCCTTAAAAGGAAAAAAAATGGTATCACCTATACACACATCTTTCATCCACGAGAGACTGTTTTCATGTTTCCTGAACCCAATGCTCATAAAAACAACTTATTATTGGCAAACATATGTTTAGACTTTAAAAGCCTTCCATTGAGAGAAATAAAAAGTGGAGTACCTATCAAAATCATAATTTTTACAAGTTTTAAGACCCAAAATATTTTGATCTATTAGCCCCATTGCATCCATGTTCTGTCTCAATACATTTAGAATCATTCCACTTTCCCTCCGTTATCTCTAATTCTGATTATGATCAGAATTCCCATCATTCTGGGGTTAATGCACTGTACATTTAAAAAAAAATGCATATAGTTTACATTTAAGTCAAAAGATCACCCTTGGTTGAAGTCCACCCCACCCGTGCCAGACCATGGAAATGTAACAAACTATGTGTCCGCTTTCACTCAACCATTTGGGTAAATACGCAAGGTTGTGGTGTAATATTAATTTCCTGTTTATATATTAACTTTTAAGGTGTTGAGAATCGTTGTGATGCCAATTTAGAAATATTGTTTTCATTTCTGATTTTATTATTTAGAATCAGTATATGTGACAATTACGATTACTTTAGGGCCAGTCCCACTTAGCAATTTTTTAGGCGACTACAGGCGACTAGGCTGTAACCACATGGTCGCTGGGGTGTCGCCTGTATGGTCGTGAGTAGTCTCCTCAGTCGCCCAAAGAGTCGTAGCGTCTTTCTGGTCGCCACTGGATTTTCAACATGTTGAACATTTTTCGGCGACAGTGGGCTTGACGCCAATGAGCATAGCTTGACTTCTCCTGACGTAGGTGCTGCTGCAGTTGTCGCCAAGTTAACGTAGGTTGTTGTCAGATTAACATAGGTTATCTCTGGTGCTAACTTCGGGTTTTTTTGGTGTTAAAGTAATTAATCTATTTCAAATTGTATGTAGAAGGGGGGTATAGATCAAACAGTATTGCTGATTTGATCCCTGTCTGGTTTTGCTGCTGATGACCTGATCCATAATCCATGTCAGGTTTCCATGCCATCTAGTGGCATGCGGGCAGCCATATTGGTTAGGCAGTTCAACTTGAGACTGTTCAATTTAGAGCCTACAGTACTCATTTCGATGGTCTCTGTATGTATCCTAATTAAAGTAGACAATAGGTGCAGAAGTCGGCCATTCGGCCCTTCGAGCCAGCACCGCCATTCAATGTGATCATGGCTGATCATCCACAATCAGTACTTGTTATGATATATAATGACTCTGTATAAATAGTACTTTGCACATAGTGTCGGACGTGGGAATTCAGTTTGACTTTAGCTGTTATTTACAAGGCTTTTCGTAGTCTCTAAATCGTAAGTTGAACTGCCTAACCAACAATGCTGCCCGCATGCCACTAGGTGGTGGTGGTGTGGAAACCTGACATGGATTATGGATCAGGTCATCGGCAGCAAAACCAGACACAGATCAAATCAGCAATACTGTTTGATCTACATTCCCCCCTCTTAGGTTTCTTTTCCATTATTTTTCCAGAGGAAACTTAAAGCATGCAGAAGTAACATGTATATAAAGCTATAGAATTAACTATCATCTACAGTAAAGCAATGGAGGATATATTGTAAGTAATATAATGTTGGTTATAGTTAATTAGAGTCCAAGATCTGCCTTTCGACATAATCCCAGTATCTAGCCACAGGCTTGCTGACCCGTCCTCATCTAATTAATTAAACCATGTAGTTACTTTCCAATAATTACAAATGCGTTTTCGGAATTTTGTCCGGATTAAATGAGGTGCCGGCCCATCAGTTTTCTGGTAAATATCACCATAGAAAAATTAACGTGTTTTATCTTGCAGCACTCTGCCTTATGTACCCAAATACAAGAAGTTAATTAAAGATATTCAACTGAATGAGAATTGTTTAATAATGTTACAGAGAATCTAAACAGGGCTGCATATAGCTTTTCATTTATAAGCCTTTGGTGCTTTGGTGTTAGGAGCTGGATTATCAAAAGTGTACATTTAAATATTATTTTACCTTTTTATATCTTCAGGCAGTTCTGCATTGAGAAGGACTTTATTTCTTAAAGGCAGAACATCTTCCAATGTCTTATGCAGGTCGTGCAATTCACTAGGCGATGTGGTTGGTAAAGAAATAAGTTCACTGTCACATGATTCTATTAATCTGCTTCCTTCTTCTATTTCTATACTCAGTTGATGGTCTCTGGCTTCCAACAATGCAAGACGCTCCTTAATATCCGCAATTTCACTCTGGTTTTGTGATTAAATACATTAATGGGTTACTTAGCAGCAAGTGAAATACAAACTTATTTTCAGAGTAATATCAATAAGAATAACTGAAATGTAACAATTCATTCAACTGTCTGAAAATTAGAATTCAGTTCAATAAGTTACTTTTTTCTGATTTTGCCATGTTCTTTATTACAGGTGCACAACCTTTTATCCGGAGTTCCGGAAACCGAAAAGCTCCGAAAACCGGACATTTTTTCCCAGGATGTCGTCTGCACACCAAAGCTCGCGTTTGGCGCCAAACTTGACCCGAAACGACCCACGGTCAACCCAGGTCTGTACTACTGTAGCGGCTGCCTCCTCCCCGGAGACCGGGGAGACACTTAAACATCTGTAAATCATTCCTTAAATGTTAGTCAGTTAGTTTGGAGGGCTTTTATGTGAAGGGGGAAACTTTAATTCTTAGTCCCCTACCTGGTCGGAGAGGCGGGGAGCGGGCAATGCCTTACCGGGTCGCCGTGCAGGAGCTTACCGCACGGCGACCCAGTAAGGCATTGCCCGCTCCCCGCTGGTATCCCAGCGCTGCGACGCCGCCGACTCCCAACATCGTGGAACGGGGGCTGCGGGCGTCCGGCCGCGGGCGGCGCTGGATTTGGAGCGCCGCGCAGCCAGGGGTAGAGTTGCCGGGGTCGGAGCTCCAACCTGCGCCGCCCGCGGCCGGACGCCCGCAGCCCCCAGCTCCGCGATGTTGGGAGTCGGCGGCCACAGCGCTCCGCAGTTTACTGCTCGGCGACCCGGTAAGGCATTGCCCACTCCCCGCCTCTCCCACCAGGTAGGGGACTAAGAATTAAAGTTTCCCCTTCACCCCCCCCCACCACATAAAATCCCTCCAAACTAACTGACTAACATTTAAGCAATGATTTACAATGATTCCCCGGTCTCTGGGGAGGAGGCAGCCGCTCCAGACATTTCAAGCCGCCCGAGCTACCTACCTAATCTACGCTAAAATTCTTCCATTCGGAAATCCGAAAAATTCCGAAATCCGAGAAGTGTCTGGTCCCAAGGCTTTCGGATAAAAGGTTGTGCACCTGTATTCATTATTTTCCTCCTCCATTTGCCAAATTTGTTTACAAACAATATGTGTAAAGAATATGGGTCAAGTTTGGAATAGAGGCCTTTATCTCATGAATCCATAGTGACATATGGTCCAAATTTTGATAATGATCAAGAACCTATGAATGAAAAAATATCTATGTCTAGACATTTTACTGACAGATTGTACTTTTAGAGCTGCTGTTTTGCAGCTTGTGTATTTGTCACTATAGATAAAGGTTTTCAGTTCAACTTTTAAAACATATCATATCTATCTATCTATCTATCTATTAATATATAAAACTCAAATCCATCCGTCCGCCTGCAGTACGGATCCCTTCCTGCCTTTTGATTCGTTGACGGCTGCTCCTTCCTATCAGCTTCCAACACACTTCGAAACAAAGTTGCAAGACAGGAACACTGAACTTTTCACTGCTGCAGCAGGCAGGGGAGGTGCAATTGAGGGAGGCAGGGGAGTGCTGGAAACTTACATTTGGCAACGGCTTCAGTTCCATTGGAGGAGACGGGTGCATGGTGGAATATTGGGTTGGGGGAATCACACCATTGGGGGAGCAGACCCAACGGGTCTGCACTTGGTCTAGTTAATATATAAAACTCAAATCCATCCATCCCGTCCGCCTGCAGTACGGATCCCTTCCTGCCTTTTGATTCGTTGACGGCTGCTCCTTCCTATCAGCTTCCAACACACTTCGAAACAAAGTTGCAAGACAGGAACACTGAACTTTTCACTGCTGCAGCAGGCAGGGGAGGTGCAATTGAGGGAGGCAGGGGAGTGCTGGAAACTTACATTTGGCAACGGCTTCAGTTCCATTGGAGGAGACGGGTGCATGGTGGAATATTGGGTTGGGGGAATCACACCATTGGGGGAGCAGACCCAACGGGTCTGCACTTGGTCTAGTTAATATATAAAACTCAAATCCATCCGTCCGCCTGCAGTACGGATCCCTTCCTGCCTTTTGATTCATTGACGGCTGCTCCTTCCTATCAGCTTCCAACACACTTCGAAACAAAGTTGCAAGACAGGAACACTGAACTTTTCACTGCTGCAGCAGGCAGGGGAGGTGCAATTGAGGGAGGCAGGGGAGTGCTGGAAACTTACATTTGGCAACGGCTTCAGTTCCATTGGAGGAGACGGGTGCATGGTGGAATATTGGGTTGGGGGAATCACACCATTGGGGGAGTAGACCCAACGGGTCTGCACTTGGTCTAGTACCTATTAAAACTTTGATCTTGGTTGTGTGTGTATATGTGTGTGTACATGTGCGTGTCTTTACATCTTCGCAAAAACACTGCACGGTAACGATAACATTTTTACATATTCTGATTCACATTTTTCCCCTCTAGGCAGCGATTACCTTCACTGAACATTTTATGCTTTATTTTTCGACATTACTGATTAAAGTGTAAAAAATCAAAAGATTTTGAATTTAAAATGACCAGCTTCAAATGATGACGTCCCAATGGTTCGGCTGGCAGTGATAGGCTTCACTGAAGATTTTATCCTATATTTCACGTTATTTATGATTAAAGCTTTAAAAATGCCAACTTTCACAAGACTTTTACTGTTAAAATCATTCCTGCCAGCTTCCAACACACTTCGATGCAATGTTGTGACACAGGAACACTATAAACTTTTCACCTCGCAGGAGGAGGAGGGCGAATTGCTATCGCAACACACAGGGCAAGTGAAATATGATTTTTTTTAAAGCCCACTGCAGAGGGAGGAAGAGGAGTGCTGGAATCGTACGTTCAGGAACGGCTTGAGTTGGAGGACCACGCCTCCCGTTGGGGCTATGGGTAGGGGACGGGTGCGTTGGGCGAGCAGACCCAACGTTTGTTAGTAGTGTAAAGGCTAAGCTGTTTTCTTCCAACCAGTTAAGCTTCACTGAACTCACACCCCTGCTCTAGCCATCAATCTTCTCTGGTTTCCTTCCTACTTCCTCTTACGCTCAACCCAAGCTAATTTTCTTCCTTTCACATCATCTAATTGTTGAGGAGTTCTCATCCCTCAGTTACCATCCTCCCCCTTTCAAATCTGTTAGTGCAGCCACTTTCAAAATAAAAGAAAAAAATACCTCCGTCCTAGCAAAGCTGCATTAGCAATGAGGCATCCATCTGCACAATGAAAGACCTGTTGAAGTTAGGATTGCGCAGTATGGATTCACCAGTGAGGGCTGTTTTTAACTTCTGGAAGGCTTCTTCTGCTGCTGTTGGCCACTGTATTATCTCTGGTTGGCCCTTCTTTGTCAGGTCTGAGAGGGGAGCTGCAACCGAGGAGAAAAAAGGGACAAAACAGCAGTGATATCCAACCAACCCCAAGAAAGCATATCGCTGGATCTTGTTGGTGGGTCGGGGAAAATAACTCACACCAACAATTTTCTTTTCTTGTGGTTTAAGTAGGCCACAGCTGATACAATATCCCAGGTTCTGTGCCTCTTTGACTGTCCAATGCTGCACTTTTTTGGATTGGTTGCAAGCGCAGTCTGCCGCAAAGCCTATAGCACACCCTGGAAGTGCAACAAGTTTTCGGCCCAGTCCTCCAAGTGGACGACTATGCCATTCAGGTAAGCCACAGCATAACAGCGGTGGGGCGGAGGATAATTTCCATCATATGCTGAAAGGTGGCAGCGGCACATGGAGACTGAAGGGGAAAAAAGTGTACTTCCATAAGCCGGAGTTTAAAAGGCTGTTTTCTGTTTAGCAGATTGGGACAGAGGGACATGCCAGTACCCTTTTGTTAAGTTCAATGTAGAAATACACAGACAACTGGAACTTGGCGTACATCACCATACATCCATGCCAGTGGTAGAGTCTCAGATGGCTGCGGGCCTGTGTGTAACGGTTCGGGCTGGACCAGAGTAATGTGTCTGCCCATCTAATAATGCTGATGTAGGCTGGCTGTTCATATAGAGGATGCACATTTGGGGTGGTTGTCCTTTCTTCTGACCTCCATGGATGGTGCAGCCTGGGTCAAGGGGAGTTCTGGCTCTGTCGGTCTGGACGTGTTCCTGGCGCTGCCCCCTTGTCGTCAGTGGGAAGGCACAGGCAAACTTGGATTCATTCCAGCAGCTTGCTCCCCTAGTTGGAAATCTTGGGTTTATAAGAGATCAGATCAAATGGCAGGACAAATCAAAATAGGACGTACATGGTAAATGGTAGAGAATTGAAGAATACAGTTGAACAGAGGGATCTGGCTATAACCGTGCATAGTTCCTTGAAGGTGGAATCTCATATAGATAGGGTGGTAAAGAAAGCTTTTGGTATGCTAGCCTTTATAAATCAGAGCATTGAGTATAGAAGCTGGGATGTAATGTTAAAATTGTACAAGGCATTGGTGAGACCAAATCTGGAGTATGGTGTACAATTTTGGTCGCCCAATTATAGGAAGGATGTCAACAAAATAGAGAGAGTACAGAGGAGATTTACTAGAATGTTGCCTGGGTTTCAACAACTAAGTTACAGAGATAGGTTGAATAAGTTAGGTCTTTATTCTCTGGAGCGCAGAAGGTTAAGGGGGGACCTGATAGAGGTCTTTAAAATGATGAGAGGGATAGACAGAGTTGATGTGGACAAGCTTTTCCCTTTGAGAATAGGTAAGATTCAAACAAGAGGACATGACTTCAGAATTAAGGGACAGAAGTTTAGGGGTAATATGAGGGGGAACTTCTTTACTCAGAGAGTGGTAGCGGTGTGGAATGAGCTTCCAGTGGAAGTGGTGGAGGCAGGTTCATTGGTATCATTTAAAAATAAATTGGATAGGCATATGGATGAGAAGAGAATGGAGGGTTATGGTATGAGTGCAGGCAGGTGGGACTAAGGGGAAAAAAAGTTGTTCGGCACGGACTTGTAGGGCCGAGATGGCCTGTTTCCGTGCTGTAATTGTTATATGGTTATATGGTTATTAATTGGTCCAATAACTATTAATTGGCTTGTTTGCCTCTGACTCCGTTTGTTCCACAGTGCCAGTATTTTCTAGCAATTAGTCCTTGTTTGTGGTGCTGATTGCAAGCTTCTTCTGACATGTCTGTCGGGATCGAAGCGGCCTTAAGGGAGGATTCATCATCAGACACCCCAATCTCCAAGCGTCCATTGGTAAACATGTTGTCATTTCCCAAATCATTCTCAGTTTTTCTACAGCAACAATTCTGAAATGCTTCAAACACTTTTCCGTCAGCCCATTGAAAAAGCTCTCAGTCACAAATAACTGCCAACGTGTTTTCTAGACAATGTGTCTTCAAGATAATGCTTCCAGACATATATACTCTAACTCCTTCTTAGCCAGTATCCAATTTCTTCCCTCCCTAAAGTAGAGCTAATTAAAAAGTCAGTTTTCCTTACCCTAACTTAAACCAAGTTTCATTCACCCACTACTGCTACTCTAAATGTAACTATTTTCTAACCACTCTTTCCATTATTAAGACAGTTGTCCACATAGTTCCTTACAAAAAACATGTGAATGCTCTTAAAGCACTTTAAGAGTACTACTTAAATGCAAATTATTTCATTTATAACATGCCTCAGAAAAGAGGGGAGAAGAGGTTTAGAACAAGCCTGCACATTTGAACGCAATTTTCTCAGACCACAAATGTAAAACTAACAGCATATCATTTACAGCATGTTTTTAATTTACAATCATATTAGCTTTGTATTATGGATGCATCTGTGCTAATTATATTTTCACAATTATGCCTGCATTTATATTCATGAATTTCTATTTTCAGAAATATTCTGCAGGAAGACAAATATTTACTTTAGGCATAGTATTTACATAAAATATAAAATACATTTTAGCATATGCATTGCATCACAAACCTGTATGTCTCGTCTATCTTGAATAAGCTGACTTCTCCTTGACCATGATATCTGTAGGTTATCGTAGATTGAATCGGAATATTTATCTTCATTACTTCCCATCGAGAAATTCCCTTCATTCCTGAACATGAAATGTAGACATATGGCATATATGAAATGTAAGAATGCTCAAAAAAACAGATAAGCACAAAAAAACTTTTTTTTTTAATGGTGACTTCCAATAGTCGCTTTGTGTTTACCTATCAGCTAATGAATATTTTAGATTGATACCTAAATTTTACCCAGCAGCTATACATGAAAATAGTTAAACTAATATTTCAATTGTTATTGAACTATCTTAGAGTTTCAAGCATTTTGTCTTCACATCTGGTATAACTTTCCAGAACCAGGGGGCCACAGTCTTAGAATACAGGGGAGGTCATTTAAGACTGAGCTTAGAAAAAACGTTTTCACCCAGAGTTGTGAATTTATGGAATTCCCTGCCACAGAGGGCAGTCGAGGCCAAGTCACTGGATGGATTTAAGAGAGAGTTAGATAGAGCTCTAGGGGCTAGTGGAGTCAAGGGATATGGGGAGAAGGCAGGCACGGGTTATTGATAGGAGACGATCAGCCATGATCACAATGAATGGCGGTGCTGGCTCGAAGGGCCGAATGACCTCCTCCTGCACCTGTTTTCTATGTTTCTATGTAACTTGGATGATGGATAAAGTTAAAATAAAGAATCCCAATTACTGATATTTTTTGCAAACTTTGATACTAATGGATCCAGTTAGTCAGCAAAATAGGGATTTATATGAGATATATATACTAAACTGAGATAGGTCCTTCTTATTCATCATATAGAAATAGCAGGAGCTACGCTAGAAATATTTCAAATGTCATTAGAAACGGGAATAATGCCGGAGGATTGGCGTACTGCGCATGTTGTCCATTGTTTAAAAAGGGGTCTAAGAGTAAACCTAGCAATTATAGACCTGTTAGTTTGACATCAGTGGTGGGCAAATTAATGGAAAGGATACTTAGAGATAATATATATAAACATCTGGATAAACAGGGTCTGATTAGGAACAGTCAACATGGATTTGTGCCTGGAAGGTCATGTTTGACTAATCTTCTTGAATTTTTTGAAGAGGTTACTCGGGAAATTGATGAGGGTAAAGCAGTGGATGTTGTATATATGGACTTCAGTAAGGCCTTTGACAAGGTTCCTCACGGAAGGTTGGTTAAGAAGGTTCAATGGTTGGGGATTAATGGAGGAGTAGCAAGATGGATTCAACAGTGGCTGAATGGGAGATGCCAGAGAGTAATGGTGGATGGTTGTTTGTCAGCTTGGAGGCCAGTGACTAGTGGGGTGCCACAGGGATCTGTGTTGGGTCCACTGTTGTTTGTCATGTACATCAATGATCTGGATGATGGTGTGGTAAATTTGATTAGTAAGTATGCAGATGATACTAAGATAGGTGGGGTTGTGGATAATGAAGTAGATTTTCAAAGTCTACAGAGAGATTTATGCCAGTTGGAAGAGTGGGCTGAAAGATGGCAGATGGAGTTTAATGCTGATAAGTGTGAGGTGCTACATCTTGGCAGGACAAATCAAAATAGGACGTACATGGTAAATGGTAGGGAATTGAAGAATGCAGGTGAACAGAGGGATCTGGGAATAACTGTGCTCATGTAGATAGGGTGGTAAAGAAAGCTTTTGGTGTGCTGGCCTTTATAAATCAGAGCATTGAGTATAGAAGTTGGGATGTAATGTTAAAATTGTACAAGGCATTGGTGAGGCCAATTTTGGAGTATGGTGTACAATTTTGGTCGCCTAGTTATAGGAAGGATGTCAACAAAATAGAGAGAGTACAGAGGAGATTTACTAGAATGTTGCCTGGGTTTCAGCAACTAAGTTACAGAGAAAGGTTGAACAAGTTAGGGCTTTATTCTTTGGAGCACAGAAGGTTAAGGGGGGGACTTAATAGAGGTCTTTAAAATTATGAGAGGGATAGACAGAGTTGACGTGGATAAGCTTTTCCCACTGAGAGTAGGGAAGATTCAAACAAGGGGACATGACTTGAGAATTAAGGGACAGAAGTTTAGCGGTAACATGAGGGGGAACTTCTTTACTCAGAGAGTGGTGGCTGTGTGGAATGAGCTTCCAGTGAAGGTGGTGGAGGCAGTTTTAAAAATAAATTGGATAGGTATATGGACGGGAAAGGTATGGAGGGTTATGGTCTGAACGTAGGTGTATGGGACTAGGGGAGAATACGTGTTCGGCACGGACTAGAAGGGTCGAGATGGCCTGTTTCCGTGCTGTAATTGTTATATGGTTATATGTTTTCCTTAGCAGAAGCCAGAAACAGGGGCACATACCTCGAAAATAAAAAGTAGGAACTCGGCTAATTGGAGGAAAGATTTTTCCGCGGCAAGCATTTGGGAGTGTGGAATTGATTTGCTGAAAGAATGATGGAAACAGAAACCCTCATATGATTCAAAGAGTGCCATTGGGGTTCAGCCCAAGAAATGGAAACTAGAAATAGTTTGATTACTTCTTTTGGTCATCTTGATAATGGGCTGAAAAGCTACCTTCTGTCCCGTAAATGTTGACTCTTCTAGCATTAAAGACAATCCTTTACAAACATTTTGAGATACAGGTGCACAACCTTTTATCCGGAGTTCCGGAAACCGAAAAACTCCGAAAAACCGGCCATTTTTTCCAGGATGTCGTCTGCACACCAAAGCTCGCGTTTGGCGCCAAACTTGACCCGAAACGACCCACGGTCAACCCAGGTCTGTACTACTGTAGCGACTGCCTCCTCCCCTGAGACCGGGGAGATACTTAAACATCTGTAAATCATTGCTTAAATGTTAGTCAGTTAGTTTGGAGGGCTTTTATGTGAAGGGGGAGGGGAGGGTGAGGGGGTAAACTTTAATTCTTAGTCCCCTACCTGGTCGGAGAGGCGGGGAGCGGTCAATGCCTTACTGGGTCGCCGTGAGGTAAGCTCCACAGCGCTGTGGCCGCCAACTCCCAGCTGGGGCTGCGGGTGTCCGGCCGCGGGCGGCGCCGGTTGTAGCTCCGACCCCGGCAACTCTACCCCTGGCTGCGAGGCGCTCCAAATCCACCGCCGCCCGCGGTCGGACGCCCGCAGCCCCAGCTCCGCGAATGTTGGGAGTCGGCGGCGTCGCAGCGCTGGGATACCAGCGGGGAGCGGGCAATGCCTTACCGGGTCGCCGTGCGGTAAGCTCCGGAGCGCTGTGGCCGCCGACTCCCAACATTCGCGGAGCTGGGGTTGGGACTGGACTGCGGGCGGCGCTGGATTTGGAGCGCCGCGCAGCCAGGGGTAGAGTTGCCGGGGTCGGAGCTCCAACCGGCGCCGCCCGCGGCCGGACGGAGCCCCCAGCTCCGCGATGTTGGGAGTCGCCGACCAGGTAGGGGACTAAGAATTAAAGTTTTCCCCCTTCACCCCACCACCACCACATAAAATCCCTCCAAACTAACTGACTAACATTTATGCAATGATTTACAATGATTCCCCGGTCTCCGGGGAGGAGGCAGCCGCTCCAGGCTTTTCAAGCCGCCCGCGCTACCTACCTAATCTACGCTAAAAATCTTCCATTCGGAAATCCGAAAATGTCCGAAATCCGACAAGTGTCTGGTCCCAAGGCTTTCGGATAAAAGGTTGTGCACCTGTACCAAGATTAAAAGGGAGCAAACCAAGGCAAACAAATAAAAATGAAAGAACTGCCATTACTTTTTCAGTGTTCCTGTGAGTTGTAAAAAGCAATTTCAAAACACAGATATATATTATCTGTACCAAATCACACCTACACTATACAATATGACGTTCAGGTGGATGCAAAATATCTCATAGCACTGTATCAGTCATCATGCACTCTCCCTCATGAGTTGGCCAATTGCCCAGCTGACATCTAGGAATCTGGTCTGTGTCACAGAGATTTTAGGGGGCACCTTGGTAAGCACAAATTAGGGGGAACATTGGTAAAATTTGATAACATTTAAAGTATTTCATACAGTATAACAATTTAGGGAATCCCAACAAATGCTGAATTTGAATACATCATGTTATTTTGTAACTGACTGAGACACACACACACTACTCTTTTTCAGGAGATAATCGTTAACTAAATCAGAAATCTATGAGCTTTTTGTCCTTTTAAGCCATTTTGGTGAAGATGAAAGAACCGATGTGCCCATGGAGATGCACATATAGTCCTCTCTCCTTTTCCTTTAGAGTTTAGCTAATTTAAATTAGTAGCCACAAAATACTGGAGTAAATCAGCAGGACAGATTCAGATTCAGATTCAGATCAGATTCAGATTCTTCCTCAGTCTCGACCCAAAATGTCATCCATTCTTTCTCTCCAAAGATGCTGCTGTCCTGCTGAGTTACTCCAGCATTTTGTGTCTATCTTCGGTTTAAACCAGCATCTTCAGTTCCTTGCTACTAATTTAAATTAGACTTCTGTAATCCCAGAAAACAGAATGACATCAATGTACTCTGTTCCAGATTCTAATTATTAGTTGGAAACCATTGGGTCCCAGTCACACAGGAGGCCTGGTCCCCCAACGCAATATTCTCATTCCCCAATGCAATATTCCACCACTCACCCATAGTCCCTGAATGTGCAGGCGCGGCTCATTTCCCTTCATTCCCCAGCACTCCCTCCCGCTCCTCTTCATGTGTGAGAGGGGAGGAGGGGAGGGAATGGAAGGGGTGGGGTAGGAGGGGAGTTGGGGTGTGTGTGGGCAGGTGGGTGTTGGAGGGGGGAGAGCACGGTGTGGGGGGAGGAAGCGGTGTGGGCGAGGGGGTTGTGTGGCGGGGGGGGGTGGGTGGGAGGGGTGTGTATGTGGACAGGAGGGGAGGGGGAGGAGGGGAGTTGTGGGGGGGGATGTGGGGGAGGGTGTGTTGGGGGGGGGAGTGTGTGGGCGGGTGTGGGAGGAGGGAGAATGTGAGAGGGAGAGGGGTGAGTGTGGGTGGGGGTGTGTGTGGAGGGGAGGGGTGTGTGTGGGGGAGGGGGGGGGGGGGGGGGCGGGGGAGGGGGTGTGGGCGTGGGGGGGGGTTTGTGGGGAGAGGGGGTGTTTGGGCGGGGGGAGGTGGAGAGGGCGGGGAGAGAACTCGGAGAAAAAGACGGGGGTTGTGGGGGGGGAGTGGGGGGGTATCACACGGGGGAGGGGGCCAGGAGCCAGCGAGTGGGACCAGAGGGGAAGGGGTTGGAGCTGGCAGTGCGATGGGGACTCACAGCGGGCGCTCTCCTCCGCCAAGATCAGATTCTCCACTTTCCTTTTGGCGACATCTCCCAGGCCGGGCCACTTCCGGTCCCTCCAAAAATTGTGTCCGGTTGGAAACCTCCGCCGGCCATCCTCAGCTCCAGTAAAGACGCGAGGGCGCAGGAAGGGGTGGACCGTCCCGCGGAGTGACAGGAGAAAAGACCAATCCACAGGGCGCTGACTGGCAGGAGAGGAGATCGATCTGCGCAGGCGCGGTTTTTAAGATTTTTAAACCTCGCTAACTTTTACAATAGACCACCGATCGGAACGAAACTTGGTGCACTTGCAGCATCCGAGAACCGTGAGCTGGCGAAAAATCGTAGTGCTATCGCGTACCATTTTTTGCGCAAATAAAAAGACCACGCAAACCGGAAGAGCACTAGATCAGAGTTTTAGTTATGTATATAGAAGGCATGGGTCCCATGATTCACAATGCAGTGCCTCATGATTCAAAATATCACCCAGAGTTTTGAATCTGTGGAATTATCTGCCACAGTAGGCAGTGGAGGCCAATTCACTGGATGTTTTCAAGAGTTAGATTTAGCTGTTATGGCTAAAGGAATCAAGGGAGACACAAAATGCTGGAGTAACTCAGCGAGACAGGCAGCATGTCTGGAAAGAAGAAATGGGTGACATTTTGGGTCGTGACCCTTCTTCAGACAGAACAAGGAATCAAGGGATATGGGGATAAAGCAGGAACGGGGTACTGACTTTAGATGATCTGCCATGATCATATTGAATGCCGGTGCTGGCTCGAAGGGCCGAATGGCCTACTGCTGCACCTATTTTTCTATGTTTCTAAAAACATGGAATGAATCACACTAAAGAGTGGGGGAGCTTTCTTACAAGACTCGTTCATAACAATAAAATATTAAGCTACAAACAATCGTGGAGGTTTTTTTATACAATTAAATTATCCTATAAAAAGTTGTCCTTTCAAAATTTCCTCTCTAACTAAAATTGACTGGGAGATCTTATTTGTATTCACAGTGGGAAAATGTACATACTTATTTAAAATACAATCATTTTGATGCTCAGCAACTTGCAGTTGAAGTTCAAGTTTTTGTAGAAATTTCACAATACAAGGATGGTAGGAAGGCAGCTGGAATTTTAAGGAACTCTGCTCTCTCTTCAACTCTGCTAGCTTCTTGTTGAACTTGTCAGCTAAAATGAAAGGAAAATAAAAATGTGATTTGTTATTCTTTGCAAATTAAAATCTGAAAAAAGAAAATAAATTGTACAGGCCAGTACTTATTTGTTCCACCCTTCATCTCTATTTATGTCCAGAGACATTAATTCCGCAAGTCTAAAAAATCATCTATTGCTGTCTCGAATATACTTAAAGTCACAGCTCTGGATTTCAGAGGTTCACAAACCACAAAAGAAATTTTTTTTTTTTTTTTTTTTTTTTTTAAATAGGTGACCGATTATCCTGAGACTGTGCTGCAAGCTCTTGGTTCTTCCCCCAGGGAGAACACACTGTCAGCATTTAGGTTCTGATAAAGATCACTCTTATTTTTCTAAACTCTAGAGAATACAAGCTCTACTGCAAGTCAAAATTGTGTTTCACTACGAACACAATACAGAAGTAAGAATAGCAAGAGCACAGTGTGTAGATTGGGCTCCTCAAAGTCCAATACCAGGAATGACTCCTACTCTCATACACCAAAGTAGTTAGTTTTTGAAGAAGACATCATTGGCCCGCTTAGTTATTCCTGCATTATTTTCCTTCTCATCATTATAAATCAGCTCTAGCCTTAGTCCAAAGATGGAAATGTACATTATTCACTACGGTAAGAGAAGTCGCCTTTTGCAAAAAGGCAGCATTTAACCATATGGGACATTGAGGGCCGGAGCTCACTGGGCGGAGATTCACGCTGGCGGCCCTCGGCAAAGGGATGCCAGGAACCCGTGATGTTGAAGTCAGCGCCGCCCACGCTGGAAGCTCTACGACCCACAGCTCCGCTGAAGCAGCAGGCCCAACACTCCGGAGCTTCAAAAGGCGATCCAGGTAGGCATCGCCCGCTCCGCAATGAATCCAGCGCTGTGCCGCCGCTGCTAAAGCTCTGGTCCGGTCCCCGGTCCCCGGTCCCCGGCAGGAAAGGTCGCGTCAATCCAGTTGGTAGGCCGCGAGGAGGGGGCGAGGATGCGACTCGGAGAATAGTCGCCTCCTCGCCAGGAAGTGACTGGGAAACGGTTTCCCCCTTACCCTACCCCCCTCCCCCACATAGAAAAACTAAAGAAACCTCCAGAACATACTGTTAAGACAAAAATTAAAAAAAGATAGAAAAAAAGACACATATCCGGCTTCTTGGTAGTTCAACCATAGAAATAAATTGAAGCTCAAATAAAGTGAGTGAGAAGTTAAAATTAATCAATTCTTGATAAGGAGATCATTCTACCATTAGTGGATAGTTATTATATTATAGACAATAGACAATAGGTGCAGGAGTAGGCCATTTGGCCCTTCGAGTCAGCACCGCCATTCAATGTGATCATGGCTGATCATCCTTCTAAGCTCCAGGGTGTACAAGCCCAGCTGCTCCATTCTCTCAGCATATGATTCCGCCATCCCGGGAATTAACCTTGTATAGCTCCGCTGCACTCCCTCAATAGCAGAATGTCCTTCCTCAAATTAGGGGACCAAAACTGCACACAATACTCCAGGTGTGGTCTCACTAGAACTCTGTACAACTGCAGAAGGACCTCTTTGCTCCTATATTCAATTCCTCTTGTTATAAAGGCCAACATGCCATTTGCTTTCTTCACTGCCTGCTGTACCTGCATGCTTACTTTCATAGACTGATGTACAAGGACCCCCAGATCCCATTGTACTTCCCCTTTTCCCAACTTGACACCATTTAGATAGTAATCTGCCTTCCTGTTTTTGCTACCAAAGTGGATAACCTCACATTTATCTGCATTAAACTTCATCTGCCATGCATCTGCCCACTCCCCCAACATGTCCAAGTCACCCTGCATTCTCATAGCATCCTACTCACAGTTCACACTGCCACCCAGCTTTGTGTCATCTGCAAATTTGCTAATGTTACTTTGAATCCCTTCATCCAAATCATTGATGTATATTGTAAATAGCTGCGGTCCCAGCACCGAGCCTTGCAGTACCCCGTTAGTCACTGCCTGCCATTCTGAAAGGGATCTGTTAATCCCTACTCTTTGTTTCCCGTCTGCCAACCACTTCTCTATCCATGTCAGCACTCTACCCCCAATACCATGTGCCCTAATTTTGCCCACTAATCTCCTATGTGGGACCTTATCAAATGCTTTCTGAAAGTCCAGCTACACAACATCCACTGGCTCTCCCTTGTCCATTTTCCTAGTTACATCAAGATTAGTCAAGCATAATTTCCCCTTCGTAAATCCATGCTGACTCGGACGGATCCTGTTACTGCTATCCAAATGTACGGCTATCTCATATTTTATAATTGACTCCAGCATCTTCCCCACCACCGACGTCAGGCTAACGTCTATAATTCCCTGTTTTCTCTCTCCCGCCTTACTGAAAAAGTGGGATAACATTAGCCACTCTGTAATCCACAGGAACTGATCCTGAGTCTATGGAACATTGGAAATTTTTCACCAATGCATCCACAATTTCTAGAGCCACTTCCTTAAGTACCTTGGGATGCAGACCATCAGGCCCTGGGGATTTATCAGCCTTCAGTCCCATCAGTCCATTTTCCTAGTTACATCTTCAAAAAATTCCAGAAGATTAGTCAAGCATGATTTCCCCTTCGTAAATCCATGCTGACTCGGACCGATCCTGTACTGCTATCCAAATGTGCGGCTATCTCATCTTTTATAATTGACTCCAGCATCTTCCCCGCCACTGATGTCAGGCTAACTGGCCTATAATTCCCCATTTTCTCTCTTTCGCCTTTCTTAAAAAGTGGGATAACATTAGCTACCCTCAGGGACTGATCCTGAGTCTATAGAACATTGGAAAATTATCACCAATGCATCCACGATTTTAGAGCCACTTCCTTAAATACCCTGGGAAGTGGCTCTAGATTGTGGAGCATCAAAAGCACACATCACGCTTTCTGTCTCAATATTTCATCGCTATCCATTTTCTCTCCAGCACAATTTAACAGTTTACCTTTCCACAATGCTCAAATGAAATTTCATTTATATTTTCAAAAGCATCTAATTGATACCATACAATTTTTTATGCATTTAAAAAAATCCACTAGAGCTCACCTTTCTCATAATCATCATCCTGAACAGCCTTCATCTGAAGTGTCTGTAGCTTTAAGATCAAAGTTTGAAGCTACAATTATCAAAATAAAAATGCATAAGCTAAAAGGCAGATCAAATGCAGATTTAAACACAATATGAAAAATTCAAAGATGAATTACTTCAATATAGTGAAATTTACTATGACCACAAATAATCTGAATCGGAAAAGATCTTTTGGTATGCCCTTTCTGCAACTAAAAATACATTTTATAAACACATCCATTCGATTTTACGTTTCATAAACATTTCTGCTCTCTCATGGTACATGCCAGGGGCATGAACTTCAAACATGACAATCACACAGCATTACTTGATTTAGCTCCGACTGTCTAAATATTGGACTGGTAAGTCAGCAAGATTCTAGAAAATACTGTAAACATTGGATCTGCTTATGAATAACATATTAGTAATTGTCAATTATAACATTTAACATTTAGTTTTCCTTAAATTTCACTCAGTTCATGAGTTAACGTGTGAGATCAGTGTCTGCACAGCCTCACAAGGAGAATCTAAAGAGAGTTCATAAGTATTTTAATAGAAAAAGGGTAATGAGAGAATAGGGCTCCTCAGAAACCTAAGTGGTCATCTATTGGGCCAAGGAGATGGACAAAGTCATCAATGAATATTTCTCCTCTGTTTTTGTTGTGGACGAAACCATAAGTAATCTGAAAATGTTCATGGCAATGTCTCGAGGACATACCCTCATAGTTGAAGTGATGTCCTAAAATGTATGAAGATAGATGAATCTCAAGCACAAAGTGGGAAGATACAGAAGAAATTGCAGGTGTTCTGGCTGAGATATACGAATCATCGTTTGACACTGGTGAGATGCTGGAGGGTCAAGGAAGGGGTACAAAGGAAAATCAGGGAACTATACATCAGCAAGCCTAACCATATAACCATATAACAATTACAGCACGGAAACAGGCCATCTCGGCCCTACAAGTCCGAGCCGAACAAATTTTTTTTCCCTTAGTCCCACCTGCCTGCACTCATACCATAACCCTCCACTCCCTTCTCATCCATATGCCTATCCAATTTATTTTTAAATGATACCAATGAACCTGCCTCCACCACTTCCACTGGAAGCTCATTCCACACCGCTACCACTCTCTGAGTAAAGAAGTTCCCCCTCATATTACCCCTAAACTTCTGTCCCTTAATTCTGAAGTCATGTCCTCTTGTTTGAATCTTCCCTATTCTCAAAGGGAAAAGCTTGTCCACATCAACTGTGTCTATCCCTCTCATCATTTTAAAGACCTCTATCAGGTCCCCCCTTAACCTTCTGCGCTCCAGAGAATAAAGGCTGGTTCCAACCAGTGGTAGGAAACTTTCCTACCACTGGTTGGAACCAGCGGTAGGAAAGTTTCTGGCAAGGATTCTGTGATCAGATGCACATGCATTTGGATAAATAAGGGATCATTAGGATAGTCTAAACATGATTTTGCGTGTGGGAAGTCATGTCTCACAAATTTTAGTTTTTTTAAGTAGTGAAGGTTTATAAGCCCATGGCCATGGACATAATCTATATAGACCAGCAAGGCCTTTGATAAGATTCCGGAACGTAGGCTGCTCTGGAAGGTTCGATCACATGGAATCCAGACTTACTGGTAGGAAACAGAGGGTGGTGATGGAAGCTTGTTTTTTGAACTGGAGACCTGTGACAAACAATTTGTCAAAGGGATGTGACAAATAATGTGCCAAAGAGATCTTTACTGGGTCCATTGTTGTTTATCAGCTATATCTATGATTTGGATGAGAATGAAGTTGCAGATGGCACTACAATAAGTAGTATCATGGACCGTAAAGTTGGTTATGAAGAATTACAGCAGAATTTTGATCAGCTGGACAAATGGGCAGAGAAATGGCAAATGGAGTTTGATTCAGTTAAGTGTGAAGTGTTACATTTTGGGAAGTCAAAGCACAGCACGACCTTCATAGTGAAGGGTAGGCCGTGGAGAGTGCTGTAGAAAAAAAAAACAATCTAGGAGTACAAGTAGATAATTCCCTGAAAGTGGCATCAAATGCTGGCCTTCCTCAATCACTTAATTGAGTATAGACGTTGAGATGTTTTGTTACAGTTGTACTAAATGTTAACATGGCCGCAATTGGAGTATTGTGCTCAATGTTGGTTACCTAGCTCCAGGAAATATGCCATTAAGAAGGAAAGGGTGCAGAGAAGATTTATGTGGATGTTTACAAGACTTGAGGGCTTGAGCTATAGGAGTGGTTGGGCAGCCTAGTTCTTTACTCCTTGGAGCGGAGGAGGCTGAGGGATTATCTTAAAGCGGTCTACAAAATCATGCCAAGTATAGACAGGGTGAATGCACAGAGTATTTTCCCAAGGTAGGGGAATCAAGAACTAGAGGCATGTTTTTAAGTGAGAAATTTAATAGAAATTTGAGGAGAAACTTTTTCACTCAGAAGGTTGTGGACATACAGAACGAGCTGCCAATGGAAGTAGTTGAAGCAGGTACAATACAACATTTAAAAGAATCTCCACAGATTCATGGATATGAAGGGTTTAGAGGGACATGGGGTACACACAGGCAAATGGGACTAACTGGGATAGGGCTTCCTTGAGCGATTTTGGCCTGTTTATGTGTAGTTTTGTTCTTTTGACTGGGAATGGGTTACTCTGATCCTAAAATCATAACATTTAATGGAGACACAAGAAACCACAGATGCTGGAATCTTGTGCAAATCACAATGTGCTGGAAGAACTGAGCAAGATCTGTGGAGGGAACAGCCAGACAGTGTTTCAGGTCAAGACCCTTCAGAGTCTGAAGTTCTCATCTGAAGAAGGGTCCCAACCTGAAAAGTCATTGCTCCATTCCTTCCATAGATGTTGAGGAATCCGCTGAGTTCCTCCAGCACTTCCTCCAGACTGTCAACAGACAAGACAACCTGCCATTTTAGGAAGCAACTGGACATTTGGATATGGTCTGGAAAAATATAAAAGGGCTAGATTAAACCCCGCTAGCTTTTAATGAATAATATTCAGATCAGTGTTTTTTAAATATACTATTTCAATAATTTAACTAAATAATTTTAGGCAGTAAGCACTGATTAATAGTATCAAATATGGTGTGTATCGCAGATCACTGCTGAACAATTTTTTATAATCAACACAATCGGTGGTCTTATTTCATCAAATTAACGCATGATAATTGTTATTCACATCTTGGTGAAAACCTATTTTGGTGTAATAAAAGCATTAAGGCCCTGTCCCACTTTCCCGAGTTACTAACGAACTCTCCCGAGTTTTCCTCTTGATTCGAACTTGGGGAACGTCGGGTAATGTCGGTAGAGAGCCCGTAGGAGTCCGTAGATGTTTCGTAGCGGCTCGTAATGCCAGCCGTAGGAACTTGGGGCATCAGGTAAGTCGGGACGTTTTTTCAACATGTTGAAAAATGTCCACGAATTTAAAAAAATAGCCCAGAGTACCTACGAACGACTATTACCGTAATTCTCCGAGTTTGAATCAAGGGGAAAACTCAAGAGTTTGTGAGTAACTTGGGAAAGTGGGCCAGGACCTTTACGGGAACCACCAAGCAAATGTGCCTCAAATGCACATTTTTCTGCAGTTTACACAGCAGTGATAACATTCCATTGCTGCTCACCATTAAGCATCTGACCAAGAAAAAACAAAAGTAGAATTTCAACTGCAAGAACATCTTTTGTCTCATGCAACAATTATGTACCAAATGAATGTCAACACACAAAATTAAAACAATGAATAAAATCATTAAACTGCTACCAACATTGGTTGACACATCTAAAGCCCCAAACCATCAAAGCTTTGCCACTGATACTGAACATACACATTGTTACTCCTACGTTTTCCAATATTGTTCTCACAAAATGGAACACTGCTTTTAAAATCTAATAATTTACAACCAAACCTAATTATATTTTATTCTTTCAAAATACATTACGATTTACTTGAACAAATACTCATTACACCAAATAGTTCCAAATGTTTTATGCAATTCTGGAAAAAATACCATTTTACTTTTGTAGACACAAGGAACTGCAGATGATGGTTTACCAAAAAAAGTACAAAAGCCTGGAGTGGGTTATTCACTGGGTTAGGTTTGGCAGCATCTCTGGAGAACATGGATTGGTGACGTTTTAGGTCGTGACCTAAAACATCACCAGAAAGACCAGAAAACTGGAAGACTGGTGGGGGTGGGGGTGGGAGAAAGAGGGATTTGGATTGGTAAATAGTTGGATAAAGGCTAGAGATGAAAAGACAAAGGTGTGATATAAGGATTTAGTGAACCTTTTAGCGGAGGGTGCTGTCTCTGCAGAAAGCAGTGGGGATGGGAAGAATGGATAGTTGGTGAGATCATGTTGAAAGTGGTGGAAATGTCTGAGTTGGATGCGGAGGCTGGTGGGGTGAAAGGCAAGGACATGGGGAACTCTATTCTTGTTCTGTCTGGGGGGAGGGGAGGGGGAGCAGAACTACGGGACACAGGGGAGTCGTGCATAAGGAATCCATCTATGACAGCAGGGTGGGTTAAACCACATTTACTAAAGAAAGAGGACATCTTGGATGTCCTAAAATTAGAAGCCTCATCTTGGAGACGGAGAAATTGAGAGCAGGAAATGACAAGAGGCAGGGTGGGAGGAAGTGTCGTCCAAATAACTGTGGGAGTCCGTTGGTTTATAGCAGATGTCAGACATTTTTCTTTTCTCCTTTGTTACGAAAGCATCTAGGCATTTTTTGTTTCAGAACCTATGGCATTCATAACATGGCACATGCAAAAATAAACATTAACTATTTAAAATATTTTAATAATACTAGCCTTCAACTTCATTCTGTTTTCAAGGAGGCAATCTTGAAGAATTGGTTCATATTTCCTTATTAAAGAATAACATTTCTGATCAAGTACCGTGATACTGCTCTCATACCCTGATGTTGCAGATGAACCAGCAGAAGAGCCATCAGAAGAATCAGCTGAACCCAAAAAAGTATCTGTATCTAATGAGAGGGTGTCATAATCCTGAGGTCTGTTCTCTGATTTTGTGTCAGCACCACAACTAATGCCATCATTTTGACATGTGTGCAAGCAAGTAGTCTCAAAATCCGTCCATAACGATTTGGGACATAATTGATTTGTTCCTAATGTATTAGTATCATATTGTCTCATATCTGCATTAGGAAACTCAAAAACAAATCTATTCTGCTGTAGTTCTTCTCTATTTTCAACAGTGGTATTGTTAGAATTTGATGATATCTGTATGAAATTGAAGTTGGAAATGAAAGTGTTAGCAGAATCCATTTCTTTATCTTTGCCCCAAGGCTGCTGTCTTTGCATGTTCTCACCATCCACTTGTTTATTTGGTGTAACAGCTAGTGGCTTGTTTACATCAATACCTCTTTCCTTTTCACACCATTTAAGGCAAGCATCCTTCTTCTGTAATTTACCTGGTGACAAGTGCTTGGAGTAAGTATTAATTCCAGTATAAAATGAGCCCTCTTGACTGTCAGTCCATTGATAGTTAGAGTCAATGGAATGTTGAACACTTTCTAACGCAATCATAGCTTCAACCACAGGACTTCTGGCAGGTAAGTGATCTGAAACTATATTCTGATATTCTGCAATTTTGTTTCTCTTTGGATGTTTATTATTCAATTTGTGTTTCTCTTGTTTATTAATATCAAAAAACAAGTCTGTACAAGTCTTGGTTTCTTTTCCAATGTTTTGTGATACCAAATGAATACCAGCTGGCATGGGATGGCTTAACCTTTTTTGTTCACCATCCTTCCGCATATATCCCGGTCTCTTTGAGAGCTTTTTTTTGCAGGAATGGACTCCAGTCACTATCGGATCTAAAAAAAAAGTAAAAACACCTGTGAAACAAAAAATAAAATCACATATATATTGAGCAACTGCTCTCAAACTGAACTCTTCTTCGTAATCTTTCACTATTACTACTACCCTGTTGAATAAGTTAGGTCTTTATTCTCTGGAGCGCAGAAGGTTAAGGGGGGACCTGATAGAGGTCTTTAAAATGATGAGAGGGATAGACAGAGTTGATGTGGACAAGCTTTTCCCTTTGAGAATAGGGAAGATTCAAACAAGAGGACATGACTTCAGAATTAAGGGACAGAAGTTTAGGGGTAATATGAGGGGGAACTTCTTTACGCAGAGAGTGGTGGCGGTGTGGAATGAGCTCCCAGTGGAAGTGGTGGAGGCAGGTTCATTAGTATCATTTAAAAATAAATTGGATAGGCATATGGATGAGAAGGGAATGGAGGGTTATGGTACGAATGCAGGCAGGTGGGATTAAGGGGAAAAAAATTTGTTCGGCATGGACTTGTAGGGCCGAGATGGCCTGTTTCCGTGCTGTAATTGTTATATGGTTATATGGTTACCCTCTTGGTTTTATTTGGAAGAGAGTTGCAAGGATACTAACATTTATTCAATTCTCTTTTTAAAGTTATAATCAGGTTTCACCTCTTGTTGGACAGTGCATTCCTTACAGTTACAACTTAGTCAATACATTCTCCTCTTTTTTTCATTTGATTCCTTTTTTAAATTATATTTGTGCTTTCTGAACTCCTCTAAAATGTATTCTCTTATAAACCCTATCAAAATTCTGTTTAATTTTGCACCAATCTATCAATCGGCCCTTTTCCTCTCCACGGAGACAAAGCCCAGCTTGTCTCATCTCCACCTAGCGGTGGGTCCCTCAACGCAAATTTCATGGCTTTGATATCTTTCGCAATTCATGATTCTCACAATTAGCCGCAGCATGACTATCTTGTTTTTTTCACAATATCTTATTTTATGCACTTTGTCATTCTTTATAGCCACTTCAAACTCTACTATACGATAAAAATATTTGATAAGATCAATTTGTTCTTTAATATTTCTTCTGAGCTAGTATCGCATTTGCTTTGCAAATCTAATCAGTTGGACATCAGTTGTTATCAATTTCTTTCTATACCCCTATCTGCTTTGACTCCCCCATTTTTCTCCACTGCTTACATTCTTTTTTTGCATTATCAGTGGCCGCATTTTAATCCTCCTACATGTTCATAGAAACATAGAAAATAGGTGCAGGAGTAGGCCATTCGGCCCTTCGAGCCTGCACCGCCATTCAATATGATCATGGCTGATCATCCAACTCAGTATCCTGTACCTGCCTTCTCTCCATACCCCCTGATCCCTTTATCCACAAGGGCCACATCTAACTCCCTCTTAAATATAGCCAATGAACTGGCCTCAACTACCTACTGTGGCAGAGAATTCCAGAGATTCACCACTCTCTGTGTGAAAAATGTTTTCCTCATCTCGGTCCTAAAAGATTTCCCCCTTATCC
Source organism: Leucoraja erinaceus (assembly GCF_028641065.1). Taxonomy (NCBI): domain Eukaryota; kingdom Metazoa; phylum Chordata; class Chondrichthyes; order Rajiformes; family Rajidae; genus Leucoraja; species Leucoraja erinaceus. The sequence goes on along the minus strand of NC_073381.1, from coordinate 19,186,502 downwards.
TTAAACTGTGACCCCTTGTTCTGGACTTACCCAACATCGGGAACAATCTTCCTGCATCTAGCCTGTCCAACCCCTTAAGAATTTTGTAAGTTTTTATAAGATCCCCCCTCAATCTTCTAAATTCTAGCGAGTACAAACCGAGTCTATCCAGTCTTTCTTCATATGAAAGTCCGGACATCCCAGGAATCAGTCTGGTGAATCTTCTCTGTACTCCCTCTACGGCAAGAATGGCTTTCCTCAGATTAGGAGACCAAAATTGTACGCAATACTCCAGGTGTGGTCTCACCAAGACCCTGTACAACTGCAGTAGAACCTCCCTGCTACTATACTCAAATCCTTTTGCTATGAATGCTAACATACCATTCACCTTCCACATAGCCATTTCCCATCTCCCAATAAGAGATTTGTCAGTGAAAATCCTGCTCTCAATTCTGTGGACTTCTCTACAATGAAGATTCAATGCTCGACGCTCCAATTTTCTGCATGGTTCTGTGGTTTTAAGGTAAACTTTCCTAGCCTGTTGTCAATTACGTACTAATGGTGGCTCTGCTGGTTTTACAGTTTCAATTTTACGAGTAAGTTCCAAGCCAAGAAAATCACTCTCCTGTGTCCAAATCCATTTCACCTCCTCTTCTGAATCTTGGTGAGCCTTAACTTTTTTTTGAAACTCATTGGTTTTGTGGCAATTAATTGTACACATCTCTTGGCTCTTCAAATCCATGGAAATACTACAGTAATACATATTCACACATTCCAAAAACACCCTCATTTTACTCCTCCTCATCCATTGCCTATGTCAACTTAGAACATAGAACAGTACAACACAGGAACAGGCCCTTTGCCTCACAATGTCTATGCCGAACATGATGCCAAGTAAAACTAATCTCCTAAGCCTGCACGAGATCCATATCCCTGCATTATCTGTATAGCCATGCGCCTATCTAAAAGTCTCTTAAATGCCCCTACCATATCTGCCTCCATCAACAACTCTGGCAACGTTCTCGGCATCTCTGTGTAAAAACAATGTGCCTTGCACATCACCTTTCTTCTTCTACTCTCACTTTTAAGCTTTATCCTCTAATCTTTGACATTTCCACCCTGAGAAAAAGGTTATGACTGTCTACCTTATCAATGCCTGTCAGAATTTTATATACTTCGATTAGTTCTACCCTCAATCACCAACGCTCCAGAGAAACCAATCCAAATTTGTCTAACCTCTCTTTATAGCTAATACCTTACAATCCAGGCAGCATTCTGATAAACCTATTCTGCACCCTCTCCAAAGCCCCCACATATGTCCTGTAAAGTGCAAGATAAAGTCCAGTAAAGTCGGATTAAAGCTAGTCCGAGGTACATGGTAGTTCAGGACACCTATCACCTCAACCCCAATCATGGTGACAGCTTGCGATGAATACCATCATATTTCAAACATTTATCTACCTTATTTTTAAATACTTCCAATGATATACATTTTATGAAACAGATCAATGTTTTAATAGTCAGAAAGTGGATTTAGCTGCAGCTTTCAATAGCTGGATAATTAGCTGTCCTACTTAAAAATGCATACATCTTTGACACAATCTATTTACAAATATAAAACACTAAATTTGAAAGCAATATTTCCTCACGTTCATTTTCAACAATACTCTGAAATGATTTGACGTAAAAGAAAGCACAGAATACGTCAGTATATGTCTATAAAAAAGAAAAATTACAATTGCAATTCTCACAAAATTTATGTACCAACTTGGTCAAAAAACAAAATCTAATTTCAATGGCTGTAACTGTATCGTGATCCATGTGCCTTGCACTTAAAAAAGTTTCCAATTTCAAATGGTAATTCAAATCTGGAACAATTATGCATAATTTATTATCCATTGACCATTCAGTCACAAAGCATTTGGAAAGGATGCTATTTGGTCCACTGCTATAATGTTACAGAGAAAAAGTATAGTTCAGGTCCTCCCAGTTATGAACAGCCAACATATGTACAGTCAGTACATAAAGTGTTTTGGAGACCAGTGGGATAGATTTGCCAGCTGCTGCAGGCTGCATATCATCTGCCAAGTGGGAATTCGGTTCATGGCAATATCGGGATGGTTGAGTCAAAATACCTGGTTTCACAGCTTATTGCCCTTGGTTGGCCAATGTTTCTATTTAAATATATTGCTGGGCAGTCGTATTTCCAACTTGCAAACTGTTTAAGTCATGAAATGTATTGCACAAGCTGAAATTTGAGTCTTTAATTACTTTTAAATTGTGATGGTATCACAAAACAAATGATAATCTTGCAGATTTAAATGGGTATTCAGGTTTATCTTCCATACATAGTTTAATCCATAGCATTATTAGTAAATTTGTAGATGATACCACAATCGATGGTATATGGTGCCCTCCATAATGTTTGGGACAAAGACCCATCATTTATTTATTTGCCTCTGTACTTCACAATTTGAGATTTGTGATTGAAAAAAAATCACATGTGGTTAAAGTGCACATTGTCAGATTTTATTAAAGGGTAGTTTTATACATTTTGGTTTCACCAAATAGAAATTACAGCAGTGACAATAGACAATAGGTGCAGATGTCGGCCATTCGACCCTTCGAGCCAGCACCGCCATTCAATGTGATCATGGCTGATCATCCACAATGTACCCCGTTCCTGCCTTCTCCCCATATTCTTTGACTCCGCTATCTTTAAGACCTGTCTAACTCTCTCTTGAAAGCATCCAGAGAAATGGCCTCCACTGCTTTCTGAGGCAGAGAATTCCACAGATTCACAACTCTCTGGGTGAAAAAGTTTTTCCTCATCTCCGTTCTAAATGGCCATCCCCTTAAACTGTGGCCTCTGGTTCTGGACTGCCTCAACATGAGGAACATGTTTCCTGCCTCTAGTGTGTCCAAACACTTCATAATCTTATATGTTTCAATAAGATTCCTTCTAAATTCCATTATACAAGCCCAGCCACTCCATTCTATCAACATATGACAGTCCCGCCATCTCAGGAATTAACCTTGTGAACCTACGCTGCACTCCCTCAATAGCAAGAATGTCCTTCCTCAAATTTGGAGACCAAAACTGCACACACTACAGGTGTGGTCTCACAAGGGCCCCGTACAACTGCAGAAGGACCTCTTTGCTCCTATACTCAACTCCTCTTGTTATGAAGGTCAACATGCCATTAGCTCTTTTCACTGCTTGCTGTACCTGCATGTTTACTTTCAGTGACTGATGAACAAGGACATCCAGATCTCGTTGTACATCCCCATTTCCTAACTTGACAACATTCAGATAATAACCTGCCTTCCTGTTCTTGCTACCATAGAAGATAACCTCACATTTATCCACATTAAACTGCATCTGCCATGCATCTGTCCAAGTAACCCTGCATCCTCCTCACAGTTCACACTACTACCCAGCTTTGTGTCATCTGCAAATTTGCTAAAGTTACTTTTAATCCCTTCAACTAAATCATTAATGTTTATTGTAAATAGCTGCGGTCCCAGCACCGAGCCTTGCGGTACTCCACGAGTCACTGCCTGCCATTCTGAAAGGGACTCATTAATCCCTACTCTTTAATTCCTGTCTGCCATCCAATTTTCTACCCATGTCAGTACCCTACCCCCAATACCATGAGCTCTAATTTTCTCCATTAATCTCCTATATGGAACCTTAACAAAGGCTTTCTGAAAATCCAGGTACACTACATCCACTCGCTCCCCCTTGTCCATTGTCCTAGTTACATCCTCAAAAAATTCCAGAAGATTAGTCAAGCACGATTTCCCCTTTGTAAATGCATGCTGACTCGAACCGATCCTGTTACTGCAATCCAAATGTCGGTGGGGGGCGCTGCAAGCTGGCAGCCCTGCCAGCAGCACGTTAGTTTTTCAACTTTTTAAATTTTTTTACTGTGTTTTAATGGATGTTTTTAATGTTTCTGTGTGTCTTGTGTGTGTGGTGTGGGGGGGGAGGGTAAATGGGAAACCACTTCAGTTGCCTCCTCCACAGAGAGGCGACTTTTTCCATGTTGCCTCCCCCGTGGCCTAACATCGAGGATCGTGGGGGCCTTTCCCGGAGACGTGCCCGGGGATTCAGCGGCGGGCGCAGTGCGGACTCTCGTCGTGGAGCGGGCGAGCCCCCACCCGGGCTCGCCAGAGGAGAGCGCACCGTTCACCGGCCCGCGGCAGCCTGAAGCCACGGTCTGCGGAGCTCCAGCTGGCGCGGTGTCCGCAGCCTGGGATCCCTCGTTGGGGACCCCGGAGAAGAAGCTCCGACCGCCGGCCCGCGGCCTACTTCTACCACGAGCGCGGCGTGGACTTATAATCCGGAGCGGGATCCCTCGCCGGGGATCCCTAGAGAGGAGCTCTGACCGCTGGCCCTGCGGTGCTTCTGGCTGCAGTGCGGCAGGGACTTTAAATCTTCGACCGCCGGCCTGCGACCTACAACAACCTGAAGCCGCGGTCTCCGGTGGGGAAGCAACGATTCAGGACTTACCTGGACTTTACCTTGTCTGTACATCTGGACACCTGCAGCGGCGGTTGCGGAGGGTTGAGGTCCTGACCATGGGGAAAATGGAGGACTGGTCAAATTTGTGCCTTCCACCAGTGATGAATGCTGTGGTGGGTGTTTGTGTTACATTTTTATTGTGTTTTTGTGTGTTCTTTTTTTATTGTACCGCTTCTGGCAAATTCATTTCACTTGAACTTTATGTGACGAATAAAACTGATATTGATATTGATGTGCCGCTATTTCATCTTTTATAATTGACTCCAGCATCTTCCCCACCACTGATGTCGGGCTAACTGGTCTATAATTCCCTGCTTCCTCTCTCCCTCCTTTCTTAAAAAGTGGGATGACATTAGCTACCCTCAAATCCAGAGGAACTGATCCTGAATCTATAGAACATTGGAAAATGATAACCAATGCATCCACGATTTCTAGAGCCACTTCCTTAAGTATCCTGGGATGCAGACCATCAAGCCCTGAGGATTTAGAATAGAATAGAATAGTTTCTTTATTGCCATTGTAACATGAACCATGTACAACAAAATTTAAAAATGTCAGCCAGTCAGTGCACCATTCAAACATTTCTAAAAGCTAACGATACATACAAGGTAAAATATTTAAAAAAAGATAAAGAATTAAAATAAATATCATGAAAATAGCACGCATAAACACCCAACCCTACATCCTTCTGTCGATTTCACAGTGTACCACAGTCCCTTAGTATGTATCGCCTCTGCGTTCCTTGGCGGCTACATTTAGTGCCTTTATAGCAGTGGGGTAAAAACTGTTTTTAAGTCTGTTTGTCCTTGTCCCTGTAGATCTGTACCGTCTGCCTGACGGCAACAGTTCACAGTTCAAACAGGGAGTGTTCGGGGTGGGAAATGTCCTTTATAATACCGACAATCCTCTGGGCGTTGTCAATGGCCCTCTGGAGCGCTTTCCTCCGAGCCGCTGGTGTACCACACGCATACACAGTATGATTGGATGCTCTCAATGGAGCATCGATAAAAGGACAGCAGCAGTCTCTGGGTGATGTTATTCTTCCTGAGAACCCTCAGGAAGTGCCATCTCTGCCTTCAGTCCCATCAGTCTACCCAACACCATTTCCTGCCTAATGTGAATTTATACAGTGTTTATACACAGCCCCACCCCTATTTCAGGGCACCATAATGTTTGGGACACATGACTTCACAGGTGTTTGTGATTGCTCAGCTGTGTTTAATTGCCTGCTTAATGCAAGTATAAAAGAGCTCTCAGCACCTAGTCTTTCCATCACCATTGGAAACTTTTATTGCTGTTTATCAACATGAGGACCAATGTTGTGCCAATGAAAGTCAAATAAGCCATTAAGAGACTGAGAAACAAGAATAAAACTGTTAGGATATCAGCCAAACCTTGGACTTACCAAAATCAACTGGAACATCGTTAAGACGAAAGAGAGCACTGGTGAGCTTACTAATCGAAAAGGGACTGGCAGGCCAAGGAAGACCTCCACAGCTGATGACAGAAGAATTCTCGCTGTAATGAAGAAAAATCCCCAAACACCTGTCCGACATTCTTCATGAGTCAGGTGTGGATTTGTCAATGACCACTGTCCACAACACCCCCTATCTTGGTATCACCTGCATACTTACTAATCCAATTTACCACACCTTCATCCAGATCATTGATGTACATGACAAACAACAAAGGACCCAACACAGATCCCTGAGGCACCCCACTAGTCACCTGCCTCCAACCCGACAAACAACCATTACCTTCTGGCTTCTCCCATTCAGCCACTGTTGAATCCATCTTGCATACTCCGAGAATGAATCCATCTTGCTACTCCTGCATTTATACCCAACAGTTGAACCTTCTTAACCAACCTTCCATGAGGAACCTTGTCAAAGGCCTTACTAACGTCCATATAGACAACATCCACTGCTTTACCCTAGTCAATTTCCCTAGTAACCTCTTCAAAAAATTCAAGAAGATTAGTCAAACAATATAGTTCCCCCATTTCATAATGTTTGGGACACATGGCTTCACAGGCATTTGAAATTGCACAGGTTTAATTGCCTCCTTTATGCAGGTATAAGAGTTCTCAGCATCTAGTCTTTCCTCCAGGTTTTTCCATCACCTTTGGAAACTTTTATTGCTGTTTATCAACATGAGGACCAAAGTTGTGCCAATGAAAGTCAAATAAGCCATTAAGAGACTGAGAAACAAGAATAAAACTGTTAGGACATCAGCCAAACCTTGGACTTACCAAAATCAACTGGAACATCGTTAAGAAGAAAGAGAGCACTGGTGAGCTTACTAATCGAAAAGGGACTGGCAGGCCAAGGAAGACCTCCACAGCTGATGACAGAAGAATTCTCTCTGTAATGAAGAAAAATCCCCAAACATTTGTCCGACATTCTTCATGAGTCAGGTGTGGATTTGTCAATGACCACTGTCCGCAGAAGGCTTCATGAACAGAAATACAGAGGCTACACTGCAAGATGCAAACCACTGGTTAGCCGCAAAAATAGGATGGCCCAGTTACAGTTTGCCAAGAAGTACTTAAAGGAGCAACCACTGTTCTGAAAAAAGGTCTTGTGGACAGATGAGAGGAAGATTAACATATCAGAGTAAAGTCAAGAGCAAAGTATGGAGGAGAGAAGGAACTGCCCAAGATCCAAAGCATACCACCTCATCTGTGAAACACAGCGGTGGGGGTGTTATGACCTGGGCATGTGTGGCTGCTGAAGGTACTGGCTCACTTATCTTCATTGATGATACAACTGTTGTATTGTATTCGTATTGTATTCAAATTTATTGTCATTGTCTCAATTAGAGACAACGAAATGAATTTCCCTTTACAGTCAGTATCATAAAAATAAATAAATAATAAATAATAAAACAGGGCAGAGTAGCAGGACCCCACGATGTTTGTCAGCGCCGCCCGCATTGGGAACTCCGCGAACCACAACTCCAGGATGTCGGTGCCGCAGGCCCAGCACTCCGGGCTCCTGTCGGCGATCCCCGGTAAGTTGATGGTAGTAGTATATTGAATTCTGAGCTGTACAGACACATCCTACCTGCTCAAGTTCAAACAAATGCCTCAAAACTCATTGGCCGGCGGTTCATTCTTCAGCAAGACAATTATCCCAGACATACTGCTAAAGCAACAAAGGATTTTTTCAAAGCTAAAAAATGGTCAATTCTTGAGTGGCCAAGTATAAGGTGCAACAATACTTTAAAAAAGAAATGGTGTCAGGTTCTGGTAAGGGGGGGATGAAAAATATGAAGTTGGTATATCCTTTTTGCGCGGTTTTCATAATAGAGCTTTTGGTTCTTTTTCTTTTCTATGGCCTATTTCTTAACTTTCTTCTCTAATTCTTTGTTTAATGTGTTTTTCTTTTTGATCATTCTTTCACACTAACACGACTATCTCTCTTTCTTTACTTTCTTTATTTCTATCTTTCCTCAAAGCTTAAAAAATGAAGGGGTACAATAAATGTAATAAGATATTTGTGGCTTGTACTATTGTAACTTACTGTACTTCTAATAAATAAAAATATTTTAAAAAATTAAAAATTCTTGAGTGGCCAAGTAAATTTCTCGATCTGAACCCAATTGAGCATGCCTTTTATATGTTGAAGAGAAAACTGAAGGGGACTAGCCCCCAAAACAAGCATAAGCTAAAGTTGGGTGCAATACAGGCCTGGCAGAGCATCACCAGAGAAGACACCGGCAATTGGTGATGTCCATGAATCGCAGACTTCAAGCAGTCATTGCATGCAAAGGATATGCAACAAAATACTAAACATGACTACTTCCATTTACATTACATTGCTGTGTCCCAAACATTATGGTGCCCTGAAATGGGGGGACTATAAACACTGCTGAAATTTCTACATGGTGAAACCAAAATGGATAAAAATGGCCTTTAGTAAAATCTGACAATGGGCACTTTAACCACATGCGATTGTTTCTATTACAAATCTCAAATTGTAGAGTACAGAGGCAAATAGATAAATGATGGGTATTTGTCCCAAACATTATGGAAGGCACTGTAGTGGACTGTGAGAAAGGATATCTAAGTTTACAACTGGATCCAGATCAGTTGGGAATGAGCTTCCAGTGAAGGTGGTGGAGGCAGGTTCGTTTTTATAATTTAAAAATAAATTGGATAGTTATATGGACGGGAAAGGTATGGAGGGTTATGGTCTGAACGCAGGTGTATGGGACTAGGGGAGAATACGTGTTTGGCACGGACTAGAAGGGTCGAGATGGCCTGTTTCTGTGCTGTAATTGTTATATGGTTATATGGTTTATATGTAACTACGAAAATGGACAAGGGACAAGGTAGTGTACCTGGACTTTCAGAAAGCATTTGATAAGGTCCCACATAGGAGATTTGTGGGGAAAATTAGGGCACATGGTATTGGGGGTAGTGTGCTGACATGGATAGAAGAGTGGTTGGCAGACAGGAAACAAAGAATGGGGATTAACAAGTCCCTTTCAGAATGGCAGGCAGTGACTAGTGGGGTACCGCATGGCTCGGTGCTGGGACCGCAGCTATTTACAATATACATCAATGATTTGGATGAAGGGATTCAAAGTAACATTAGCAAATTTGCAGATGACACAAAGCTGGGTGGCAGTGTGAACTGTGAGTAGGATGCTATGAGAATGCAGGGTGACTTGGACATGTTGGGGGAGTGGGCAGATGCATGGCAGATGAAGTTTAATGCAGATAAATGTGAGGTTATCCACTTTGGTAGCAAAAACAGGAAGGCAGATTACTATCTAAATGGTGTCAAGTTGGGAAAAGGGGAAGTACAATGGGATCTGGGGGTCCTTGTACATCAGTCTATGAAAGTAAGCATGCAGGTACAGCAGGCAGTGAAGAAAGCGAATGGCATGTTGGACTTTATAACAAGAGGAATCGAATATAGGAGCAAAGGGGTCCTTCTGCAGTTGTACAGAGCCCTAGTGAGACCACACCTGGGGTATTGTGTGCAGTTTTGGTCCCCTAATTTGAGGATGGACGTTCTTGCTATTGAGGGAGTGCAGCGTAGATTTACAAGGTTAATTCCCGGGATGGCGGGACAGGCATATGCTGAGAGAATGCAGCAGCTGGGCTTGTACACTCTGGAGTTTAGAAGGCATACACAATCTTCACTGCCACTTCCTTCATTGGTATGCAGTTCATGAAATCCTGGAGATTTTCCAGTTTTCAGTCCCATTAATTTCCCCAATGCCTTTTTTGTTTATATAGACGAATGCTATTTTTTCAGCTTCTCGTGTACTCTTGACCTGATCTTCTCCACCGTTTCTGGGAAGAAACGTGGTCCAAGTTACAGGTGCAGGCTACATATTGCTCACGTCTCACATATTGATTAAATTGCCTTAAACCCATGTTTGAAAACATGAATTGCAACAGTCTCGATTATAACGTGGAACACCAACGCAACAGTGACAATTACGAAGATATTAATATCCCCACTGTCAACCTGAGGGGCTCATACAGGGCAGGCTCGGCATTAAAAAGGGTGTGGTTGAAAGGATGAGGCTCAGCCCCGCACAGATTAACCACGGGTTAGCCCAATTGTACCTCGGCCGTGCCCCTCTGTTGCTCGAGGCTCAGCCACTACCGTTAACTATTACCTCTTTCCTGCGGCGGCTGTTTTTGAGTCCCACGTCCGCTGCTGGGAACGGGACCCAACCGGGAAGGCGAATCTGAGACGGTCATTAGTTGCATCCCGGCGAACATTCTCGCCGTCAGACGGCCGGAGCGGGCCGAGCCGAGTTCCCGCCCCTAACGGTTGCTGCGTCCCGTTGCGCTCGCGCGCTGCGTTCCGTTAGATTTAAATTCGTGCGCCCCGTGCGCCAAAATTCCCCCGGCCCGATGCTCCATCCGGTCACTCTGGACTTCCCCAGCTTTCCCAGTGCGGTGCGCGACGTTTGCCCCCGCCTCACTGAGACGGCATTTCAGCTCCGCCCAACTTCCCGGTCAAAGGACCCATCAGACCGCGACCATGGAGGGTTAACATGTTCAATGACAGCAATATTATGCATAATAATTACCCGTGGCTTCATTCCTCATTTGTGTTTACTGTGAAATACGCTCAAATTCTGGACGAGTTTGAGCCGGCTTTTTGCGTGAGTCATCTTGAACAGTCCTTCGTAGTTTAACTCGGGATTTAGCATCCCACGACTATAGCAATTGGATGAAGTTGTGTATTGCTTTCCGTCAGTAGATCTTACTGTCATTTTTAACCCAATTTTTTAAATCTAACAATGCGGTACTTAATATTGGTTTAGTGAAGGTAAGAAGATTTATTTCAACATCATCATCTGTGATGTGATATGGACAAAATTAAAAAAAAGGGGAGATGCAACGAGACCTGGGGGCCATGGTACGCCAATCATTGAAAGTAGGCATGCAGGTGCAGCAGGCAGTGAATAAAGCGAATGGTATGTTAACATTCATAGCAAAAGGATTTGAGTATAGGAGCAGGGAGGTTCTACTGCAGTTGTACAGGGCCTTGGTGAGACCACACCTGGAGTATTGCATACAGTTTTGGTCTCCTAATCTAAGGAAAGACATTTTTGCCATAGAGGGAGTACGGAGAAGGTTCACCAGACTGATTCCTGGGATAGCAGGACTTTCATATCAAGAAATTCTGGATAGACTCAGCTTGTACTCGCTAGAATTTGGAAGATTGAGGGGGGATCTTATAGAAACTTACAAAATTCTTAAGGGGTTGGACGGGCTAGATGCAGGAAGATTGTTCCCAATGTCGGGGAAGTCCAGAACAAGGGGTCACAGTTTAAGGATAGGGGGGAAGTGTTTTAGGACCGAGATCAGAAAAACAAAATTCACACAGAGAGTGGTGAATCTGTGGAATTCTCTACCACAGAAAGTAGTTGAGGCCAGTTCATTGGCTATATTTAAGAGGGAGTTAGATGTTAGCCATGATCATATTGAATGGCGGTGCAGGCTTGAAGGGCCGAATGGCCTACTCCTGCACCTATTTTCAATGTTTCTATGACAGCCCGAAAGAAAGAAGGATAACAAAGATTGGGTAGGGCGGGTTGGTAGAAAGGGGAATTGGGTATATGCTCAAAACATGGAGAAATCGCATTACTGGGAGACAAACATAGACTCTATGATAGAGCATAAGGTACAGCGCAGGAACAGGCCCTTCAGTACACAATGTCCATCACAAACATAATACCAAGTTAATCTCCCATGCCTGGATGTGATCCTCCTCCTCCATCTACCACCCCCCCCCCCCCCCGCCCCCCACACGCTTATACATGTGTCGATCTAATAGCATCTTATACACCACCATCGTACTGACTTTCACTTTTGCCCCGGCAGTACATTCCAATGATCCACCACTATTTTAAAAAAAAAGACTTGCGCCAGACATCTCCTGTAAACTCTCCCTTCTAACCTTAAAACTATGCCTGCCACAATAAGCGAGTTCAGTATTCTGACTGCGCATTCCCACGTCAAGCGAAAAACACTCTCGGCAGCTATGCCATGGCATGGACGTAGACCTGTTCCTCATCCGCACCCAGGATCGATCCTGGGTCACCGGCACCACAATTGCTGCCGAACCGCCACTGGACCATCCCCGTCCCCTCCTGAGTGCACCCCGCTACCCCCGTCCGGGGGTGGCCAGAGGCGACGTGAGCAACGTCCACCGGCAGCGCAGAGAGGCAGCACTAAATCCAGCTCAACTCTGCCTGTCTCGCCGGGTAAACCTGCCAGCCCTGCCTGGACTTATGGGAACGACGGCCCAGGCTTACAGCCAGCGCGGAGAAGCAGCGTTAACTCCATGGCTCCGGGCTGGTGTCCCTTCAGTCCAGGCAGGGCTGTAGGTTAACCCGGCGAGGCAGGCAGTTGAGCTGGATTTAGCCCTGTTTCTCCGTGCTGGCTGTAAGCCTGGGCCGTCATTCCCATAAGTCCAGGCAGGGCTTGTAGGTTAACAGGCAGAGTTGAATAGGATTTAGCGCTGCTTCTATGCGCTGCCTGGGGGCGCCGCCCCTGTCTGACTCCCACATCTCTGGCCGCCCCCGGACGACCACAGAATATAAAGAGCTTCAGAGAGAATATGCCACTCTATTTCTGATCCCGAAAGGTGGTCTTTTCACACATGGTTATTATGTTCTGCACATTGTTGCAATTGATCATGTGGGTATAGAACATATTTCCCTCTTTTTGAAAATGTATATATGACCTCTCTTCACACAAATGCACAGTCATTACAATTTAGTCTGTTGATCACCCTTTGAAAAGAGTCTGGACCTGATAGTATTTCTGGTCGTGTTGTTAAAACCTATGCAGACCAACTGGCTGGAGTTTTTGTAGCCATCTTCAACCTCTCATTATTGAGGTTTGAGGTTCCCACCTGCTTTAAAAGGGAATAGTAAGATTAAACAAGTACTTACCAGTACGAAGTTTGATCTGTATTTTATGAGGAGTTACGATGAGGGATTACGTGAAGAACCCTGCCCAGTGCGCAGGTGCGGCATACTTCCAAGCAGCGGTGTGGAATCACAGATAGACACAATATTTGAAGTAAACATAGTAAAGATCAAGGAGACATCAGTTTACTAGTTTGATCTATATAATGAGGGTGGGAGCGGGGGGCACGTAATCCCTCATCGTAACTCCTCATAAAATACAGATCAAACTTCGTACTGGTAAGTACTCGTTTAATCTTACTATTTTACTTCGGAGTCACGTGAGTGACTACGTGAAGATTTCAAAGGTCTGTGATTTCAAACCGTGTAACAGTTTTAATTTCACTCACTGCCGAAGTTCTTGAGGGAGGAAGTGTTATCGTAATCAACCAATGGATCTGCTTTCTCAAGAAACAGAAAAGTATTTATTAACAATAACAACATAAATAGCTCCCCTGAGCTTAAATTAAATATTTGCAGTTTGTAATATTCTGTCTGCAATTAAATCAGGCTTATCAACGGTTTACAATAAAAATATTCTGAACGTCGTTTCCCTTGACCATCCTGCCGTATTGAGAATGTGGTCAACCGGGACGTCCATTCGTTCAGCCGCTGATATCAATGCTGCCCTAGTGGAATGGGATTAAAATGTATTATTATCTATTCCGGCAGCTTTCAGTACCTGTTTGAGCCACCTTGAAGTGGTTTGGCTCGTTACCCCGTCTTGGGGTTTCTTGTGGTTGACCCATAGACTTTTCCTCTCCCTCTAAGATTGTGGGTTGTGTCTATATATTGTTGTAGATGGGTCACCACACTCAACCTGGACTCTGGTGGGTAGGCCCGGAATACCACCAGTGAATTGGGCGTTCCTGGTCGCTTTGGTTTTTACCAGACCTAGAATGATGAACGTGATGCGGTCTGGGGTGATCACCATGTTATCCAGTCTTAGTTTTATAGAGTGACTGAACTCTGTGAGCGGATACGAGAGCCATAAGCATGAGCGTTTTCAATGTAGATTGCGCAAGACTGAGGGATCTAGCTGGTGGCCATCCTCTGAGATATGTCAATATCACACTGATATCCCATACATGGGTATACCTGGGTTTTGTGGCTTGTTATTGTAAATGCCCTTCATAAGTTTTATCTTCAGTGGATGGGATCCCATGCTCTGCTGTCCTGCTGTTTTTAGATAAGCAGACAGGGCGCTTCGTGCTGTATTTACGGCACTGTAACTCATCTTTTCATCATGGTGTAGATGGTCCAGGAACTCCAATACGTCAGTGGTTGAGTAGTTTCGTATGTTGTCCCTGCATCCTGGCAGTATTTTTCCCATGTTTGCTTCTTGGTGACTGTTCGCAGGGATGCCGACATGGTGGTGATGGTTCATTTAGGTAATCCCAGTCCCTGGTAAGGTCTATTCAAACCTACAACCCAGGAGTTAGATGTTTTTATGGCATGGGTGGCTTATGCCTGATACTGGGTGAGTCAACAACCGTGGTCCACTAGGGAAATCCATAGGTGACTCGACCACCATGTCGTGATGAACTGGGAACCATGGCTATGTAGGCCGGTCGGGCACCTTCAATATCCCAGAGGCAGATTCCATCTGTATTGCGAAGTGCCCGACTGATGAGGCAGAAGGGAAAAGAAGCAAAAGCAGAAATTCCCCCTATCCAGCGTGTAGGCATCTACCGCTGCTGCCTCTGATCTGGTTCCTAAGTCACATACATAGGTTACTGGTGATTCTGTCTTGTTGCAAACAAATTGATATCTGGCGTTCAAATTGCTTAATAACTTTAGCAGATATTTTGGGTTTGACATCCATTCAATGTTATCATAAATTTTTCCCCGGTGACGTGGTGTCTCCCACTGTGTTCTAGCTTACCTAAGAGATAGGCAGCCGATAGTTAAAAATGTCTTTTGACACACCATTGCCAGATCTGTTTAACCAATTTGTTGCACGATAATGATTTTATGCTCCCCATATGGTTAATATAAGCCACCACCATAGTATTATCAATCCGTAACCGTACATGCACGTGCTGCATTTGAAATGCATATGCTTTTAATCCAATAGGCGACCACCATTTCCAAATAGTTGATGCCCAGTGTGTGTAGTAACGATGATTCTGAATTGGTCCATCTGTTACCTGTGCTGGATATGGAGTTAGTTGCTCCCCAGCCTAAAGCACTGGCATCGGTTTTTAATAACCAAGTTAGGATTGGTGATAATAATAGGGCTGAAACTGTGCCAAACATTGTCTGCCCACCACTGTAATTCTGATATAGCTTCAGTGGGTACATTCATGATTTGATTATAGTGACTCGAGCACCTTGGCAAAGTAACAGTCATATGGATAGAATTGATATTAAAGCCCAGATAATCCATGGCAGTTAACGGCTTCAATTTTGGTTTATCTGGGTGTAGGATGAACCTCAGTGTTTCAAGGAACTGTTTCGTAGTTGAACTGCTGCCACAGCTAATTCCTTTGTTTTTCCTAATATGAGGATATCATCCAATATATGCCATGATTATGCTTGTTTTCTTAATATTTTCATGGCTATTTTTAGTATTTTTGTAATTAGTTTAGGGCAGAGGTTAGACCATTGGGAATGCTCTATACTCCCATAGTTGCCCCATCCAGATAAATTTTAGGTATCTACAATGATCCTTGTGTATGGGTATTAGATAGTAAGCATCAATATCAATGCTTGCCATAAAGTATCCTTTGGAGATCAAATGTCTGGCAGTGACAAAACGTCTCCATCTTAAAGTGTATATACTCAACAGATTTATTTAGTGATGTAGGTCAATGATGATGCGACATCCACCATCTTTTGTAGTTTTGGTGAATATATTCGATACAAATTCCAATGGTTCATGTTTGGTTTTTTACCAGGATCCCTTTTGTAATGAGCCTTTCTAGTTCAGCTTGACCTTCTCGCTTCTCTTTCTTAGAGGGAAAAATGCCCTTTGGGCGCATTGCTGAACTGGCGGTAATATGCCCAATTTGAATTCAAGTTTGTATCCACTAATACTGTTGAGTATATATTTGTTATTTGTGACAGTACCCCATGCTTTTTTAAACAAGTGTAAATGCCCCCCCAGTTAGTAGAGCACCCTTATTTTGTGTAAACTGGCAGGAACCAGACTACCTACCTCCATGTTCATTGTTTTTTCATGAAGGCTCAGTTTTGCTGGTATGCTGGTGCTGTCGGTGGGGCGACGCATTTTCCCTGGGGTCACGCTCTGGGCCCCTGTCTTAAAAAAGACCTTTGGGGGTAATAAGCAGCGGTCCCCGAGCTTTCACCAGTCCTTGGATGTGGGTGTTGACTGGTGGATGCTGAGGGGTGCTGCCAGCTGGGTGTTGGATGAGATGTCCTGCTCGTTCCCGGGCCTGCCCTCATGAGGCCCACAGGTTTAGCTGCCTCTCTTTCCGCTGCAGAGGTTTTGCATAGCCCCGCATATTTGGAGTTGAGGGCAGGTCTTATATGCCACTACCACAAATTTTGCAGTCGAGTATCCCGCATTTCGGGACATCGCAGGCGTCAGCACACCCAAAGTGCAATGGGATAGCCTCGTCCTGGGAGAACCATCTTGGTGATCATGGTGTCTCCCCTTCCAGGTAAGTATGATCCGTGGAACGAGCAAAGGCGGTGATTTTCGATGTTAGGAGCTTCAGAATTCGCTGCTTTTTTAGCTCTTGACTGCGAGTCTGCTGACCCAGCTGCCTGCAGATTTGACCGTTGACACTCTTTACTTTTAGTGCCTCTCAATTTTCAGGCGCTGTACTCTTCTAAAGCTTCTAGAAAGGCCTTCTCCTGCAGGGCTTTGTTGGAAAGATGGTTGATACTGGCTGCCATCTGGGTTCCAATAGTCTTCCTGCCCGTGGAGGTGCCATATAGTGGCCCACGACACCCAGCAGCTCTTCATGATCCTGCTCCCCTGGCATACTCCTGCTCTCGTCCGCCTGCCCTGGGTGTGAGCCAGCCCAGCCCTGGCCTCCCTTGCTAGCCTCGAATAAAGAGGGAGCAAAGGGGTGCTGTAAATTCTGTGGAGGAGGCATATGCCCTACCTCCGTGGTCCCATCAATCTCTCGACAAGGGAGATAGCTAGTGCAATAGCACTGGGGTGGGAGTGTTAGCTCCCTTGGCATTCAGCCAGTGACCCCTCGTTTTTCTGGAGGTTTTTAGCTCCATGACCTCCTCTGGCTTGGGGAGACAGACATACTTGTTTTTGCTGTCTCCAGCCTGTTCCAGAGTTAGAGGAAAGTTGATTCTGTAGAACCTGTATTTTTGGTAAGGTTTTGTCTTACCTGTTGTTAGAGGCTGCCTGCCGTTTTTGGGCGGCATTCTAGCGGTTCCCGGGCGGCGATTCTCCTTGTCGGGAGTCTGCAGGGGTTGCCGGTCGGGTTTTAAATTTCCCTCCGGTCCGCTGCTGTTAATCAAACAGCTGTTCAGCGGACCGGCATCAGCGCAGCTCCCTGTCAGTGGTCCGCAGCGTGTGCGGTCCCGTTTGCGCCTATCCCCCTCCACTGTCGGCTCCTTCGCTGGAGTCGAACGGGGGCCGCTTCCTCTGCTGCTTTGCTCCCCCTGGAGCAAAAAACACAAGGCCCGATTAAGGTAGGTACTTACCTAACGTTCCTTATTTCAGGCTGGTTTGCGGGAGCGCCCGACTCCCGCTGGGCCGCCGTTGCACAGCCGGACGTTAATGCCGCACCTGCGCACTGGGCAGGGTTCTTCACGTAGTCACTCACGTGACTCCGAAGTAAAATCAATAATACCGGTGTCTAAGAAGAATAAGGTGATGTGCCTCAATGTCTGTCGACTGGTGGCACTAACGTCCGTCGTGATGAAATGCTTTGAGAGGTTGGTTATGACGCATATGAACTCCTTTACAAGAACCTGGAGCTGCTACAATTTGCGTCAGTGATACAATCTCACTAGCTCTCAACTCTGCACTGGACCACAGACAATAAAAACCCATATATCAGGCTGTTGTTCGTAGACTTTAGCTCAGTTTTTAACACAATCATCCCCTCCAAGCTGGTTATCAAGTTCATGGAACTGAGTCTCTGTGCATCCCTCTGCAACTGGATCCTCGACTTCCTCATCAACAGACCACAATCTGTATGAATTGGCAGTAACACTTCATCCTTGATGACCATCAGCAGAGCAGCACCTCAAGGCTGCATGCTCGGACCCCTGCTCTATTCACTCGCATAGAGCATAATATGTAGTGTCTGTGTAGTTGGACACAGTTCAAACTCCATCTTCAAATTTGCCGAAGCAACCACCGTTATTGAGCGAATTACAGATAATGATGAGTTGTATAGGAGGGAGATCAATCAACCGATCAAATGATGCCAGAACAACAACCTTGCTTTCAACGTCAATAAGACCAAGGAACTGATTGTGGACTTTGGAAGAGGAAGAATGAGGAGCCACACACCTGGCTTCATTGACGAAACAATGGTGGAGAGTCAGAAGCTTCAAATTCTTGGGCATGCATATATCTGAAGATCCTTCCTGGACTGAGCACATTGATGCAATCATAAATAAAGCCCATCAACGCCTCTACATCCTGAGAAGATTGAAGGGATTCAGAATGGCACCTAATACTCTCTTGAACTTCTGCAGGAGTACAATAGAGAGCATATTGATTGGTTGCATCATAGCCTGATTTGGTAACTTGAACGCCCAGGAATGAAGAAGTTTGCAAAAAATGGTAAACATTGCCCAGTCCATCACGGGTACTGAGCTCCCCACCATTGAAGGCATCATGTTTTACTTTTCACTACTGTTGTCTATTTATTTGTCTGTTTTGTTTATATATACTGAACTTTTTGTTGTTTATTATGGGTATTACAGAGTTCTTTTCTCATATATGTGCTGCTGCAAGTAAGAATTTCATTGTTATGACAATAAAACCCTCTTGACTTGAATAGATTTGCATTACATATCCCTTTTGTAGATGTATTTATGTCCTTTGCTCAGATCATCTGATCAAATACTAGTGACATTTATTTCCAAAGTGTACAAAATACCTTTACAGAGTACAGATTATATATACAAGTCTTGAGATATTAGTAAGGAATACTTTGAATACTTTACCAAGATTTTGTTGCTGGGTCTTGCCCTTGTTCATAGGACAGATAATACTTACTCTAACTTTGTCAGAATTGTTTCTTTGTCTTGAGTCATTGGCTTTTACTTTGGTTGCTGTTTCCAACTTACTGCCTAAGTTTTTACTTGAGCATTTGTCTATACACGTCCAATCTTTCATATTCACTGCATCATGCTGAGGTGAATGACCATGCATTTGATTTAGGACCTGTGTTGTGTAAAGATTATGCTTTCATTGCCTATATCAGATTACTTAAGAAGTAATCTAGACAGTGCTTACATTGGAATTTATGCTTTGGGACTTAGGATCACGAACAATAATTTTATAAAGAAAGAGAACAAAGAATTGTCCCCGTTAGAATTAATGGAATGTCTTAACACCAAAGGTAATTGCCAGAACTTCCATTCAATACGTCTGTGCTTTAATTAATTCCTGTTTAGAGAATGCTCTGTTTCTCTATCCTAGTTTGTTTGTGTGTTTTGTAGAAATTGTTCTGTTTGTATGGCTGTGGAAACAGAGTTTTGTTTGAGCCTCATTTGAGGTTCAAATGACAATGAATAAATATTGTATTGTATTGTATCGCTGCACCACTGTGCCGCCCCTAATTTGGTATGTCCATGAGGATTCTCTCAAACCTGTACAGATTACTGTAGAAAGAGTTCTGACAGGATGCACATCAGCATGGGGTGACAACTGCTATACTCTTGGCTGCCTGAACCTGCAGAGTGGTGAATACAGGCTAGTCATTATGGGCTAGCCAATTGCATCCTTCCAATTCATAACGCTTGGTTCATATCTCTCTGAATCTTTCCAGTGTTTGGTTCATATATCTCTGAGGTTCAACATTTTTAGAGATATTTGGGCATGTATCTGTCCAAATATCTCTTAAATGTTGTTATTACACATGCCTCAATTAATTCCTCTGGCAGCTCATTCCATGTATCCATTATTCTCCATGAAAAAGTTACTTCTTGGGTTCATATTAAATCTTTTCCCTCTCACCTTAAACCTCTAATTCTTTATTCCCCAACCCTGGAAAACAGACTCTGTGCATTCTCCTTATTTCTTCCTCTCATGATTACCAAACTATCTGTCGTGGACCAAACACATTGAAGTGGCAGCCAAGAAGTCATGCCAACTCTACTTCCCTATGAGATTGAGGAAATTTGGCATGTCTCCAATGACTTACACACATCTACAGATACACCATAGAAAGCATACTATTGGGTTGCATCACAGCTTGATCTGGGAGCAGCTCTACCCAAGACAGCAAGAAATTGTTGAGAGTTGTGGGTATAGTCTAGTTCATCACATAGACCAGACGCCCCACCATTGACTCCATCTACACTTCATGATGCCTTAGATATTATTAGATTGGCAATGGACTTTGTCTGCAGAATTGGTATGCTGCAATGCTGAGAACTATATTCTGCAGCCTTCTTTCCTTTTGCTCTACCTATAGTACTTCTGTTTGATTTCATTGTATTTATGTATAATATTATCTGATCTGATAGAATAGCATGCAAAACAGGTTTATAGTGTTTGTACACAAAAATACTGGATAAACTCAGCGGGTGCAGCAGCATCTATGGAGCGAAGGAGGAAATAGGCAACGTTTCGGGCCGAAACCCTTCTTGTTCGTTATACACGTGATAATAATAAATCTAAAGCTATGATGCACCACTGTAAGATTGGTTTATGTACCAAGGTACAGCAAAAAGCTTTTTTTTTATGCAATGTGCAATCAAATCAGATAATTCTGTACATGAATGTAATCAATCCAAACTCAAGTACAATAGACAACATGAAAAGGATACAGAATGCAAAATATAGTCCTTAGCATTGTGGCATAACAATTTCAGAGAAAAAAGGGCAAGTTAGAGAATTGGGAATGTACCCCAGCCTATAGTTGGGCAGTTCAGAAGTCTGGGAGCAGGGAGAAGGACTGACCGGAGTGGAAACTGATTTGATTATGTTGGTGGGTTTCCAGAGTAAACGTGAATGTAGATGGCATCAATGGTGGGGAGTCTGGACTGTGCGATGTATTGGGTTACCTTCACAACTCTGCAATTTCTTGTGCTCTTGAGCAGAGCTGTTCCCAAAGCAGTCTTTTATTTATTTATTTTTTTATTGGAAGCAATTGTACAAAAAACTTGACAATGTTACAACTTTGTGAACAGCTTCGATTTTAACATTAACAGAACATTAAATTAAAAAGAGAAGAGAGAGAGAAAAGAGAGGAGATATATCCGTCGACCCAGCCATACCCAGCCCTATAATCAGTTTCGAATTTGTGTTCAACCATTGTGTTGCTCATGAAATTCAATAAAAGGAGACCATATTTTTAAAAATTGTTCCGGTTTATCATTCAAGACAAACCTAATTCTCTCTAGATGAGGTGTATCCGTCATTTCTGTAATCCATATCTTCACTGAAGGGACTGCAGTCTTTTTCCAGAATTTAAGTATGTTTTTTTGCTGATATTAGACCATAATCGAGAAAGTGTCATTGAAAGACCGTTATATTGCTACATGCCTCTGATATTCCCAGTATTATCAATTTTGGGTCTGGCTAATAGGATTTTCAGTGTTTTGGAGATGACGCTGAATATTTCCATCCAAAAACTTTCTATTTTTGTACACAGTACAAAACTGTGGGTTAAGGTGGCTTCTTGAGACTGACATTTGTCGCAAAGAGGGGAAACACTTGGGAAAATCTTGCTCAGCTTGGTTTTTGAGTAGCCTGTGCAGCACTTTGAACAGTATCAGACAGTGTCTGGCATTTAAGGAGCAATAGTGGATGTATTGTAACCTTTCGTCCCATATATTGTTGGAGATTTGTTGACCCATCTCATCTTCCCATGCACGTCTATAAACTTCAGATGATGGGGTGTTGATGTTTTGAAGGACATTGTAAATGTAGGATATCAACTTCTCTGTATCTGCATGTCTATTCAAACACTCATTGAGTTTGTCTGGACCTGCAGGGGAGTAGTCTTGCCTGTATGTTCTCACATAGTCCCTAACCTGGAGGTATCTGAAAAAATTATTAGTGTTCAGATCATATTTCTTGCAAGTCTTGAAAGGAGGAAAGAATCCCCTTCTGATAAAGGTCTCCCACAGTGTTGATTCCCTTGTTCTTCCATTGGACGAAAACACCATCTAAAATAGAGGGTTTAAAAGAGGAATTGTTTGCAATAGGAAGAAGGAGAGACACGTCTCTCAATTTGAGACTGAGGTTCAACTGTTTCCAGATACGAATAGTACCATGTATTATAGGGTTATGCTCATACATTGACTTATTCAGGGATATTGGAGACAGGACAATCGAGCCTATGGAGAAAGGCAAGCAATCTTCTCTTTCCATTTTTAGCCAGTTTGCCTGTTGGTGCGAATCATCCAGCCAGAAAATTATGGTTTTAATATTTGTTGCCCAATAGTAAAAGAGGAAATTAGGTAAGGCTAGTCCTCCATTCTCTTTGGATTTGCACAGGTGTCGTTTATGTTTTCGGTGGCTTTTGTAGTCCCAAGTGAAATTAGTAACAATGGAATCAATAGTTTCTATGGTGCATCTGTAGAAGTTTAGACAGGTCATTGGAGATGTACATAATTTCCTGTTTCCTGAGAAAGTAGTGGTGTGTTGTGCCTTCTTGGCTGTGGCTTCAATGTCGTTGATCCACAACAGATCGTTGGTAATATTTACGCCAAGGAACTTGAAGCTCTCAACCATTTCCTTATAGCTCAGGCAATAAAATCCTGACAACATGCTCGTAAAACTTCTCTGCACTCTTTCCAGTTTTATTGAATCTTTCCTATAACAAGGTGACTAAGACTGAACACAGTACTCAAGTGCAGCCCCACAAGCATTGTGTACACTTGTACCTAAAGCCATCATTGAAGCAGAGTGCATAAATGCTTGAAAAAGTTTAAGATTAAAAAAAAAAAAATCAATCAGGAGATAAAGATGATGTTTATTTTTTGGAATACTGTGAGCAGATTTGGGCCCCATATCTGAGGAAGGATGTGCTGGCTCTGGAGAGGGTCCAGAGGAGGTTTACAAGAATAATTCCAGGAATGAGTGGGGCAGCATATGATGAGCGTTTAACAGCACTGGGCCTCTACTCGCTGGAGTTTCGAAGGTTGAGGGGGGACTTCATTGAAATTTACAGAATAATGACAGGCATTAAGAGGGATGGAGGGTTGGGTGTGTATGCGTGCTTTGTCTGTGATTTTTATTTATTTGCTTATCTTTATTATTTTACCGTGGATGTTTCGTTAGCTTTAGAAATGTTTGAATGCTGCACTGACTGGCTGACATTTTAAATTTCGTTGTACATGGCCCATGTTACAATGACAATAAAGAAACTATTCTATTCTATTCTATTCTATTCTGAGAGTGGATGTGGAAAGAATATTTCCACTGGTGGGTGAGTCTGGAACCAGAGCGCCAGAATCAACGGGTGCTCTTTTAGAAAGGAGATGAGGAGGAACTTCTTTAGACAGAGGGTAGTTAATATGTGGAACTCATTGCCACAGAGAGCTGCGGAGGTCAAGTCAGTGGATATTTTTATGGCAGAGATAAACACATTTTTGATTAGAATGGGCGTCAAGGGTTATGGGGAGAAAGCAGGAAAATTGGATTAGGAGGAAGAGATCAGCCATGATTGAATGGTGGAGTAACTTGATGGGCCGAATGGCCTAATTCTACTCATAACTTGTGAATTTGAAGTAAAGGCAAAGTGGTATCGAAATGCAGTCATTCTCATTCTGCATTTACCAATTTTAGCCAGCAGATGTCACTCAAAATGATGTTTAAACCATCAATTGTCCCCATCCTCAAACAATCTATACCGTACTGATGTGTAGTAGGTAACTGCAGGTTTACACCAAAGATAGACACAAAATACTGGAGTAACTCAGCAGGACAGGCAGCATTTCTGGAAAGAAGGAATGGGTAATGTTAGAAGGATCTCGACGCAAAAGCTCACCCATTCACTCTATCCAGAGATGCTGACTGTCTCGCTGAGTTACTTCAGCATTTTGTGTTTATATATTGTACTGATTTTCTGTTAGTTCTGGTAATAATGCTTTTAACTTTCCTTTCTCATGTCTAATCCCCATTGATATAAAGGTTTTTTTAATTTAAACCCCAGTGCCTTAACCATGTGTTAACTTAGATGTTATCCTCATGAACGGTATTCCTTGGGATGAGAGTGTTGTATTGTTAAAGCTCCTGGCTTTTGGAAGAGATAATGGCAAGATACTTCTGAAAGTAATCCCGGACCTGATTTTTTTCGGTCATGTTCTTCCGCCTCAAATTGAACTGTCCGGCTACAATTTTACCAGACTTTATCACGTTATGTGGTGGCAGTGTTTGTACAGCATCAGCATGTGGTGTCTGTAGCATATCGTGGTTTTCCTTCCACATCCCTTACTCTGCAATTAGTTGCTCACAGCTGCGGTATCATGAGAAGTCAGCTGCTTCATTACAGGAAACAAAATGTCATGGGGTTTCTGTAGTTACTAGCGATTTGTAATACGAACTTTGTACAATTGACCATGATGGGTGGATACAAGCCTCAAGTCATTGCATGCGCTGAAAAACGAAAATAAAAAAATATCCAACGGAGTAATGGCTGAAAGGAAAAAGGTTATTACCTGTTATGGTGATCATGAAATTACTGCAAAAAAATCTTTAAAAAAAGCTAATCTCGTTAATATCTTTAAGAAAAATAATTGTTGTCCTTACTGGTCTCTCATATGATCACTTCTTCTGTTAGCAGGAAAGATCTACCAATGAATAAAATAATGGGAAAATTAGAGATGGGCAAAAGGTAGCTAGTAACACAGCACTTCATGAACCAAAAAACATCATCTTTATCTTCCGATTGATGTTTATATAAATCTTAAACTTTTTCAAACATTTATGGATTCTGCTTCAATGACGGCTTTAGGTACAAATTTCCACATTCTAACCCTTCTTGGCTGCTACATTTCTCATCTAACAGTGATTCATTAATTGGGAAGTATTATGAAATGTTCTTGGGATATATGTTCTGTAAAGGTGGCTCCAAATATTTTTGCTCCTAAACACTAATGATTCCGTTAAATACGTTTATTTAATTGAATGAAAAACTGAATGTTTTTTTTAAATGAAACCTCCCCACAATGAAAATCGTGATGTTTTAAAAAAAATGCAATTCTCAATGAAAATCGCGTTTTTTCTTTAAAATAACCGAAACACAATGTTAGCTGTTAATGAAAACGGAAGAATTTGATTAAAACTTGAGTTTTTTTTTGAATAAAATCAATGTCAATGAAAATCGCGATTTTTTTAATGTAAATGAAATTCGGGATCCCATTGGGCCCATCATCCCCAGCACTCCTTCGCCCTCCCTCTTCTCTCCCCTCTCCTCCTCCTATATATACTAGACCAAGTGCGGACCCATTGGGGCCCGTCCCTCAACGCAATATTTTAAAGACATTTTTTAATTAAATTCTCAATGAAAATTGCGTTTTTTCATTAAAATAACCTAAACACAATGTTTAAGAAGGAACTGCAGATGCTGGAACAATCGAAGGGAGACAAAAATGCTGGAGAAACTCAGCGGGTGAGGCAGCATCTATGGAGCGAGGGAATGGGTGACGTTTCGGGTTGAGACTCTTCTTCAATGTTAGTTGTTCATGAACACGGAAGAATACAGGCTACATTAAATACACTGCCATCAAAAGCTTATCTCAACACAAAAATAAAACAATGAAGATAGTCAAAGATAGCTTTCCTTAATTAATCCACATTAACTATGCCTCAATTATTCGATATTTTCGATAATTTTGATAATTTACTCACGACTTAAGTTTAACTGGCCCTTGATTACTAAGTTTTTTCCTTCCTCTATTTGTCAACATAAAAGCATTAACAGTCTTCAAACCATCATTGAACATTTAAAAATATCCAGCATAAGAATTAGAATGAGAGAATTTTTAAATGCGGGCAAATGTGTAATTGTTTTACCCATTGGACGGGGTGGAAGATTGCAACCTTCACGTGGTCCGCCCTGTTTCGATGAATGCAATCAACCCGGCGTGCACAATCAAATAAGATCAAATAGAACAAGTTGTCCTACAACTTTAGGCTGTGCATGCCATATGCAAGAAGAAGAAGACCCATTGGATTTTTTTTTTTATTGTTACATGATAGTATGATGGGTAACCAACCACAAGAGGACACTCGTGTGTTCAGCATGTGGACAAAGCCTTTGCACATGTTTGTGAAACAATAATTTCATTTCCTTTCGAACAGCTGCATGTTGGACCATGGCCTGACATTTCTCAGGGCCGTGAGATTCACATTATCAGCATCTCGGTCAGGGAAAATCCGTCGCAAGGATATTTAAAAAAATTGAGATTCATATTCCCCATCACACCATCACTTTCCAACTTTCCAGAGAAACTAAGGTACAAAAACATACTTGTGTCTTCCTGCAAAAAAATTAATCAAGCTAAATTACTGAAAAGGACAAGGAAGAAGAGGTCCATTAAAATACAATTTAAAATAGCAAAAAAGTAATTGAAAACACTGATTACATTCCACCTAGCATATTAACAGGATAAATGCCTGCTTCCTGGATCCTGTACCAGAGGACACGCTGTCCCAGCTCCTCCAATGACTACAGACCGGTTGCGTTGACCTCGCACATCATGAAGTCCCTGAAAAGGTTGGTGCTCACTCACCTGCGACCCCTGGTTAAACCCTACCTCGGCCCCCTGCAGTTTGCTTACCAAACAAAGGTGGGGGTTGAGGACGCCATCATCCACCTGCTCCATCATTCCTATGCTCACCAGGATAAGCCGGGAAGCATTGTGAGAGGCATGTTTTTTTACTTCTCCAGTGCTTTTAACACCATCCGGCCTGCACTGCTAGGGAGCAAACTGATGAAGATGCGGGTGGATGCTCCATTGGTGTCATGGATCACCAACTACCTGACTGGACGACTACAGTACGTCAAGCTACAGAACTGTGTGTTGGACATGGAAGTGAGCAACACAGGGGCTGCAAAGGGGACAGTCCTCCCTCCCTGTTCACCATTTACACATCAGACTTTAGGTACAACTCAGACTCCTGCCACATGCAGAGGTTTTCAGATGACTTTGCAATTGTGAGCTGCATCAGTGAGGGGAGGGAAGCTGAATACAGAGGTGTAGTCAATGACTTTCTCGAGTGGTGTGGGCTGAAAAAACCTGCAGCTCAACATCGACAAGACTATGGAGTTAGTGGTGGACTTTAGAGGAGAGGAACACCCCTGTCCCTATCAGGGGAGTGGATGTGCAGTTTACCAAGGAGTACAAGTACCTTGGAGTTTACCTGGACAGTAAACTCTCTGAGTTGGACTGAAGCAGGCTCACGTAGACTTAATATTTTCTTGAGGTTATTAACGACAGATAAATGGATGGTAAGGGTTTAGAGCTACATGCTATGGGCTACATGCAGGTAAGTAGGACTTCCCCAAGACGCCAACTTGGATGGCACGGCCAAGCTGGGCCGAAGGACCGGTTTCCGTGTTGTACAGCACCATGACTAAGGCCTATCCAGTGGGATTTACATGTTTTGTATTTTTCCTTTCTAAAGATGCAATGTATTTTGATGACTATTGCACACTGCAGACCAAAAGCGCCTTCAATACCCAGATATACCAGATCCATGCAAAATCTTTTTTTGCGACAACTGTTTATAATGCTCTCTGCATTATGAAGTCCTCGACAGTGAGCCCCATGGGCAATCACTACCAAAGTGTCTGCCCACACAGTCAGTACACCTCTCCTACACTTGTCTCCCGTACTAAGTCACCCCAACCCCTCCCCCCCTCTTTTCCCTCCCAACCCCCAGGGAAACTGGAGGGAGCGACAATCAACTGCCACGGATACAAATGTCATACACAAGAAAGAGCAGATGCTGGTTGACAAAACGTGAACACACAGTGCTGGAGTAACGCAAAGATGCAGCAGAATTTTGGAAATGTCATCCCATCACCCATTCCTTCTCACCAGAGATGCTGCCTGTCCCGCTGAGTTAAAGAGTGCCCATGGTAGATTCAATTGGGAATGTCTGGATAAACTTTATTGCCAAGCTGTTGCTTTTTATGTTTGCAATGTTTTTACTCAAAACGTTGACTTGAAAGTTCTGGCAAATTGTATTTTTTATTGTTTAATTTTATAATTACTGTATGAAAGCCTGACAGCCCATAAATGGCCATATTTGACTTTTACACTCTATGTGAGTAAACAGTCCAAACCTACCCTGCTCCTGTAACACTTCAGACCTTAGTCCAATCTAATTTTTTAAACATGTTTTAATCACTAAATCTGGAAGTCAATTCAAAGCTCTTTTTCATGTTATTTTTTTAGGTCTGCACAAAACTTGAGTCTTCAATTTACAACAGAAGTCTTTAACAAAGATCCTGGTCTTTAATGCTTTACCCAATGCTGGCAGCAAGACAACTCAAAATGGCTGCACACACACTATCTACAGACAGGATAAATTATATACAAAACATCTCCCTTTGTCCTGTGCAGCGCCACCTGCTGCACGGGTGGAGCAACGGGTCCTCCCACCCCACACAGTCCACCAAACATCACACCCTTGCCATACATAATGTTCTCCTGTTCATTTACACGTATTTATGTATCTGACTCTGGATTGATTGGAACTGGAATAGTTCTATTTGAAAAGTGAGTATTGCAGATCCTAGTAATACAGACATTACTGGAAATACTCAGCAAACCAGACAGCATATGGGCAAGAGTTCAAATGTCAGGGAATGTCAGAGAGCATTCTGACTGGTTGCATCGTGGCCTGGTTCAGCAACTTGAAAGTCCAGGAGCGAAAAAGACTACAAAAAGTTGTGAATGTTGCGAAAAAGACTACAAAAGTTTTGACCACTGCCCAGGCCATCACTGGCTTTGACCTCCCCACCGTCGAAGGGATCTATCGTAGTCGTTGCCTCAAAAAGGCAGCCAAAATCATCAAGGTCCCACACCATCCTGGCCATACACTCATCTCACCACTGCCATCAGGAAGAAGGCACAGGAGCCTGAAAACTGTAACGTCCAGGTTTAGGAACAGCTTCTTCCCCAAAGCCATCAGGATATTAAACACAACGAATAAGCTATGAGCTCTGATCGGCAAAACACTATATTGTTATTTGCACTATATTTGTTATTTATTGAACTTTTTTTTTTTCTCCATTATGTACAATGTTTACATATTCACATATTCTGTTCTGCTGCAGCAAGTAAGAATTTCATTGTCCCGTCCAGGACATATGACAATAAAACACTCTTCACTCTTGATTCTTGAATATTCAAGCATTTTCTATTTTTAACTCTATAGATCTGAGATGTTTTAAAGTAGAAGTAACCATGTTCTTAAAACCTATGGTTCAGCTGTTTTCAGACCATGCCAATCTAAATTTAAAGAAACCAAATGACACTCAAGAAATATTGGATAATTTATATCCCCACAAGATTGATTTCGCCCCAGAAACAGGTTTAGGGAAAACAAGTTAGTGATAAAAATAAAAGAGCAGCTCAGAAGACATAAGTTGTAAGAGTATCAGGCTGCATATTTTTAGAAACCCACATAATCAAAATGGAACATTATTAAAAAAAACCTGGAAATACTCAGCAGGTTTACACGAGTCAACCATGAAATATACCTATGAAAATTTACCAATAGTTGCAAAGCAGGTTGGGAGTGGGAATTGTAAGGAGAATAGAGAGGCGTCAAGGAGTTATAGTGATTGAGTGAGGACAAGGCAGGTGGAATATAATGTGAGAACTATTAAGTCATTCCTTGGAAGAAAAAGAGGAAAAGCAGATTGTTTTTAATGCTTAAAGATTAAAGACTGTTTTTAGGGAACTTGAGTGTCCTTGTGCATAAATCACTAAATGTTAACATGCAGGTACACCAGGCATTTATAAATGCAAATTATATATTGGCACTTGGCAAGGGGATTGAAGTTTCAAAGCTAACTGCCTTACTGCAATTACCTAGGGAAGACATAGGGACTGACAAGGTAGTGTCACTGTGGATTGAGTTGAGGAATTATAAAGGCAAGAAGACGCTAATTGTTGTTATCTACAGACACCCAAATAGTAGCCCGAATGTAGGGTGTAAGTTGCAGCATGTAACAAAGGTAATGTCACTGTGATGATGGGGGATTTCAATATGCAGGTAGACTGGGAAAATCAGGTTGGTTCAGGACCCGAAGAAGGAGAGTTTGTCGAATGCCTCCGAGATGGATTCTTAGAGCAGCTTGTAATGGAGCCGACCAGAGAAAAGGCAATTCTGGATTTAGTGTTGTCCAATGAACCAGATATGATAAGAGAACTCGAGGTAAAGGAACCGCTTGGAGGTAGTGATCATAATATGATTAGTTTTAATCTGCAATTTGAGAAGGAGAACGTTAAATCGGAAGTGTCAGTGATTCAGTTGTACAAAGGGGACTATGAAGGCATGAGAGGGGAGCTGGCCAAGGTAGACTGGAAAGGCATCCTAGCAGGAATAACAGTGGAACAGCAATGGCAGGAATTTCTAGGCATAATCCGGAAGACGCAGGATCATTTCATTCCAAAAAGGAAGAAAGATTCTAAGGGGATTAGGAGGCAACCGTGGCTGAGAAGAGAAGTTAAGGATAGAATAAAACTAAAAGAAAAGATGTATAACACAGCAAAGAGTAGCCGGAAACCAAGGAAAAAAGAGTAGCAAAGTCAAATGTGGGTCTCTTGAAGGCAGACACGGGTGAAATTATTATGGGGAACAAGGAAATGGCAGAAGAGTTGAACAGGCACTTTGGATCTGTCTTCACTAAGGAAGACACAAACGATCTCCCAGATGTATTGGAGGACAGAGGATCTAAGGGGGTAGAGGAACTGAAAGAAAATGTCATTAGGCGAGAAATAGTATTGGGTAGGCTAATGGGACTGAAGGATGATAAATCTCCTGGGCCTGATGGTCTGCATCCCAGGGTCCTCAGGGAGGTGGCTCTAGAAATAGTGGATGCATTGGTGATCATTTTTCAATGTTAAATAGATTCAGGATCAGTTCCTGTGGATTGGAGGATAGCTAATGTTATCCCACTTTTCAAGAAAGGAGCGAGATGGGAAAGATGCTGGTGTCAATTATTAAAGAGGTAATAATGGGGCATTTGGATAGCAGTAAAATAATTAGTCCAAGAACATGGATTTATGAAAGGGAAATCATGCATGACTAATCTTCTGTAATTTTTTGAGGATGTGACAAGTAAAATGGATGAAGGAGTGCCAGTGGATGTAGTGTGTCTAGACTAGATTGAGGGGGGATCTTATAGAAACTTACAAAGTTCTTGAGGGGTTGGACAGGCTAGATGCAGGAAGATTGTTCCCGATGTTGGGGAAGTCCAGAACAAGGGGTCACAGTTTAAGGATAAGGGGGAAATCTTTTAAGAATTTCAGAAGTTTAGGACTTCTCAGGACTGAGATGAGAAAAAACATTTTTTACACAGAGTGGTGAATCTCTGGAATTCTCTGCCACAGAAGGTAGTTAAGGCCAGTTCATTGGCTATATTTAAGAGGGAGTTAGATGTGGCCCTTGTGACTAAGGGGATCAGGAGGTATGGAGAGAAGGCAGGTACAGGATACTGAGTTGGATGATCAGCCATGATCATCTTGAATGGCGGTGCAGGCTCGAAGTGCCGAATGGCCTACTCCTGCACCTATTTTCTATGTTTCTATGTCTCTATGTTTCAGAAAGCCTTTGATAAGGTCCCGCACGGGAGACTAGTGACTAAAATTCGAGCGCATGGTATTGGGGGTAGGGTGTTGACATGGATAGAAAATTGGTTGGCAGACCTGAAGCAAAGAGGAGGAGTGAACGGGTCCTTTTCAGAATGGCAGGCAGTGGCGAGTGGAGTGCCGCAAGGCTCAGTGTGGGGGCCGCAACTGTTTACCATATATATTAATGATTTGGAAGAGGGAATTAGGAGGAACACTAGCAAGTTTTCAGATGACACAAAGCTGGGTGGCAGTGTGAACTGTGAAGAGGATGTTAGGAGGTTGCAGGGTGACCTGGCCAGGTTGAGTGAGTGGGCAGATGCGTGGCAGATGCAGTATAATATAGATGAAAGTGAGGTTATCCACTTTGGCGGCAAAAACAAGGGGGCAGATTATTATCTCAATGGGGTTAGGTTAGGTAAGGGGGAGGAGCAGCGAGACCTGGGCGTCCTTGTAGACCGATCACTGAAAGTTGGCTTACAGCAGGCAGTGAAGAAAGCTAATGGAATGTTGGCCTTCATAACAAGAGTATTTCAGTACAGGAGTAAAGAGGTTCTTCTGCAGTTGTATAAGGCTCTGGTGAGACCACATCTGGAGTATTGTGTTCAAGTAGGAACTGCAGATGCTGGAAAATTAAAGGTACACAAAAATGCTGGAGAAACTCAGCGGGTGCAGCAGCATCTATGGAACGAAGGAAATAGGTGACGTTTCGGGCCGAGTATTGTGTACAGTTTTGGTCTAATTTGAGGAAGGACATCCTTGTGATTGAGGCAATGCAGCGTAGGTTCACGAGATTGATCCCTGGGATGGCGGGAGTGTCATATGAGGAATTATTGAAAAGACTAGGCTTGCATTCACTGGGGTTTAGAAGGATGAGGGGGATATCTTATAGAAACATATAAAATTATAAAAGGACTGGACAAGCTAGATGCAGGAAAAATGTTCCCAATGTTGGGCGAGTCCATAACCAGGGACTACACTTAGAATAAAGGGGTGGTCATTTAAGACTGAGGTGATAAAAACTTTTTCACCCAGAGAGTTATGAATTTATGGAATTCCCTGCCACAGAGGGCAGTGGAGGCCAAGAGAGAGTCTATCTAGAGCTCCAGGGGCTAGTGGAGTCAAGGGATATTGGGAGGGCAGGCACGGGTTATTGATAGGAGACGATCAGCCATGACCACAATGAATGGAGGTGCTGGCTCGAAGGGCCGAATGGCCTCTTCCTGCACCTATTTTCTATGTTTAGAACATCCTTCTACAAGGATCCCTTCAGATTTGTGAAAGGCCACTTCACAAAGGAAAAGAGCGGGTCACTTAGGTTCAGAATCAGAATCACACTTTATTCGCCAAGTATGTTTTGCAACATACGAGGAATTTAATTGGCCAGGTCAGTCATACAATTAAAAGCAACAGATCATTCAAAAACACATTTTAACATGAACATCCACCACAGTGACTCCTACACATTCCTCACTGTGATGGAAGGCGAAATAAAGTTCAAGTCCCTTCCCTTAGTTCTTCCCCGGTCGTGGGCCTCGAGCACCTGTTGACGGGACGATCTTGACTCCCGTTGCCGGCGGCATTTGGGCCCTCTGTGTCGAGGCGATCCGCCCAGCTCCCCCGTGCTGGATGATGGAACCTCGCGTCAGGGCTGGTTGAATCTTCTGCGGTGTTGGAGCTCCCGACTAGCCTCTCCCGAAGACTGCGAGCACTTGATGGTAATGTCTGCGGTAGGAGCGATCCCAGGCAAGAGATCGGCTCCGATGTTAAGTCCGCACCCCGCAGTGGGGCTCACGACAGTCCAAGGAGGCCTCCAGCTCCAGCGATTAAAGGCTGCAGAGGCTGGAGAATGTGATCGAAAATTAATCACATCTCAGGCAAGGTAGGAACTTGGAAAAAAAAGTTTCCCCTGATCCCCTCCACCCTCCCCCACATAAAACAAACCAAGGAACATTCAGACAGACTTTTAACACACTAAAAAAACCAAAAAGAATGGAAAAACGAACAGACTGCCGGCAGGGCGGCCATCTCCTGGTGATCAAGGTGTCAAAGAGGGAATTGAAGGACCACCTGAAATCAACGTACACAGCCAACCAAAGATTTGAACAGAGGGGGATACCGCCGGACATGCCACCCATTCCTCAACCAGAACACCAGTTGGACGACAGCCTCCCAAGGTAGAGCGAAGTCGAGAAAGCCGTAAGGAAGGCAAGGGCAGCTTCAGCTCCAGGACCAAACGGAGTTCCATACCAGCTGTACAAAAATGCTCCAAATGTTCTACGGTTCTTAGGGAGGAAAATGAAGATAGTATGGAAAAAGCAAACCATCCCAAAAGCATGGCGAAGAGCAGGGTGATCCCCAAGGAAAAAGATGCCTCAAACATCGACCAATTCCGGCAAATCAATCTCTTGAATGTTGAAGGGAAGATCTTCTTTAGCATTGTTGCTGAAAGGATGATAACCTACCTGAAACAGAACAACCTGATTGATACATTGGTACAGAAAGCTGGTATACCAGGCTTCTCTGGATGCTTAGAACACACAAGCATGATATGGCATCAAATCCAGTCTGCAAAAAGGGAAGGAAGAGATCTGCACGTCTTATTCCTGGACCTAGCCAATGCTTTTGGAACTGTTCCCCATTCTTTCCTCTGGACAGCCTTTGAGTTCTTCCATGTGCCAAAGACCATTACAAACCTGGTCAGAAACTACTTCCAAGATTTGCAATTCTGTATTACAAGAACAGAATACACGACATCATGGGACAACAGATGGCGCAATGGGCTAAGTGTTCGGCTGGCGACCGGAAGGTAGCCGGTTCGAATCCTGCTTGGAGTGCATACTGTCGTTGTGTCCTTGGGGCAAGACACTTCACCCACCTTTGCCTGTGTGTAAATGTAATGTAATTATGTGAAGCACTTTGGGGTCAATGCAAGTTGACTAAAAATGTGCTATATAAATAATATTATATTATATTATATATATATGGCAATCACTGGAAGTGGGAATAATAGCAGGTTGCACCAGCTAGCCTTCACCATGGCGATGGAAGTGACCATCCGAGCTTCCAAGTAGATCGTAGGAGGAGAGCGGCTGCAGTCTGGGCAGCGGCTACCTCCCATTCATGCCTACATGGATGACATGACCACCTTGACCTCAACCATTGCATGTACCAAGCGCCTGCTGGAAAAGCTTCATGCAAGCATAACATGGGCCAAGATGAAGTTGAAACCCAGCAAATCCAGGAGCATATCCATCATCAGATTCCACATTGATGAAACACACATTCCGATGGTGTCAGAGCTGCCAGTCAAGAGTTTAGGACCATGGTACAATGCAAGCCTCAAAGACTCAGACCACTGTGACCAACTGAGGGAAAAAACCATCAAAGGCCTTGCTAGCATAGACAAGACCTCGCTTCATGGTGAGCTGAAACTGTGGTGCCTGCAGTTTGGATTGCTCCCCCGTCTGCTGTGGCCTCTGACAGTGTACGAGGACCCCATCACCAAAGTCGAGAAGCTGGAGAGTACAGTCAGTTCATACATCAAGAAGTGGCTTGGACTCCCGCGTTGCCTCAGCAATATTGGCTTGTATGGACACAGCACTCTGGAACTGCCTGTCTCTAGCCTCACAGAAGAATACAAATGCACCAAAGTGAGGCTGGACATGACCCTGACCGAGTCTCATGATGAAGCGGTACGAGCGGCTGCTCCCAGACTGGCAACTGGGAGGAAGTGGACCCCATTGGAGGCTGTATAGCAAGCAAAATCTGCTCTCAGGCATGGAGACATTATAGGACAGGTGCAGCAGGGAAGAGGTGGGATTGGACTCGGGGCAAGTCGACCCACATGGCACAAGGCAACATCCACACAGAGAAGCTGATAGTTGCTGAGGTCCGTCAACAAGAGGAGGCAGAGAGATGCGCAAAGCCAGTCTCACAGTCCAAACAGGGCCAGTGGACTGCCTGGGAAAACATGGAGCATCGTAAGCTTACCTGGAGGGATTTGTGGGAGATGGAAGGAAGCCATCTTAGCTTCATCATCAGAGCCACGTACAACATTAAGGCACATCCTTAATGGCTGCAAAACCAGCCTTTCACAAGGCCGCTACACCTGGAGGCACAATCAGGTCCTGCGACAACTGGCGATTACCTTGGAAGGACGGAGAACGACCACCAGTGCCCTCCCTCCCCAAACACCTGGTTTCTCGAACAACATACCTTTTGTAAGGGCAGGACAACTTCCAGAGAAGCCATTTGCAAGAAAGGAACCGACCCTCCTGGACACTGCCTGGGACTGGACCTGATCTAGACCAGAAGTTCATCTTTCCACCAGAGATCATCACAACTAATCTCAGGCCGGACCTGATCTTGTGGTCAACCTCACAGAAGTCCCTGTACATCGTGGAGTTAACTGTGCCTTGGGAGGCTGCAGTTGGTGAAGCGCATGAACGCAAATGTCTGAAGTATTCAGACTTAGCAGCCGAGGCAGAACAACCTGGCTGGCGTACCCAGGTGCTTCCCTGTAGAGGTTGGTTGTAGAGGTTTTGTAGCCATGTCAACAACCAGACTCCTGCAGGGAATGGGAGTTCGAGGACAGGCCTTCCGACAAGCCGTCAGGTCGCTGTCAGAGGCTGCCGAGCGAAGCAGCAACTGGCTCTGGCTGAAGAGGAAGGACTCCAAATGGGCTGCAAAATGACCAGCAAGAGGGGTAAAACGGAGGGGAACGCACCTGGGACGCCAGGTGTTGCTGTTGAACCACTGGGGGTGTCGTGGGCCTATCAACGAAACACCAAGGAAGGAGGGTGCCCACCTGATGACCCTAATGAAGTTTTTACCCCTACCCCCATTAAGATATTAAGAAGGTGCCAATTATAGTAGGGATTGTAATATTGAGTCCTATAAGGTCAACTGTGATGTTTGAAAGAATGCTGGAGTAACTCAGCGAGTCAAGCAGAATCTCTGGAGAACATAGATAGGTGACATTTTGGGCCTGGACCCTTCAGACTGAAGAATGGTTTCTTTGGTAAACCAGCATCTGCAGTTCCTTATAGACCTCTACATTTCCCCTGGTTGGTGTATCAAGAACCAGTGCTCAGAATATTTTTATATCCATTTTGGTGGCAAAAACGGGAAAGCAGACTATTATCTAAATGGTGGCCGATTGGGAAAGGGGGAGATGCAGCGAGACCTGGGTGTCATGGTACACCAGTCATTGAAGGTAGGCATGCAGGTGCAGCAGGCAGTAAAGAAAGCGAATGGTATGTTAGCTTTCATTGCAAAAGGATTTGAGTATAGGAGCAGGGAGGTTCTACTGCAGTTGTACAGGGTCTTGGTGAGACCACACCTGGAGTATTGCGTACAGTTTTGGTCTCCAAATCTGAGGAAGGACATTATTGCCATACAGGGAGTGCAGAGACGGTTCACCAGACTGATTCCTGGGATGTCAGGACTGTCTTATGAAGAAAGACTGGATAGACTTGGTTTATACTCTCTAGAATTTAGGAGATTGAGAGGGGATCTTATAGAAACTTACAAAATTCTTAAGGGGTTGGACAGGCTAGATGCAGGAAGATTGTTCCCGATGTTGGGGAAGTCCAGGACAAGGGGTCACAGCTTAAGGATAAGGGGGAAATCCTTTAAAACCGAGATGAGAAGAACTTTTTTCACACAGAGAGTGGTGAATCTCTGGAACTCTCTGCCACAGAGGGTAGTTGAGGCCAGTTCATTGGCTATATTTAAGAGGGTTAGATGTGGCCCTTGTGGCTAAGGGGATCAGGGGGTATGGAGAGAAGGCAGGTACGGGATACTGAGTTGGATGATCAGCCATGATCATATTGAATGGCGGTGCGGGCTCAAAGGGCCTACTCCTGCACCTAATTTCTATGTTTCTATGTATATCTAAGGAAGGAATCTAGATAATTTGGAAAATTAAAACTAATACATTTGCTTTCTCCCCAGCCGTATTTTCTACGACCCATGATGAAGTCCATCTGGACCCAGATACCCGTTAGCTCCATCAATTTGCACAATGATTACAATTGTCCCGGGTTCCTCCCTTCTTTCCAGTTCTGAATTTAAAGTTATTTCCTGAATGTTACTTGCAGCCTGTCTGGTCTATACCATTTTTTACTCTCCTTATGCATTGTTTTGAGTGTAAAAACTATAACACTTTGAGACAACCATATTGGTTAACTGGGTATTGTCATGGTAACTAACGTCATATTTAAATGTATCGCGTGTTACTATGTCAGAATGGTCAGAGGACACATGTTGCGGGGATGTAAAGGAATGGCTAATGAATAAACCAAAGCCTTTAAGTTCAGTGTCCTTGAAGTGGGTTTATTACATTCGGATCTAGGTGAGGATCTGATATTGGCGACAAGGATGAACTAGTAATTGTTTAGTTTAACTTTTGAAGCAGATATGGCAAAGGTAAGTGCAAAGTTTAAGGCATGGCTAAAGGAATTTGACTGCGACGCAGATAGCTTATTAGCCCTGTCTCACGGTGCGAGTCCACTCACCAGTGATCCCGAGTGAAAGAAAAAAATCAAATTCGTGGTTTTCTACGAGATTCCAAGTTTATGTTCACGAGTTTAAACGAGTTCCCACGTGTATGTCTAAGTTTGCCGTTTACTTCCCATTTCTGCGATGTACCAAGTTCATCTCCCGAGTTACCAAGTTCCTCTCCCGAGTTACTCTTGAGCCAACAACGACTACCAACGCGTGGAAAAATCATCACATGGTAAAAATTATGTCATGCAGTTTCTTTTTACTATAAAAAGCCTCCCATGTTTAAATTTCTTAGGGTTACAGAATCATGGGGTATGGGGAGAAAGCAGAAACTGGGTACTGATTTTGGATGATCAGCCATAATCATATTGAATGGCAATGCTGGCTCGAAGGGCCGAATGTGATCACTTCCATTATGTAGAGTCTCAGAAGGTTAATAGAGATTCCATTCCGTTTACATTGCGTTTGTGCAGGGATCAAATCTTAGCCCAAAGTGTACATTAGGCGGCGAGGATTAATTTCAAAACGTCAAATTATATCAGTGTTTTATCCGAACAATGGATCAGGGCAGATGCCAGCCCCTTTAAACATAACGGACAGCTCAGTGTGAAGTGGTGCTGGAATTATATATGTGAAATAGTCTTGGGAATTTTATTATCGATCCTAAATGCTCTATTAAATTATAGGTCGTTTAGTTTGTTGTGAAGTGGCGCCGGATTTAACACCTCAGTCTATTAAAATTGAATTATCTCATTGAACGAAAACATGCAATATGTTTCCAGGCAAATATCCAGTGGTTGAGAATTAAAGAGCAGTCATTAATGTTTTTAAACGGGCGGTTGTAGTCAATAATACGGTAACCGAATGATATTTATTCATTGCTAGAGAGGACGATGTAAACATAGTGAGGTTAGTGGGCAGCCTCTAACATTAACCGCTCCTCATACTGTTCTGTTGAGTAGGAAGGAACTGCAGATGCTGGTTTACCCCGAAGAAAGACACCAGAAGCTGGAGTAACTCAGAGGGTTAGAAAGCATCTCTGGAGGGAAGAAATGGGTGACGTTTCGGATCGCGACTCTCCCGGTTGCCAAACACTTCCCATTCCCACACTGACCTTTCTGTCCGAGGTCTCCTCCAGTCAGAGTGAGGCTAAATGCAAATTGGAGGAACAGCATCTAATATTTCGCTTGGGCAACTTACAGCCCAGTGGTATGAATATTGATTTCTCTCACTTCAAGTAACCCTGGCATTCCCTCTCTGTCTATCCCTCCTCCACCCGTCACACCAGCATCTCGTTTTCCCCCAACGAACAGCGAACAATGGTACGTTTCCTTTATCATCTTTACTTTTTTGCATTCATTGTTCTTTATCTCTCTGCAATACATCATCATCTATATCTCTCGTTTCCCTTACCAGTCTGTCGAAGTCTCGATCCGAAACATCACCCATTCCTTCTCTCCAGAGATGCTGCCTGTGCCGCTGAGTTACTCCAGCTTTTTGTGTCTATCGTCGCCCTTCTTCAGACTGTTCCATTGTATTGACCGAAAATGAACGATGTGGCAGTACCGACGACTTAATGAATGAAATGGAGACACGCGGAATTAAATGGACTTGGAATAACTGGGGCAGTGGGGTTTTATCGAAAAGTGACTACATGAAATCAGTGGAAGGAAACGGGCAGGCGAGGTTTCGGGTCAGGGTCCTTCTTCAGACTCCAAGACCCGCTGAGTTCTTCCAGCTGTCAAATTGAGACATGGGGGACCACAGATGCTGGCATGTTGAGTGAAACACAAAGTGTTGGAGCAACTCGATGGGCCGAATGGCCTAATTCTGCTCCTATGACTTATGAACTCATGAAGTGTCGAAGTAAGCCAGCGGGTCAGGCAGCATCTGTGGAGGGAATGGAGACGCAATGTTTTGGATCAGGTCCCTTCTTTTCGAGCCGAATCAACGTCTGTTCATTCCCTCCGTTGATGCTGCCTGTCCCACTGAGTTACTCCAGCGCTGTGCGAGTTCCTCCAACACTTTGTGTGCATTTTATGATCATGATTCCAGCATCTGCAGTTTCTTGGCTCTGCATAAACTAGGCCTCAGCAACACTGAGTGTACTAACCGGGAGATTATGTTGCTGCTGCCAAAACAACAGTTGGCAATGTATGCACGGTAGATGTCACATTTCGTGGGAAACAAGGTCTCCAGGGAGATAGACGCAAAGTGCTGGAGTAACTCCACAGGACAGGCAGCATCTCTGGACATTTATAAAGCATTACATATTGGAACACAAGGAACTGCTGGTTTACGAAAAAATACAAAGTGCTGCAATAACTCAACGTTTCTGGCAGTATCTGTGGAGAACATAAACAGCTGACATTTCGGGTGAAAGAAGGGTCTAAAGTTTGAAGAAGGGTCCCAACCCCGAAACGTCACCTATCCAAGTTCGCCGGAGATGACTAATCTTCAACATTTCACTTCTGGCACTCAGGTCAAACCCACGAGTAAACTCACGGGCTACTACGGTATTACGATGAGTTTAAAATTTTCAAATTTTTCCTTCAGGAGTAAATTTGACGTGGAAATCTTTCAACATGTTGAAAATTTTTCACGAGTTAACAAGTTTCCCGAGTACCTACCGTTAGCGTTACGAGTTGCTAAGTTACGTCCACAAGTTCTGACGTTCCCGCTACGTTAAGTCGACGTGGTCACCACAAGTTTAATTTGTTTTTAACTCAGGATCACTCGTGGGTGGACTCGTACCGTGAGACAGGGGTTTAAGTCCGCTTGTTAAAGGAGCAACGGCGTGCAGCTCACAAGACGGAGAGCATTGTTATTGTAGTGCTGGAGCTTAAGGGACACGTTCAAAACACTTCCAGAGATGGGAGGAAAAGCAGATTACGCAATGGCTGCTGCTGCTTTGAAGAAGCATTATGTGTTGCAAACAAATGCCACACTTCAACAACATGCATTCCGGCAACATACACAGAGAGAGAGTGAAAGCATTGGTCAGTTTGTCGTACGATTGCATCAAGTTTCTGAGGGCTGTAACTATGGAGCTGAGTTGGAGAATCAAATCAGGGATCAGGTTGTACAAAGTTGTAAATCAAATGGCTTAAAATGTAAGTTGTTGGAGAAAGGTGGCACGCTAACATAAGGGAAACATTGAAAATTGCCTGTTCATTTGAAGCTGTAGAAACCCAGTTTCAGACCTTGAGATTGGATCGAGGAAGCCAAGTTAACATGATAACATCTACTGGCACAAGCAAGGGACAAGGACATGGCAAAGGTCATTCCAAAACTGAAGATGACAGCGAGTGTTTTAGATGTGGGAATTTTGGACATTTGCCAAGGATTAAAGTTGCCCTGCCAGGGGTCAAACATGCAGATGAAAAACATACCATTTTGCAAAGAAGTATTGAACCCCAGCGAAACCAAACAGAGATGATGGATAAAATATTTTTTTTTAATGTGGAAGAAGTTAGAGAACCAAGAGATGCAACTGAAGTAAGGAGTTTTCTTTGTTTGGTGAATTTTTCTGCAAGATTTATTCCAAACCTAGCTACTGTAACAGAGCCACTGAGGAGGTTGACAAGGAACAATGTGTGGTGTTTAAGAGGGAACTGCAGATGCTGGAGAATCGAAGGTTACACAAAAAAGATGGAGAAACTCAGCGGGTGCAGCAGCATCTATGGAGCGAAGGAAATAGGCAACGTTTCGGGCCGAAACCCTTCTTCAGACTGATCGGGGGCGGGGGTGGGTGGGGACAAGCAATGTGTGTTTTGTGTTTGGTCCAGAACAAACTGCATTTCAGATGTTGAAACAGTTTGATGAGGTGCCCATTCGTTGGGATACTATGATCTAAAGGCACCAGCCCATGTTATTGCAGATGCAAGTCTGGTGGGGTTAGGAGCAGTACCTGTACAGAAGCGGGGCAATCGAGAGTCATAGCGTATATAAGGAGGTCATTGACAGAAGTAGAAAGAAGATACTCCCAGACAGAAAAGGAGGCTTTGTCTTTGGTGTGGGCATGTGAACACTTTCATGCATATTTGTATAGCATCGAGTTTGAGTTGTGGACAGGCCATAAACTGCTGGAAACAATCTACTCCCCTCGATCCAAACCATCGATTGAAAGATGGATGCTTAGACTCCAATAGCACAAATACAGTGGATCCACATCACTGGAAAGAACAATATAGCTGACACATTATCCAGATTGCTGCAAGGATCTACACGGGAGACAGAAGCAGGATCGTTTGTATGATTTGTTGCAGTGCACTCTACACCAGGAGCAATGAGAACAATGGGAATAGAAGAGTCAGACAAGGAGCCAGAACTACAAGATGTTAGAGAGAGGATCCAAAGAGGTGACTGGGAGGAATATCCACACAGGATATATGCAGCTATCAGAGATGAACTATACACAGCTGGAGGGTGTGTACCATCACAAAGTTACACCAAAGTGGGTGCAAGCTAATGGAGAAGTGGAACGTCAGAACCAATCTCTAGAGAAGAGGATGAGAATTGCAGGAGACAAAGATTGGAAGGAGATGCTCTTATCATGTGTAGCAGCATATTGAGCTAAACCACACAGCATTACAGGGAAGAGTCCAGCAGAACTGTTGTGTGGCCAATAAGTGAGGGATCATGATGCAGAAAATGGGCATCAAAGCACTATGCAAAACCAGAATAGAGATCATGAACAGGTGGAACAGGAAATGACAGATTTGAATCTAGTACCAGCATAAACAGAGGCAGTGGTCAGTCCAAAATGTCAGAGAAGACCACACAAGAGATACGAGGACTATGAGATGTGAAAATTATACATTTTCGCTGTAACTAATGCCATATCCTAAATGGTGTATGAATGTTCAGTTTACAATGTGATGATGCGGATATTCTTTTTGTTTGATAAGAGAGGGATGTCATGGTAATTAACGCCATATTTAAATATATCACGCGTTACTACTACGTCAGAAAGGTCAGAGGACACATGTTGCGGGGATGTAATTGAATGGCAGACGAATAAACCAAAGCATTTATGTTCAGTGTCCTTGAAGTGTGTTTATTAAGGTGAGGATCTGACAGGAATGACATGCTTCTCATTTAGTTAGGGCAATGAGATACCCGAGTCTACTATTTTAGGATTTAAGAGTTTATTATCGAGTAAATAAGTACACAATGTGGAAGAAAATCTTCCTGTAAAAATCTTAATGAAACTTGCGCATTCATATTGACAGCTCAAATTTAATCCAGCCTTCACATAGTCAAACCCCAAAATATCAATTGCGTGAGTTTAATTTTATCTCAAGGGTACATCGTTCAGTCCTCTGGTCCATATAATAATGCCAATTCATTATTTCAATTTTAATTAGAATATATAATCCAAAAACAGCACAGTGAGATTTTGTTCTATTGACATAAACCAAATAGTTTTGATACACAAACAATGCAAAAATCAACCTTTAACAGCGGGCTGGAATTCAAACTATGAACAAGACACCATGCCTCAAAACCAAAAGGTTGTGGCATTTAAAACAAAAGCATTCAAAAAGGTAACTAGATTGCAGTGGGGAAACATTATCAGTTTGATAAAATTAGGTTATGAATAATCCATCTAAACAAACAATTTTGTTATTCATGGAAAATAACATGAGTTTTTATTCATGGAGAATATAAATGGATACAGATTTTGTACTGGAAATACTTCTACTCATTTTAAACATGAGCAGCTTTTGACAGTCTAAAAATTCTGTTCCAAACATCACATTAATTTTTTCGCTGAAATCTCTAGAAAAAAAGTCCCCATTATCTCATGCATAGATTTTTCATAACCGAATACATTTTGAAGAAATACATCCACAATTAATGATAATAATTTTGCAAGCTGTGTAAAACAAATTCATTTTTATACATTCATATTATATTAAGCCAAATAATCAACTTGGAAATTTCAACAGATCAAAACATTTTCGCTTAATATGTCAATAACTACACCCCTTCTTCCTGGTCAATCCTGGAAGGTTTTGAGCTGAGTACATCAGCAAGCACGTGTTTTGGAACTTCAGAACCCCTTACAGTTAACATGTAACAGGCATCTTCCACTTTTCCAAGACTTTGTTTCAATGTATAATGCTTCTTGGAAACTTCATATGGTCCAGTATTGCCTATGTAAGTAAACCCATCATAGATAGCACGTAGAAACTGGCTCACTTCAAAGGGTGTTTCGATATCACCATTTCCTACACTGGTGATACACAAGCGCATCAATTCACCAGTCAAATCAGCAATGCCCAAGAGGTAGTCTGTAGGAGTCACTTGCAGACAGAGAGGTTGCTGCTCCTGTTTCTCATCTTGTGAACAGGATGATGCCAAATCCTAGATGGTAAAAGCAGGATTTAAAAAAAGACACATTAAATATTACCTACACGATACGATAATACTTTATTGTCAGAGCGAGTCTGAAATTTGTTTTGCTTCACAGAAGCAAAATTTACAGCATCACAAAAAAAGACAAGAGGGGCGAAAAACGAC
The DNA here is from genome assembly GCF_028641065.1 of Leucoraja erinaceus. Classification (NCBI taxonomy): domain Eukaryota; kingdom Metazoa; phylum Chordata; class Chondrichthyes; order Rajiformes; family Rajidae; genus Leucoraja; species Leucoraja erinaceus. Next base: position 19,141,570 of record NC_073381.1, on the reverse strand, counting down.
ACGCATCAAGATATCAAGACAGGATCCCAAAATACCCACATTCGACAGGACATTACAATAACAGGAGACCATATTTATGGCCTGTCAGCGTACGTTTGATCTGGGATTAAGTGGATTAACCTATGGACAAAAGAGGAATTGTAAGCAGTTAACAACCAGAAGCATAATTACTTATAACTTGATTGTGTTTGATCCTTAATTCCAGTGTAAAGTAGCTCTTTATAATGAGTCAAATCTTCCTGAACCTGGAACACTGCCTAAAATCATACCCACACCCTCTGCGCAAATGTTGAAGTCCAATCTCATGGATTCTCAAAACCTGGGAGTCAAATGGCATGTAGGCCACAGGCAGTGGTGTACTAAGACCTTGCAACTATTGCAATGACAGCCTTTCATGGAAGGTAGAGTCAAAATTGTGGCTTCATGTTCTGCCAAAGCTTGAGGTTTTGTTTCAGTTTTAATGAGGCAGGTACAGGATACTGAGTTGGATGATCAGCCATGATCATATTGAATGGCGGTGCAGGCTCGAAGGGCCGAATGGCCTACTCCTGCACCTATTTTCTATGTTTCTATAAAAATGTAAAAACAATGATGCTAGTTAACATACAATATACAAATAATCAACGTGATGAAGTAACTCAGCAGGTCAGGCAACATCTCCAAAGTACACGTGACTTTTCATAAGGTCATCTTGCTATTCCTGCATTGATACCCAACAGTTGAATCTTCTTAACCAACCTTCCATGAGGAACCTTGTTAAAGGCCTTACTAAAGTCCATATAGACAACATCCACTGCTTTACCCTCGTCAATTTCCGTAGTAACCTCTTCAAAAAATTCAAGAGGTTAGTCAAACATGACCTTCCAGGCACAAATCCATGCTGACTGTTCCTAATCAGACCCTGTTTATCCAGATGCTTATATATATTATCTCTAAGTATCTTTTCCATTAATTTGCCCACCACTGAAGTCAAACTAACAGGTCTATAATTGCTAGGTTTACTCTTAGAACCCTTTTTAAACAATGGAATAACATGCGCAGTACGCCAATCCTCGGGGACTATTCCCGTTTCTAATGACATTTGAAATATTTCTGTCATAGCCCCGGCTATTTCTACACTAACTTCCCTCAATGTCCTAGGGAATATCCTGTCAGGACCTGGAGACTTATCCACTTTTATATTTGTCAAAAGTGTCAGTACTTCTTTTACTTTGAACCTCATAGTATCCATAGCTACTCTACTAGTTTCCCTTACCTCACATAATTCAATATCCTTCTCCTTGGTGAATACCGAAGAAAAAAAATTGTTCAATATCTCCCCCATCTCTTTTGGCTCTGCAGATAGCTGTCCACTCTGTCTCTCCAATGGACCAATTTTATCCCTCGTTATCCTTTTGCTATTAATATAGCTGTAGAAACCCTTTGGATTTACTTTCACCTTACTTGCCAAAGCAACCTCATGTCTTCTTTTAGCTTTTCTAATTTCTTTCTTAAGATTCTTTTTACATACCTTATACTCCTCAAGCACCTCATTTACGTCATGCTGCCTATAATTATTGTAGATCTCCCTCTTTTTCCGAACAAGATGTCCAATTTCCCTAGAAAACCAGGGCTCTTTCCAATTTTTACTGTTTCCTTTCAACCGAACAGGAACATAAAGATTCTGTACTCTTAAAATTTCCCCTTAAAATGTCCTCCATTTCTCTTCTACATCCTTCCCATAAAATAAAATGTCCCAGTTCACTCCTTTTAAATCATTTCGCATTTCATCAGTTAGCCTTTCTCCAATCAAAAATCTCAACCCTAGGTCCAGTTCTGACCCTCTCCATAATTATATTGAAACTAATGGTATTGTGATCACTGGACTCGAAGTGCTCCCCAACGCATACCTCCGCCACCTCTCCCGTCTCATTTCCTAACAGGTCCGGCACTGCCCCTCCTCTAGTAGGTACCTCTATGTATTGCTGCAAAAAACTATCCTGCACACATTTTACAAACTCCAAACCATCCAGCCCATTTACAGAATGTGTTTCCCAGTCTATGTATGGAAAGTTGAAATCTCCCACAATCACTACCTTGTGCTTACTACTAATATCTGCTATCTCCTTACATATTTGCTCTTCCAATTCTCGATCCCCATTTGGCGGTCTATAATACACCCCTATAGGTGTTGCTACACCTTTCCCACTTCTCAGTTACACCCAAATAGCCTCCCTAGATGAGCCCTCCAATCTATCCTGCCAAAGCACTGCTGTAATATCTTCCCTGACTAGCAATGCAACACCTCCACCTCTTGCCCCTCCAATTCTATCACACCTGAAGCAACGAAATCCTGGAATATTTAGTTTCCAATCACAGCCCTCCTGCAACCATGTTTCACTGATTGCCACAACATCATACTTCCAGGTGTCTATCCAGACTCTAAGCTCATCCACCTTTCTTACAATGCTCCTAGCATTACAATATGCACATTTAAGAAACCCCCCGCCTCTTATTCTCTGTTTATTTCCTTTTTTATCTTTCTCCTCTTGTGCCCGAGTGCTTCCCTTTTCTGCTTCCTGCCTCCCATTCTGTCTACTCATCTCCTTTCTAAAAGAACGTCCTTTAATTCTGAGGCTACGACCTCTAGTCCTAGACTCTCCCACTCGTGGAAACATCCTCTCCACATCCACTCTATCCAATTTTTTCACTATTCTGTATGTTTCAATGATGTCACCCCCCTCATTCTTCTAAACTGCAGCGAGTGCAGGCCCAATGCCGACAAACGCTCATCATAAGTTAACCTCATCATGTTAACACATCTTCAGATATGGTGCCCAAAATTGCTCACAATATTCCAAATGCCGCCTTAGCAGCACTCCACAGAGCCTCAACATTACATCCCTGTTTTTGTATGCAAGCCCTCTTGAAATAAATGCTAGCTAGCATTGAGTTTGCTTTCTTAACTACCGATTCAACTTTTTGGGAATACTGCACCAACACTTCCTGGTCCCTTTGCACCTCTGATTTCTGGATTCTCACCCCATTTAGAAACTACTAGTCTACACTATTCCTACTACCAAAATGCCCGACTCCACACTTTGCTACATTATATTTCATCTGCCACTTCTCTGCCCACTCTCGCAACCTGTCCAAGTCCTTTTGCAGAGTCCTTGCTTTCTCTACACTACCTGCCCCATCACCTATTTTCGTATCATCTGCAAACATTGCAACAAAGCCTTCAATCCCCTAGTCCAAATCATTAATATACAGGTCAAGACCCTTCTACAGGTTGCAATACTTCAGTCTGAAGAAGGGTCTCCACCCAAAACTTTACCTATCCATATTCTCTAGAGATGCTGCCTGACCAGCCGAGTTACTCCAGCACTTTGTTTAACTCTGCTGAAAAATATTTTTTTGCATATAAATTATTATTAGTATTAATCAGTTTATATTTAATTGTTTGGGAGTAGCCAGGAAGTGTGGCATGGGTGGGAGATACAATGAAAAAAATTAGAATATTGACCACCTGGTTTTTCCAATCCAGAATTGCTCTTTGGGCTTGGATACTTGAAGTAACCAATGTTGGGACAAAATATTGTATGTGCCAAAGAATAATTTCATAACACTTTTCCCCAAGTCCTCGATGCAGCCTCTTCCAATCTTACCTCCAAGCAGAAATGTTCAGGGTACATTTGCCACTTCTCTGCCCACTATCCCAATCTGTCCAAGTCCTTCTGCAGAGTTCCTGCTTTCTCTACACTACCTGCCCCATCACCTAGTGGTCTGAAGAAAGGTCTCGACCCGAAACGTCACACATTCTTTCTCTCCAGAGATGCTGCCTGTCCCGCTGAGTTATTCCAGCTTTTTGTGTTTACCTTCAGGGTACTTTGTTGGACAAGGAACTCACCACCTGACATCCCAAAGCCTTTTCACCCTTTACAAGGCACAAACCAGGAGCATGATGGAATATTTTCCACTTCCATAAGTAATGGCAACTCCAAGAAAGTAAGTCATGCATGGCCAAAGGGGGATTGGGTAGATTAGAGAGAGCAGGCGTTAACTGGGATTTAATGTTCATGCCATTTGGTTGTAGGCTACCCAAGAGGCATGTAAGGTGCTGTTCTTCTAGTTTGCAGTGGAGAAGATGAAGTACAGACAATGCAGTATGGAAATATGAAGGGTATTAAAATAGCTAGCAACCGGATGTTCCTGGCAGTCAAGGTGAGAATAGCAGGTACACATCAGCATCAACACCTACTGGTTCCCTGTCATATTACATACTATTGTGCTTTAACAATTTTTTTACCAGTGTTTCATCACCACAGCAGTTCAATCTTTTATTTCCCTACCTAATAGATATGTCAGAGTACCTTCATTAGAAAGACTTAAGTGGTTTAAGTTTAAAGAGGTCTTTCACAATCTTTGATGCACTTAGTGGTATCCTATGCATGTTGGCCTTGTCAGTAATGTCCAAATTCCCCAAAATAAAAAACAAAAAATGCTGCTTGATCTCTGCTATGTTCTATCTACGTCCTTCTGCCTGTCTACCCTCTCTGCTTCAAACTTCAAAGATCAAGATTTTGGACCTATCCCAATATTTGTTTCTGAAACCTTTAGATGCTTCACTATATAGCATGTGCCAATATATAAGCAATGTAACAGAAATAATGGTCAAATATGTTCAAAAGAGGGAGGATTCAACTATTAGAATCTACTTGCGTAAAAAAAAGTTTGAAATTAAATAAAGAAGAAAGGAGGAAAAGTAGAAGACTCAGTCTGAAGAAGGGTCTCGACCAGAAACATCACTTATTCCTTTTCATTGGAGTTGCTGTCTGACCCGCTGAGTTACTCCAGATTTTTGTGTCTATGGTTTAAACAATTCCTTCTTACATGTTTGATATAACTTTTACTTAGTCATAAGGAATAGGAGTAGAATTAGGCCATTCGGCCCATCAAGTATGCCATTCAATTATGATGATCTATCTTTCCCTCCTAACCCCATTCTCCTGCCTTCTCCCCATAACCTCCGGCACCCGTACAAATCAAGAATCTATCTATTCTACATTAAAAAAGCAAATTTGATAGTTGCATATCCCCAATATCTCATTGCTTCAATTACAACAAATTAGATATAAAAACTGTGACTGTTACATGGACAAATGTAGTAGCCCTTTTGAGCCTAAATGAGATCCTTGAACTGCAATGCTACAATAATAGGACAGACTAGTGAGCAGGTCATCAGAAGATTTTGAACAATGCCAAATCTAAAATTAGATTTCAAGGAGCTGCTTAAAAAGAAAAAGAGGTAGAAAGAGAATGTTCCAGTGGTGGGGACAAAAACATAACTTTAAAAAAGAATTACAATCTTTGTGCTCAGCTAATTCAGGAGAAACATTAAACAAACTCTGTGTTTAAGAAGGAACTGCAGATGCTGGAAAATCGAAGGTACACAAAAATGCTGGAGAAACTCAGCGGGTGGAGCAGCATCTATGGAGTCTGAAGAAGGGTTTCGGCCCGAAACGTTACCTATTTTCTTCGCTCCATAGATGCTGCTGCACCCGCTGAGTTTCTCCAGCATTTTTGTCTACCATTAAACAGACTCTGTTCTCTCGTTGTTTTTGATCTTTTATCATTGAGTCTCAATGATCTACAGGTTTTTGCTTTGAACATATAGACCCACATATTTCATATCATTAAATCAAAAAGTAGAAATAGATTTTTCAGGAAATCCATAACAATAGTGGCTTCCAGTGACAGTCAAGTTTCTCTAACTTTATTTCAAATAACTGAATTATGTTACAACATGAAAAAATGTATTCACCATCTTAAAAAAGGCAAAATAATTCTCACCTCAGAACATTTTACTTCGTCTGTCTTTGGAGTGAAGATTAATTGGTTATTAATCTCATCAAGGCTAATCAGGGTTCTAGTCTTAATGAAATGTTGAAATGAAACAGCTTCAACGTATTCCTGTAAACCTGCAATTAAAACAAAATCATTCTGAAGCCCAGTCTTTGCGAGCATATAATTTTTTTATAGTGAAGTATCATTTCTAAAGTAGATCCGAGTAGAAAACTGAGTCCAGAAACTGATCTCTTGGACAGGTTAACATACTCCACTAATTCCTCTTCATAAGAAAAAGCTGCAAAGATTCAGAGAAAGATTAACAAACTCCAAACATTCATACTGAAAAACACCCCAGAACAAATGCACATTACTGAAGCTTAAGATGACTGTATAAGCTAAATTCTTTACCACTTTGGATTTCAGGAATGTTAGGATCATACTTTGACATTAAAAAAAAGGAAAACAATGGCTACAAGGAGCATAAGCATTAGCTGTCATGTGGTGTGATGGGACAGAACGGGCTCGAGCAGTAGTATAATCTATATTCTAGTATCTTTCAGATAGATGGCGGACGACAGATGGCGCAATGGGCTAAGTGTTCGGCTGGCGACCGGAAGGTAGCCGGTTCGAATCCCGCTTGGAGTGCGTACTGTCGTTGTGTCCTTGGGGCAAGACACTTCACCCACCTTTGCCTGTGTGTAAATGTAATGTAATTATGTGAAGCACTTTGGGGTCAATGCAAGTTGACTAAAAATGTGCTATATAAATAAGATTATTATTATTATTGTTAAAAAAAACAGCCACAAAAATGTTACAAGTGATGAATTTGTAAACATTCATAAACAGCCAAGTGAGTTCCTAATGTATAAGAGCACATACATACAAATTGCAGTACATTATTCAATGTTTCTTGCATGACAAAAGCTTTCCTGACTTCATTTATCATTCATGTTGTGTTAGTTCTATCACAGAAAGATTACCCCACAAGGGGAAAGAGTCATCTGTACCTACAATGTCCCTTTGCCATTTCAAAATCTTAGTAAAATGATTCCATCTATAGGAAATATAACCAAATCTCACATCATTATTCAGTGCCTTAATTTCAGGTATTATTCTGATGATTCATCATAGAATCTCTCCAGGGCCAATGTATCCTTCCTCCAACAGGGTGCCTAAATTAAGTACAGTATCTTAAATGATCTTTGACCAGCGCCCTGGATAATTGCAGTATAATTTCCTTACTTTTCTCTGAAATCTTCTGAAAGTCTATTTGATAGCTTGTCGCAGCCATTAACAAGTTTGCTATAATCTAATGGATCCTACACCCCACATCTACCCTTGCACTGCTTTTCCCATTTATATTGTACTCTTTATTGAATTAAATTGTAACCATTTTAATATTCATTCAATCAGGACATTTGCAGGCCCTGATCTCCTGTAACAATACTCATAATTTATCTTTTCTAGTTCATACTACATATTAAAAAACATATATTTTCTATAGATAAATTGCTTTTTCTTATGTATAATGATAATCTTCTGCACATATCCTTTCCGCATTACAATATAATTCTGGGTGAGAAAGTTTAATTCAAACTGAGCAATTGCACAGACTGTCTGTTCTCTGGTTCCTGCACTCTACTGACAAGTTCAAGGAACAGTATCTCATCTTCTTACTAGAATGTTATGATCTTCCAGACCCCACATAGAGTTCAACAATTTCAGACAATGAGCAGTATTTTCTGTTTTCATTTCAATCTCCTATATCAGTATATTCAGAATCTGCTTCTCTTTACATCTACACCAAACCAAACTTTTGTTTTACTCCTCCCAGTTTTATATTATTTCTTATTATTTCATTATTCTTGCCTCAACCCAACCTTTAGTTCCCTTCTACCCTCTTGAACTTACTCTGTATCTTAAAATCTAACTTTTCCAAATTCTGATGGAAGATCCTCAACCTAAAATGTTGAATCTGTTCCTTTCCTGCCAGAACTGCAAGTATTTGCAGTATTTTGTTTTTGTTTGTTTAGCCCTTGGATGTCCTGGGCTATCCTTCAGCATCTTTTTAAACATTTGCCCTTCCTCTTTGTTGTTGGCCATAATCTTTTCAAATGCCTCCATGACTTCACAGCCGACCAGGAGTTACTCCCAATGTTGTACCTTTCATAGTGTCATACAGGACCTGCAGCTCACTAAGTATCCAGCACATGGTCCATCGCCACAATGTCTTGGTGATTCAAGATACTACTTAAACATTAAGAGAGTATTTACTTCCACCACTCCCTTAGGTCTCACTGTACCTTGATACTCCCAAGGATAGTATCATTCATTACGTATGACCTGATCTCCTAAATTGCAACATATTGCTCTAATCTGGATCAAATTCCATCTGCCAGTGCTCTGCCTACTTTACCAATTGATCAATACGTTTTTGCAGGCTGATATTATCTACCTCACTATCCACAAAAACAATCTTTGTGCAAACTTACCATCACACCTCCTACATAAACATTGAAGTCTTAAATGTAAATAACGAACAGGAAGGGTCCCAGTACCAATTGTAGAAACAAAGAACTGCAGATGCTGGTTTATACCAAAGATAGGCACAAAGTGCTGGAGTAACTGAGCGGATCAGGCAGCATCTCTGGAGAGCAAGGATGGGCGATGTTTCGGGTCGGGACGCATCTTCAGTCCTTTCTCTCCTGACCCACTGAGTAACCCACTGAGTTACTCCAGCACTTTGTGTCTATCCCAACACCAATCCCTGTGGTAAACACTGGTTACAGGCTTCTAATCATAAAAGTAAATCTCCACTACCAGCCAATGCCAAATCCAATTTGTCTTCAATCACAAGGTGTCTAATCTTAAAGAACAACCTTCCACCTGGAATTTTCTCCAATGTCGTACTCAAATCCATAAAGATCACACCGACCACACTACCCTGAGATTGAGATAGATCTATATTATATCCAGCTATATCTTTGAAAACCTCAGTCAAATTAGTCACACAGGAACTTCCACCAATAAACCCATGATGACTGGCTCTAATCACTTCCCGGTTTAATTAATCCTGTTGCTCAGAATTTCTTTTGAATAACTTTCTTACAATTGACGTAAAACTCAATAGCTAATCCTTGCTACTCTTCTGAAAGAAAGCAACCACATATCTTGACCTACAGGCATCTGGCATCTCACTAGTGGTCAATTAAAAAAAAAAAAAATCTGCCTTAACTATAGCCAAGTGCTCTCTTGCTCCCCATAGTAGCCTGGGACACATCTCATAAGGGCTGGGGATTTATCCACCACGATGTCCACTATGACCTCCAATGCCTCTTCATTTTTAATGTTATGCTCTAGATATCAGCTCTCTCCCAAAAATCTCCAGCTATAATAACATTTGCACTGATTTCACTTTTGGTCTCCAACAGATCCTATTCTTTCCCTGGCTACCCTCCTGCAATTAATATACTTGTAAAATGCCACTGGATTTTCATTAATCTTATCTGCCAGCAATATTTCATTTTGCCCTCCTAATGTTTTTCTTAAGTTTTCTAATGTTTTACCTTACATTGTCTATACTCCTGAAGGGCCTCCCTGTTTTCAGTACACTATACCTACCAAATGCTTTCTTTTTTTTCCCCCTTTGTTAAACTCTAAAACATCCAGGTCTCACTGAACTTGCCTTTAATGGAACACGATGGCCCTGAATTTCAGATTTAAGATCCCCACCCGTATGATTTATCCAGAAGTGGCTGCTGCCAGTTTACATTTGCCAGGTCCCATTAATTATGTTGAAATTAGCCTCCCTATAACTACTGTACCTTGAAATTTAGAGTTATGGTCAACTTCCAAAACATTTGCCATTGACAATTAAACAACTTACCAAGATTCACCTTTGAAGAATAGATTGGGAACTGTTTCATCCAGAGTAGGGTGATTAATGGCACAGAGGCTCACCTGAATACATTTGAAAAAAAACCCAACCCACACAATCCTTTCACACTAAGGTGATCCTACGGGAAAATGAGAAATGGCAAATGATGGGAATAAAACTGGAAAAGTTGGATTATCCTACGGCTATTTCACCTCTAGGCTCATCTTCAGGAAATATGCCAAAATCTTGATGGTTTAGCGCAGCGTTTTGCAACCGGGGGTTCCCTGGAATGCTAGGGTTCCGCGAATGGTTGCTAGGGGTTCCGAGAGAAATATTGATAAACTAGACCAAGCGTGGACCCATTGGGTCCCCCTTCCCCAACGCAATATTCCCCCAGTAACATACACCTATACACTATGCTGGATGTTAAAATGGCCCGGCAATCCTCCCCCAACTGCACAGGCGCGGCTGACAGGTCCCCGTTGTGACAACAGATATCACCGTTGTGACGCAATTCAAAATGGCAATCTCAAAATGGCAGCGGGCCAGCTGCACAGGTGCGGCTGATGATCCTAAAATGGTGGCGGGCCCGGCAACCCTCAACTCGGGTTCACTGAGACATGAAAATGATTTAAAGTGTTCCGCAAGGGTAAAAAGGTTGAGAAACGCTGGTTTAACGTCCCCACACTCCCATGTCTGCTGATATTAACAATTCTCACTTCTTTATGTGGAAACAAGGAACTGCAGATGCTGGTTCACAAATAACAAAGTACTGGAGCAACTCTACCGCTGCGCCACTGTGCCGCCCATAATTTTTTAAGAAACCTTTTGCCTGGCACACTGAGTGACTCCAGCACTTTGTGCCCACTTCTTTGATACCATCTCCTTCCATTAAATCTGCTTTTACCACCACCTTCTTCAAAAATAGCTTTAATCCCATTTCTATGTGTAAACAACTTTCTGCATGCATTCATCCTATCCATGATCCTTTAACATGTTGCCTTTTCCAAAGGCTATGGCTACCTTTCTCCTATCTGACTTGTTAGCACGCAACAAAAAGCTTTTCACTGTACCTCAGTGCATGTGACAATAAACTAAACTGAACTGAATTAACACCAAGAACAGACATTTTCTCCAATTAAAAACTGCAAGGTTATAGCCATTTGGTGATTCTGCAGCCTTAATATGGTCTTATATACAATGAGGTACACGTATGAACTACTAAATACATAATAATCTTGACTACATTTTGCATTGTTTAAAGAATAGCACAATAGATCAACATAGGAATAGGCTGGTCGTCCCAATTTGAGTTTGTTTTTGTGACCTTTTAACATTTGTTTCCCTTGCAATCTTGAAATATTTTTCCATCAGATTCTAATGTCTGCCAACTTCTAAAGGAAATGCTAATGTACAAAATATTTTATGCAGTTATCTAGGAGCCTTGAAATTACTTGTAAACAAAATCATGAAGTTATTTTTTTTATAATCACAGTAAGAATGATTAGTTGTTCCCATAAGAAATCCTTCTGATGAAAGATGCTTATTAACCTTTTCGTAATCTTTTAGTCTGAAGACTCACTCGTATCGGAAACGCACCCGTTTTTAATAATGGGTACAATTCTGCTTTTCTGGCCTGGAGCAGACACAGAGCTAATACTGGAGCAGAAATGTGTCCGTTTTTTTAATAATCTTGGACCATAGATTGGGACCATATATCGGTTTTAAAGCCAAGATTATTAATGTAATGCAGTGAATATCATGTTTGTTTATATTTCATGTCAGCTCACAAGCAATTATCCTGATTCAAGCTGGAATGGGAACGCAAAAGGAGTAGAAGTGGCAGTGATTGATATGACACAAGCTCCAAGAGGCGCCAATAGGTACCATTTAATTATTTTATTAGATTTTTTATTTAATGCTTTTTTTGCACATTTAATAATTGTTTTTTTGCACGTACAACCCTAAATATTGTTAACCTAATGAAATTTAGCAAAATTTAACAAATGCACCTCCATGATGGAAAATGTTAATCTTTTCTAATTATATTATGGCCAAAATGGAGAAACTTCTGATGTCAAGCGTTTGATTGTCGTAAGTACCAAAACTGAACAATTAATTTTTACTTTTGTATAACAGCAGATTTTGCTTTAAGGTCAAACATGACATGCAGGATGTGAATATCTGTTCATTTTCAAACAACTGCCAGGAAGAGGGAGTTAGCAGCTTGGGTACAGTGTTTGTAGCAGGGACAGGAGACAATGGCCTGCAATTTCCAAGTTTTTAAATGAAAAAAATTCAAATTCAAGTGTGTTTGAATGTTGAATAATCAGCAACGGCAAAGAGCCAGTTAGCATCTCAATATACCAAGAGATATGGCTCATGCATTCCCCATTTCCTCACCAGCCCATATTCTCAGACATCAAAGCACGTCTACTCCACTGCAAAATCTGGTATGCCTTCTTTGAAGAAGTTCTCTTCCTCTCTCCGTAGGCCGTTTAACAAACTCCTCTCTCACTGTGATTCCTCCTTCCCTCCAATTCTACAGCCACATCTTAACCCAGACCCATTACCACAGCCACGTTTGCTTTCTCGGGACTCGCCTGCGCCTCCATCTTGTATCTCATGGTTTCCAGCTCCAGTTCCCTACCTCCCAGTTCGGACCCAAGTCAGACTATAGATACCAACAGGCTTACACGGCAGATCGACTTGACCACCTGCAGGCCCCGTGCCCCAAAGCTGGCCCGCGCCGCCTGCCCAAACACCACATGGCTGAGTCCCGCGACGCCATCTTTGCCACGAGGAGCAGCACCAACACTCACCGCCTCCCTGACCGATCTCAGGCCCGGACCACCGAAGATGCCACCGCCGCCAACCTTCACCTACCCACTGATGACGCTGAACCTCGCTGCCTCACCGGTACCTCTTACTATCGCCGCCTCACCGATAACATCGACCCTCGCTGCCTCATCGGTACCTCAGACTATCGCAGCCTCACCGGGACTGCCAATCCTCACTGCCTCAGAGTTACCTCCAAATATTGCAGCCTCAACCGGAACCGCCGACCCTCGCCGTCTCACCGGCCATTTGCTGACCGGGACTTCCGACGCTTCGCCTGCTGACCCAGACTCCAGTCCCCGCGGGCCTCATCAGTGACTCTACCGACCCTCGCCACTGCACCGCCCACCAGCAGGCTGCAGCCATCGCCTTACCCGAGTCCTAGGCTCAGCACCGGGCCTGAAGTCTCCACACTGCAGCCTCTCACACCACGGGGCCTGAATGTGCGGGGTCCTAGTGCTCCCCCCCGCCCCCAACACAGGGAATCTCAGTGGGGGTTCCACTGGGTCTTCCCCTTCCCCCTCGTACCATGTGATCCCAGCTCCTCCCCACCTACACTATAGTCCTCATACCCCCCCTCCTCCCTGACCATCCTCCACCGCACTACCAGATATAGCCTCGGACTTCGTCCACTCACCTGCCTTCCTCCGGCCCTAACCCCCCCATCCATGCCTTGTGTTCACCATCCCCCCCCTAACCTCCCCCTCTCAGATACCGAATGGTCTGTCCTCAGCAGAGGCCTCACCTTTGTTCCCCTCCGTCCCCACCTCAATGAGTTCCGTGTCCGCCGTGATGTGGAGCTCTTCTTCCGTCGCCTCCGCATCCAAGCGTCTTTCCATGGGAAGGAGTCCTTACCCCTAGTGATGACTCCTTCCTCTTGGACTCCCCCTCATGGCCATCTACCTGCTCTGGACCTTTCTATTTTAAATTGCCAGCGGGGCATTAACTGCCTCAACTTTTCCACGCCGCTTTCTCACTCTAACCTCTCCCCCCTGAACGTACAGCCCTCCACTCGCTCTGCAACAACCCAGACTGGGTGATCACATCTGCCAACAAGGGGGTGCCGTGGTAGTCTGGCGCGCTGATCTCTACCGGTCTGAGGCCAGGCGCCAACTCTCAGACACCTCCTACTTATCCTTGGACCATGACCCCAGACAAGCACCAGGCCATTATCTCAAACACTATCACTGGCTTCATCGCTTCCTGCTCCCTGCCCTCCAACCTCATCGTTCCCCAGCCCCGCACGGCCCAATTTTACCTTCTCCCCAAAATCCACAAACCCGACTGTCCTGGCAGACCCATTGTTTCTGCGTGTTCTTGTCCCACCAAACTTATTTCCATACATCTCAACCCCATCCTAGCCCCCCTGGTCAAATCCCTACCTACCTATGTCCAAGACACCTCACACACTCTTCGTCTCCTCCATGACTTCCGTTTTCTAGGCCCCCATTCCCTTATCTTCACCATGGATGAAATCACTCTACACCTCCATTCCCCACCAGGAGGGTCTTAAACCCCACCGTTTCTTCCTTGACCACAGAACCAACCAATCCCCATCTACTGATACTCTCCTCCGCCTAGCTGAGCTGGTCCTTACCCTCAACAACTTTTCCTTTGACTCGGGAGGACTCGGAGATGTCCTCATTCTTTAGGGAACAGGGGTTTCCCTCTTCGACTATAGATGAGGCTCTCACCAGGGTCACTTCTAAATCCCGTAGCTCTGCTCTCACTGCCCATCCCCCCACTCGTAACAAGGACAGAGTCCCCCTTGTCCTCACCTTCCACTCTACCAGCCGTCACATACAACAGATAATCCTCCGACATTTTCGCCACCTCCAAGGGGATCCCACCACTGGCCACATCTTCCATCTCCTCCCCTTTCGGCTTTCCGCAGAGACCGCTCCCTCCATAACTCCCTGGTCAATTTGTCCCCTCCCACCTAAACTAGCCCTTCCCCTGGTACTTTCCCTTTCAACCGTAGGAAATGCTACACTTCTCGCTGTACCTCCCCCCTCGACTCCATCCAAGGACCCAAACAGTCTTTCCAGGTGAGGCAGAGGTTCACCTGCACCTCCTCCAACCTCATCTATTGCATCCTCTGCTCTAGGTGTCAACTGCTCTACATCGGTGAGACCAAGCGCAGGCTTGGTGATCGCTTCGCACAACACCTCCGCAAGCCCGCATTAACCAACTCGATCTCCTGGTGGCTCAGCACTTCAACTCCCCCACCCCCCCAGTCCATATCCAACCTTTCCGTCCTGGGCTTCCGACATGGTCAGAGTGATTCCCACCGCAAATTGGAGGAGCAGCACCTCATATTTCACTTGGGTAGTTTACACCCCAGCGGTATGAACATTGACTTCTCCAATTTCAGGTTGTCCTTGCTTTCTCCCACCTTCCTCTCCCCTTCCCAGCTCTCCCACAGCCTACTGTCTCCGCCTCTTCCTTTCTTCTTCTCGCCCCCCCCCCCCCCCCATCAGTCTGAAGAAGGGTCTCGACCCGAAACGTCACCTAATCTTTCACTCCACAGATGCTGCCTCACCCGCTGAGTTTCTCCAGCATTTTTGTCTACCTTTGATTTTTCCAGCATCTGCAGTTCTTTCTTAAACAAAGCACTTAATGCTCACTTTAAAAATGTGTCCTTCATATGTCAAAAACTGCTGTTCAGCTGCACTCTAAATTATATTCGACATTCTGGCTACTGACAAGCTTGTTCCTGTGATTTACACTTGGAATGGAGAGTAGCTGCTCTATTAGGAACAGTTGAGGATTTACCTTGAAACTTTAAAAAATAAATTACAATGATCACCTGGATGTTGCTATTTACAGCAACATTTTGCAACTAGCTGTCGGTCAGAACTACTTGAACCAAATCCAAGAGGAAGCAACGCAGAAAATAACAATGTCCTCTTTGTTCACCTTGTCACAATGTGCATAACTAATCTGAAAACCATTTAAAGTATGCAACTGTGATCTATTTTTGCAAATTTGTATCATTGTATATGCAACTCATCCTTTAGAAATATGAATAAAATGAATCAAATATCCTCCTTTTATTACGATTATCTCCTTCAAAGGTAAATCATATTTACAGGGCTGCCAACATTGGGTGAGAGTTGGGAGTGAGAAATTGCGAGAGACCAAGCCTGAGGGAGCATAGCGACCGGAGGGGGGGGGGGGAAATGTGCAATAACTTACACTTAAATGCAACATATATGCTTTAAATTGGATTGGAGCGTTTTTGAAAGGAGGGAGGCTATGCGATCACTGGCCTTGGGGGTACCCGGTGAGGGAGTGGAGCAACCGAGTGGGGAGAGGGTGTGGAAGAAGGGTGTCTTCCCTCCCAGGGTAGGAACGTTTTGAAATTTGATGTATTAAAATCATGTTTTAGTGCATCGTAGAAGTATGATTTCAATGTTTTTTGTATGAAGTATTTTTAAGAGGTAACTTTTTAAGGGGTAACTTTATCCACAAAAAGGGTGATGGGTGTTGGAACAAGTTGCCAGAGGAGGTGGTTCATCCCAACATTTAAGAAAAAGTTAGACTGATACATGGATAGGACAGGTTTGGAGGTATGGACCAAAAGCAGATAGCATAGCTGGGACATGTTGGCAGGTGTGGACAAGTTGAGCCGAAGGACCAGTTTTCACACTGTATGACTACATTATACCTCCACCATGCATGAATGCTTCAAAATCAAGTGATCTAGTTTTATTGCCATATACTCAAGCATAGAAACATAAAAAATAGGTGCAGGAATAGTCCATCGGCCCTTCGAGCCAGCACTGCCATTCAATATGATCATGGCTATTCATCTAAAATCAGTACCTCTTTCCTGTTTTTTCCCCATATCCCTTGATGTCGTTAGCCCCAAGAACTAAATGTAACTCTCTTGAAAACATCCAGCAAATTGGCCTGCACTGCCTTCTGTGGCAGTGAATTCCACAGATTCACAACTCTCTGCGTGAAGAAAGTTTGTTCTCATCTCAGTCCTCACTGCCCCCCCCCCCTTTATTCTTAAACTGTGACCCATGGTTCTGAACACCCCCAACATCGGGAACATTTTTCCTGCAGTTACAGTAAGTGAAAATCTAGCAGGCAAGCAGGTTACTTTCACCAACCACCCCCCCCATTTGAATTCAGGAGTAGGCCATTCCCCTCGAGCCTACCCAGTGCTTGGTACTGATACTTCCAACTCAGTATCCACGTACCTGTTGTCTCTCCATACCCCCTGATCAGCCACAGGGCCACAGCCTGAAATATAGCCATGAACTGGGTCACCTGGGCGAGATTCTGCACACTCTCTGTGTGACTCTCACTCGGAAAGGATTTCCCCCTTATCCTTAAGCGGCGCAACGCTCTCGATGCCTCCGACAACCCCTTAAGGTAAGTTTCTAAGATCCCCTTGCACTCCTAAATTCTAGGAGTATGCACCATGGCCATAAGAGCTGCCCAGTGAGCTGGTGAACTCGCCAGCCCTCTATGGAAATAATGTCCTTCCTCAGATTTGGAGACCAAAACCGCACGCAATACTCCAGGTGTGGTCCCCGCTGTCAACTGTCCGCTCCTATACTGTATGAAAGCCCCATTTGCCGCTGCTTCTGCTACCTTCAAAGACCCGTCTCGCTGGCCCCCCTTTCCCATGCAGTTGATAATAATCTGTTTTTTTTTGCCAAATTTTCGTTTTATCACATTAATTTCTCACCAGCACTCACCCAGCCTATCCAAGTCACCTTGCAGTCTCCTAGTAAGAAATTGTGATCCGCAAACTTGGAGATATTGCCTTCAATTCCCTCATCCAGAATTATGCGTGATTCTCCCACGCTCAATGCATGGGAGTTTGTGAAAAGTTCACTACGATCTTCCATCGTTTCTACCCAGTGCTTGGTACTTACTTCCAGCTGCCACTGGTTGTCCTCTCACCAAGCCACAGCCTGATCCATGCTGGTCACCTGGGCGAATTCTGCACAGAGACTCTCACGGCAGCAGCGCAACGCTTCGATGCCTCCGACAGCCTCTTGCACTGAGGCTGCACCATGGCCGGAGCTGCAGTGAGCGACTCGCCAGCCCACCTCACCCCCCTCTGCTCTGTCCCCGCGCTCTCTCCTCTCAAGACCCCCTTCTTGATCTCTTTGAAATTTTCGTTGATCACAGAATTTCTCCCCAGAGCGTAAGAAATTTGTGATCAGCGTCTTTGGTCCCCTGCTTGATTCTCCGCTCAATGCTCTCAGCCCTGCCTCTCTCTCCCCTTCTCTCCTCTCCTCTCTCTCTTTCCTCTCTCTCTCTCTCTCCCTCCCCCCCTATCTCTCCCTCTCTCTCTCTCTCCCTCTCTCTCTCTCTCTCTCTCTCTCCCCTCTCTCTCTCTCTCTCTCCCTCTCTCTCTCTCTCTCTCTCTCTCTCTCTCTCTCTCTCTCTCTCTCTCACTCTAATCTCTCTCTCACTCTCTCTCTCTCTCTCTCTCTCTCTCTCTCCCCTCACCCTCTCTCTCTCTCTCTCTCTCTCTTCCCCCCTCTCTCTCTCTCTCTCTCTCTCTCTCTCTCTCTCTCTCTCTCTCTCTCTCTCTCTCTCTCTCTCTCTGTCCCTCTCTCTCCTTCTGCCCCCCTCTCTCTCCCCCCTCTCTCTCTCTGTCCCTCTCTCTCCCCTCTCTCTTTTACCACCCCTCTCTCTTCCCCCTCCCCATTCTCTCCTCCATCTCCACCCCCTCTCCCATTCACTCCCCCTCTGTCTCTCCCCTCTCTCTCTCCCTCCCCGTCTCCTTCCCCTCTCTCTCTCCACCTCACTTTGAGAGTCTGTCCCTTCGGCACAGAGACTCTCGCGGCAGCGGCGCAACGCTACCGACGCCTCCGATGGCCCGGGATACTCGCACTGTCCGGAGTGCTCCATGGAAGGAGCTGCAGCGAGCGACTCGTCAGCCCCGCAAACACTCGTCAGCCCCGGAAAATACTCGCCGGTCCCAGCTCCCCGCATCTGTTCCCGCCGCTGGTTCTGCTCCCATCCCTCCTTCAGTCCCAGCTCCCCAACACCCGTGGACCATGCAGTTTATCCGAGTTTTTAAATTTTCCTTGATCACAGAATTTCTCACCACAGAGCGTGAGAAATTTCTGATCGTCATGAGGACATGAGAGTTTGCTTGAGGGCGTGATTCTCACGCTCAAAGCGTGACAGTTGGCAGCCCTGTATTTATAACAGTCTGCTGGAGGAACCCAGTGGGTCGAGCAGCACCTGTAGGTCGAAAGCCCACATCAGGACTGAGTGGAGAGGGAAGATAGCAAATATAAAGAGGAGAGCGGTAGTGATGAGATAGAGGCTAGAAGGTGATTGGTGAACAGAGGAAGGATGGAAAACAAATGGAATCAGGTTGGGGGAGGGGTGGAATTGGAAGGCAGAGGTAATAGGATGATATCCCAGCCTAGATTGATGTCTGTATGATAGAACCACTTACCAGTCTCCCAACTCTTTAAAAAGACAATAGGTGCAGGAGTAGGCAATTCGGCCCTTCGAGCCAGCGCTGCCATTCAATGTGATCATGGCTGATCATCCCCAATCAGTATCCCGTTCCTGCCTTCTCCCCATATCCCCTGACTCCGCTATTTTTAAGAGCCCTATCTAGCTCTCTCTTGAAAGCATCCAGCTTTGTGTGCTGACTGACCTTCTCCAAGTGATATCTTCATAGTTCCTGCATCTCACTGAACTGCTATCTATCTCATTGCCGACCCTCGGACTATCCTCGATTGAACTTTGCTGGCTTTACCTTGCACTAAACGTTATTCCCTTATCATGTACCTGTACACTGTGAATGGCTCGATTGATATCATGCATTGTCTTTCCGCTGGCTGGTTAGCACGCAGCAAAAGCTTTTCACTGTACCTCGGTGCACGTGACAATAAACTAAACTAAACGAAACTTTAGCATATGACAATAACCTTTAGAGTTATGAAGTCACAGAGACATACAATGTGGAAACAGGCCCTTCGGCCCAACTTGGCCACACTGACCAACATGCCCCATCTACACTAGTCCCACCTACCCATGTTTGGCCCATATACTTCTAATGTGGAGGGAGGAACAGCAGATGCTGGTTTAAACTGAAATTAGGCACAAAAATCTGGAGTAACTCGCAGGTCAGGCAGCATCTCAGCAGAGAAAAGGAATAGGTGATGTTTCAGGTCGCAACCCCTCTTCAGACTGAGAGCCAGGGGAGAGGGAAACAAGATGGTGATGCGAGAGATAGAACAAATGAATGAAAGATGTGCAAAAATTAACATCGTTAGCTGTGGGCTAATTGGTCTCCTCAGCCACAGCTAAAAATGGCCCGTTTCCTTTATCATAGTTACTTTTTTGCATATCTTTCATTTCTTTGTTCTACATCTCTCTACATCACCATCTATATCTCTCATTTCCCTCTCAGTCTGAAGAAATGTCTTAACCCAAAACGTCACCTAACCATGTTTTCCAGGGATAGACAATAGACTCTCCCTCTCCCTTTTGTCGACACCACCTACAGATGCTGCCTGACCCAACAGGCTGTCCTATGGACTGCGAAGATAGTTACCAAGAATTACAATGGGATCAGCTACGCAAGTGGGCTGAGTAATGGCTAATGGAGTCTTTCAGGTAAATGTGAGGTGTTGCATGTTAGAAAGTAAAATCAGCACAGGGCCGTAATTGTGAACAATTGGACCCCGGGGTGTGTTGTAGAGCAAAGGGTTCAAGGTGTAAAAGTACATCATGAACTGAAGGTGGCGTCACAGGTAGATAGGATGGTGGAGGCGGCTTTTAGCATTTTTGCCATCATCAGTCAGGGAATTGTGTTTAAAGTTGGGACATTATACTACAGTTATAGAAGACAATGACGAGATCATATTTGGAGTGTTCAGTTCACCCTGCTATAGGAAAGATACCATTAAGCTGATTTACGAGCATGTTGCCAGGAATCGAGGGCCTGAGCTGCAGGGAGAGGTTGGGTAGATTTGGACTTTATTCCTTGGAGCAAAGGAGGTTGAGGGCTAATCTTATGGAAGTGTATAAAATCATGAGTTTTTTTTACCCCCAGTAAATTAAGTAGGGAAATCAAAATCTCAACAGCATACTTCGGCACGGACTAGAAGGGTCGAGATGGCCTGTTTCCGTGCTGTAATTGTTATATGGTTATATGTTTAAGGTGAGAGGAGAAAGATTCAATAGGAACCCGAGGGGCAATATTTTTTTTAAAACAGAGGTTCGTTGGTGATTGGAATGAACTGCCGTAACATTTAAAAGATATCTGGGCAGATACATGGGTAGGAAACGTTTTTAAGAATATGGTTTTTAAGAATGATGCCTGGATCAGGGGGTATTAACGATGGGGAGCAGTTGGACAGACGGATTGTTTTCTTTGGAATGCTGGAGGTTGCGGGGGGGGACCCGATAGAAATGCATAGATAAGATAGACAGGGAGAACCTTTTTTTTCCCCCGGATGGAAAAATAAAATACCAGAGGGCATAGCTCCAAGGTGAGAGGGACAAAGTTTAAAAGACAGGATGTTTTTTGAAAGAGAATGGGGGGTGGGGTTGAGGCAAATAAGAGACTTACGTGGCACGTAAGAGACTTTTGGATAGCATATGTATATGCAGAGGATGGAGGGATATGGATTATGTGCAGGCAGATAAGCGTTGATCTTGGCATCTGGAGTGGAAGCAAGTCATTCTCAATTTGGAAGCACCTTTTAACAAAAAGGTGATAATTGAGAGATGAATGATGGTTGAGTTGCTAACTTGGAATTGAGCTACTTATCATAGACAGGACACAACTGCAATTTTTAGGTAAATGCTAATTGAGTCACTGAAGAACTTAGCCAAAGATGTGCCTAGTTGTAGAGCTAATGTCTTCAGTATTACAACCAGCAGACTTCCCTGTCCCATTGTCTTTGCTGTATCTAATGCTCATAGCCATTTCTTGGTATCACATGGAATGAATTGAAATGACTGAAGATTAATCTCGGAAGAAGGGTCTCGACCCGAAACATCACCCATTCCTTCTCTCCAGACGAAGAAGTGCCACGACCTGAAACGTCACCCATTCCTTCTCCCCAAAGAAGGGTCTCAACCCAAAGCACCACCCATTCCTTCTCTCCAGAGACCCTGCCTCTCCCGCTGAGTTACTCCAGTATTTTGTGTCTACCTTTGACTGAAGTTTGAATTCTGTAATAGCAGGGATCTCAGAAAAAAAGAGGTTGTCCACTTAGCTTGCTAGCTGAACATAGTTGCAAATGCTTTGGTTTTATTTTTTTATCACTCAAATATCAGGCCCCATTATCACCAAGTACAGGGGTGTTCTTGAATTCTTCACTTACTATTGATAGTTCAATAGTTCACCAGTAGATATAACAGGGCGACAGGGTGTTGATGTAATCTGAAGATTGTGGCATCACCTTGTGCTTTCTACATGCTGATAGAACTACTTATATGTTAAATATATGCACTGTCTCACAGCTTGACCAGATTGTTAAGAAGGCCAACTGATATTGCTACTGGTATTGGTATTGATTTGTTGTTGTCACACATAATGAGACAGTGAAAAACTTTGTTTTGCGTGCTGAGGTAAATCATACCATATGTTAGTACTGTATATCAGGTAATGCAAATGAGAACATAAACAGTGCAGAATGTAGTGTTAAACCCCTGTCCCATGGTACAAGTTCATTCCACGAGTTCTCCCGAGTTTGCCCTGATTCGAACTCGGAGATTTACGGTAATGGCCACTCGTCGGTACTTGGGGCTCTTGTGGACATTTTTCATCATGTTGAAAAATCTTCACCAGTCTTGCCGTACTTACCTGCCATTAGCCAGTCTTACCGAGTACCTGGCGTTAGTGCTAAGAGACGTCCCCGAGCTCAGACGTACTCGCTACGTTTATTCTCCGTGCTTACCACGAGTTTGATTTTCTTTTTTAAACTCGGGAGAGCTCTTAGAATGAACTCGCACCGTGGGACAGGGCTATTACAGTTGCAGTGAAAGTACAGATAATAAAGTGCAAGGGCTGCAAAGAGGCAGATTGGAAGATAGGAAATTCATCCCTAGCTTATAAGAGGTTGGTTGAAGAATGTGATAACAGCAGGGAAGAACCTGTTCTTGAATCTGGTGGTATGTATTTTCAAGCTTTTGTATGTTCTGCCTGGCAGGAGAAGGGAGAGGTGAATATGACCAGGGTTGGAGTGGTCTTTATGTTGGCTGCTTTCTTGCAGCAGCATGAAGTACAGATGGAGTTGATGGTTGGGAAGCTAGTATACGTGATGGACTGTGCTGTGTTCACAACCCTCTGCAAATTCTCAGACTTGAGCAGAGCAGTTACCATATCAGCTATGATGCATACAGATGTTAAGTATTTTATGTTGCATTTGTAATGGCCTGTCCTTTTGCATTTCTCATTGGAACAGGGTTAATTTCCTGGACTGAATATAATGGTAAAGGAGACATAAGCTGGACCATGGGTTTACAAATTTAAGTGTAATACATTGCTTATGCTGCAGATGGTTGTTCAAAATGGAGTTCCTTCCAAACCTCTCTTCATGGTGAATGCTAGTTCAGCATCTTTGTGGTGGATACCAAAATTCCGTGCCCTTGCTACTTTTGGTGAGGAACACCGAGTTAATCAGCTGAGGTCAGAGAGTGGCTTGAGAGTCTTGTACAAGTTTGTCCAGATGCCCGAACCTCATAGGGTCTGGAATCAAATTTGAGAACTCCCAGGATATCCCCCTCATATACACCATATTATTACTTCTAGTAAAGGGTCAGTATAGGATGCAATGAGCTACTGTCAGGAATGGGTCGGGCCTATTGTTTGCAATGTACGATTTTGAGAGCTCATCTATGTCAGCCTATACTATAATAATCTCTGGGACAGCTCTCCTAATTCAGTGACAGAAGTTTAATGTGCTAGGATACAAATTAACTGTTTGGTGATTACCTTCTGTTGACGTAAAATATTTAGGTTAAGAATACAAGTTTTGTTTACTGACACATTGGGAAATGGGATAGTCAAGAACATCGAGAGAGGAAGTTGAACAATAGGTCGGGATAGGAAACATGTTTATAGCTGTGGTAATGTGGAACCATCTTATTTCTGGATGTCTTGTTTTAAGTAACTTGTTACACAGTAATAAATCATCTAATACAGTGTATATCTGGAGTAACCTTTAAAGATCTTGAGATTTCCACAATACGTAGAGGATGTTCAGACTGAAAAAAATGTTACAGGCCACATTTATAGTCAGAGATCATATTTATTTTGCTCCATGTTTACAGCTTAAAGACATTTATGTGTCTAGGCTTGATTTAATTTAATTTAATCAATTTAAGTAATTTATAAACTGCCTATAGTCTACTACAGAACAAGTTATTTAGAAATACATAAATTATATTTAGGCATTTTATTCAAATACTGTTCACATATTTCAAGTCCTAAATGTTCAAAATATATGTAAATTGGTTTCTTACCTGGAGAAAATGCTCGATGAAATTGGCAAGTATCTTCACCAATCAGTTCTTGAGCAATTTGCTGGATCTTTAATCTAATGTCACCAAATTTTACATCAGCTTCATGAAGTAATTCACCAACATCACCGACACTGTTAAGGGAAACTTTGATTAAATATAGTAATTAATTAACTATCAGTAGCAAACTTTTTAAAGTTATTATTGGCTTGAATTTGACATCAAGCGTGGAGTGATTAAAATCAAGAAACCATAGGAAGCCAGGATCAAAGGTGGTGAGGTAATGATGATGATGATGATTGCAGTGAAAGAACTTAAAAGCTACGATGAGGATTTAAAAATTGAAAAGAGCAGGAGTTAACATAGATCAGAAAACTTATGTATAGAGAGAACATGAAATGAGTTGCAAGTTCAGTAAAACCAGCACAATTTTGGGTGAGCATGTTTATGTAGGACTGGAAAATGAGAGGATAGTCAAAAATAGTATGAAAACAGTGAAGACTAGAGACAAGCGTACGAATGGCGGCTTGAATTAAGGTATGAGATTACCAAAGCTACGCAGGTGAAAATATGCTGTATTAATAAGAGAACAGATATGGTAGACACAAACTAAATACTCTAAAAGCAGTAAAAAAATGGTTCAGTTTACACCACCACATCAGCTGCAGAATAAGATATCACATACTTCATATCACCACTATGTTGCTGTCCCCAGTTCCATTCACAAATCCTCAATGAAGCAGACAACATATGTTTGCAGAAAGATGTAAATAATATTCAGACTTCAGCTGATAAATGGCAAGTAAATACATGCCACATAAAGTACCAATGACCATCCCCATCAAGAAAGATGGCAATTGGCTGGCATCCCTGATGTTCAATGGCATTACAAGATCAGCTATGTGTACCATGGCTATAGGAGCATTTCAATGAATCCATATTCTGCAACTGACTCTCTGCCTGATACCCCAAAGTCTCTTCACAAGTGAGGAGTGTGATAGAAAACTCTACACTTGACTGGGTCAATACTACTTTAACTCTCAAGCTCAACAACATTGCGGATGAAGCAGCCCACAAAATTGGCACCCCCATCTACCTCCTTAAACACTCACTCCCTTTGCTATCAGCACAAAGTGTATAGAAACATAGAAAATAGGTGCAGGAGGAGACAATTCGACCCTTCGAGCCTGCACCGCCATTCAATATGATCATGGTTGATCATCCAACTCAGTATCCTGTACCTGCTTTCTCTCCATACCAGGGCACTCGCTTAACTTTTTTCCCCTGTTGCCAGCCAGGCAATCTTGGCAACTTTTTAGGTTGCCAAATGACAGTTTAGGTGGTCATTTAAGACGACTTGCATGACGTGTGCGATAATGTGCTCTGTCAAAGTGCATAGTTACCAGTCGGAATTATACACAATGAAGCATTCACATATTATCTCTGCTCCAAATAAAGTCACAAACTAAACATATTCACCAATCAAGACATGATATATACCACAATGACATGCAGCAAAATTATAATACACTATCTGTAATGTATTCGGAATGCTTAGCACACTTGAATAAAGACTCCGACACGGGAGTAATCTTACAAGCTTCTTTACTACAGGACGTCACCTTGAGTCTCCCCGCACATTCATACTTGCACAACATATGACAAGACACTAATTGCATATGCTAATTACATATGCTAATTATCACATATCTAACGGTATCTCAACTGTTTTTACACATTGCAATTAATGCAACTTTTATTATTTCTTTCCACTTCCAAACAAAAATGTGCTTGGATTATTCAGTGTATGATCAACTTGTGTCAATAAATCCTGGACCATGATAGCGTATATGCTTAACCATGCACACTACAGATTGATGCAAGCATGTTTTCTGTGAAGGACCAAAAATTAATGGCCAATGGAATACCATAACCCACAGATTTCCCCTCCAAGTTCCAGGCCATCCTGACATGGTCTAAACTCTGGAACTTCCTCTTCAACGTCAGCATGGGATCATCTTCCCCAGCAGTTCAAGAAGATGACACGCAACTCACCACCACCACCAGGGCAAATACTGATAAGCATGTTGGACTTGACTGTTAAGTCCAGGTCGCAAAGAGTGAATAAAAATCCACATCATAAACTTAAATTTGCTCCTTGGAATCAGTTACAAACCAGATTTTATAAACCTAGAAACTGGTGAAATAATCTAGAAATGCTGACTGGTTTACAGGCAGAGAATCAAAGTCACTAACACATCAATTTGCAAAGTCTGATCTAAACAACAATTACACCAATAATGGTTCTGTTTATTTAATGTTTTTGCTTTGGGCCTTAATGACTCGGGGTCGAACAGCATGAAATATGTACTCCTGTTCTAATTAGGCAACATTCATTAACTTCATGTGAACAACTTTGTGACACATTTGATTTAGAAATGAATAGGAATTTACATTTACTAATTTAAAAAAAGCTTTAGAAAATCTCATACCTGATTACCCTGTGCAGAAGAAAAATAGTACGTTTGCTTTCAATAGTAACATCCCGACTGAGTTTTACAAGCCTCTCATATTTATCATGCTTTGCATCAAGTTCCTTTTGAAAAGCTGATCAAAATAAAAATGAAGACAATAATTAGTATTAGCAATCACAATTTTGGTTTCTGTGAAAATGCCATAGTCCATTCATTGCAAACATGTCATCTTCAATAACAATAGAAATTGTGCCTTTTTTCACTTCTGTTAACATTGAAAACCATTTCTTGAGAAATCCCTGAGGTCAAAAGAATCCTGAGGTAACCTCCATAGCAGAAATTTATTCAAACCATTTTATAAATCAAAGTTTCTTTCCTGTTAACCACATATCAGTCAACCTAGCAAAAGGTTAAAAACATTGAACACGTGATTTATTCCATGGTTCATTCAGATTTTAATACCAAATGTCATATAAATATATATATTCTCCATACAAACAACTAGAGTTACAAAGAACAAAATCTTATGAAAAACGTATAATTGGTGCTGCAGGTTAACTGACTTTACCCATGCATATAATGAAACATTCGCAAATATAGTGAGAAAATATAGGAGGATGTACTATATTAATACTGCATTAATAATGCTAATTAATAATAATGAATGCATGGTTCAATATGGAAATCCTGAATTACTTCACTTATAATAAAGTACTTGTGAAGTAGATATTATTCTTATGTGGGTGAATACAGCAAACAAATACACATAAAGCAAGCTCTCATCGATAGTTCAAACGATTTACATATTTTGAGAGAGAGAGAGGAAGTTTGGCCAGAATAAAATGAACTTATTCTCCTACCCTACCTTTCACCACTCCAATCCCGCTGCCAATATCAAGTGCCGATTTGCTACAGGGATTGAAACATCAAGTCCTCTTAGCTCTACTGCAAATAGAGCCAATGAATCTTCATACGATCCAGGACACAATATATTCAAAGCCTCAGTACAATAATGAAGGCCAATCTGAATTATTTGTTCCCATTTGAATCCACAACCTTAAGTATGTTATTAGTCGAGCAGTGAGATATAGAAAAGGAGTGTGAATGTGCAAATGATCAAAATGCAAGAGTGAGCAAGTAGAAAGTGTGCAGAATTGAAATTAGAAAGATGAAAGTGCAAGCGCAAAAAGTGAGAATACAAAAAAAGGAGAAATACAATTTGAGAATATGAGATGGAAGGAAATGTTAAAAATTGAATAAAAACAAAATCAGATAATAATGCACTGTAGTCAGAGACTGTACATCAGATTCATGCTTTTGAAAACAATCAAAGCATATTTTCTGAACTGTCATAACCCTTAGGCGTGTCAGAAAGCACACAACATCATACAAAACCTATCAATTGCCATTCAAAAATAACAAAAACTTTCAAAATTTAATAATGAAAATGATGCACATATCATTAACATATCAGAACATTATAATACTCATAAAAATATTATCCATGTTGGGTCTACTCAAAGGCTATAGATGAACACTCTTGAATTGAATGTATGGCGATGAGGGTCACGTGATGCACAATAAATCTATTCTTATTCTGACAAAACACAAGCAAGGACAGGACTGCACTCTGTTGTAAGTGTGTGTGTGTGTGTGTGCGCATATAATATATATACCCACACACAATTTCCCTCCTGGGATTAATAAAGTTCTATCGTATTGTATCGTGTGTGTGTAGGAAGGAACTGCAGATGCTACTTTAAACCGAATATAGACACAAAAAGCTGGAGAGCCCTGACAATGTAGTATCTACACTGCCTATACACATTTATGGAGCTATAGAACAATAACTCCATATTCAGTAATAATCTATCTACATATTAATAAGTACACAAGCTAAGTGTTTAACTAAGAAACCCAATCCCACTTGAGAATCTAAAATGCCTTTATACTGTTAAACTATGGGACAATAAAAATTAAGCATGTAAATGCCATTATATCATTGGAGTTAACAAGTGGACACCTCCCTTCACTGGTTTGTGGTTGACTTAGGCCCACGATGCCTCAAAGAGAATCAATGGTTTCGTTCTGGTGTCCACAAACCACCCCTCCTCAATACCTGCTATTTATGCTATCAGTCTGCACTATTAACTATGTAAACGTATTGATCAATCTTCTTGTAATTCTATTTCTGAATGCTCATAGTCACATTATTTTTTTTTTTCACGTCTCTCTTATCGTTCCTATTTATTTGTCTGAAACCATTGTATTGATCCTGAAATGTTTTGCCAACAATGAAAGCACAAAGTTGTTCTTAACTAGTGCTGAGCGCTAAAAATTGGATGCAAGTAATAATGAAAGTTGCGGATGAATAGTGCATACTTACACTCGAAAGATAACAGCACAGGTGTCGATGTTACTGTACTTTGCCCCTCCTCTTTTTGGTTACGGGGTTGCATGTTGTCATGCTTTCGCTTTCGAAATCTACCTGAGTTCAAAGGAAAATCCAATAATTACTAATAGGAAAGAACAGCAGATGCTGGTTTATATGATAGGCACAGGCAGCATCTCTGGATAGAGGAATGGGTGATGTTTAGGGGCAAGACCCTTCTTCAGACTGGCAGATATAAGTAAATGAATCCATTACAATCAATCATTCTGAAGAAGCATCTCGACCCGAAACGTCACCCATTCCTTCTCTCCAGACATGCTGCCTGTTCTCCAGAGATGCTGAGTAATGGCCCTGTCTCACAGTGCGAGTCCACCCACGAGTGATCCAGAGTTTAAAACAAATCAAACTCGTGGTAATCAAGTAGAATTAACGTAGCGGGAACGTCGGAACTCGTAACGCTAACGGCAGGTACTTGGGAAAGGGATGGGGGGTGTAGGGGAGGGACGGAGGGGAGGGACGGAGGGGGGCACGGATACAAATAATGTCATACCCCACAAAGGGCAGATGCTGGTTGACAAAAATCTATGGTTCAGGATACCACTCCATCCATTCCAACATCTCTGTCATCTAGCCTGACAAGATCCCATCTCATTCTTCTAAACTTCATAAAACCAGCCTATTTGATCCAATCCCTGCTTGTACGATCGCCCTACTAAAGCAATATTTCAAACATTACTACACTCGTATGATAAGTATTTATTTTCATAAAGAGTCTGAAATTGCACACAATACTCCAGGTGTAATCTCACAGAGGCCCTCTATAGGGTGATTTCACCAAAGGTCAAATGAGCGTAGATCCCCCCTCACGTGACCGAAAATTCTGACTGGAGGACATCTCTGTTTGGTACATGTAAGTGAATGGGGAAACACGCACTTTCCCACCCGTTAAAACCATGGAAAACGGCCGATTTTTGAGCTGAAATTTTCTGTGCTAGTCGGGGTGACCCTGAAGCACAGCGACCTAAATTTTCAGGCAAAACAAAAGATAGAAAGTGAGGTAATTACAAGAGGGAACTGAAGGTAGAAAGCCGCGGAAATGAACAGCTGACAATTGCCGTGGTGATTTTAAGATCCAAAATATCGGGAATTATCGCATTTGCTCGCTGAATTTCATCAAAAGTAAGTTAATAATGCCTTAGTTTTGATGAAATTCAGCGAGCAAATGCGATAATTCCCGATATTTTGGATCTTAAAATCACCACGGCAAATGTCAGCTGTTCATTTCCGCGGCTTTCTACCTTCAGTTCCCTCTTGTAATTACCTCACTTTCTATCTTTTGTTTTGCCTGAAAATTTAGGTCGCTGTGCTTCAGGGTCACCCCGACTAGCACAGAAAATTTCAGCTCAAAAATCGGCCGTTTTCCATGTTTTTAACGGGTGGGAAAGTGCGTGTTTCCCCATTCACTTACATGTACCAAATCGAGAGATGTCCTCCAGTCAGAATTTTCGGTCACGTGAGGGGTGATCTACGCTCATTTGACCTTTGGTGAAATCACCCTATAATCACGCCTGCATTCAAAACATGTAGCAATGAAGGCCAACATGTCATCAACCTTCTCAACTATTTGCTCCTTCTGCTTGTTTGCTTTCAGTGACTAGCACGGAAGGACATCCAGATCCCTCTACACAATAGATAAACATAAAGTGCTGAACGAACTCGGCAGGTCAGGCAGCATCTCTGGAGAAAAGGAACAGGTGACGCTATCCATCACTGTTGCTTTTCCTACTGAATTGAATAAGTTCATATTGGTATCCTGTATCTACATTTATCTGAACACTCACTTTCTAAATTGCTTTGAACCCACTTTGCATCTTCACCTTATCCCAATCCCAGCCAATTTTATATCCTCAAAAAAACTTTGGATTATTAGTCAGTTCCTTCATCTAAATCATTGGTTAATATTGTGAAGAGCTTGGGCTTAAGCACTGATCCCTGCAGTGCCCCACAAATCAATTATGCTAACAAGAGGCATTTATTAACCTACTCATTGATGCCCAGTTTGGACTTCATAATTTTCACTCAATTCCAGATCTCAATGGCCTTGGTCCAAAAACAAATAATAATGAGCTGCAATCTTCTACTTCATTGGAGACCGTCGGGCTATCTTTAATTGGACTTCACTGGACTTTATCTTGCATTATATGTTATTCCCTTTATCCTTCATCTGTACCATCTGGACTGTAATCATGTAGTCTTTCCGCTGACAACCTAGTCCGCAACAAAAACGTGTTTTGCTGTACCTCCGTACACGTGACAAACTAAACTAAACGCATTCCACTTAATTGTTACCACATCCAAACTCCTAAAAGTTTAATTCCTTTCACGACTGAAGCGCAGTGCATGTTGCCGGGATGTAATTTTTTTTTCATTTAATTTCTTGTATTTATCTATAAATGCGTGTCGATCCAATTTTATATTATTCGACCAACGGCCATAGAAACAACCAATATATTACGTCTGAAAGTAAAATACCTTCTTTACTCATCTTGCCTGCTCTCGATAGTCAGACAGGCCGTGTTCCTCCAACAGTTTGATTTTTACTCAAGCTCACACTGTTCCGGTCGAGAGTGAGATTGCCGGCCTAGCTCCCGCCTTGCCTGTTCTGGTCTGATCTGCTAAGGTTGAAACCCTGTCTCGTCTGATCAAACTTCGTCGGGGTCTTGTACAACACCAATTCGGGTTCAGGCTGGTTCCGCGACCTAAGCTCGGTCTAGATTTGGGCCAATACTTGGATAAAGCCCTTCACTCAGGATCCTAAACAGCCATCGGGTCAGACTGCTACCGCGCCAGGACCCCGCAGGTGTAACCACATGCTTTCCTGAACCGCCTTCCATTCCAAAACACATTCGTATTTTTATATTTAAGGTACAAAAGTTAGAACCAAAAATTGACAATACTGCAAAACAATAATATGTCATTAGACCGCTTTATTGAGTAACGATGACTCAGGCTAGAGCGACAGCCACCTCTAACTACGATACATTTAACCCTTGTATATTCTTAGGATAGCATCAAAGATAAGATCTTTGGATCGCATAGCACTGTTACATCTGGTCTTGTACCCTGTGCAATCACATAGTAAAGATGATGGATTTCGTCTCAAATCGTATGTGCAATATACATTTGCTCGTTTTTACTTCATCGGCGTGTGTGAACAAAAATATTCCTTTATCGGTGGGAGTAGACGAGATGTGTCGGAAGGAACTGCAGATAGACACAGAACGCTGGAGTAACTCAGCGGGACAGGCAGCATCTCCGAAGAAAAGGGATAGGTGACGTTACGGGTCGAGACCGTTCTTCAGACTGGTCTCAACCCGAAATTAACCACAACATGCATCCTCTACATGGTATAGGATGCATATTTTACTCGTGCTATCTTGCTATTCATTAATTTTGTAGCTTGTAATTTATTATGTACAAATTGGCTAGTAGAAAATAATCACATTTTCCAGATATGCTGTCTGATCCGCTGAGATACTTAAAAGTTTAAAATTTAAATTACAGTTGATACTGTCTCCTCTACTATATGCCACTTACTCGTAGATGTGCATTCCAAAAACAATAATTTGCTGCTTTAAAAATATAACAAATGCAGAAAACAGCACGTCTAGCAGTATCTTTGCAATGAGAAACATTGTTTCGCTTTCCACAGAAATTCCACAGAACTACTGAGTTTTTACAGTATTCTATTTTTGTCAGTCTTCCAACGTTTGCAGTTTATAAAATAATAATTTGCTGCACAAAAGTATTTTCCTAATGTTAGTTTTAATTCTTTTGCCAATTATCTTAATTATATTTGCTCTAGTTCCAAAATATTACCCCAATAAGGGGTATTGCCTTCATTTATACATCAGATCTGCTCAAACCTCTTCCAAGGAATGAGGTCACTAAAAAAATAAGATTCAATGCAAGATCTATGATTTATTTCCAGAATTAAAAAGTCGCCTCCCAAACTCTGAGAAGTATTTCAGAGTTTGTGGCCAGGGTGAGAGGGGTTAGAGAGCTCAGCAGGTTGGGCAGCATCTGCAAAGAGAATAGACTGTCGACATTTCAGGTTGGGTGTTTCATTATAGACAGATGCAATACACTGAGGAAGCAAGCAGAAAGAGAGAGGGCCTACAAACTACCCTGAGAAAATCCCATAAATTATTTGATGGATACTAGAGAATCATAATTTTTCTGGTAAATGATATGGAGATGGTGATATAGGCCAGAGGTGAAAAGGAGTGTCGATAATGATAGAGGACAACTATGTAAAGCTTTTCCCCATTGTATATATGGGGGTTGGTGTAAATATTAACCCTTAACTTCTACATGTATAGGATAAATGCTCTCATGATAAACTCTGTGCTACCTTGCTATTTGAAAATTTTGTAGCTGTGTAATTTATTATGTACAATTATGGTAGTAGAATATAATCCACGCTACACACACCGATCTACAGTATTGTCTTCTGCCAACGTAACATTTGAATTTTCCAATGTCACACTTACAAACCACTGTTGCTGTCCTGCTCTCCCACCTATTCATTTATGTTGCCTTTCTAAATATATTAAGTGCCAGATCTGTACTGTTTTTCAAATCATTGAGCCTCTAATCCCCACTTCCAGTGAGAGAGAAAGAAAATGCTTCATGAGGATGACTTTATTTTTAAACACTGACCTCTAGTTTTAAATTCTGCACAATGGAGTATCTTCTCTAAATCTACCCTATCAATAACCCTCACGGTCTTAAGTGCTTCAATATTGTCCTGTTTCACTCTTCTGATCTTCAGCAATACAACCTTTCCTTATAAGATAACCCGCCCATTCCAGGTACTAACTAAAGCAACCCCTTCACAAAGCAAAGTGTCTTCAATTATTCTGTTAATTTGTTCTAAGTGGCCTGCTGTAGGTTTTAGAGTATTTTAGTCCCAGGAGTCAGTACTCGATCCATTGCTTTCTTAACATATAATAACAATTTGAACTTAAAGTCGATGCTGAGAAATTATACATTTTGGTAGGAAGAATAGGAAGTAGCAGCCTAAAGCCCTTTTAGGGCTCAATTTTAAAAGGATTCCAAGAACAATAAGGTCCAAGGTTATACGTGCACAGATCATTTAAATTGGCATTGCATGTTATGAAATTGATTCAGAAATGCCACGTGGGATTGTGGACTTTATTTATAGAGTAGGCAAACACAGAACTCACAATTAACCTTTGTAAAACCTTGGTTCAGCGCAATTGCTATACTGTCCATTTATGAGCAACACTGAATTGGAAAAATGCAAATGTTTTGGAAATATACCAAAATGATTCCAGGGATGAAGAAATTTAAGTGAATAGACTGGAGAAATTGGGATTGTTCACCTTGGAATAGAGGAGGTTACAAGAAGTTATTGAAGAGATACCCAACATCATTATTTAATCAGTGGTTCTTACCCTTTTTGGCCCCACGACCCCATCCGATATTCTTGGTCTGTACCGTGACCCCCGAAACACAAATTGAAAAAAAACACAGCCCGATTTATTAAAACATGACTGCCAATGCTCAGTCAATGGGATGGCTGAAATTGCTTCACAGCCATCAGGCGATCAAAACGAGGATGAATGCTCGACAGGCAGCACCTCATGTCAGCATCGATCACAAGCCTTTGTTTTCAGAGTTACCATGTGTCAAGAGCCTTGTGTAGCATTAGGAGGTTTAAGGAATTCACCTTGGCGAAAAAGAGAGCCAAGTAAGCAACCTTCATCATGAACAGTTCATCCTGCACCTTTTCATGAAGCTGATTCTCCTTCTCGGTACACCCTCTCTCCATGAACAGCGCTATTTCCTCTTGAAGTTAAATCACATGACTGAGAACTTTACCATGCGAAAGTCAGCGCATCTCTGCATAGAATATCAAAACAGTGCAATCGGCTCCCATTTCTTCACACATCGCTTTGAAGATTCTTAAGTTTATTGTGCTCCCTCGGATTGGTTCACAATTTTCACCACATCTGAAAGCACTTCTCGAAGACCAGGAGAGTCTTCATCGCTAATGCATGGTGATGTATCATGCAGTGGTTGAAGGAAACATGGGGTGTGACATCCTTCACGAAAGCTTTGAAGCCAGATCTGCATCCGACCATGGGAGGTGCCCCATCTGAACACACCCCGACAAGTACTGAAGACATCTTCTCCCCAAGTGGTTGTGGCCAATGGCTCCGAGAACAGGCCGAGAACCTCCTTCATGGCTTCTCCGTCGAGGCAACGCACGTAGACTAGCAGTTGGGAACGAGGCAACATCTGGTGACTCATCCAGTTGCATCTGTTGACTCATCCAATACACTGGTCTGCTCTTCACAGCGCTCACTACTTGCAGCAGAATATCATTACAGGTACTCATATCCAAGATTCGACTTTTGACTGTGTCATTCGAAAGGGAAATCTGCCTGAACTTGTTTGATCCTCCAGCGCTGCTTCATTTTGATGAGCGCAGTGAGCCGTCGAATCGCTGCGGGAACCCTTGAGTGCGGCTTCTTTTTGTTTGAAATAGTCCAAGCACTTCCCCGCCAGGTTGCTGTGACAAGACTCCAAATAGATCTTCAGTGTGCTGGGCTTCGTGCTCTCGTGGCTCAAAACCTTGGCACAGATAACATATTGCGGCTTGACCACGGATTTTTGAACAATGCTAGTGAAACCGAACTTGAGAAATGCTTCACTATACGTGCGCTTCTTGGCAGACATGGTTCACAACACACACAGTTAATGTGCGTATACGTACGCGCTTGCTCGAACAAAATACTGTGTGTAGTATGTACCTTCGTTAGGTTCCTAAAAATGGGCTCAACAAATTGATGTTATTTATGACCCCTTCTTAACCCCCCGGAAAAACTCCAAACCACCCCCATGGAGGTCACGACCCCCAGGTTAAGAACTGTAGAGACACAAACGTGAATAAATGGATTCTTTATTCAGGCATTGTAGGTTAGATATACATGCTTAGCACTCTAACATAATAGTCATTGTTGTTGCTGAGAGGCTGTTGCCTCGTAGGCTCGGTTGAGCTCCTGCTGAGGTGGCAGGACACTCTAATGAAGAGAGAGGAAGAGAGCGAGAGAGGGAAGGTCAGTTCTTATATACTAGGGCACACCCCTATATCATGTGACTCCTTCCCGTGGCTGCCGAGGATTCGCATAGTAAGAGTGGCTTAACCACTATGTGCCGCTATAGCCCCTCCCCAGAACCGGAGGCAGACCGTGAGGGCAGACATCGAAAAAGGGGTGCGAAACATGATCAAGGACGGCTCTTGCTGTGAGGTCGGTGGCACCCCAGCTGTGAGTCGGGACGGAGGGGCCTGCGGGCGCAGTCGACGCTCCGGCTGTGGGCGATCCCGAGGTATGCCGAGGGGTGCCAGAAGACTAACGCAAAAAACGCAGAACGGATGAGGGATAAACCAGTGACGTCGACCAGCAGGGGATTGCTGAGGGCGGTCGAGCTGCTGAGGGCGGTCGAGCTGCAGAGTCACCACTCGACCAGAGGTGGCGCTGCTGATGGCGGTCGGGCTGCAGAGTCACCACTGGAACAGAGGTGGCGCTATTGACGGCAGTCAGCAGTTCGTGCGTTGCTTCAGGCCGGCCAGGGCGGCCATTTTTGTAGTAGCTGGAGTGGCCATTTTTGTAGTCGGTGCGGCAAAATCCGCGCTGCGCGAGGACATCTTCGGGCAGCCGCCCCAGGTAGGCCCGCCCTATCAGGTGGCTAGGCCTTGAGCAGCGGCCAGCGGGGTAATGGATGGACCCGCTCTCTCCCTCCCCTCGCTCGAGGCCGTCAGGCGGGTCAAGGTGATGCTGGGAGCGGAGAGCTGCTACACTCGCAGCCCCTGCAGCAGTTGGTGGAGGAACGGTGGCAGACGTGGCCTCTCAGCCCCGGAGGGCAGCTCCGGGCAGGTCCCGCGGGAGAGAAAGCGAGGGCCAAGGCTGCTGCGCTGCTGACTGCTGCGGTGGGCCAGGGCAGTCGACTCAGGCGGCCTGCGATCAGCTAGAGCAGGCATAGGTGGGAATCAAGCGGACCAACTGCAGCGGCAGGGCACAAGGTGGCGTCCAGATGCCGCGCAGAGTTGATGGCTGCATACATAGCGTTAATTACCATAGAGCTGGGCTGGGCTGTCGGCTGCAGACATCAAGTCACCACCTATTTGAAATCCAAAATATCCGTTTTGGAACGTCGGGGTCACCAATGTCGTGAATAAATGGATTCTTTATTTAGGCATTGTAGGTTAGATATACATGCATGTTTAGCACTCTAACATAATAGTCATTGTTGTTGCTTAGAGGCTGTTGCCTCGTGGGCTCAGTTCAGCTCCTGCTGAGGTGGCAGGTCACTCTCATGAAGAGGAAGAGGAAAAGAGAGAGAGGGAAGGTCAGTTCTTATATACTAGGGCACACCTCTATATCACGTGACTGCCTTCCCGTGGCTGCCGAGGATTCACATAGCAAGAGTTTCTTAACCACTAGGTGCCGCTACAGAACCACTAATTTAAAGGAATGACCAAATGGGTGCAAACTGTTCCCATTGATGGTAGGTTCAAAAACCTTTATAAAAATAAAGGTTATTCATAACAGAACCAAAAGTAATGTAACTTTTTAAAAAACAAAATGAGCAGTGAGGGCTCAGAATCTACTACCTTATTAATACTTGAGGTAGATTCAATTGCAGCAATCAAAAATGAGCTGGATTAGTACCTGAAAGGAAATAAATTGCTAGGGATAGGTAAGGGAGATCAAAGGCACAGTGGAGATGGATGAATTTCCTATAGACCTCCTTCCACGCTGTTGCCATTCAGCAATCATTATACATCCCTCATTTTCCATCTCCTTCTATCCCTTCTAGTTCTCATTGCTTGCTTCTCTCCCCTTTTATTTTCATATTCATTTTCCTTTTCTTTTACCTGTTCATAACATTATCTGTTCCCCTATACATTTTGTATTCTTGTATCCTTACCTTTAACTTGCTCCACTATCAGTGTAATAATGTTCACCCTCTATCCAGAATCCCAACTCATAAAATATGAATCTTTATATAAGGAACTGCAGATGCTGGTTTAAACCAAAGGTAGACACAAAAAGCTGGAGTATCTCAGCAGGACAGGCAGCATCTCTGGAGGGAAGGAATGGGTGACATTTCAGGTCGAGACCCTTCTTCAGACTAGTTAGGGATAAGGGAAACAAGAGATATAGACTATGATGTAGAGAGATACAGAACATTGAATAAAAGATATGCAAAAAAGTAACAATGATAAAGGAAACAGGTCATTGTTAGCTGTTGTTATAGACCGCTCTAATTTCAGGTAGTCCCCACCCTCACATTAGTCTGAAGAAGGGTTTTGACCTGAAACGTTGCCTATTTCCTTCGCTCCATAGATGCTGCCTCACCCGCTGAGTTTCTCCAGCATTTGTCTACCTTTGATTTTCCAGCATCTGCAGTTCCTTCTTAAACATTGTTAGCTGTTTGTTGGGTGAAAATGAGAAGCTGGTGTGACTTGGGTAGGGAAGTGATAGAGAGAAAGGAAATGTAAGGACTACTTGGTTAGAAAAAATAATATTCATACCACTGGGCTGTAAGCTGCCCAAGTCAAATATGAGATGCTGTTCCTCCAATTTTTCATTTAGCCTCACTCTGACAATGGAAGAGACCTCGGACAGAAAGGTCTGTGTAGGAATGGGAAGGAGAATTAAAGTGTTTAGCAACCGGGAGATCAGGTAAGTTCAGGCGGACTGAGCGAAGATGTTCAGCGAAACGATTGCCCAGTCTACGTTTCGTCTCACCAATGCATAAGTGTCCACATCTTGAACAATGGATACAGTAAATGAGGTTGGAGGAGGTGCAAATGAACCTCTGCCTAACCTGAAAGGACTGTCTGGGTCCCCGGACAGAGTCGACGGAGGAGGTATGGGGACAGGTGTTGCATCTTCTGTGGTTGCAGGGAAAGTATCTGGGGAAGGGGTGGTTTGGGTGGGAATGGATGAGTTAACTAGGGAGTTGCGGAGGGAAAGGTCTTTGAAGACGGAACAGGGTGGAGATGGGAAGATGTGACTAGTGTTGGGATCCCGTTGGAGGTGGCGAAAATTACGGAAGGTTATGTTTTGTATGCGATGGCTGATGGGGTAAAAGATCAGAACTAGGGGACTCTGTCTCTGTTGCGACTAGGGGAAAGGGATCAAGAGCAGAGCTGCGGGGTATCGAGGAGACATGAGTGAGGGTCTCATCTATGATGGGAGAGGGGAACCCCCATTCCCTAAAGAATGAGGACATCTTGGATTTCCTGGTAATGGAAACCTCATCTTGAGTGTAGACGGAGGAATTGGGAGTAGGGGATAGAATCTTTGCAAGAAACAAGGTGGGAAGAAGTGAAGTCGATATAGTTGTGGGAGTTAGTGGGTTAGTCGATAGTCTATTTCCTGTGATGGAGACTGCGAGATCAAGAAAGGGGAGATAGGTGTCGGAGATGGTCCAAGTAAATTTGAGTGCAGGATGGAATTAGTGAAGTTGATGAAGTCTATAAGTTCTGCATGGGTACAGTAGGAGCACCTATGCAGTCATCAATGTACAACGTAAATGCCAGTCGTCAATCTTTATATAGAAACATAGAAAATAGGTGCAGGAGACCATTCAGCCCTTTGAGCCAGCACCACTAGTCATTGTGATCATGGCTGATCGTCCCCTATCAATAACCTGTGCCTGCCTTCTCCCCATATTCCTTGGCTCCACTAGCCCCTGGAGCTCTATCTAAC
Organism: Leucoraja erinaceus; assembly: GCF_028641065.1. Taxonomy (NCBI): domain Eukaryota; kingdom Metazoa; phylum Chordata; class Chondrichthyes; order Rajiformes; family Rajidae; genus Leucoraja; species Leucoraja erinaceus. Next base: position 19,101,877 of record NC_073381.1, on the reverse strand, counting down.
TCTTTCTTAAATACCTATCCATTTTCTCCAGAGATACTGCCTGACCCACTGAGTTACTCTAGCACTTTGGTCCAACCATTACTGCCCTATTTTCCAGTTTTCTCACCTCCACTACAATCAGTTTGAAGAAGGATGTAGGCCAGAGTGGTGAATATCTGGAATTCTCTGCCACAGAAGGTAGTTGAGGCCAGTTCATTGCTATATTTAAGAGGGAGTTAGATGTAGCCCTTGTGGCTAAAGGTATCAGGGGGTATGGAGAGAAGGCAGGTACAGGATACTGAGTTGGATGATCAGCCATGCATGGCGGTGCAGACTCGAAGGGCCAAATGGCCTACTCCTGCACCTATTTTCTATGTTTCTATGTTTCTAAAACGTTGCCTATGTTCTCTGTAACAGCAACCACTGTAACAGTAATAGTACAACACTGTAACACTATATTCTACACGCTGGTATTTTTCCTCTTTGCACTACCTGGTGTACGACTTGATTATACTCATTTATGGTATGTTTTGACTGGATAACACGCACATTTTTTCACTGCATATCGGTACATGTGACAACAATAAACCAAATAAATGCAAGTTCTGAAGTGTTAAATTCAGTCTCGGGAACAAACGCGTTCACAGTGTGGGTATCGCTTAAGGGCCTGTCCCACTACGGCGACCTAATTCGCGTGTTTAGAAGAGTTTGCCCTCGACTCATCAGGGCTCTCAACTTTTTTTCCCTGTTGCCAGCTGGGCAACCTTGGCAGCTTTTTAGGTTGCCAAATGACAGTATAGGAGGTCATTTAAGATGGCTTGCATGGTGCGTGCGATAATGTGTCAGACGAAGTGTGTAGTTACCAGTCGGAATTATACTCAATGAAGCATTCACATATTATTTTGGCTTCAAATAAAGTCACAAACGAAACATATTCACCAATCAAGACGTGATATATCCCACAATGACATGCAGCAAAATTATAAGACAGTATCTCAACTCTTTCTACACATTGCAATTAATGCAATTTCTATTAGTTCTTTCCACTTCCAAACTAAAACGTGGTTAGATTATTCAGCATATGATCAACCTGTGTCAATAAATCCTGGACCATGGTAACATATATGCGTAGTATAGTTGTGAATGTTGCTCATTAAATAACTACAGTACTGATACTCCATATTAAGAGCATTGATTTGCCGTTAAAATGAATTCTGTAATAATGTGTCAATGGCAGCAGTGACAATCGAACACTGCGGTTTTAATGTTTCACGTGTTCACAATTAAATTAATGCATTTTTATGGATTAAAACAAATAATAATATTGCGAATTAAAACACATTTGATTGCATTCCGTTATCAAACAGTCAATGTTCGCTCTGAAGACATTTCCAGCACAATTGGGTCAGGGAGGGGGTGTGTGTGAATCAGTGCGGGGTGGATAGATGGCGGGGGGGGGGGGGAGGCAGTCAGTGCAGAATGGATGATTGAGGCAGGTGAATTAGTACGTGTTGGTTGGAGTAGATAAAATTGTGAGGGGAGAGCACGGGGGATATCAGTGGTGTTGAATGGGGGGTTCAGTACGGGATGGATGGGGGTAGACAAAAGTGCTGAGAAATTCAGCGGGTGAGGCAGCATCTATGGAGCAAAGGAAATAGGCAACGTATCGGGTCGAAACCCTTCTTCAGACTGTTCCCCCCATTCTTCTTGAATGGGAGGATTAGTAGAGAATGGATGTGGGGGGGGGGGTAGATCAGCGCAAGATGAATGGGGGGGGGAACGGCCGCGATAGCGGCTCCATCTCCCCCTCCCTCCCTCCCGGCCTCGGCGTGCGGGAGGGTTTTTTTTTAAAACGCCGCTGTCATGGCGAGCGGGGTGCGGGAGGGGGAGAAGGAGCCGCTGTCGCGGCCACTGCTGCCGCTGTTCGGGGCCCGTCATTCCCTCCGACCCTTCCTCACCCCGCACCTAGTATCTTTCCCACGCAATACAGCCGTCACCGCCGACGCAAAACGTCGCGTTCCTTTTCTCCAGAGATGCTGCCTGACCCGCGGAGTTACTCCAGTTTTTTGTGTCTATCTTCGGTACAAACCAGTGTCTGGTTGCTAAGCCAGGCAAAATGACTCGGTGTTTAGGTTGCCCGGCGGCGCTTTGAGTGGTCAGTGGCACCTGGGCAACCGCTAAATTCGAGCCCTGCTCATACTCGCAGCATGGTCGACGCGAGATCCTAGGAGGTCTTTGTAACTCTCCTTCATGCTCGAGAGTAGCCCCGCGTACTCGAGGCCTCAGCTAGGTCACGGCGTATTTTTCATCATGCTGAAAAATGGCCACGAGTGCAAACTCTTCTGAACGCACGGATTAGGTCGCCGCAGTGGGTCAGCCCCTTAAACCAACCGGTAATGTTAAATGCCCGCTAAACTTTGTTAAAAGTTGTCTGGCTTCTTAAAAGTGTCTTCACTCCTTCTCTCCCCCCTTTCCCCCCCTCGCTCCCCCGCTTTCGGGTGTGAATTTCAGACAGCGCTCCCCCGCTTTCCCTGGACCCTGCCTTTGCGATGTATGTGTGTGTGTAGACGGTCGATCCGGCTCGCGGGCCGGTTTTTCAGGCGAGTGCCATCGAGCTTGTCGCTGAAAAGTCGCGTTAGTGGGACAGGCCCTGTCAGTTGCTGTAAGGCAGGCTCCGCCCACCACATCGTTGACTAGAGATAAATAAGGGAAAGGGAACACCGTGTACCAAAGATTATTGCCGTGTACTCTTGTATCAGTCCGGTCAGCGAAGGTTGAAGTCGCCCGCAAACGCTCCACCATGGGAGTCCATCGGCGGCGGCGGTCTCTTCATAAGCTAAGAGAAGGCGAGGCGGCGGCGGCGGCAATGAATGAATAAATAAACAAATAAATAAATAAACCTTGTTATCATCCAGCTCAGCCGCCGAGCACGATGCTGCGCGAGGCGGGCGGTTAGAATTTAAAGTATCTGACAGCGGCCATCCAGGGGTGGACACGGCGCACGTGCACCCACAACAGACCCGCGTGTGTGCGCGCGCATGCATGCGAGCCAGCGTGGGAGGGAAGACTGAGACGAGCGGATTGCTGTCAAGAAAGGCGGCGGAGGGTTTCCTTCTTTTCCCCACCCTCCCTTCCTCTCCCCTTCACCCCCTTTGCCACCCCGATCCACCCGTGTCTTGGCCGCCCCCATCCCCACTTCTCCTTCCTTCTTCCCCCCCCCCCCCCCCTCCCTCTTTTCCCTTTACGAACATGGCTAGCGAAAATCGCCCGGCGCCTGAATCTCGGCCGCCGCCGCCCGTCGATTCAGACCAAAGCTGCGGTCTGTGCGGCAAAATGGAGAAGCTGCTACTGTGCGGACGATGTAAAATGTCTTTCTATTGTAGCAAAGAGCACCAGAAGCAGGACTGGAAGAAGCACAAGCAAGTCTGTAAGGAAGCGGCGAGCCGGCAGGGCCGAGCGACGGACGAGGGTACGCACAACACTTCAGCAAACAGTAACCACCAGCTGCCGCGGCGGCACCTCACACGGGACCCCGTCAATGGGCAACAGCCAGAGAAGAACCAAGAAACTCAAGGAACGGCAGGCCACCTGCTCACCGGAGCAGGCATCAGAAGTCGGAGTCATCGGGGGCCGCACGGTCTGAGCGGCGGCTCTCAGAAACTGGTTCTGGAGTACATTGTTCCATGCATGAACAAGCACGGCATCTGCGTGGTGGATAACTTCCTGGGCGAGGAGACGGGTGACAGTGTGCTGAGGGAGGTGAGGGAACTGCACCGCCGGGGCCGTTTCACTGACGGCCAAGTGGTCAATCAGAAAGGAGACTCCTCCAGGGACATTCGCGGCGACCAGATTACCTGGATTGATGGCAAAGAACCGGGCTGCACGCAGATCGGGATCCTAATGAACAACATGGATGATCTGATCAGGCACTGCAACGGGAAACTGGGCAACTACAATATTAATGGCAGGACGAAAGTGAGTACACCGGCATTGTTCGGATGTCCACGATTCATAGCGTTTAAATATTTTAGTGTAATGCAACATTTAAATAATGTTATCTTCAAGTACGTTTTTTGTCTTGTCATTGCTCCAGCGTTATTGTCTTCAATGTGCAATTTTTCTGAATCTCTTTAATTTAAGAATTATAGTTCTATATAAATTTTGTTGGTGAACGTGGTTTAACCAAATTGATTATTTTTAGAGGAGGTGGAAGAACCCGTGAATTGTGGCTGATCATTCCTGAAGTGCATTTTAAATGTTGGTCTATTTTAAATGTTGGTCTTCAACCTCTTGCAAACACCGATTTACATCCCCTAGTATACTAAATATATCAAAATTCAGATGTTGTTGCACAGGTTTGTTATATGTAGGTTGTACAATGGAATTTATTTTGAGAGGAATAGATCGGGTAAACGCACAGTCTTTTGCCTAGAGTAAGGGGAATCGAGGACCAGAGGAGACATAGGTTCAGGGTGAAGGGGAAAAGATGTAATAGGAATCGGAGGGGTACTTTTTCACACAAAGGTGGTGGGTGGTGTATGGAAGAAGCTGCCAGAGGAGATAGTTGAGGCTGGGACTATCCCATCGTTTAAGAAATAGTTTGACAGATACATGGATAGGACAGGTTTGGTGGGATATGAACCAAGCGCAGGCAAGTGGGACTAGTGTAGCTGGGACATTGTTGGCTGGTGTGGCTGTTTCCACACTGTATCACTCCATGAGTACCTGGATTCTAAACAGCAATAGGGTTCCTCCAGCAGTTTGTGTTTTGTTTTTTTACAAGGTTCTGCAATCTCTTGTCATCAAATAATTATTGATATGTTTTTAGTGTTGTCCCTGTGTTCATCATTTCCATATTAATCAGCAGTTAATCAACATTTAATCAACAGTTCTAAAATTGTTAGAATAATTGGAATTACAACAGAGGATTTGGAAACAATTTCAGGAATTGGAGAGAAAGAAAAGTTAAACCTATTCCTAAGATTTGTTAGTAGACAAAAATGCTGGAGAAACTCAGCGGGTGAGGCAGCATCTATGGAGCGAAGGAATTAGGCAAAGTTTCGGGTCGAAACCCTTCTTCTGATGTTGTTGGGAAAACAGATTTTTTGCAGTCGCATTCTAAAACGGCTGCAAATTCCATGGCCACTTTTACCATCATTGTTGTCGTATAAAGCTTCCAACTTTAATGTTGCTCCTTTCTGTTTCTTGTTAACATACTGTCAATCCTCTAATCTAAGGTAGTGTAACCAATTTTGATGCACTCCTATCATCCCATTCACCATATCATAGAAACATCTGCTGAAACTTTGCTCATTTTTCATCCTGTTGTAGTTTTGCTCTAACCATAACTTGTATTGATTTGTGACCTCCCATTGATTTTACACAGGGTGATGGGTGCCCGGAACTTGCTGCCATGTGTCCTGCTGAGGCAGATAAAACAGAGACATTGAAGAGGCTTTTAGATAGGTACAGAGAATGGAGGGATATGGATCATGTGCAGGCATATGAGTTTTTTCTTGGCATCATATTTGGCACGGACATTGTGGGTCAAAATACCCGTTCATCTGTTGTACTTTTCCCTGTTCTATTTCTCATCTTTGTGTTTAAATTCTTAATTATTTTTGCCCAACCCCTCACATCCCATATCCCACCTTTTATTTTTTTAAATCCTCTTCCCAATACATCTTGATTACTGCCTCATTATTTATCTCGCTCTTCTAACCCTTCTTGCGAACCAGGAACGTGTTTTTAATGTATTTCTGCATTAAGGTGGAAATTGTCAAACACCTATCTAGACAGCGGAGATACAGTATTTTACACTTCAATCCAGTGAACATTGGATGATGTGATATTCCGCTCGTGACTGTTCTGTAATATTTTGGCTCTTTTTTTCCAGTGTTCTTAAAACAAGTATGATACTGTGATTTGGTTTCTTCTAAGTTAAATGATTTTGTTTAAGGAGATGGGAGATGCCATAAAGGTTATTGCATTCAAAGTGAGTATAATTGTGATGATGTTTAATTACCATTCTCTTTCATTATTGTCTGCTAATTGATTTGAAATTAATAAGATGCTCAAATATTCCCACGGTATGTAAGAGAAGATGTTTGGAAAAAAGTCTTGAACCAGATAGTGAAATCAAGTACACGAAAAACTTAGTCCTCACTTGTTCATCTAGTATGTGTTTGATTTCTAACCTTCCTTTGTTCTGAAAAAGGTAATTCATCCAAAACATTTTTTTCATTAAATAGTGCCTGACCTGTTGAATATTTACAGCATGGTTGGTTTTTATTTTTAGATTTTCTGCATCTGCAATATTTTGCTTTTATGTGCCTGGATTATTGCTCTTTGTACAAACTATACGTTGCCTTAATTATCCAGGAGAAACTGCAAGCAGTGCACCCGAGGATTATACTTTTCACCCTATAATGCCTTTGTGAATTTCTAGTTTCTCTTGCCTGTGAGTGGAAGAGATTGTGTGCTTCCCAGCTAAGAAATAGTGTCAAGACTAGTGTGTGGACCTATATTTTGAGGCTAACCAGCCAATTAGATTGTTTCTGCTTTAAGACTGAACCCATGTTATTTGAAGCATCATATCTTTTAAAAAAAACTGAATAAACAGGGAGATTTGTAATAGTTACTATCTTCATCAAAAGTTTCAAATTACGGAATATTATTTTAACCGTATCGGTGATAGTTGTCAGTGATAGTTGATAAATCCAAAAAATCTTTTAATTTGTCAGCAAGCTGGTACACATAGATTTGGGTGTGTAGGTCATTTTGTATATTTCATTGTGTGCTGTCATAAAAAAAAATGTTACATCACTAGTTAAACCAGCTTCTAACTATCAGGTTGAGGTTTGCTTTTGTTGACCTGCAAAATATGGATTGGATACTTAACTAAGGAAGGTTTCTGTTTCATTTAAACATCTGCTCATTGTTGCTAAAAAAACTTGCCACAGATATTCCAGACCCCTTCATGTTGGCAAAACCAAGACCTATTCAGCTTTTGTCAGATTTTTGCAGTTGTAGTTTCTTTCTTTCCTTTCTGAGGTGCTCCTTTTGGACAAACACAACATTTTACAGCTTTGAGCCTGAGAATTCTCAAACGCCTATCAATATTCATCAAATATTTTCAGAGCGGAGGACATAAGGAAAAGCAAAATAGACCATGGAAAATCTTGCTTAAAATCTTAAAAGCAAAGAAATGTACAGGACAGAATGGGTCATTCAGTTCATTTTTCTTACAAGTACTGTTGCGACCCAAGTACTTTCCCGTTACCCCTAACCAATGTTAGTTAATGCACCAAATGATCTGTTTTTTTGCCATAAATGATCAATCACAAAGCCTCCTATACAATAATAGTGCGTGTGAAAATTGTTTTCCAAATTGTTCTGCTTGATCTTAGTAATACCATTATGTAAATTATTTATGGATGCTTATTTCCCAACAAAAGGAAACAATCTTTTCTATTCAAACTAATGTCCCAAGGCTGTTGAAATAAATTAGACTTGCTGTTGGCCTGTGTACAGTAAATATTTATGCAACAACTAAAACACTTTAAAGTTAAACTTTTGACACAATCTTAATCTTCACCAACTGCCTATATTTAGTGACTGCATTAAATACTTTTTTTTTTTAATTGCCTTAGCCATTTTTATTTCCAGTTTTTTTTTAAATCAACAAAATTGAGGAATTCTTGAATTTTTCCTATAATATTATATAATATAATATTATTTATCCTATAATTGCCTCTTAATACTACATGATTACCCTAACTAAGAATTGCCTATTTAGAGTTTACTGATCTCTTTGCATTTTGTACCACCAGACTTGTGGATAAATGTGAGGTTATCCACTTTGGTGGCAAAAACAGGAAAGTAGACTGTTATCTGAATGGTGGCCGATTAAGAAAAGGGGAGATGCACAAAACCTGGGTGTCATAGTACACCAGTCATTGAAAGTAGGCATGCAGGTGCAGCAGGCAGTGAAGAAAGCAAATGGTATGTTAGCATTCATAGCAAAAGGATTTGAGTATTGGAGCAGGGAGGTTCTACTGCAGTTGTACAGGGTCTTGGTGAGACCACACCTGGAGTATTGCGTACAGTTTTGGTCTCCTAATCCGAGGAAATACATTCTTGCCATAGAGGGAGCAGAGAGAAAGTTCACCAGACTAATTCCTGGGATGTCAGGACTTTCATATGAAGAAAGACTAGATAGACTTGGCTTGTACTCGCTAGAATTTAGAAGATTGAGGGGGGATCTTATAGAAAAGTCTTAAGGGGTTGGACAGGCGAGATGCAGGAAGATTGTTCCCGATGTTGGGGAAGTCCAGATCAAGGGGTCACAGTTTAAGGATAAGGGGGAAGTCTTTTAGGACCGAGATGAGAAAAACATTTTTCACACAGAGAGTGGTGAATCTGTGGAATTCTCTGCCACAGAATGTAGTTGAGACCAGTTCATTGGTTATATTTACGAGGGAGTTAGATGTGGCCCTTGTGGCTAAAGGGATCAGGGGGTATGGAGAGAAGGCAGGTACGGGATACTGAGTTGGATGATCCGCCATGATAATATTGAATGGCGGTGCAGGCTCGAAGGGCCAAATGGCCTACTCCTGCGCCCAATTTCTATGTTTCTATGACAAGTAATTTTGGTGCTTTTGATTAGTCAGTTTGGGTGTTTGATTAGATGGTTTCAGAACTGAAGTTGTGTTAATATGCTGAAGTTCGAGGAGAGACCTGATAGAAGTACATAAAATTATGAGAGGCAAAGAAAGGGTGGACAGAACATTTTTCCCACGACGTAAATAAAAAATACTAGAGGCATGGTTTAAGGTAAGAGGGGCAAAGTCTAAAGGAGATGTGCGGAGCAAGCTTTTTTACACACAAGGTGGTAAGTGCGTTGAATGCACTGCCATGGGTGGTGGTGGAGGCAGATGCAATAGTGGCATTCAAGAGACTTTTGGATAGCCACATAGATATTCAGGGTATGAGGGATATGAACTACTTACAGGCAGATAAGGTTGACAAAAATGCTGGAGACGCTCAGCGGGTGGGTTAAGAGCCTGTCCCACGAGCATGCGACCTGCACGCGGCAAGCGGGACCAAACCGGAAACGGGGGCCGCGTGGAGGTCGAGCGAGTGACGTGAAGTTCGAGCGAAGTCCGCAGGAAGTTCGCGCGTGACGTACGGCGTCGAGACGCTGCGCACGCCCGTTGAGGTGGTGCGTACGGCGTCGGGGCGGCTGTGGCCCAGCAGGCCGTTGCCGCGTGGAATTTTTGAACACTGTCAGTTTTTCGAAGCCCCACGCGATGTCTCGACCAGCTCCGCACAACTCCATACGGCTTCCGGCTCAAGCGACCACATTAGGTCGCGCTTGCCGCATGGAGTCGCATGCTCGTGGGACAGGCCCTTTAGCATCTATGGAACGAAGGAATAGGTGACCCTTCAGACTGCTGTGAGGGTGGTGGGGGTGGGAAGAAGGAAGGAGGAGGCGGAGGCGGAGGCAGCATGCTGTGGGAGAGCTGGGAAGGGGAGGGGAAGGAGGGAGAAAGCAAGAATAAACCTGAAATTAGAGAAGTCGATTTTCATACCGCTGGGGTGTAAACTACCCAAACAAAATATGAGGTGCTGCCCCTCCAATTTACGGTGGGTCTCACGCTGGCGTGGAGGAGGTCCAGGATAGAAAGGTTGGATTCGGAATGGGAGGGGGAGTTGAAGTGCTGAGCCACCCGGAGATCAGGTTGGTTAATGCGATCTGCGTGGAGGTGTTGGGCGAAGCGATCGCCAAACCTGCGCTTGGTCTCACCGGTGTAGAGCAGTAGGCACCTAGAGCAGCGGTTGGAGAATGTGCAGGTGAACCTGTGCCTCACCTGGAAAGACTGCTTGGCTCCTTGGATGTAGTCGAGGGGGGAGGTAAAGCGATAAGTGTAGCATTTCCTGCGGTTGCAAGGGAAAGTACCAGGGGTGGTTTGGGTGGGAAGGGACGAATTGACCAAGGACAATAGACAATAGGTGCAGGAGTAGGCCATTTGGCCCTTCGAGCCAGCACCGCCATTCAATGTGATCATGGCTGATTATCCCCAATCAGTAGTACCCCGTTCCTGCCTTCTCCCCTGATTACGCTATTTTTAAGAGCCCTATCTAGCTCTCTCTTGAAAGCATCCAGAGAACCTGCCTCCACCGCCCTCTGCGGCAGAGAATTCCACAGACTCACCATTCTCTGTGTGGAATAAGTGTTTCCTCTTCTCCGTTCCAAATGGCTTATTCCTTATTCTTAAACTGTGGCCCCTGGTTCTGGAATGAGTTACGGAGGGAGCGGTTTCTGCGGAAAGCCGAAAGGGGAGGAGATGAGAAGATGTGGACAGCTGTCGGATCCCGTTGGAGGTGGGGAAAATGTCGGAGGTTTATCTGTTGTATGTGACGGCTGGTAGGGTGGAAGGTGAGGACAAGGGGGACTCTGTCCTTGTTACGAGTGGGGTGATGGAGAGTGAGAGCGGAGCTACGGGATATAGAAGAGACCCTGGTGAGAGCCTCATCTATAGTCGAAGAGGGGAACCCACGTTCCCTAAAGAATGAGGACATCTCCGATGCTTTGATTTGGAACACCTCATCCTGGGTACAGATGCGGCGTAGACGGAGGAATTGGGAGTAGGGGATAGAGTCCTTACAGGAAGCAGGGTGGGAAGAAGTGTAGTCCAGATAGCAATGGGAGTCAGTGGGTTAGTGGTAGATGTAGTAGATGGCAGATAAGAATTGGTCTCGGCATCATGTTTGATATTGTGGGCCGAAGGGCTGGTTCTTGTGTTATTCTGTTCTGCTTTTTAGGAAAAAATTTAAGATTATACAATATTTTGCACTCTGCGCCTTCCTGGGAAACAATATAATCATCTATTGAATACATCAGATTTAACATAAAATTAGTATAAAAATTACATCATTTGGGGCACAGTCATTTGTGGAAGTGGAAAATTAAAATCGGACTAATTAAAGACCTTGAGGTTTCAAAATATTGATCTAGTTATCACTTGTTATTGATTTTTTTAAAGTGGTTTGGAGATGTTGGGTCCATGATGTCACCCTTGTGGTAAAACTGATAATATTGGCCTCAAATAACATTGTTATTTAAATGTATTTATTTTTCATGAATATAAATCTTAGTAAGATGTGCAGATTAAATTGTATATTATAAAACCTACACCTGGACTTGCAGACTTTCATGTTAATCACTCTACTTAATGTGATAGGAAATGGATTGTTGTGAAAAATTAATAATGATTTTATATAGTATCTGATGAAGTAATTATTTGTGTCCAGAAAACATGTATTTGGGAAAGTGGATTATTTTCACACTTATTTATAGAATCAATTGTATAATTGTGCTGAATACTTTAACAGTCAGTAACATTAGGCATTTATTATAAAGGCAAATTGATGTGGTTTTTTTTTCATAAGGAAATTATGGTTAGGAATTTTTATTGAGGTTGAGGTTAATGCAAGTTGTCTGGGTCAGAAAGAGTTGGCTTGAAAACATCAGGCATTTAAACTGTTTGGCCTTAAAATGCTCATTGCTGCAAATCGCAAAAGTTGAAAATTGATTAATACCTCCAAAAAAACTAGGTTGATTGAAAAATAACCTTTGTGAAATACTTAGTAGGGTGGGATAATAGTAAGATTAAACGAGAACTTACCAGTTTGAAGTTTGATCTTTATTTTATGAGGAGGAACGTTGAGGGAATACGTGAAAGAAACCCGCTACGACGCATGCACGTCATCCTTCAAAGCAGCGGTGTGAGGTCACAGATACACTATAATGACCTAAAATAGTAAGATTATTAAAGAGATACCAGTTTAAGATATGACCATTCGAGGGTGGGAGCGGAGGGCACGTATTCCCTCAACGTCCCTCCTCATAAAATAAAGATCAAACTTCAAACTGGTAAGTTCTCGTTTAATCTTACTATTTTACTTCGGAGTCACGTGAGTGACTACGTGAAAGATTTCAAAGCTCTGTGACCTCATGCCGTGGAAACGAGTCCATGCTTCACAACTGCCTTGGTAGTTAGGGAGAAATTGTTAATTATATTCAAAATATTCATACCAATTATTTAATGGAAATGATAAATAATATCGAATTAATTCAAATCATAACCCTGTATTCTTCAGGGATAAATTATCATACAGAACTTAAAATGTTCCCCGAAAAACGTTCCCATACTGCTAACTGGTTTGTTATAACATTTCTGAAACGTTTTCTCCGACAACCATCCTGCAATCCTGAGGATTTGGTCCATGGATACATCAAGGCGTTTTGCTGCGGATGTAGCTGCAGCCCTGGTGGAGTGATAATTAAATATGTTATTGTCCACTCCCGCCTATCATAACCCATATTTCAGCCACCGCGAAATGGTCTGAGTTACACTCTATGGTACAGTATCTTATAGCTGATTAAACGCCAATTCCTTGCCTCTGATAGCCTTTATATTTTCACTGTATAACAAAAAAAACGTGCTTCACTATACAGAGGCGTTTGTCCTCCGGGTAGGCCAACAATTCTATGACCTGCCCCGCTGATCCTGGCCTATTTTGTTTAATAATACGGTCCTGGATCACAAACCCCAAACTTCGTGCCGCAATAGTGAAGCCATCCAGTCTTACTTTTAGCAATAACTGGAGCTTATGCGCTGTGACTAGCGCCATCAGCATTACCATTTCTAGTTAGTTATCCAGATTTAATGCTGTAGCCGGCGACCAATTCCTTAGCAAGGTCAAAGCCACACTTACATCCCAGATATAGTTGTATCTTATTTTTGGTGGCTTGGTGTTAACATATCCTCTAAAATTTTTAACTACCAGAGGATGTGATCCCACAGACTGTCTTTCTGTTCCTTGCCACCAATAACTTGACAATGCACTTTTGGCACTATTCACAGTGCTGAAACTCAGTCCTCCATATAGCAGGCTGGTGAGAAACTCTAGCACCGCCGGAACATCCTTATTTCTGTGGTCCAGAAAGTTATTATGGCAGTAATTAGTCCATTTTAATATGACCTAAACACTGTTATTGTGTAGACCTTCTTCGTGCTGCTGTGATCATGTCCACAGTTCTTTTGATAGCCCCATGTCCCGTAGCGGTGTTTTAGAGTCTACAACCTACTAAATCAATATTTTCTATGACATGGATAGCTATCCTCAGTTACTGGATGCACCAGCAACTTAGGACTATGTCTTACCGTTATACATGGTTCCAGCACCATGTCCTGTACCCCGGAAAACCATAGTTGGGTAAGCCAATCAGGTACTAAGACATCCCCGATGCCGATTCCTGTTGAAATTCCCTTAATACCCCAAATTTATAAAGTAGAAAAGGAGGTAATACATAAATGAAAACCCTCCCCTAGTACAGTGAAACAGCATCTGTAGCTTCTGCCTCAGGATCTGGTACCAATGATACATACCTCGGTAACTGGTGATTTAACCCTGGATGCAATTCTAATATCCGGCCTTACATACTTTACTGATTTTAGCAAATACCGTTCTATCCAACATCCATTCAGTACTTTCAATAAATTTTCGTGACCTGGTGTCTGCCACTGAATTAGTATCCCTGGTAGATACGTAGCCCATAACCAAATATTCCTTTGGACACACCATTGCCAAATTGAATTTGCCAATTCATCACAAGATGTTGATATCTTTGCACCAATATGACTTATATATGCCATCACCGAGGTATTATCTATCTACCATCTAACATGCTGCAGTTTCATTCCTGAGCAATAAGATTTTAGCCCATGAAATGCACTTAACATTTCTAACCCTTAGTGTTATGTAGGTTAGCTTCTTATATATTCCATCTCCCCCATAGCTCGAGATGGTATCAGTTGTACCGTAACCAATTGCACTGGCATCTGTTTGTAATAGCACAGACGGGTTGAGAATAACTATTGGGTTTGGAGCAATACTTAACATTGTGTTCCCAACATTCTTTTATAGCTTCTATCATTAGCTCCATTGGCCAAAATAAATGACCTCTATAATTATGAGCCCATTGAACTCTGTGGCTTATATTAGTAAAGTCATTAACATATTAAATGTGTTAATGGTGTCAATTTTGACTTAAGTGGATGGACAATGAATCCCAGCTGTTCAAACAATTGTTTAGTGGCAACCACTGCCTAACATGCCGATTCATAAGTTATTCCCACAATAAGGATATCATCCAACTATACCATTACTCAATGATTTTGGTGTTGCAGCAGTCCCAACGCTGGTTTAAAATTTTTACCCTCGTTGGATATTGAATAGCAAGGATATTAAAGATTAATACTTGCCATACAGTAGCCTGCTGAAAACTAAGTCTTTAGCACTGCTAAAAGTATCCATTTTTAAAATGAATATATTGCACAACATTGTGAAGTATTGATAATCCATAATAATACGGCGACCCCCATCTTTCTTATTTCTAATAAAGATGTTTGAGACAAACCCTGTTGTTCAGGTTTGGTTTATTCCATTACCAGCATGTATATCTGTCCGGTTTATGTTGTACTGTAGGGTTTTGTTTGTGTAGAAACTCTATCAGATATCCCTTAAAACTGCTAAGGATATATCTATCCATAGATATATTACACCAAGCTTCAACATGAAGTTGCAATGTCCCTCCAACTTCCGTGCTCCCTATTAATGCTGGAGCCCCAAATTCACCTACCTCCATGGTTATCGATGGTAACCAAGTTATTTTCTTGGTTTCATACGCGGTTGTGGAGAGCCTAAAGGTTAATGTTAGGGTAGATGCTGACGTAGAGACTTTTGCATCTTCCACAGTGGTCGTCCCGGGCCAAACCCTAAACAGGACGCTGCTGCTGGGTACCTCTGCCCCATTCTTTGTAGTATAATTACAAAACACTACCTCTCTTAGGATGCACATAAGGTTAATGTCTTCCCCAGATATCCTTTGGATGCTCTAATCAGCCCCAAAGTCGAGCCTCCTCGCCAATTCTTTTACCTGTTTAGACAGGTCTCCCCCCCCCCCCCCCCCCCCCCCCCATGATATGATATGATATGCCATTTATTGTCACTATACATGTACAGTGAAACTGAAAGCTGCTCGTACTCAGTGCATACATACAATTTTACACAAAAAAAAAAAAACAAGAAACAGAAAAAACAAAACAGAAGGGAGATGGGGGGGGGGGGGAATAGGTGCACAAATTCTACGGCGCTACATACATATATACATATATACAGATGGAAGTCCGTGTTGGGCGGTGTAGTCAGTGCATGTGTGGATTTGAATTTATGGTAGATATAATTCTCGGGAAGCAGCTATTCCTGAGTCTGTTTGTCCTGGATTTGATGCACCTATAGCGCCTTCCAGAGGGCAGCAGGTCGAACAGTCCAAACGCAGGATGGGAGCTGTCTTTGGTGATCTTCTTTGCCCTGCTAAGGCAGCGGGAGGTGTAGATGTCCATCAGGGAGGGGAGAGGGCAACCAATGATCCTCTGCGCTGTCCTGGTTACCCTCTGAAGCCTCTCCCTGTCTGCCATGGTGCAGCTGCCATACCATGCTGTAATGCAGTATGTCAGCAGGCTCTCGATGGACGAGCGGTAGAAATAACGGGGTCTATAGCCCTTTGCTTACATAGTATAGCGAACTAGGGTCTAGAGCTGGCTGAATGGCCCTTCAAACTGCACATCGCAAAAATAGTGCTAATGGCATCCTTGTGGTCACTAATTTTGTCCACCTTTTTTAACATGCGGGCCAAAACTGTTATGCCCGCTATGAGACCTTTCAGAGTATTACGGATTTTAATATCCCGACTCCTAACGGCCTTCCCAACATGTCTGCAAATGCACCTGTAACAATGGCTACATTAAGAGCAGCACAATATCCCCGGGGTAAAAAAGCCTTGCCAACACTTCAGCAAAAATATTTAGCTTGAAGTTGATGGGTGGACTCACAGTCCTTCAATACTCACAGCCACCTTCTCGAGATCATTCTCAGTGTGTTTCTGCTGGCAGCACTGGCTCATCATGTTCAGCAGGTTGTTCACCTGCTCAGATTTTACCCCGTCAGACCTTCCATACCCTCCTCAGAGGCGTCTGACATTTAATGCAGCCCTTATGGGAAACTGCTGTGGGACTTATATTTATTTGCCCACTGTGGCTATCCTCCAATCCCGGAGCCTGCCACTGTGGAGAAATTTCCTCCAGCCACCGCTCCAGCCGACTTACATGCTCTCGGGCACTAGTCGTCGCGGGTGCTTTAATATATATGGGACCGCTCCTGCCGACCTTGGTGCTCTCTGGCACTAGTCGCACGCGGTATTTCCCGCAGCCGGTCCCCATGCCTACGGGCACTGGTCGTTCCCCATGGTCCTGGTACTCATGGGCACCTCTACCCATTTAGGGTGAAATTTGGCACTCGCTCCCTTATGGGAGATGCTGGTGCCGACATTCATTGCTGCCTGCTGCTGGTCATTAAGCAGGAGCAATTCTGTGTGTGGCAGCACTTCAGCTCTATACTGACATCAGTAGCTGGCTGCCTGCTGTTCAGAACACAGCAGTAACGACCTGTGGCTGTGCCCTGACGTCCTTAGCTGGCTGCCTGCTGCTCTTCAGAATACAGCAGCAACGTCTGGAAAAAAGAACCAAAGGTAAGGGAAATTTGTTCTTACCTGTACTGGTTTTCCGCCTGTCGTTTGGGAGGAAACGTCCTTCCTCCCGCAGCCCCACGGACCCCGTAGCGTAGGTCCTTGGGCTGCTGTCGGCTGTTGGCTGACGGCTACGGAGTAGTCCTGCTCTCTTCCGGGTCCCGCATCCGCTTCAATCGGCCCCAGAGCCGCTAGCGACTGCATCCAACATAGACTGCTTAGTCTGGAAAACCCCCGGGACGCGTTGCTTCGCTTCCCGCCCGGCAGCAGTCAATCTTGCCGGTGCGGGGAGCGACGTCGGGCACAGCTGTTCTGCTGCTGCTAAAAATAGCCTTTTAGGAATCCTCTCCGGAGGATTCGCGCATCGGTGGCTGCTGGCTGTCCGCTGTTTCCGCGGTTCTCCCCTCCAGCTTCCCGCAGCTCCTTGCCTTTCCTACCTGCAAGGTAAGTGGGAAAAATTTTGCAGTCTCTTACCTGCTTCTTTTGCATTTCCCTCTAGGGAGACGTCCTCTCCCATGTCTGACTCGTTCAATGCGTGTATGCGATATGACACGCATGCGTCGTAGCGGGTTTCTTTCACGTAGTCACTCACGTGACTCCGAAGTAAAATTTACTATATTGAACAGATTTCATTATCAGCAGCCACGTAGCACATCTTCCCTGTATATTTTCAATTTCCAATATGCTTGACAACATGTAAAGAACTAAGCACTAAAGTGAATTAGTGAAAGATATGCTAGTAGGTGTCTAGACTTTTTGATTGTTCAAAAAGAAAAGACACCTTTTTTGTCTATAGTAATTTAGTCTCTAACATTTTGAGGCACTGGCAATTCTGGTAAAAGGTAACAGAAATTTCATCCTAACAGAATTTACAATTTACTGCCCAAAATTTTGAGATGGGGAATAAAATGTACTCGTACTGAATATGGATGCAAATGTGGAAGTTAAATTGGTCAAGAACATTCTTGTGACAAATGATCAAATTATGTGTCTTTGGAATGTTTGGTGTAGACTTGGGGGAAATTCTTTGAATAGCATCATTGGATATATTGTATTCCACACTTATTTGAAAGATGTTTCCATTAATAGTGATTCATAATATTAAACTGCAATGGCAGTTAATACTGAATTTTTAAGTCTTTGGATTTTAGATATGAAAGTGACCGTCAGCTTGCAGTGGAAAAACTAACCGAGTCAATGTCGTTGATTTTTGCCATATCCCTGCTGAATTTGAAGATAAATTAGATTTCTTTATTTTAAACATTAATGATGTGGTACCTAGGAGCTGCTGCAGTCTGATGAAGCAAATGTTAAATCCCTCATCCATGCTCTCCATCTTTACAAGTTCATAATTTTATTTTCCATTTGCCTTATTTTATCATCAATACATTGTGTTCCATTGTTCAATCACAATTCCTTTATCAATTTTTTTTTAAAAATTCCATCAGGACCATTTCCCTTTTAAATTCTAGGAAATAAACTTATTTCCAATGAAATATTTTTATATCTGGACATTCAAACAGGAATAGACCAGTTAGTACCTCATACCAGATCTGCCGTTCGGTACTATTGTAACAATGTACCTTCTACATCAGTGTCTTTTGAGATATTCAAAATCCTATTAATCTGTTTTTTAAAAAAAATTAAAAGAAATTAAGACTTGACATCAAATGTGCTTTAAGTTTGTATACTAATTTCTTATGTGGGACCTTGTCGAAAGCCTTCTGGAAGTCCAGATACACCACATCCACTGGTTCTCCCCTATCCACGCTACTAGTTACATCCTCGAAAAATTCTATAAGATTCGTCAGACATGATTTACCTTTCGTAAATCCATGCTGACTTTGTCCAATGATTTCACCACTTTCCAAATGTGCTACGGACGGCACCATGTACAGACTCATCCACTCACCCATTCACTCACTCACCCATTCACTCACTCACCCACTCACTCACCCACTCACTCACCCATTCATGAAGTTGATGGCCTAAACTATGTGTATCCATAACAAAGTAAATTGAACATTTTCACTAATGCCAGCTTGTTGAAGTCTAATAACTTTTCTTTAACATTTATTCTCGGATCTGCCTGCGATAACTTACCGAGATAAAGTGCTCCGATCACGGGGCCTATATACTTAACATAGTGAAGCCGCTGTCTCAATTAAAAAGCGGCCGAGTCGCGAACACGGAGCCGCGGAGTGTGTTTGGATCATCTCGCATGGGGGGGGGGGGGAGAGAGTCTGTACATGGTGCCGTCCGTAGCGGCCGTTTCCAGGCCCCGAACACGGGAGAAAAACCAAGGAATATTCATTGCACTTTATAGGCTTCCATTGGAGTGAGATATGGTCAGAAATGGCTGATGTTTATGTATAAATGAATTGGTGTATGTGAACTTGAACTTGAACTAATTTATCTATGGTAATAACGGTTATTCTCATTAACATTAAGAGGAGGTTTGAATTTTATGAATTGATGTCCATACAGACTTAATGATTATGAGATTGTTTTTGTAGCCTCTGCCTGACCCTCCACTTGAACTAACTTATCAATGGACTTATCAAAACTTATCAAAAGACTTGGAATCTGATGAAGAATATTCAGATGAAGATCAGATGTAATGTAAACAAATAAATTGGGGGAATAAATGATGATATAAAGTTTTATTTTAAGGTTGATCGTTTCACTGTTTATTTGGTCAAATTATTTAAACAATGAGTGAATTACTTATGATAATGGCCTGCTGGTGAAAGACAGTGCGACAGTCCACTCACACACATCCATTTGTACGCACACTTCCATCCGTACGCACAATTCCATGCATGCGCACACACACACACATACATCCGCACGCAGACATACATGGACACATCCAGGCACACACATACATCCACACATTCACACAAACATCCACACATCCATCCATTCACACATCAATCCACACATACATACACACTTACATCCACAGATACACATTTGACAGGAATACACAGACACACACACACAAACTAGTGTTGCTTTGTTTGAGTATCTGTAGTTTGTGTGTGCGTCTGTGTATACCTCTCAAACGTGTATCTGTGGATGTATGTGTGTGTGTGCATGGATGTGTACATGTATGTCTGCGTGCGGGTGGACGTGTGTGTGAGTGCGGATGTATGTGTGTGTGTGTGCATGCATGGAAGTGTGCGTACGGATGGATGTGTGTGAGTGGACTGTCGCACTGTCTTTCACCAGCAGGCCATTATCATAAGTAATTCACTCATTGTTTAAATAATTTGACCAAATAAACAGTGAAACGATCGACATTAAAATGTGTTTAGGCCTTAAACTTCATGAGTGAGTGAATGTACATTCTCCAAATCTAATTTTTTCACATTATAAAAGGGTGCAATTAAATTAATTAAAGTCCATGCAGATTAATTTTCATAAATTCAGACTTTAGATCTTACCTTTTCAGTTCCAATTGATTCACAAAGTTTGACTGCAGCACCTCAGCAGGGACTCTGCTTTCAAGGCTTTGTCCCACTTCTATCCACTTAGCTGCACATTCTTCAGACTTCTTAATGCTTTTCTCACTAAATACAATTACGCTGCTACAAGTTTCCACGACATGTATTCCACAGAACTACAAAGAACCTTTATCGTAATCTCTATTAAAACAGCCATCCGAGGAAGTACTCTCAGCCATGTTGTGTGCTCCCTGCCTAACTAGCCTGAAACAAAGCGCGCCCACCTGGTGTCCGACTCAATGTCAAACGTGCTTTGATTGGACTAAAAAAACCCGAAAATGTTTTGTTTTTTCTCTAATTTAATTAAAAATGTGCAAGTTTTGTTCTTGATGAGTTTCAGGGATGATTTCTATAATATTTTTACACAATATGTGAACATTTCATGTTCCGTGAATTAGGTCACAAAACTGCACAAAAAAGCTCCTCGGCCCACAGCCTATAAAGGTAATAGCCCTCATTTGCAAAGGCACCATTGGGGGGGTCTCTAACATAAATATAGGCTCATTGTAGCTTAAAATTAATACTCATCGAGTAAACATCAGAGCATTCGATTCTTGGTCAGATGTGACATTTACGTCAGAAATAAGAGGTCTCTTACAGGTCTGGCACTGCCCCAGTCCCACTATGGCCGTTACCCCCACTCTCCCCATTATGGCAGTCAGTGGGGTTCAGTAAATGGGGGAACCCAGAGGATCTGTCCTGACCGTTTAATTAGACAGGTTCATGAGCCCTTAAAACCTGGGACCTCTGCTGCAGTCTCATTAAATTTCCTATTAAAGTGACTGGAAGATGCCTTGCAGGACTGTCTCCCAGCCTGGAACTGCCCCAGTCCCAATATAGCCATGACCCCCACTCTGCACACTGGCAGTCAGTGGGGCTCAGTAAAGGGAGGAACCTATAAGAACTGCCCTCACCCATTAATTAGGCTGCTTCAGGAGCAGGACCTCTGCGACAGTGTCATTAAAAAATCTGTCAAAATTATATTCATCATTTTTATTTTTATATAATATAATTATACTTTTTATTTTTATTTTTTATTTTATTTTTATTAGAAGTACAGTAAATTACAGTAATACACATCACATATATCTTATTACATTTTTTGTACCACATCGTTTTTCGAGCTTTAAAAAAGGTAGAAATAAAAGAAGTAAGGAAAGTGAGCAAGAATCGTGAAGGTGCAGGAAAGTGTTGGGAAAAGAAAGCCCCTTAGGGAAGAAGTTAGAGAAGAAAGGAAATAAGACCTTAGAAAGATAAGGAAAAAAAAGGAAAAACAATCGCTCTATTGTAACACAAAACTCCGCAAAAAAGGATATACCAACCATGTTTTTAAAATTTTATTTTATACCCCCCGTTACCAGATCCTGGTACCATTTATATTTTAAATTACTATTGCACCTTATGCTTGTAATAGTTTCATAAATGCAGACCACGTCTTTTGGAAGTGGTCAGCTTTGCCTGCTAGGAGTAGTCCCATCTCTTCCAAGTGTAGTGTTTCGAACATGTTTGAAATCCACATTTTTATTGTCGGCATTTTTCCAAAATTTGAGTATAAGCTTTTTTCCCATTATTAGCCCATAATTAAGTAAGTTCTTTTGAAACACGTTTAATTTGGGGTTACCTTCCGATATTCCAAAAATAATCCATTCTGCTTTTGGTACAAGTATTATTTTAAATAATTTTGTGAAAATTTCAAATATTTCGTTCCAGAATTTTTGGATTTTTATACAAAAAACAAAAGAGTGCGCTGTGGTAGCTTCTTGTGACTGACATTTATCTATATTACTAAAACTCTGTTCTTGACCGGTTTTGGCGATCTGTGCTGCGATTTCCGAGAGAACGCAGCCACCTACGGCCGCCATTTTTGGCCACCTTGCTCAGAGCCCCCCTCCGCCGTATGTGTGCCGAGAATATTTCCCGTCGTTGAAATATGACAGAGATATTAATGAATTTTACAAAATTCTCCATTCTCTCTGCTGCCCCCGCTGGCAGCAGGGGGAGGGACTATAAAACCAGGAAGTGGTGTGCCTCAATCAATCTCTTCAAGATGGAGGAAGGCAGAGGGTCACGTTTCTCTGAGCTGTGAATAAAACTGAGCACATGTCCACACAACTATGAGTAAGTACCCTTAATGTGGTTTGAAAATGAAAATATGGTTAAAGTAAAAAAGCACTGCCTGCAAATGGTTGTTTGGGTTGAAATAAAAAAGGCACTCTCCCTCTCCCCTCCTCTCTTCTCCCCCCCCCCCCCCTCCCCCCCCCCCCCCTCCCCCCCCCCCCTCTCTCTCCCCCCCCCTCTCTCCCCCCTTCTCTCTCTCCCCATCCCTCTCTCCTTCTCCTCTCTCCCCCCCTCTCTCTTCCCGTCTCTCCGCACTCCTCCTCTCTCTCCCCTCTCTTTGCTCCACCCCTCTCCCCTCTCTTCCTCTCCCCATCCTCCCCTCTCCTCCTCCCCTCTCTCTCCCCATCTCTTCCGCTCACTCCCCCCCCTCTCTCCCCCCCTCCTCTCTCCCCTCCCCCCTCCTCTCCCCCCCTCTCTTCTCTTCTCCTCCCCACCCTCCTTTCCCTCTTGCCCCTCTCTCTGTGTTTCTGTCTCTCTCTCTGTCTCTGCCCCTTCTCTCTCTCTGCCCTCGCTCTCATTCCCCCCCCCCCCCCCTAGATGTGACTGCAATTGGGGGGCTATGCGCCAGTTAATACCTTGGTTATGGGGTAAAAGGAAAAAATTAATAATATTAATATATATCAGGGGGGGTAATTAGCGTGAGGGCGGGGGGGGGGGATAGTTAGGTTGGGTGACGCTGCATGCCGCCTCCCCCCCCCCCCCCAACCGCACGTTGGGGGACCAGAACCAACGGGTCTGCACTTGGTCTAGTTATGCCTATATTTTATATATATATATATGACTTGTAGATATGACTGTAAATTATACTTAATTATATATAATTACAGTCATATTTACAATATATATATATATATATATAATGTAGGTAGAATAATATAATTTAAATGGACTGCAACGCGGAAATAGGCTGCTCATGGTGTAATATGGGCATTGGCCACTAGATGGCACTTATTTTCCCGATCTCATTTTCTAATTAGTTTAATTAATTAATGTGCAACTTTTGGCACTGGCGAGTTATGACATCCTTCTCAATTATATTTCATCTAAATCTGTGGAAGATTTCATGTAGTTCCGTGACGTGGGTCATGAAAATCGATTTCTAGACACATTTTTGATGCTCAGCCCACAGCCTAATGCAAGCATTTCAGACCCCAGCCCCAGTTGCACTCTGAACTTGTGGTATGGCTGCACAATACGCAGTATAATTCTTTTTCCTGGTTGCCAGGAATGCAGAGTTGAGCCGGGTTTTATGTGTGAAGCAGACATGAGAGACCAATGGTCTACTGTTGCTCTGTTACAAAATTTTTATTTGTGCATACTGCTGCTTTTAAGTTGTAAACTGTCCTGATTTAGATTTTTATCCCTTGTTCTTCATTATCATTGGATCTAAATCCTGGCATTCCTACAAGTGAAATTTTAGTCTTTGATTTCCAATTTATTTTAAATATGTTTTGCTTATTTGGGGGAAAATGATTGATTAAAATAAAGCCACCTATGTGTAGTTTTGAAACATTAATCCATCCATATTGATTAGGAGAGCAAAATGTTTACAATGTTTCAGGAGCATCTAAGATTATAAGTTCATCAGACATTTATACTACATTTATTTAAACCTGTATAAAGATTTTTTTCTAAATGAACAGGACTCAAGGGCCTAGCTATAGGGAGAGGCTATGACTCTATTCCTTGAAGCACAGGAGGATGTTCTAGGTATATAAAATCATGAAAGGAATAGATCGGGTAGACGCACAGAGTCTCTTGCCCGACATGGAGGAATCGAGAACCAGAGTATATATGTTTAAGGTGAGGGGGGGAAAGATTTAATAGGAACATGATGAGTAACTTTTTCTCACAAAGGGTGATTGGTGTATGGAATAAGCTGCCTGAGGAGGTACACAAAAAAGCTGGAGAAACTCAGCGGATGCAGAAGCATCTATGGAGCGAAGGAATTAGGCAACGTTTCGGGCCGAAACCCTTCTTCAGAATGATAGGGGGTGGCGGGGAGAAGGAAGGAAAAAGGAGGAGGAGGAGCCCTAGTGCTGAGGGATGGGAGGAGACAGCCAGAGGCCTGAGGAAGGGGAGGAGACAGCAAGGGCTAACAAAATTGGGAGAATTCAATGTTCATGCCCGCAGGATGCAGACTCCCCAAGCGGAATATAAGGTGCTATTCCTCCAATTTCCGGTGTTGCTCACTCTGGCCATGGAGGAGACCCAGTACAGAGAGGTTGGATTCGGAGTGGGAGGGGGAGTTGAAGTGCTGAGCCACCGGGAGGTCAGGTAGGTTCTTGCGTACCTAGCGGAGGTGTTCGGTGAAACGATCGCCCAACCTCCGCTTAGTCTCACCCTTGCCTGAGGAGGTGGTTGACGCAATGTTTAAGAAACATTTAGTCAGGTAAGTCAAAGTCAAATTTATTCGTCACATGCACCAATGCAGGTGCAGTGAAATGAATTTTCCAGGCAGCGATACATTTTAAAAAAGAACACACAATACACAATAGAATTTAACGCAAACATCCACCACAGCATTCTCCACTGTGGTGGAAGGCAACAAAGTTCAGTCAGACCTCCTCCTTTGTTCATCCATGGTCGGGGCCATAAACCCTCCGTAGTCGCCGCTTCGGACGGCCGGATGTATAGGCCCTCTCGTAGGGATGATCTAAACTGCGGCATCAGGACGGTCGAACACACTCTGCAGCTTGGAGCACCCGAATCACCACTTTCCTTGGTGATCACCAACGGAGCGGCAGAACACCAGCGCGCACCAAGCCAGCTCGGCCCACCAGAAGCACCAACAGACGGCGACGCGTACGAAAACACCGCCGGGGACGCAGAGGTGGGTTAAAGGCCAGGTTAGAGCTAGCCCCACACAGGGGAGCGATTCCTAGCCTTTTCCTCGCCAACGTGCGTTCACTGGTAAACAAAATGGATGAACTCCGGCTAAGGATCACCTCCCACAACAGGATCAAGGACTGCAACATCCTGATCTTCACGGAAACTTGGCTCAACACTGATGTTCCTGACAGCGCCATCCAGCTATCGGGCGTCATTTACTCCGAGCGGACAGGACATCAGACTCCGGTAAGACCAGAGGTGGGGGCCTGTGCATTTATGTAAACAAAGCATGGTACATGGACTCCACCATCATCGAGAGTCACTGCTCAGCTAACCTTGAGTTCCTCTTGGTTAGATGCAGACCGTTCTATCTGCCCAGAGAGTTCACCTCCACTGTTGTGACTGCAGCCTATATCCCTCCTGATGCTAATGCCAAGCTTGCAATGAAAGAGCTGCATACTGCCATTAGCAATCAACAGACGCACAACCCCGAGGCAGCCTTCATTGTTGCGGGTGACTTCAATCACTCTAACCTGAAGACTGTACTCCCCAAATTCCACCAACATGTATCCTTCCCCACTAGAGTAGACAAGACACTGGACAAAGTCTACACCAACATGGCTGAAGCTTACAAAGCCATCCCCCTCCCCCACCTTGGTCAGTCTGATCACATCTCATTGTTCCTGCTCCCTAAGTACTCCCCATTCATCAGATGGGTTAAACCAACTGTGAGGACAGTTAAAGTCTTGTCAGAGGAAGCGGACTTCACACTTCAGCAGTGTTTTGGAAACACTGACTGGAAGGCGTTTGCAGCCCAGGCCACCCTTGACTCCCACACGGACATTGATTCCTACACATCCTCTGTTCTGGACTTTATAAACTCCACCATCAATAGTGTCACCTCCCTCAAACAGATGACCATATACCCGAATCAGAAGCCATGGATGAACAGCGAGGTCAGGCTACTGCTGAAAGCACGGGACACCGCTTTCAGGTCAGGCGATGCTCGAGCCTACAGTTCATCCAGGGCTAACCTGAAGAGGGGCATCAGGAAAGCCAAGCACTGCCATAAGCTCAGGATCGAGGAGCACTTCAACAATAACTCCGACCCCCGACGCATGTGGCAAGGCATCCAGGCCATCACGGACTACAGACCCTCCAACACCACCCCCACATCCAGCGACACCTCCTTCCTTGAGGAGCTTAATCGCTTCTATGGCCGCTTCGACAGGGACAATCTAGTGACAGCCATCAAGGCTGTGCTACCTGCCGATCACCAACCCCTCACACTCACCCCCTACGACGTATATGTGGCACTGAGTAGGACTAATGCACGTAACGCTGCTGGCCCTGACGGCATCCCCGGGCGCGTGCTCCGGGCCTGTGCTGCGCAGCTGACAGACGTCTGGACTGACATCTTCAACCTGTCACTTGCCCAAGCAGTTGTCCCCACTTGCCTTAAAACCACCTCCATCGTGCCAGTGCCAAAACACTCCACTGCGGCAAGCCTCAACGACTTCCGCCCAGTTGCACTTACCCCCATCATCACCTAGTGCTTCGAGAGGCTGGTCCTGGCACACCTCAAAAGCTGCCTACCCCCCACACTGGATCCCTATCAGTTTGCCTACCGCAAGAACAGGAGTACGGAGGATGCCATCTCAACGGCACTTCACTCCGCCCTCTCCCACCTCGACAACAGAGACACTTATGTAAGAATGCTGTTCATCGATTACAGCTCAGCATTCAACACCATTATACCATCAAAACTGATCACCAAACTCGGTAACCTGGGCATCGACCCCTCCCTCTGCAACTGGATACTGGACTTTCTAACCAACAGACCCCAGTCTGTGAGGTTAGACAAGCACACCTCTTCAACCCTCACCCTGAACACCGGCGTTCCACAGGGCTGTGTGCTGAGCCCCCTCCTCTACTCCCTCTTCACCTATGATTGCACACCTGTACATGGTACTAACACCATCATCAAGTGTGCAGACGATACAACGGTGATTGGCCTCATCAGCAACAACGATGAGTTGGCCTAGGTCCAGCACTTAGCAGCATGGTGCGCTGACAACAACCTGGCCCTTAACTCTAAGAAGACCAAGGAGATCATTGTAGACTTCAGGAAGTCCAGAGGCGGCACGCACACCCCCATCCACATTAACGGGACGGAGGTGGAACGTGTTTCTAGCTTCAGGTTCCTGGGAGTCAACATCTCCGATGACCTCTATTGGACCCACAATACCTCTACTCTGATCAAGAAGGCTCATCAGCGTCTCTTCTTCCTGAGGAGACTGAAGAAGGTCCATCTGTCTCCTCAGATCCTCATGAACTTCTACCGCTGCACCATCGAGAGCATCCTTACCAACTGCATCACAGTATGGTATGGCAACTGCTCTGTCTCCGACCGGAAGGCATTGCAGAGGGTGGTGAAAATTGCCCAACGCATCACCGGTTCCTCGCTCCCCTCCATTGAGTCTGTCCAAAGCAAGCGCTGTCTGCGGAGGGCACTCAGCATCGCCAAGGACTGCTCTCAGATCCCGCTGACGGGACATCCACAGCTGGTCGGCGAGCTCAGCCAGCGCCTGCGTGTCGGAAAAGGGATCGGTGGGGAGTTGCAGGCAGATGTCGGGCGGGAGCTGCTTAAGGTAAGCATATTTAAATAAAAAACAGGGCTCGTGGTCACCCATGAGGGCGAGCATGTCCTCCAGGAGGGCCGACGGCCGGCGATCACCTAGGCTGTCCATTAGGAGAATCCGAGCTGCCCGCTCAGATTCGCTAAGGCCAAACCTCCTGATGAGCAGGGCCTTGAGGCCCCTATATTTGTTAGTTAACGCGAGGCGCTGTGGTAAGATTTAACCCGCCTCGCAGTCACCTGGTCATAAGCGCTGACCACATAAAAGTACTCAGTTTCATCTACCGTCACCCCTCGCAGAGCAAACTGCCTCTGTCTGCTGTAACCAGATATCAGGCTCTTCGGTCCACAAAGTCGGGAGATTCAGCGCAACGACATTGTTTTCCATCACGATGCGTGATGAACGTCGGGGTCACCAGTTGCAGTGACCTGGATGAGATCAGGAAAAGGCCAGACGCCAGGCAGGTTCGGAAGTCGTGTAATGAAGCATGGCAAACACACAGAACGCCCGCGAGCCGGCACCCAGAAAACCCCGTGGGCAGACAATTGTCCCTGTCCCTCAAGAGCCGAGGGGGAGGACCCAAGGAGTGGCCTAACCCCCAGGGACTGCCACATTTGCTTATTAATCTGTCTTGTAAAAGTAAAAGCACCAACTGACACGAGAAAGTAGAATTCCATGCTGCATAAATGGTGGCTTATTTGCAAGATAGGCAATTAGTGTAGTTACTTAATCATTGACAAAAACTAAGCCCAGTCTGTTCATTGCTTCAACACTTAATCAGTTAAGAGATGGAACTGGGATAGGCACATTTTAGGGTTGTTAATAACTTCTGCTGGGTTCTGATAAAGACCTAAGCTTATCTTTGCCAGCCATTTGGACATAGTAAGCTTAGTTCAGCTTCACCTCAGAATTGGATCATAAAATACTATGTTATGTTGGTGCGATATATGGAATGAACAATAATATTAACTGATGCTTAACAGTGGGGCTCTTGTTACATGAGACGGTTTCTGTTAAACTCGCAGCTATCTATCGAGTTTTAACAAGCAAAAGGATGGGAAGTGAAACCATTCACTAAATCTATGTTAGTTCACATATTAACCATAATGTTGGATAATGGTTTACTCTTCTCTCATCATGATTAGAGACTCAAATTAAAGTGGAATTTGTTTTAATTGTTAGTTCCATTCATGTACTGAATAATTAGTGAGTGGTTTCACTTCCTACCCTGTTGGTTGTTAAAACTCGATAGATAGCTGTGAGTTTAACAGAATGTCTCATGTAACAAGAGCCCCACTGTTAAACATCAGTTAACAATATTGTTCATTCCATATTTCGCACCAACACAATAAAAGCTCTTACTTGTATCATGATTTTTTCAGTAAAGTTTTCGAATATGCTCCGCAGTAGTTTTGCAATTTTAATTGACAAAGCATTCATGGTTTGGAAATTACATCAGGCCTCAAGAAGAAAACAGTTCAACAGGTCAATGTCCAACAAAAGACTTGAGGCATAAAGAACACGTGGTGAGTGGAAATAGTGCAGGAGATCCAATATCTCAGATGTCCATGAAAAGTGTGGATTCTTCAGTAATGTTAAGGTTATCAATAGCACCAACACCAAAAGGCCCAGCATGCTGAGAGGAGAGTTAATCAAAGATGGAGAGGTAGTCAGTACCCATTGGAAGGAGCTTGTGCAAAATTCCTTAACTAAGGTTCTATTCCTCCGGTGTTCTTGACGCTAATCCACAACACATCTATGTTTAAGGTGAAGTGGGGAAAATTTAATAGAAACCTGAGGGATAACTTTGTTACACAAATGGGTGGTGGGTATATGGAACGAGTTGCCTGAGGAGGTAGTTAAGCCAGGTACTTTCGTAACATTTAAGAGAAATTTGGACAGCTAACAAAGGTTGGGTTTAGAGGGGTATGGGCCAAGCACGAGCAGATGGGATTAATGTAGATGTGGCATGTTGGTTGGCATGAGTATGTTTAGAGGGGCCTGTTTCCACGCTGTGTAACTATTTGATGTCTACTAGTTCAGTCTCACTGTAGCACCATGCCAACAAATGCAAGAAACCACATCAACTGAAAAACAAGGATTCTGTAACTGATTTCCCTGCTGAGGATCTAATATTAGGCAGAGAGGAGTTTCACATAGACCTTGGCAACTTTATCGTGCCACTGCAGGGAGAAGCTCAAGGCTTTGGAAAACAAGGAGGCAGAAATGATTACAGAACTGCTGAGTGGTCTCTATTCTGTCTTTGAAGCTCCTCTCAGTGGCCATTACATTGTGTTTTCAGGAAGCATCGTGTGTGTAGGAAGGAACTGCAGATGATGGTTTTAACTGAAGATAGACACAAAAAGCTGGAGTAACTCAACAGGTTAGACAGAATCTCTGGAGGAAAGGAAAATATTATGTTTTGGGTTGGGTCTGAAAAAGGTTCCTGCACTCCTTTGGAATGTGGAAGGAAACAAGAGCACCTGGAGAAAACCCATGCGATCAAAGGGAAAATGAGCAAACTCCATACAGACGGCACCCATATTCAGAATCAATTCCGGGTCTCTGGCACTTTTAGGCAGCAACTTTATGGCCAATGTACTGCCCCATAGTCTTGAACTGAATTAAAACATACATTCGCTGTAATGGGGAACATAGCGTCACTTAGAGATTTAAGACTGAAAATGGATAGTTTCTTTTTTTTTTAGTAACCAATAAGTTATCAACGTATAATTTTTGTGTGTTGGAAAATAAAATATAGTGGCACAGCTGGTGGACTTGCTGCCTCACACGCCAGAGTTCTGTGTTCGATCCTGTCCTCGGACACTGTCTGGGTTGAATTTGCACATTCTCTCAGCAAGTGTGCGTCTTTTCTCCCACATCCCAAAGGCGCATTGGCTTTGTAGGTTAACTTGTCTCGGTAAAATTGCCCCTAATGTGTAGGGAGTGGGTGAGGAAAGTGGGATAACAGAGCTTGTGTGAATGGGTAGACAAAACTGCTGGAGAACCGCAGCGGGTGAGTCAGCATCTATGGAGCGAAGGAAATAGGCCGACATTTCGGGTCGAGACCCTTATTCAGACTGATGTGAGGGTGGTGGGAGGCGGGAAGAAAAAAGGAAGAGACGGGGACAGTGGGTTGAGGTAGAGCTGGGAAGCGGAGGAGAAAGCAGGGAGTACCTGAAATTAGGGAAGTCAATGTTCATACCGCTGGGGTGTAAACTGGCCAAGCGAAATATTAGGTGCTGTTTCTCCAATTTGCAGTGGGCCTCACTCTGGCCATGGGGGAGGCCCAGGACAGAAAGGTCGGATTCGGAATAGGAGGGGGAGTTGAAGTGCTGAGTCACCGAGAGATCAGGTTGGCTATTGCGAGCCGAGCGGAGGTGTTGCGCGAAGCGATCACCAAGCCTATGCTTGATCTCACCGATGTAGAGCAGCTGACACCTAGAGCAGCAGATGCAATGGATGAGGTTGGAGGATGTGCAGGTGAACCTCTGCCGCACCTGGAAAGACTGCTTGGGTCCTTGAATGGAGTCAAGGGGGGAGTTAAAGCGACAAGTATAGCATTTCCTGCGGTTGCAAGAGAAAGTGCCAGGAGAGGGGGTGGTTTGGGTGGGAAGGGACGAATTGACCAGGGAGTTATGGAGGGAGCGGTCTCTGCGGAAAGCCGACGGGGAGGAGATGGGAAGATGTGGCCAGTGGTGGAATCGCGTTGGTCGACAAAGCTGGAGAAAATCAGCGAGTGAGGCAGCATCTATGGAGCGAAGGAATAGGCGACATTTCGGGTCAAGACCCTTCTTCAGACTGATGTCGGGGGGGGGGGGGGGGGGGGGGGTGGGGAAAAAGAAAGCAAGAGGCGGAGACAGTAGGCTGTGGGAGAGCTAGGAATGGGAGGGGAAGGAGGGAGAAAGCAAGGACTACCTGAAATTGGAGAAGCCATTGTTCATACCGCTGGGGTGTAAACTACCCAAGCGAAATATGAGGTGCTGTTCCTCCACTTTGCAGTGGACCTCACTCTGGCCATGGAGGAGGCCCAGGACAGAAAGGTCGAATTCGGAATGGGAGGGGAAGTTGAAGTGCTGAGCCACCGGGAGATCAGGTTGGTTATTGCGAACTGAGTGGAGGTGTTGTGCGAAGCGATCGCAAGGCCTGCTCTTGATCTCACCGAGGTTGATCATGCGCTGAATAATTCAACCAAATTTTTGCTTGGAAGTGGAAAGAAATAATAGAAATTGCATTTATTGCAATGTGTAAAAGGAGATGAGATACTATATTGTAATTTTGCTGCATGTCATTGTGGTATATACCATGTCTTGATTGGTGAATATGTTTATTTTGTGACTTTATTTGAAGCAGAAATAATATGCGAATGCTTCATTGACCATAATTCCGACTGGTAACTACGCACTTCATCCGAGCACATTATCGCACGTGTCAGGCAAGCCGTCGTAAATGACCACCTAAACTCATTTGGCAACCGAAAAAGCTGCCGAGGTTGCCAGGCTGGCATCAGAGAAAAAAAGAGAGCCTCGTAGTGCCCAAAATTGCTCACAATATTCCAAAAGCGGCCTTGCCAGCGCCTTATAGAGCCTCAGCATTACATCCCAGCCCTCTTGAAATAAACGCTAGCAGTTTGCTTTCTTTACTACCGATTCGACTTGCAGATTAACTTTTTGGGAATCCTCAAGTCCCTTTGGACCTCCAATTTCTGGATTCTCTTCATATTGCACCTTATCTGAATGAATGGGGAAATATTCAATTTATGTCGCCTTCTCTGTGGAACTAAGGGTACTTCTAGCTTCTGTGATAGTGCTACTAGAACAGATTCTCATGTTTCCTTATGACTTTGAAGGAGGCCGTTTGACTTGTTGACGTTATGCCGATTCTAATAACTACTATCAATCCTGTGCCTTCTCTATTTCCTTTATCCTCTTTTCTCGGCTCCACATCAAATCCTACCTGATTCTCCTACCACCCATCCACACTGCAGGAAATTTAGTGTAATTAATGTATCCGCAAAGCAGCTTGTCTTTGTGCTGTGGGAGAAAACCAGGGAAACCCAATGTGAATGTGGGCCACATGGACCAATCTCTACTCAATACAAATATGAGAACCTATTTTTAATCAAAGCATTGCGCATTTTATTTTTAAATTAAGTAATAATGGCAAGATTTATTTTTGAAAATTATCTATTTGTCAAACTCCACTATTACTCTTGTGTTAATTATAGGGAGCAACTTTAAGTATCACATTGACTAAATGATAGCCTGCATCAAAAAAAATTGCCACAATTATTAAATTATCAATTTCAGCAACTTTAGTAGTATGAAAATTCATGCAGAAGACAAGATCATTTCAGATCGTGCACATTAAATTGGGACATTTTACCAAACTGGAAAAAATGCTCTATAGTCACTCAAATAAGCAAACATTTGCTCCAGCTTAGACCTTATTGTGCTAAGTATATAAACAAGAAAGAGTAGCTCCAGTAAAGTTTGATTCCTTGGTGGATGAGATGAGGGAATTAACAATGGGAATTCCTTCATATGGAATCCCCTGAGGTAGAGAATGAGGAATTGGTAGAAACGTTGTACAAATATTTGGTATCGTTCTTTATTCCAATAATAATAGAGAATTTGGGAGCAAAATGGAGGAATTCAAAAACTATCACAATCATAAAAGATAGGAAACTTAATGGCACTATACACTGACAAGTTTCCTGGATGTGATAGCCCGCAACCTAGATTGATAAAATAATTGACTGCAATATTAGTGGATGCATTTGTTGTGATTTATGAATGTTTATGAGGTCTGCCAAAAGGACCCAGCAAACTGCAAAACTATAAATTTAATATCCTTATTCAAGAAAATAAGGAGTTCTCTGAAAGTGCAACAAACAAGGTAGATAAAAGGGATTTGCTTTTCCTTGAATGTGCCTGATGTCACTGGAGAATTGCAGAACGAAGTCCAAGTGGCGAATTTCCCGCAGTGAATAGTTCCCCACACTTGTACGAGTAGAGCATGTGAACGGTTGGTGATCCGTATAATTAGTGAAGGGACGGCCTTTCAACAGATGGTGGAAATGCTTGACAGCAAGGTACATAGCCAAATGTTCTCGCCCGAACGTACGGTGCCTCATCTGAGTGGGTGATAATTTTGCCGAAAAGAATGCCAGAGGCTCCCACCTGCCATTGATTCGCTGCTTCACGACGGTTCCCACGCCGTTGTTGGAGTCATCAGCGGTGAGTGAAAATAAGGCATTGGGCCTCTGATGGACCAGCATAGTTGCTTCGGCGAGAGTCCTCTTAGCTGCGTTGAAGGATTGCACTGCATCCTCCTGTAAACACAACAGTTTCTTTGAAGACGATTTGTCAGAACCTTTGAGTACGTTGGTCAAGGGTAATAGGGAACCTGCGGCGTTCGGTAGAAAGCGGCGGTATAAATTCATCATCCCCAAAAATCACTGTAATTGGTTAAACGAATTTAAGGCTGAGTAATTTCAGATTTCCTGCACCTTTGATTCGCCGGGCAGGATGCCATTCTCCATCACGCGATGCCCGAGGAAAGAGAGTTCGCGAGCGCCAAACACTCATTTGTTCGTGTTAATGACATTACCATATTCGTCAAGTTGCCGAAACAGTAATCCGAGGTGTTTCTTGTGTTCACCTTCACTGGAGCTCGCTACCAGCACAATGTATGCGTAGACGAAATCAAGACCGGAGAGTACGTGATCCATGAAACGCTGGAATAATTATGCTGCATTTTGTAAACCAAACAGTATCCGTAGAAATTCCAACGTCCTGAACAGAGTGACCACAGTGTGAACACCATATTTCCAGTGTTTCCAGCAAATGTGTTGGGTGTTGCCTCAACCCCGCCACGATCCCTGAGGTTTGTGTTAAACCTGAAATGGGGATGGTTCTGCTGGGCTGCCAAAGTCTCGACTTGCGCAGTGAGCATTGCAATTTGCTGTTCCTGCTGTGCATTCTCCGTCTTTACTGTTGTTGCATTAACCACAGTCACCTGCAGCGCAGTGGTTGTCACCTTGACAATGTCGATCTGTTTTGCGAGCTCATCTATGCTGGCCAATTGAAACATACTTATCAGATGCCCCTGGACCCACAATACCGCAACACTGGTCAAGAAGGCTCACCAGCGTCTCTTCTTCCTGAGGAGACTAAAGAAGGTCCATCTGTCTCCTCAGATTCTGGTGAACTTCTACCGCTGCACCATCGAGAGCATCCTTACTAACTGTATCACAGTATGGTATGGCAACTGCTCTGTCTCCGACTGGAAAGTTCTGTAGAAGGTGGTGAAAACTG
Organism: Leucoraja erinaceus; assembly: GCF_028641065.1. Classification (NCBI taxonomy): domain Eukaryota; kingdom Metazoa; phylum Chordata; class Chondrichthyes; order Rajiformes; family Rajidae; genus Leucoraja; species Leucoraja erinaceus. Next base: position 19,066,827 of record NC_073381.1, on the reverse strand, counting down.
CCCAACGCATCACCGGTTCCTCACTCCCCTCCATTGAGTCTGTCCAAAGCAAGCGCTGTCTGCGAAGGGCGCGCAGCATCGTCAAGGACTGCTCTCACCCCAGCCACAGACTGTTTACCCTCCTCCCATCCGGGAGCCGCTACAGGTCTCTCCGTTGCCGGACCAGCAGGTTCAGGAAAAGCTTCTTCCCTGCGGCTGTTACACTACTTAACTCTGCACCTCGGTGATTGCCAGTCACCCCCCCCCCCCCCCCACTCCTTCCCCCAGAAAAATTGAACTACCACTACTGTATGTACGTATATATATTTATTGCTCATTATTCTATGTTCGCTTTTCTGGGTGAGATGCTAACTGCATTTCTTTGTCTCTGTACTGTACACTGCACAATGACAATAAAGATCCGAATCTGCACCTGAGTAGGCATGCAGCAGAGAAACGTCCGTTTCCAGACATCGCTGTCAATCTTTCTGTCTACCGCCAGCCTTTGCCATCTCTGCAGCATTTGTGATGGCCTCCTATCGCCGAGATTATCATCTCCCAGCAGCTTGGAAATGCAGGCTTGCTTTGAGGGCTTCGTTCGTTCCAAGATAGCGGATTTAAGCACGTCATATGGCGTTATTTCTTCAGGATTAAGGAGCACATGCTCTACTCCCCAAACGATCTGCTCTGGAAGAGGAGCTGCTAGGAACGCAAATTTTGTCCGTAGGCTTGTGGCATTGAGGGAATGAAATCGAGCTTCTAGTGTTGAAAACCACGCTCTCGCGTTGGTTGTAAAAAGAGTTGGGACGTCGAGTTTTACTTCATCGACTGACACCGTGTCACTTTTATCGTCATACATTTTGTGAGTGAGTGGAAGTTTGCATGTAGCAACGCGGTCACCAGTTGTAGGATCGACTGAATCCCACGAAGAAAGCAATGAACAAACTACACTTAACCAAGTCAGACACCTTATGCCACGTTTATTCCAGAAGCCCCTTTTACCTAAATTCTCACCAATCATAACCTGTGTGCAGATAAGGCCAATTAGTGCGTCTGACCTTGGAATTGTTATTGAGCTCTTGTGGCTGGACCCTCTCGTGAGGTTGCTGGCGAGTCAACAGCGGTGACAGGCTGTATGCAAAACCAACGTGGGTGTGAAGGTGCCACATCACTACAATAATAAACAATGACTAATTTAATTATAAATTTAGTTGTATTCTTTAATGTTGTGCGGGCCAATTCAATTTTGGATATGTGCTTAGAATATTTTCGGTGAAACTGACATTATTTAGCAGGGTAACTTATAATGACCCTTTGGATATTTTAACTGCGTATGAGTTAATTATGTTCAGCCTTAAATATAATTTCCAGATATTTTTAGGAACTGAAGAAAATTAGAGAAAAATAATCACTTTGAGGACATTAAAAATATTTCCATGTTTTGACTGGGTTTCTACAAATGTACTTGATTTAAACCAGTTAATGATTGCAAGTATGATTTCAGTATCCATATTTGGTTGAACATATAGTAATTTTATATATATGATTTCCTGGTCAAAGTGTAGTCAGGATGTATCTATACAATATATTGTAATTTTGCTTGTTGGTTTATTGATATGTTGAAACATTCCAAAAATGTAGGTTGTTAATGTTCAGCTACCCACACTGTTCTGACATTGATTGATATGTTTACTCATCCTTGAGATTTCCTCGCAGTGCCCGGCATAGTTGTAGATAGCAGTAAGCTTCTGCACGTACTGCACGTAGCAAGATCATTAAGAACATTGCCTGTCTGGCACACTTCCAATACCAGGAAGTTCACACAAGTTCATTTTAATCTGGGGTGGTGGCTAAATTCGCATACAATAGTGTGCAAGAAGAGGAAAACGGAACATCTGTTGTAAAAATAGTATTATTTCACGAGATACTGTTTTTATTTGATAGTTTTGAGCGTTTGTGATGGTAGCTTTGTAAGTTTGTGGGCTATTGGAACAGATGATAATTGTTTTGAAAAACATTTATTTTGCACATTAAATAATTCTTTACCTGTGGCTTTTGCAGCTGTCTACTGAAAGAGTTTTAATGGACTTGAGCACAGGATATTCTGGAGGTGTAAAAGCATACCAGTGCACGTGACAAATTTCATAATCTGATAATCAGTAATCTGAATTTTTTAATTAAACTCGACCAAGGAGGACCCGTTGGGTCCCGTCCCCTCAACGTGCGGTTGCGGGGGAGGGGGGAAGGTTGGGGGTGGCGCGGTGTCACAGGGGAGGGCTGGTTCCCTAATTATGAAGTCTCTATCTTCAATAGTGGATGGGTTAACCATGTAAAGTCAATCCCCAAGTTCTGTGAGAGATATACCTCCAAAAAAGCTGTAGGTTGAAACTCTGTAACTCAAAAGGTTGCCTATGGCAAGGGGGATAAGGATCTGGACCCAATGTTTGTTATATGTGTTTCATAATAAAGGGATTCTTAAATATAAAATAATGGATTTGGCTTATAGCCTTTATTCATAAAAGTATTCATTGACTTTTGAGTTTGGTATCATCGAGATGGCGGAAGGCTGTTTTTCGGACTGGAAGCCTATGACTAGTGGTGTGCCTCTGGGATTGGTGCAGTGCCAATTGCTGTTTGTGGTTTATTAACAATGGAGATGAGAATGTGCAAGGCATAATTAGTAAGTTTGCAGAAGACACAAAAGTAGGTGGTAGTGTAGACAATGCAGAGGGTTATCAAAAATTACAACAGGTTCTTGATCAGCTGGGCAAGTGGGCTATTGAAGAATAACTTATAATGTGGAAGAATAACTTATAATGTTCAATGCAAATAAGTATGTAGCATTGGGTACTCAAATCAGGGCAGGACCTTCGCAATGAATGGTGGAGCCCTGGGAGTGTTTTTGAGCAGAGAGATCTAGGATACAGGTGCACAGTTCCCTGAAAGTGAACAGGTAGATAGGGTGGCAAGGAATGCTTTTGGTACATCAGCCTTAATTTGTCAGGGTATTAAGTACAGAAGTGGGACATCATGTTGTCGTGCCCCTAATATGCTTAAACAGACAAAAAACAAATAAAATCAGTGATCAAGCAGTACAATCTTTATTTGGCCGGGCGGGTGTGGTAAAACTCTTAACAGTATGCAGATTACAGACTATACAGAGTTCTCATCCCCACACAAAGGGGCAGTGATCGAATTACATGTATATACTAGAATAATCGATGATTCAGCAATACGTTATGGAAACATAGAAAATAGGTGCAGGAGCAGGCCATTCGACCCTTCGAGCCAGCACTACCATTCATCGTGATCATGGCTGATCATCCCCTATCAATAACTCGTGCCTGCCTTCTCCCCATATCCCTTGACTCCACTAGCCCCTAGAGCTCTATCTAACTCTCTTAAATCCATCCAGTGACTTGGCCTCCACTGCCTTCTGTGGCAGGGAATTCCATAAATTCACAACTCTCTGGGTGAAAAAGTTTTTCCTCACCTCAGTCTTAAATTACCTCCCCTTTATTCTAAGACTGTGGCCCCTGGTTCTGGACTTGCCCTACATTGGGAACATTTTTCCTGCATCTAGCTTGTCCAGTCCTTTTATAATTGTATATGTTTCTATAAGATTCCCCCTCATCCTTCTAAACTCCAGTGAATACACGCCTAGTCTTTTCAATCTTTCCTCGTATGACAGTCCCACCATCCCAGGGATCAATCTCGTGAAGCTACACTGCATTGCCTCAATCACAAGGATGTCCTTCCTCAAATTAGGAGACCAAAACTGTACACAATACTCCAGATGTAATCTCACCAGAGCCCTATACAACTGCAGAAGAACCTCTTTACTCCTATACTGAAATCCTCTTGTTATGAAGGCCAACATTCCATTAGTTTTCTTCACTGCCTGCTGTACCTGTATGCCAACTTTCAATGATCGGTGTACATGGACTCCCAGGTCTCACTGCGCCTCCTCCTTACCTATCCTAACCCCATTGAGATAATAATCTGCCCCCTTGTTTTTCCTGCCAAAGTGGATAACCTCACATTGATCTATATTACACTGCATCTGCCCACTCATTCAACCTGTCCAGGTCACCGTGCAACCCCCTAACATCCTGTTCACAGTTCACACTGCCACCCAGCTTTGTGTCATCCGCAAACTTGCTAGTGCTGCTCCTAATTCCCTCTTCCAAATCATTAATGTATATGGTAAATAATTGCAGCCCCAACACCGAGCCTTGCAGCACTCCACTCGCCACTGCCTACCATTCTGAAAAGGACCCGTTCACGCCTACTCTTTGCTTCTGGTCTGCCAACCAATTTTCTATCCATGTCAACACCCTACCCCCAATACTATGTGCTCTAAATTTAGTCACCAGTCTCCCGTGCGGGACCTCACCAAAGGCTTTCTGAAGGTCTAGATACACTACATCCACTGGCACCCCGTCATCCATTTTACTTGTCACATTCTCAAAAAATTTCAGAAGATTAGTCGAGCATGATTTCCCTTTCATAAATCCATGTTGACTTGGACTAATCCTTTTACTGCTATCCAAATGCCCCATTATTACCTCTTTAATAATTGACTCCAGCATCTTTCCCACCACCGAAGAGTAAAGAAACAAGCCTGTGATTTGTGAAATGGTGTCTATCCCCAGTTTTATATGATGTTATTACTTTTGCTATTTTCATTTTGTTCGGAAATTTACCGGATTGAAAAGGCAAGTTACAGATATGTTAATGGTTCTGCAATTTCTTCAATAACGTTTTTTATTATAATCATATCAATATCATTCCAATCAGTAGAGGATTTGCTTTTATATTTTCTTGCAGTGTCTATGATTTATTTTCCTTCGACTGCTCTCAGGAAGATAGAGCTAGTTTAGGGGTGAAGGAATGAGTGTTCACGTCGCGGTCCTGTTTCTATCAATCTTTCCGCCACCATGCACAAGAAGCACAAAACAGATACCATTGTGCAGATGCCGAGAAGTGTGTTTAGCTCTGGCTTGCATGTGGACCCAATAAGAAGAAGAAATAGTTTAGTAATATGTGAAAGTTGATTTCATTTAATATTTGTTTCTACCTTAAAATAAATGTACCTACAAAATAAAGGTTATTCACGTTGCACCTTAAGCAGGTTTTATGATTATACATCTAAGTTATTCTATAGGACAAATACACAATTAGGAAAATAACCTACCACTTACAGCATTACAGATTAGGTGGGCTCCGATCAGGTGGAGCTCCATTTACACTCTCATATTTAAGGAAAATATCTTATTATTTCAAAGAAGGGTAAGGGAATTGTCATGTACAAATTGAATTATTCTGTGATTGTAATATTGCTTTTTGTCATTGCTTGTTGAAAGTAAATTCTGTTTTCTGCTCTAACAGTATTTCAAATCTATTCTGTGTGTACAGTGATTTGGAATGACCCAAGTTTATGAAAGGTGCTATATTTTTTAAATATCATAGACATTTTGAGTGGTTGTGCTTATATCGACATCTCTGCTTACTTTTTGTGCATTATTCTGCAAGTTAGTTAGCTTCACGTACCTGTCAGCTCCCTTTAAACTATTAATGGAATCAACTTCTACCACTTTTTCAAGGAGAGCATTCCAGATTTTGACAAAGCTTGGGTGTCCTCATTTTCTTTGAACTCTTTTGCCAATTAATTTAAATCTGAGACCACTGGTTATTGATTCACTCAAAAAGGATCTGTTTTCTCTCTCAAAAGTTCACATCTTTATAAACTCAATTGGGTCATCTTTTGAATATTATTTTCATTATTTACGACAACCCCAAATTTTTATTTGTATTGTATTTGTATTCTAGATAGTGAAGATGGTTATCAAAAATTGCAGCAGGATCTTGATCGGGTAGGCTGAGGAATGGTTGATGGAATTTAATACAGAGAAGTGTGAGGTGTTGCATTTTGGGCAGTAACAAGGGCAGGGGTTTGAGGAGTGTTGTCAAGCAGAGGAACTAGGAGGTACATAGTTCCTTTAAAGTGGCATCACCGATAGATAGGGTGGTCTTTTGACGGTATGTTTTTAAAGATTATTTGCATTTCCTTTATTTATAATGGTTTCAAAATGGTTTACAGGATTTTGAGGTGATCTGATTTCTTGTGGTGATATCTCTTGAATGACATTCAGAAACATTGAAAGAACAACTGATGCAAAACTGGGGAATGTGGCTTTGACTGTCAATATGTACTAAGAAGTTTCATAGTAGGGACAAAAGACAAAGTAGGGAGGAACTCAGCGGGTCAGGCAGCAACTGTGGAGGAAATGGGCAGACTATATTTCGGGTTTGGATCCTTCGTCAAACTGATAGTTTTTGCTCTGTAAGCAATTCCATTGTATGTAGCCTTTACACCATACAAGGGTTTCCTCACTGAGTCCAGGAAGTTTACTTATAGCAAGTTAACTTTTTTCCAGTTACATCAAAGGCACAATTTGGCCCGACTCAGCAAAATCCAAACCATCATGTTTCTGCTGTACCCATCCAGTTAGTTATATTTCAGTGTGAATAAGAATAATACTGCTCGGATCCCCTTGACCAAATTGTTAATCATATAATTTATGTGTAAGAAAGAACTGCAGATGCTCTTTAAATCGAAGGTAGATACAAAATGCTGAAGTAACTCAGCAGGACAGCATCTCTGAAGAGAAGGAATGGGTGACGTTTCGGGTCGAGACCCTTCTTCAGACTAAAGCATATAATTTAGTTTTGTTCGACATCACTAGCCTAAGATTCTCTTGAGGGTAAGTTATCACTTACCTTGGAGTTAATATCGAGAGGGTTTTTCCCTGATGTCTGAGTGTTAAACTGAGTTATTTTGTCAATCTAAAGTCAACTTGACTCAAACGCTTGTAGCTGTTGAAATCAATTCTTTATTCAGCTGAGACTAGTCTCTGAACCTTCCAACACAGAGCTGATGCTCTGGGGCAGGTCCAGAGAAGAGTAGCTTTGATAGAAACTCATGGTATTATATAGGTATTAGACATTTCAGATGGAGGGTATGACAACCTAGTAACCAATCATCTGAGTCCTTCTGGTGATTTACAACATCAGTCACATGATTCCCCCCCCCCCCTTCCCCCTGGCCTCATTTTACAACCTTTGTTTGCCTGTGGTATAACTTTGTTTAGAATTATTTTATTTCAACACAGCAAAACCCCAGTAGGCTCAATTATCAAAGACCACCCCTCAAAATATAAGATACCTATGTAATACAATGATCACACAAGTCATACACACTTTCCATACCAAGAAGAAAGATATTTCTATAAATCTAGAAAAAGTCTAATGTTTACAGTCCTACTAAGACACAATACATTTCATAAATTATTTCACTACAATTTTACACAGTTTAAAATACTATTACCTATGTATTAAAACATTAATTATATGAGTTCGCCGAATTACAGTTTCTAAGTTTAAATTCAAAACACCTCCCTACCAAGCATACATAGGTCGTAAATCTGGCAACTTAATTACATAAGTGTTTGGTGCCAGGATACAACTTCATTCTAATTTGCAGCCCCTTTCCTGCTATCTGGAAGCTGGATTTCCAATCTCTCTGCAAGGCCTTTTACAAATATTACAGGACAAAGCGTAAATTCACAACTCAGACCATTACATCAGAATTACATATGCTTCTTCGACTTTCTATAAACAAATCCATCAATCTGATTCTCTTCCTCTCCAAGCATCCATCCCTTATCTTAACCTCATTATAATTTAACATAGCCAAAGCTAACTACAGAGTCTATTATATTTCAGCCTTGAAGTCTGTCTCAATCTCAGCATAACCGGCCATAACTCTTCATCTTCATGTCGCATCAGAGCTCAAAAATGTGCCATAGAGAAAGAGAAGATTACCTCTGGCCTAAGAAGAGGCCCTATTCAGTAATCCATTCTTCAACACGAAATCATATCAAATACAATTTCCTCCAGTGTTATAATTGCCTCAAAGCAATAAACAGCATAAGCAATATGCAGGTTCAGATTAGAGTTTCTATGTTTTGATTCATCCATTCCCTGTGTGTGTGTTTCTTTGTACTTTATTTCTTTAGGATACATGTGTTTCTGAAAACCTTAAGCTTTTCTCTTGCAAATTGCCTAGCTTATATAAAAGTCACTATCCGAGCAGTTCTATTATATAATATTTCCTCAAGCGATAACTATTGAGCATCTGCTACTCAAAGTGGGTATTTTTAATTTCACTGGAAATGAACAATACTTCCAGACATTGGCTCAGCAGCCAGTAGCTAGGACTGAGAATTGAACATTTCTCTTGAGAAACATAATTGAAGTGAATGTGTGAAGTGAAGGACAAAATGCTGTATGGGTGGTCAAAAAAGGCTTTTGGCACATTGTCCTTCATCAATCAGAGTGTTGAGCTTTCTGAGGTCATGTTCAGGTGTATAAAATCACTCTTATAGGAAAGATGTTGTGAAGCTGGAAAGGGTACAGAGAAAATGTACAAGAATATTGGCAGAACTCGAGGGTCTGAGATATAGGGGGAGGTAGAGCTGGTTAGGACTTTATTCCATGGAATGCAGCAGAATAGGGGGTGATCTCATAGAGGTGTATAAAATCATGAGAAGAATAGAAAAGGAAAACGCACAGTCTCTTGCCCAGAGTAGGGGAATGAAGAACAAGAGGAAATAGGTTTAAGGTGAGGAGGGAATGATTTAATAAGAATCCGACGGTTAACATCTTTATACAAATGGTGGTGGGTATGCGGAACAAGCTGCCCAGGGAGGTAGTTGAGGCAGGCACTATCATAATGTTTAAAAGATATTTATAATGTTTAAAAGATATTCGGACAGGCACATGGATATAATACGTTTAATAAACGGGCAGTGTGGGCAGATGGGACTAGTGTAGAGGGGGCATGTTGGACGGCGTGGGCAAGTTGGGCTGAAGGGCCTGTTTCCAAGCTGTGTGACTCTTACTTTAGTCCTACCTTTTCCACCCTTCATCTCTTTTGCGTGAGGCCGTCCTTGTACTGCTACTCTGTCCCATTTCTCATACCTTAGTATGCTTCCTGAGGCGTAATACTTGGAACTGTCAATAACACCATACTCCTAACTAATGTCTAATCACATTTTTTAAATTGTTTCACCGTCATAGCTTTGCTTTTGGATTCTATCCGTCAACTTAAACACAAGTAATGCAAATGCTTTAGCTTGTAAATACTTACTATTTCATTTTAAATAATTAATCTAGGCATCAACAACATCCTCATCTGCTCTTTAAAATTGTGCCATTTATAATATACTTTCTTCCCATATTAGTCCTCGTCATTAATTTACAACTATCACGCTTCCACTCACTTCACCGCAATGACCATTTCAATGGCATTGCTACCTACTATGGGTCTTCTGTGTATCTTCCTTTCTTGTTGTAAGTACATATTCCAGTACGGGTATGATTTTGAACATCTGGGAATATTTAAGGCAACCATAGCAGCTGGTAAGGACTGTTGTAACTTAAAATATTGACAACACTCATAATCTCAGTGACTTTCTCTTTTGCCTAATTTTGTTCCCCGGATAAACTTATGGACCATCTGAAAACTATTTTGTTGAAGTGAGAAGACTGCCTAATAGACTCTTCAATCACCCTTGGTATAGAAACAAAGAACTAAATTGCAGATGCTGGTTAATACAAAAAAGACATTTAAGCAATCATCCTTGCTGATTCAAATAACTTTAAATAGTGGACATTATTTTCTCTGTTCAGATACTGTTGATCTTTTTTTATCCTTCAATTTTTAAGATCGTGTTTTCATTACAAACTACCTTTATCCTCCCCTTTTGCCTCGAGTAATTTAAACAGATTCTAAACTTCAACATTTGAATATGGCTGTCAGATTTTCCATTGTCACAGTAGTGAAGAACATTACATCTGAATGTAGACACAAAAAACGGGAGATGTTGGATTATCGAACAAAAAGCAAAGTGCTGGAGGAGCTCAGCGGGTCAGGCAGCATCTGTTGTGGGAATGGATGACATTTTGCGTCATCCATAATAAAATTAAGCAAAAGAGTTACTGAGATAGAGAGCATAGTCAATATTTTAATGTAATGGTGGAGAGAAAGGTGGGAATAAGAGGTGGAGGTGGGACAAATCCTGGAAAGTGATAGGTGGATGCAGCTGAGGGCAGGTGATGAGCAGATTGGTGGAGAAAGTGACAAAGGTTAAAGACAAAAAGGGTACATAAGTGCCAAATAAGGAAAGTGGAGGAGTGAAATGTAAAGCCAGATAGAAGGATATGCATGGATGGGGACAGGGGGTTAGCAGAAGGGGGAAGGAGAAAGAACGTGGGTCTTGGGAGTGGGAGCAAAATGTATGGAGGAGGGGAAACAAGGAGAAAGTAGCAGGGTAACTGGGGTGGTAGGGAAATATGTGGGGTGGGGGGAGGGTTGGGGAAGGTGGGCGAGTTATTACTTTAAATTGGAGAATTCAATATTCAAATCAGCCACATTATTTAATTAGGCAGCTAGAGTGTTCTCACTTTCTAAAACTTATTGTAATTTCTGAATTCTATAGAAAAATGCTCATTCTTGCAACTTATCCAATTAAAATAATGTAACCATATAACCATATAATGTACAATGTTGGATTTTGCTTAGTTTGGCTGATTTGGATTTTTTTCTCCCAAGGTAATATTTCTAATACAATCTATCCCAATACTAACTGTTTATAGAAAAATGCTCATTCTTGCAACTTATCCAATTAAAATAATGTACAATGTTGGATTTTGCTTAGTTTGGCTGATTTGGATTTTTTTCTCCCAAGGTAATATTTCTAATACAATCAATCTCAATACTAACTGTTTACGGCAATCTTTGCAACATTTCATGTATGAAGTGCCAATTAAAAGATTTGAAGGAAAGCTAACTCACCTCATTTTCAAGTTAATTGATTATATATACAAAGTCATTCCTGCAATATGGAAGAATCCAGATACTTTATTTTATATAATGGCTTAATTAAGACCAAATATAAAAAGGTAGGCATAAATAGCACAGGTAACGGCTGACTGAACGTTCAATGGACAAGATTATCATCTCGTAAACTACAATGTAAAGAAAGAATGGAACGTGAAAAGTTAACTGCAATTCAAAATGTAATAATGTGTAAGAAAGAACTGCAGATGCTGGTTTAAATCGAAGGTAGACACAAATTGCTGGATAAACTCAGCAAGACAGGCAGCATCTTTGGAGAGAAGTAATGGGTGACGTTTTGGGTCAAGACCCTTCTTCAGACTGATGTCAGGCTAAATTCAAAATGTAATGATTTTATTTCTTTTTGTAAATTGATTTACAGGCAATGGTTGCATGTTACCCAGGCAATGGAACCGGATATGTACGTCACGTTGACAATCCTAATGGAGATGGACGATGTGTCACATGTATCTATTATCTAAATAAAAATTGGGATGCACAGGTATGTAACATTAACTATGTATTAACAATTACAGCACGGAAACAAGCCATCTCGACCCTTCTAGTCCGTGCCGAACACGTATTCTCCCCTAGTCCCATATACCTGCGCTCAGACCATAACCCTCCATTCCTTTCCCGTCCATATAACTATCCATTTTATTTTTAAATGATAAAATGCAGAAAATTGTGCAGAACTTGAAATGTAGAGTAACGGGGAAGAAAGTATACCTTTTCAATTGAGGTGAAATAATAGGAAAAAATTCATGCTTGCCAGTGTTATAGTAACTTTAGTAATTATATTTTTTAAACAGGTGAATGATACTGATGAGTCAAAAGTGATTTGAATTGTGATCATTTTTAATTGGTGGACCCCTTGTTTTTTTTGCAAAAGATCATGTTATTTAATCATTACATGCAAAGCCACATAATAACAACGACAATAATAATCACACAGAAACATCTTGTTAACCAACTGGATACTGGAGTGTTGGAGTAAGTCGGCAGGTCAGGCAGCATCTCTGGAGAACATGGATAGGTGATGTTTTGGGTTGAGACCCTTCTTCAGATTGATTGGTGGGGAGGGGGGGGGGGTAATAGGTTGTTACAGGTGAGTAGGGTCTTTTGATAGGCAGATGGTTGGACAAAGGCCAGAGATGAAAAGACAAATGGTGTGAGACGGATGGATTGAAGAGTTGCAAGTTGTGAAGCTAATGGAGGGGAGAAATAGCTTCAAGTCCAGGTGGGGGAGAGGAGCGATATTTGGGGGGGGGGGGGGGGGGGGTGGGGGGAGGAAGGGGGGATATATGTTGGGGGGGTGGGCGAGAAGGGAGAGGACAAAGGTTATGTAGTTATCTAAAATTGGAGAATTCAATGTTCATACTGAAGAGGAATATGAGGTGCTGTTGAAAGGAACAGCAGTTGCAGGTTTATTCTGAAGATACACAAAATACTGGAATAACTCAGCGGGTCAGGCAGCATCTCTGGAGAAAAGGAATTGCGGATGTTTCAGGTCGAAACCCTACCGTTCCAACCCGCCAGTCTGAAGAAGGCTTTCGACCCGAAACATCGCCTATTTCTTTTCTCCCTGGATAGAGTTACTCCAGCATTTTGTGAACATGAGGTGCTGTTCTTCCAGTATGTGTACCACCCCATTCTAGCAATGGAGGAGGCCCAGGTCAGTATGGTTAGCAACCAGGAGATCCAGTGGGCCTTGACCAATCCAGCACGTGCTCAGCGAAACAGTCAAGGGGTCTAAGCTGTCTCGCCAAAGTACAGGAGGCCACATTGGGAACACTGCATGTAATGGATGAAGTTAGATAATGGATGAGGTTAGACATGTGAATCTCTGTCTCACCTGGAAGGACTGCTCGGGTCTGTGGATAGAAGTGAGGGAGGAGGTAGAGGGATATATATGTAGGTGTCCCTGTTGCTTCATTAAATGCATACCGCTATAATTCCAATGGATGAAATGAGTAAAAATTGTTACTTCTTTAGGTACACAGAGAAAGGAAATGAATCCTCTTTTCAAATATTGCAGAACTTAAAATATGCATATGTATACTGGGTTTGACTGAATTCAGTGAGAATGGATCTATTTTGGCAGAAAATGTGAAAATTTAGATTAATAAATATATGTTTAGATAAATGCAGATTTGACATGCACGATCTGTATACATGAGAAATTTTATATAATTAAAAGCAGTGGGATATATTAAGATCGCCTCATGGCATAGCCAGTAGAGTTACTACCTCAGAGCTCCACGACTTCTTCGATGCTGTCTTTCATGTTTGCATGTTCTCCCTATAACCACATGGGTTTCTTCCAGTTTCCTCCTGTATCCCAAAGATATACGTTGGTGAAGTAATTGGCCACTATAGTCTATGATTAATGTAAATCAATCTTGAATGGTTTGAGCCAAAATCCCTGGTTCCATGCTGTATAATTCTCTGATGTATCAAAATTAGTGCTTCTGTAGATTGTGATTGAAATGTGTATGAGGGTTTTGTAGAAAAATACACGATACAGCCCAAGGATTGTAACAATGCTGCTATTATCAGATATTGATAGGAATTTGTAATTAAGAAGGTAAATAATGTCAACATGATACCAAGGGTACGAGATTTTCCAGTTCTCTATCTAGCAATGCCAGAAACCTGTCCGTGGAAACATGTCATGAATGATTAATGGTTAATTTCAGAGAAGAATTCTGTATCTTTAGGTAGCTACATCTGAGGTTCACCTATGTTAATAGGTGTGAGTGGTCCTTGATTATGTTGGCTGCTTTCCCGAGGCAGCGTGAAGTGTAGAGAGATACAATGGGGCCAGGTGGCTGGTTTGCATGATATGCTAGGTTGCGTCAACAGCTTACTGCAATTTCTTTGGTCTTGGGCAGAGCAGTTGCCAGACCAAGCTGTGGTGTATCTATAAAAATTAGAGTCCATTGAGAGAGACCGAATTTCCTTTATCTTCTGAGGAAGTTGAGATGTTGGTATGCTTTCTTGGCCATAATGTCAATTGGAGCAGGACAAATTGTTGGTGATTGTAGTATATTTTGGGTACTTGGAACTGACTCAAAAGAACTCTCAGATACAGGAGTAAACTAACAAACTTCTTTATTTCAGGACTCCACCATGAGTCTCCTCTAGCGCATGCGTCCCTTCGCACAAGACATAACATATACTAATTACATTATATACATTACACTGCTCCCCCTTTAGCTTGGAGGCGAATAACACCATTTCTACTACATTAAATATAATTAATTAACACACAGTTGCAAAATTATATTATTACAGTCATCTGACATTACATCCTCATAACTGTAAACTGTATCTACACTTAGCACTTATAATGGTTCATTCCACTCATCTTTCTAATCACTCTAGCTCTACCTGTATCTCTGCCTCTTCCCTTTTTAAATATCCTAATCTAATTTGCAGATTTCTTCCTGTTCTTGATATTCTGCTAAAGTTAACATTTCCTCTGTTTCTGTTCTTTATTTGTAGGTGGGATCTGACACATGACTGCAGGTTTTCGTTTTTCAGTCGCTCAATTTCCTGGCGCTGCATATTTATCTGCTCTTGTTGTATAATGACGTTCTGCAATGCATAAACATTTGTCCATTGCTCAGTGAAGGAAGCTCCATGCTGGACTATACTGAAGTGGCCTAATAGCAATCGGTCTTGCATACTTTTGTCTCGACCGACAAGCCTCTCTTCTTTAGACTTTTCTGTTAACAGCTTTTTGCTCATCATCACACATTTATTTAACCGTTCTTTGCAACGTTTAAGCCTTTTCTGCTGTTCGTCTATTTGTCTTCTTAAAACACCTTTCTGGCTATTCATCAAGAAGTAGGACCTATATTGTCCTTGCCATACAACAGTGGCTTTGATTTGCGCTCTGTATATTTCTCTTACTACATAAGCACGGTAGTGATACTGCACTACAACTGCTGTATAAATCGGTTTGAGGAAGTCTTTCCTATATCGTTTAAGCCTTTTGTATCGTGTCAGTCTTTTCTGATGTGCATCTATTTGTCTCCTTAAGTCTTTCCTATACCAACTCATACGGAGTACTAACTGCACTTTTACTGTAGCTCTCTTTTGCTTAACCCACTGCCTAACCACCATACTCTTGTAGGCAGTTTGAATGGTAATAGTTGCATCCCTCATTGACTGATATTGCACTAACTGGGAATGCCCTATTTTACATGCTTCGTACCATCTCTGGATCAAAATGACTGCTTGTCGCATAGCTCTGTACCATACCCTAAATCGGTAACCACGGTATGCAACTTGCAGATTGACTACAGCCGCCTTTTGCATCAAGAAATGCTTTCTTATAATGCACATTCTTATGGATGACAATACAGCATGATGCCTTGGTTTTCCCTACCAATACTCTGGCTTTGATCCCGCTGTATAAGGCCTGAATACACACCACTGCTTCTCTCAAACTCTTATACTGTCTCACTTGGACATCTCTTATCTGGCATGCTCTGTATCGTTGCTGTACCGCAATGGCAGACCAGCGTAGTTTCTTAAAATACTGACGCTGTTTATACATCTGATAATAAGTCTGTATGACCTTGCCGCAGTTGCCTTCGAACAAGCATTCCACGGTAGGCTGCCTGAAGCAGTACAACGCTTCTGCGTACCTTCATGTAAGTTTTGCGATCACTTTCCATTTGAAGGTGTGCCCTATAATGGGTTTGTACTATTATAGCTGCCAATCTCATTGCCTTGTATTGATGGTATACTCTGTGCCTTCTAATTGCTGCTTGTATTGCCGTTGCTGCCTTCTGTTTGTTCCGGATTTTTTTCCGTACATTCATACCCCTGAATGCAGCTTGAATAGCTAGGGTTGCCCTTTGGATGGCAATTTCTCTTTGCCTTTGACTTCTGCCACTTTGCATTTGCCCTTTGTCCCTTAGACTTGACCTGTGTCATTTTGCACTTGACTTGTGTCCCTTTGCACTTGACCTGTGTCCCTTTGCACTTGACCTGTGTCCCTTTGCACTTGACCGGTGTCCTTTTGCACGTGGCCTTTGTTATTTTGCACTTGACCTTTGTTATTTTGCACTTGACCTTTGTCCTTTTGCACTTGACCTTGGTCCTTTGAGAGACTCTCTGCCCTCTTTAGTTCAGTCTCCTTGCCTCTGGATACCCTTGGAGGTTTTGGAGAGAAATGAGCCAATAAAGCCTCCTTACACTCCTCATACTTTTTATCTGTGGGCGTTGCTGGCAGCAGTAACATACGTAAGGTTTGATAACCCTCTCTTCCTAAGTCTAATATAAACCATGCTCTTCTTCACCTCTGCAGCGATATCATTAGAAATGAAACAAGCCTCCAAAACTTCGGTCCATTTCTCATAATCACACCCATATTCTAACTGGGGCACATTTCCTACAATTTGAAAAGCCATGCTACCTGTTGCTATTCAGGTGCACTATCTTCTTTTCTCTCACTGTGTATTCTGCACTAGACTTAATCATTCTGCACACTAAGAAGTGATCCAGCCCACTGACTATTACTGATTCTTATAATAATAGATTTATACTATTAACCAACATTTCATGTTAATAGACATATAGAACATTTTAACCATATTCCTGCTATGCACACAGATTTACTATTAATAACAGTGACCAATGCATTACATCCAAACAGTCCCGCTTTTACAGTGAAGGAATAGTGAACAACGCATTACATTCAACAGTCCTGCCTTTACTTTGAAGAATTTCACTGGTCGGTTTTCGGCCTATGGACTCCGGTGTCTTCTCAACCTCTCGAGCTGTCCCCACCGGCACTTTTGCTGCTGGCCTCGCCAGACCTCCACTTTTGCTGCTTTTGCTGGCTCGCTGCCAAGTCGACTACTGCTGCTCTGCTGACTTGCCTGCCCGCTGTCTCCACAGCCCTCACGACCGGGCTCACTCTACTCCCGACTGGGCTGAAGTGCTTGAGTGCTGTCCTGCTTCTCTCGTGCGGACCCACTCTTTGCTCGGGGCTGGACTTCCTCTCACGTCCGGGCTTTCTCCCTTGGCCAGTCCGCTTCTCTTGCGCGGCCGGACCCTCTTTTCTGCTCACGGTCGGGCTGACTACTCCCGACCGGGCTTTCTTTCACGACCGGTCCGCTTCTCTCGCGGCCAGTTTTCTTTTACTCTGCCGGTCCACTTCTCACGCGTGGCCGGGCTTTTTTTTCTCGCTGCTGGTCTGCTTCTCACGCGGCCGTCTTTCTCCCTCGACCGGGTTGACTCTTCTCCCAGCCGGGCTGACTCCGTTTCATCGGTGGCTTCACTGGACCTGTCCGTGACCTACCCAGTACTAGGCCCTCACTCGACGTCGTTGGCGGCTCCTGGGCCTGGCTGTGGGCTACACAGCCCTGGAAAACGTCCGAAGTCGGTGGCAGCTGCTGGGCCTCTTCTGCCTCTTTTGCCTTGGCTACGCAGCCCTGGAAAATGTTCCAGGTAAGTTGACACCGTCGCTGTCCTACTGGTTGGGCTTCCAGCTTTCGGCTGCTTTCTTCGGTGACACTTACTTACTGCCCCACTTGTTTTCCTTGCTTCCTGTTCCGACCTGTCTTTTCTTTGGCGCCAATTCAAAACCATTTGGCGCCAAATCTTTTGGCTTGGTGCCGTTCCACTTTGTTTCCAAACACAACCTTTTTTTTCTGACAGTCCTTCTTTCCTTTTCTGTTCTTTTATCCTCTTCGTGCTGTTGTTGTGTGTTTTAGTGTAACAATTCACCTAAAATTTATACAAAGACTATTCAGCTTGAGGAATTTGACAAAAGGAAAATTCAGTCTAAAATGAGTAACAATCCGAAGGACGACATCTTGCCACGTAGACACAACATAGAGATAGCCTGACAAAACTCGCCAACTTGTACAGCTGATGTTTTAAATGCAGTCCCCGGCATAGAGGGATCTGCAGGCCAAACAACTGCGACACAACTCCATATCTACAGTTTAAACTGTTAAACAATCCTGTGTGTTGCAAAACAGTCCTGTGGGTGAGTTCACAAACTCTATCCCATCCTCGTCGACAATTGTAGTGTATTTTGGGTACTTGGGACTGACTCAAAAGAACTCGCAGATACAGCAGTAAACTAACAAACTTCTTTATTTCAGGACGCCACCATGAGTCTCCTCTAGCGCATGCCTCCCCTCGCACAAGACATAACATATGCTAATTACATTATATACATTACAGTGATGTTAATGTCTTAAGAACATGATGCTCTCAATCAATTCCACTTCAGCACCGTTGATGTAGACTGGGACGTGTACTCTTCCCTGTTTTCTGAAGTTGATGACTAATTCCTTTGTGTTGCTGACATTGACAGATGTTCATATCTTGACGCCATGTTACTAAGCTCTCCACCAACTTCCTATACTCTACTTCTTTTAACTTGGAATTATATGGTTATACTCTACTTCGTCTTTGTTTGAAATCCGGCTTATTACGGTGGTGTCATTTGCAAACTTGTAAATGGAGTTTGAGCAGAATTTGGCAGCAGAGTCAAGGGTGTATAGGGAGTACAATAAGTGGCTGAGAATGCGATGTTGCAACGATAGACAAATTGCAGTGGACCAATGCTGTCTTAGATACTGAAGTGGATGCATGCCATAACCAATCTCTTAAAATATTTAAACATGGTGGATGTCCGAGCCATCAGATGGTAGTTATTAAGGCACACCACCTTGCATTTCTTGAATGATAGAGGTCTTAAAGCAGGTGGTTATGACTCGAAGTCAAATATTGTTTACTAAATCCTCCGTAGCACTTGATAGGTGTAATAAGAAACTTCATAAGAAAATCTTCGTTTTTTACCTCGGAACTTTTAACTCGGAATTTCCTGTGATCAGTACAAAATAGTAAATATTAAATTATGATTGTTTTCAGTTTCTGCAGTGAGTGTTTTCTCCCAGATGGTTGAAATCATCTTTAACATAAAAAATCAATAAATTGTAATTTTCAACTAAGATTTATTGAGGATATAATTAAATTATTGGCCATAAAAAGGTGATAAGTTGTTCGAGAACACAAAGGCAACAGAACTTTGGATGAGCAAACTTGCATGGAAACAGGAGATTTCAAATCTAGCACCGATTGCATAGAGCCTGGAGGTGACAACAGCATAGATGAGGGACTCGGTGCCATAGCAGCTGAAGCAAATGATGTTCAGGAAGAAGTAAATGATGTTTGAAACTGAAGTTAAAATCTTCAATGCAGAGCGCAGGAATTAATATGATACTTCAATTCTAAATACTCGAGTCCAATATTAGACAATCATCAGAGATAAGAAATTCATAAATTTATTTACAGGGTTTCTACCAAAAAAAGTGGAGAAGTTTCGAGAAATGGTCATGTGCATAGTACTTTTGATGTACACATGGATGCTGTTATTGTCTCCAGAAAATGTTGCCCATTCCTTCTCTCCAGAGATGCTGCCTGTCCCGCTGAGTTACTCCAGCAATTTGTGTCTATCTTACCTTGAGATAATATTGAGGGAGAGAAGTAGGTTCATTTCTGAGAATTTATTGTTATTAGAAAGAAAATAACAGTGAAGATGGTTATGATGGGTTAGAATTAAAGAGGTTAAGTATGGACAGTTGTTCTGATCTATACACCAGATGAAAACACAGAGGCAATAATGGTAAATACAACCAGTGGGGGCAAAACATTGTAGTAGTGGTTACTACTGATGTAAATTATTGCATTCCTTAAAGCAGTGTTGATAATCTAGCCGAATGTTAGATCAGCCAATTGATGTTCAGCTACTGCTTTATAAAGAAAAAAGGATTAGGAAGTTCAAGAATTCTGGAAATGGAAGATAGATTGGTAGAAAGATCTGATGAATTTTGTGGTGCTCTGACGTGTGAGAGAGAGGCTGATGAATTTGCTAACAGAAGAAATACAGTTGAAAGCAACCCAGAATGAAAGGGTATAAGACTGGCACATGAGGAAAAAACACTTGCAGGAAATTCAAGAAAGATACAAAGGTGTTTTTACTAATGTAAATATCTAGAATGCCTTTCATAATTTTGCATGAAGAGTCAGCAGCACAAGATATTGTGGAAAAAGTCACAAACGTTTTACAACCGATTTCATCAACAGCTTATTAAAGGAAGGGATGCAGATGACTTTTATGGTCAAGAAAGATCTGAAACAAAATAAGTGGATATAATTAATTCTGTCCTGTTGTTCTTGATGGGAATGTTTAATATGGTCGTGAACAGCAGTGTTCTGAAGAATAATTTTTTAGTTTCATTTGGACGGGTATTATACTGTGAAGGAGAGACTCTGACACCTCACTAATGAGAGTCATTTAATTTTCGCAAGGAGTGAAATGTTGTTAATTAAAGTGGCCGACCACTATGAATTGCTGCGTTAATTTTAACATGGATAGTGTTTCGATGGTGGCCAATCCAAAATCAAAAGCTGTTTAAAAACAATTTTTGTCTTGAAACCTTAGGAAATGTATACTGAACTATAGGAAATTCCTTTATTATTAATTTAGAGCTATGGAAAAATGGTGGTACTGAAGGACAATCTTCTAAATGCAGATCTATAAATAACAAATAACATGACAGTTCACTGATTTAGCATGAATTTCCAGATTTAAGCTCTTGTAGTATAATTACATTCACAGGTGTAATGGAAATTTATTGAAAACTGCAAGGATGCACAGATGCTTTTATCTTGTGCTGTGTTTCATAATCCTGCTCTAAATTTGTATTTGTGAGGTAATTTTAAAAAATCAACATTGTTTTGAGTTAGAAACATAGAAAATATGTGCAGGAGTAGGCCCTTCGAGCCTGCACCGCCATTCAATATGATCATGGCTGATCATCCAACTCAGTATCCTGTACCTGCCTTCTCTCCATACCCCCTGATCCCTTTAGCCACAAGGGCCACATCTAACTCCCTCTTAAATATAGCCAATGAACTGGCCTCAACTACCTTCTGTGGCAGAGAATTCCAGAGATTCACCACTCTTTGTGTGAAAAATTATTTCCTCAACTCGATCCTAAAAGATTTCCCCCTTATCCTTAAACTGTGACCCCTTGTTCTGGTTATTTTTGGTGGAAAAGTTTTAATTCCACTATCTGCGTTCAGTTATAAAGTTTTCACTACATAAGTGTATTGGGCAACAATTCGCAAGAAAATTCTTCGTTGTTAAAAAATATTTGGCTTTCTATAACTGTAATGTATATACGCTTTGCTAGGTCCTCCAACTACATCTATCATCACAACTTCAAATTCTGAAAATGGTAAGCATTTTGGAACAATAGATATAATTTCAAGTGTGTTTTAATTTTTGTTATTTTGAAATGGCTTTTTTTTAAACAAATATAACATGATTGATGGATTTACAGTCATCAATAACACTTTATGCTGCTATTTTTGGTTCACAATGCCGTACCAGAACAATTCTACTTCTGAATAATGACAACATTTCAGACACGCACAGTCAAACTACTGAAATTCCAAGGAAGTTGTTCCTAAAATTAGCTTTCAATGCCACCTGCTGTATATTATTGGTACAGGCAGATACACTTACATTTGAATTTATACAGATAATACATTTTATTTGAAAAGCATTACCTTTTTATTGAGACTAAGATGATAATATGTTTCTCTAATTAGCTTTGAAATCTGTGCATCACTGGAAAAAGTTAATATCTAATTGTTGACAGTGCAAGAAAGATTTGGGGGGGGATTATATTGTTTGTAAGGAATTTCCTTCAATAAATAAAGCTATGATTATTCTCTACAGCTAAAAGTAATTTAATGGGGCAGAAGTAGATAATTTCCGGAGTTCATAACATGATCAGTGTAAATAGTAAATGACGCAGCGCTTGATTTGTAATGAACAGATCGACTGCTTTTAATGATGAATGTTAACTGTTAATGAGGCATTCATTGTGCTTATGAACAGGGAAGTTTCATTTTCAGATATTTTTGAGCTGTGGGAACTTAAGATAAAGAGTGGTTGGTTTTTGTGGGTGGGGAAGTGACGGTGAGTTGTTTGGAGGAGCAAATAGAAATAGAAGTAGAGGGAATGCACCAAAGGCCTGGGTTCTCCAAGAACAGAGTCTGGTCTTGGCTCCTTCAACTGAAAGTAGAGGCTTGCATTCATTTACAGCTCTTTCCTCGCCCATGACATTGATAGAGCACTCCATACAGACCTTCTGCATTTCATGACTGAACCAATGTTGCTCTAGCTCTCTTGCCTTTATTCTGTTTCACTCCCTCCACTTGTTTCTTCCTTCCTCTCATTCCCTCCCTCTGTCTTCATGATACTATTCTCTTGTCTCCAAGCCTTCCTCTCAAAGGCAAGCAATCTTTCTAAGAACAGTTGAAAAATATTGGCATTGTATTTTAACGGTGCAAGTAGATAAAGCAAATAAATCCTCAATCAATTATTTAATCAATTCCTACCAACTTGTTTTTGATTTCTCCTGTGAAATCACAATGCACAGATAATTTGAGAACAGATTTTTGGAAGGCACTTGGCAAAATGTTTCATAGAGAATGGTTGTGACAAAATAAAGATATTAAAGAAATCGCCAGAATAAGACAATAACATTAAACTGCTCTTTCTGGATTGGCAACGTGGATTCAGGTGAAATAAACAGTTTTGGTGAATTTTAAATGTAGCTGTGAAAAAGTGTAGTAAAGGTTATTCCTTGGTCCCCAAGGATCAACATTTTGCTTACTGAAGACAAAATTGCCTAAATATAAAAATATAAGGAAAATGATAGAGGGGCCTGAGACCATGACAGACAGGCTTAGGAACATATGAATTAGAACCTGGAATAGACAACTTGGCCCCATGAGTCTTCTCCCCTAAGTAATAAAATCATGGCTGTTCTGATGGTAACCTAACTTTCACATTCCATTTTACTCACAGTATCCTTTCATGTCCTTGCTTATCTAGAGTCCATCTTACTCAAGTGTAAATAATAAATGTGCTGATTACCACTACCCTTTGAGGATGATGTTTCTTCAGTCTCAGAATGCTTTGATGGGGGAGAAATTGCTTCAGCTCTATCCTATTTTTTAAACTGTGACCCCTAGTTCTAGATTCTCCCACAAGGGGAAACATCCTCTCCAAATCCATTCTGTCAACACCTCTCGTCTAAACCACAGGTAAAAACGTAGCCTGTGTAATCTTTCCACGCCAAATAATTGGGCCCCTTGTATTTATTATTTTACTAAATCTACTCTAAATTGCTTACAGCTCATTAACGTTCTTCCTTAATTAAGTTGTCCAATATTGTACACTCTAAACAGATTTGGTCTCACCAATATCTTATGGAACTGATGTATAATGACCCTTCTTTTGATTTCAGTTCCCCAAGCAATAAATTATAACATTCCTTTAGCTTTCCTTAGAAGCTGTAATCCTTTGCAGATCATGCTATAAGATAAGCAGACCCCTCTGCGTCTCGGAGTTCTGCAGTCTTTCACCACATGGAGAAGATCCAGCAGCATGTAGGAAACTAGTGGAGAAATCCTATACAAACAACGTACAATATCAGTTGGATACTGCATTTTTTTCTTTTCATTAAGCGCAAGATAATGAAATTAGTGAGGTTGGGTATAATTTTGAGGAAAGGCTGAATAGTTCTATATGCTCGCCCCACCTCCCCTGAACAATAAAGTTACATGGAAAATGTAATTTAAAATGATCAAAATTATGATACACATGGATGAGTAGTGAAAGATTGCTTCAATTGTTCTGAGTTTTAAATCAAGACATATTGATTGAAGATAATCAAATTATCAAGCAGAAATTATTGTTTCCTCTCATGCAAGGATAAGTAATTACCATAAATTTAAACAAATCAGCCAAATAAATACTGTAGCTTCAAGAGCGTGAGATGTTGCGTGTGCAACCCACCACCTGATTCCTCAAAGCCTTCCCACAGATGAAATAGTTTTGGAATCTAATGGAATTTTTTACACTTGACTTGGATGATTGCAGCTCCAGCAACATTTAAAAAGCTAGACATCATCCACGAACTGTCTAATAGTTTGACAACTTATTAAAATCTATAATTTGGATTCCATTCTCCACTGACTACGAGTATCATCTTGAAAATGCAGTTCAATCATTTGTTGAGTTGTCTTCACCCTCGGCTCTCACACCTGTTACATCCTTCGTCAAGAAGAATGAGGAAAGCAAAGACATGGCAGTCCTTTAACTTGCAAGTTCCCCTCCATGGATCTTAACTTGAAAGTTGATTGCTGTCTATTCATTATCACAACCCTCCAGTTTCAGGATATTATTAAATGTTGACATTGTCAGCGATGCTCATATCCCATATAAATTAGATTTACTGTGATTTTGGAGCAATAAATTGTTTTGGGTTGGTTTGCCAGCATTATTCTGGTTCAGTATAAATGTTGGCAGTGATCAGGATATCATAACAGAATAAAGTGGATTTTAGACGTTTTACATAGAGTGAAGCTATTAAAATTGAATTTGCGCTGTTCTGGTCAGATACATGCAGTGCCCCAGGAATTTCATTGTGATTTGTCATTCTCAAGGTAACTTACTTGAAAATTCATGACACATTGATATAATGCAATATAAGTGCACCATTATTACTGTCCAATTAATAAGACTATTCTTGGTCAATCTTTCATTGAAGAATAGTGACCAATGTTGTCCTTTTAGTAAAAACTGTTTTTATTGCCAAGCAGAAGAAGTAAATGTTGGAGGAAACTATTTGCCCTGGCGTTCTGCAGTTCAAATTGATCATACCTCAGTGCCATTTTCCTCAACTAACCTGATATGCATTGATTCCATTAATATCTAACAATCTTAATTACCATTTAGAATGTATGCTGCAACTGCACTCGTGGGAAGTGAAGTATAAAGATGCACTATCTTCTGGGAAATAAATTTCTTTCCACCTTGATCCTCAATAGCTGGGTGCATATTTCGAGACTGAACCTTGGTTCTTGACTTTCTTAATTAGGGAAAACATCAATTGCATATCTCCATTTTGACCCCCTGAAATATTTTGCGTTTTTCCATGAGATTATCTTTTTTAATTCTAAACTTGAGAGTGTAAGCTCAGTCTGTTTAACAGCAAATCTGTCATCCCACAATCAAATTTGGTAAATCCTGAATACAATCTCTGTGCAAGTATATCCTTTTTTTGAGGGAAGTAGTTCTCATGTAATTTGCCAGACGTGGTCTCAATAGGGCTTAATATTATTGGATTAGACATATATTCAAATCCTCTTGCAATATGTGGCAACATATTGTTGGCCTTCCTAATTGTTTGCTACTCAGACTGTAACGTCTCCTTTGGGCAATCAATTCGACTTTCTCTCCCCCTTGTTACTAGTCCAGTCTTGAAATACATTTTCTGGATGCACTAGTTTCCAGTACATAATGATTAATAACTACTCACCAGAGATAACAGCTAGGGCTGGAATAATATTGGCTTTAAGATAATTATTGAAGCAGTCAATTAAAGAAAATAGTAAATCTCCCCAATGATGTAACTTTCTACTTCCAAAACATTTGCTTGATTTAATATTAAGACCAGTTACTTAAATTTATACAAATATTGAAAATATTAGCTTTTCTTTGACTGCTGGAGCAACAAAGTCAGAAGCTTAAATCTATATTACTAAAACTCTGTTCTTGACCGGTTTCGGCTTTCTGTGCTGCGGTTTCCGAGAGTACGCCGCCACCTACGGCCGTCATTTTTGGCCACCTTGCTCAGAGCCCCCCCTCCGCTGCATGTGTGCCGAGGATTTTTCCCGTCAATGAAAATTGACAGAGATATTAATGTTTTTACAACATTCCCCATTCTCTCTGCTGCCCCTGCTGGGGGGAGGGGGAACGACTATAAAACCAGGAAGTGGTGTGCCTCAATCAGGCTCTGCAAGTGTTGTGCCTCAATCAGAGCTTTGAATGACTGACAAATGTCTACAGCACTGTGAGTACCCTTAATTTGGTTTGAAAATGAAAATATGGTTAGAGGTAAAAAAAAAAGCACTGCCTGCAAATGGTTGTTTGGGATTGGGTTGAAGTAAAAAGGCACTATCTCTTTTTATGATTAGTTTAGTGTTATTGTCATGTTTACTGAGGTACAGTGAAAAGCAATCTATTCGGCAAAAAGACTGTGCATAATTACAATCAAGCTGTTTACAGTGCACAGATACAGAATAAGTAAATAATGTTTAGGGCAAGATAAAAGTAGTTCGAGGGTCTCCAATGAGGTAGTTGGTAGGTCAGGACAATACTCAGACATTACAGGGAGGAGAAGAGAGAGTGAGTGACTGGGGTAAGACTTGTCCTTGATTTTGTTGGTGACCTTGCCGAAGCTGTGTGAAGTGTAGTGGAGTCGATGGAAGGGAGGTTGGATTGCCTGATGGTCTGGGCTACGTCCACCACTCTCTACCTGCAGTTTTGGATGGAGCTGTTGGATACTGATGGATACTTTGATCACTGCTGTGGCATACAGTTATTCATTAAATATAGTACCTATCTTAAATATTACAAATGGTCTTGTTTATCGCTGCCCTGCTTTTCATCCACCACCTAGGGTTTGAGAGAAAATGCACAGATATTTACTGATAACTAAATACTTGACTTTTTAGGTAAACGGAGGTCTTCTTCGAATTTTTCCAGAAGACAAATCACAGTTTGCTGATATTGAACCAAAGTTTGACAGGCTACTATTTTTTTGGTCAGATCGACGAAACCCACATGAAGTACAATCAGCTTTTGCCACAAGGTAAGTTCTATGAAATGCTTTCAGAGAGAATGGGTGCTGAAATTGTATTGAAATTTTAACCATCAGAGACCACATTTTTAATTCATCTTATGAGTGGATGCTGTATAATGTAACCATTAGAAGGAAAATGGATAATGTTTAATTAAGCTGTTGCCTGCCCGGTGCTCTTTAGGTGGCCTTCAATGTTACAGCTAGACCGTGATTTCACGAAAGGTCACTGGAGCATAGATCCTCACCCACGTGAC
The DNA here is from genome assembly GCF_028641065.1 of Leucoraja erinaceus. Lineage (NCBI taxonomy): Eukaryota > Metazoa > Chordata > Chondrichthyes > Rajiformes > Rajidae > Leucoraja > Leucoraja erinaceus. The sequence goes on along the minus strand of NC_073381.1, from coordinate 19,039,867 downwards.
CGCAAAATCCAACTGGGGTACAAGCGTCACTTCTGGTACATGTTATTGATGCTGAAAACGCGCACTTTCACACCCGTTAAAAACCGCGAAAACGGCCTGTTTTTGAGCTGTAAATAACTGTGCCAGTCGGGGTAAATACAAGAGGGAGCTGAAGGAGCAACAACAGCGGAAGTGGTTAGCGGACATTCGCCGTGGAGATATAAAGATAGAAAATATCGGGAATTATCGCGTTTGCTCGCTGCATTTCATCAAAAGTAAGGCATTATTGACGTTTTTTATCTTTATTCATTTGTCATATGAAAAGTTGTAAAAGTGAAAAATCCGTCAGTAAAATTGCAAAATCGCCCATGGTTCTCAGGTGGGTTTTAACATGCAAAATGAAAAAGCTTCTGAAGCTACATTTACCATTTAATTAATCGTAAACTATCAATGCGTTTTGAAATAAATTTTACTCAGATGCAAGCTAAGGAATGGGATAATTGTCAGCTGTTAATTGGACAAAATCAGGACATTTAATTATTTGCCAAAATATATTTCTCAATGTTTCTTGTTTAAAGCCTGCACAATCACCCAAACTACTTATTTATTTATCATCTAATAACAGACAAGCCTGAAGCATGGAAACATAGAAACATAGAAATTAGGTGCAGGAGTAGGCCATTCGGCCTTCGAGCCTGCACCGCCATTTAATATGATCATGGCTGATCATCCAACTCAGTATCCCGAACCTGCCTTCTCTCCATACCCTCTGATCCCCTTAGCCACAAGGGCCACATCTAACTCACTCTTAAATATAGCCAATGAACTGGCCTCAACTACCCTCTGTGGCAGAGAGTTCCAGAGATTCACCACTCTCTGTGTGAAAAAGGTTCTTCTCATCTCGGTTTTAAAGGATTTCCCCCTTATCCTTAAGCTGTGACCCCTTGTCCTGGACTCCCCAACATCGGGAGCAATCTTCCTGCATCTAGCCTGTCCAACCCCTTAAGAATTTTGTAAGTTTCTATAATTCATTTCAATTCAATTCAACTTTAATGTCATCGCACAAATACAAGTATCAGTACAACGAAATGCAGTTTTGCGTCAGTCCGTAGTAATTGTACATAAAGAAAAAACAAAAAATAATAGAAAGAGGGAAGATACAGAATAATCAGGAAATACAGAATGATTAAACAAAGGGGACGGAGGGACCAGAGAAATCTATCGTCGGGACTCCGAGTTCAGCAGTGTGATTGTGCTGTTGTAGAAGCTTTTCCTCATCCTACTAGTACGTGACCTGAGGCTCCTGTACCGCCTGCCTGATGGGAGGAGGGCAAACAGTCCATGGTTGGGGTGTGAGGGGTCTTTGATGATCTTCCCAGCCCGTCTCAGACACCGTTTTCGGTGGAGGGCATCCATATATAAGGGCATCTATAAGATCCCCTCTCAATGTCCTAAATTCTAGAGAGTATAAACCAAGTCTATCCAGTCTTTCTTCATAAGACAGTCCTGACATCCCAGGAATCAGTCTGGTGAACCTTCTCTGCACTCCCTCTATGGCAATAATGTCCTTCCTCAGATTTGGAGACCAAAACTGTACGCAATACTCCAGGTGTGGTCTCACCAAGACCCTGTACAACTGCAGTAGAACCTCCCTGCTCCTATACTCAAATCCTTTTGCTATGAAAGCTAACATACCATTCGCTTTCTTCACTGCCTGCTGCACCTGCATGTCTACTTTCAATGACTGGTGTACCATGACACCCAGGTCTCGCTGCATCTCCCCTTTTCCTAATCGGCCACCATTGAGATAATAGTCTGCTTTCCTGTTTCTGCCACCAAAATGGATAACCTCACATTTATCCACATTATACTGCATCTGCCAAACATTTGCCCACTCACCCAGCCTATCCAAGTCACCTTGCAGTCTCCTAGCATCCTCCTCAAAGCTAACACTGCCCCCCAGCTTAGCGTGATCCGCAAACTTGGAGATATTGCCTTCAATTCCCTCATCCAGATCATTAATATATATTGTAAATAGCTGGGGTCCCAGCACTGAGCCTTGCGGTACCCCACTAGTCACTGCCTGCCATTGTGAAAAGGACCCGTTTACTCCTACTCTTTGCTTCCTGTTTGCCAGCCAGTTCTCTATCCACATCAATACTGAACACCCAATGCCGTGTGCTTTAAGTTTGTATACTAATCTCTTATGTGGGACCTTGTCGAAAGCCTTCTGGAAGTCCAGATACACCACATCCACTGGTTCTCCCCTATCCACGCTACTAGTTACATCCTCGAAAAATTCTATAAGATTCGTCAGACATGATTTACCTTTCGTAAATCCATGCTGACTATGTCCAATGATTTCACCACTTTCCAAATGTGCTGCTATCCCATCTTTAATAACTGACTCTAGCAGTTTCCCCACTACCGATCTTAGACTAACTGGTCTGTAATTCCCCGTTTTCTCTCTCCCTCCCTTCTTAAAAAGTGGGGTTACGTTTGCTACCCGCCAATCCTCAGGAACTACTCCAGAATCTAAAGAGTTTTGAAAGATTATTACTAATGCATCCACTATTTCTGGAGCTACTTCCTTAAGTACTCTGGGATGCAGCCCATCTGGCCCTGGGGATTTATCGGCCTTTAATCCATTCAATTTACCCAACACCACTTCCCGGCTAACCTGGATTTCACTCAATTCCTCCAACTCCTTTGACCCACGGTCCCCTACTATTTCCGGCAGATTATTTATGTCTTCCTTAGTGAAGACGGAACCAAAGTAGTTATTCAATTGGTCCACCATATCCTTGTTCCCCATGATCAACTCACCTGTTTCTGACTGCAAGAGACCTACATTTGTTTTAACTAATCTCTTTCTTTTCACATATCTATAAAAACTTTTGCAGTCAGTTTTTATGTTCCCTGCCAGTTTTCTTTCATAATCTATTTTTTCCTTTCCTAATTAAGCCCTTTGTCCTCCTCTGCTGGTCTCTGAATTTCTCCCAGTCCTCTGGTATGCTGCTTTTTCTGGCTAATTTGTACGCATCATCCTTCGCTTTGATACTATCCCTGATTTACCTTGTTATCCACGGATGTACTACCTTCCCTGATTTATTCTTTTGCCAAACTGGGATGAACAATTTTTGTAGTTCATCCATGCAGTCTTTAAATGTCTTCCATTGCATATCCACCGTCAACCCTTTTAGAATTAATTGCCAGTCAATCTTGGCCAATTCACGTCTCATACCCTCAAAGCTACCTTTCTTTAAGTTCAGAACCATTGTTTCTGAATTAACAATGTCACTCTCCATCCTAATGAAGAACTCAACCATATTATGGTCACTCTTGCCCAAGGGGGCACGTACAACAAGACTGCTAACTAACCCTTCCTTATTCCTCAATACCCAGTCTAAAATAGCCTGCTCTCTCGTTGGTTCCTCTACATGTTGATTTAGATAACTATCCCGCATACATTCCAAGAAATCCTCTTCCTCAGCACCCCTGCCAATTTGATTCACCCAATCTATATGTAGATTGAAGTCACCCATTATAACCGTTTTGCCTTTGTCGCACGCATTTCTAATTTCCTGTTTGATACCATCTCCAACTTCACTACTACTGTTAGGTGGCCTGTACACAACACCCACCAGCGTTTTCTGCCCCTTAGTGTTTTGCAGCTCTACCCATACCGATTCCACATCCTCCAAACTAATGTCCTTCCTTTCCATTGCGTTAATCTCCTCTCTAATCAGCAACGCTACCCCACCACCTTTTCCTTTCTCTATATCCCTCCTGAATATTGAATATCCCTGGATGTTCAGCTCCCAGCCTCGGTCACCTGGAGCCATGTCTCCGTGATCCCAACTATATCATAGTAATTAATAGCTATCTGCACATTCAACTCATCCACCTTATTACGAATGCTCCTTGCATTGAGACACAAAGCCTTCAGACACAGGCTTATTTTTACAACAATTATGTTGAAAAGTGGCCCTTTTTGATTTTTGCCCTGGTTTTGTCTGCCTGCCACTTTTACTTTTCACCTTGCTACCTATTTCTTCTACCCTCATTTTACACCCCTCTGTCTCTACGCTCACACATTTAAGAAACCCTTTCCCTTTAACTCCATCCTCCACTATCCCATTCGACACCCCACCCCCCTTATTCAGTTTAAAACCACCCGATAAGCAGTGGCAAACCTGCCTGCCAGAATGCTGGTCCCACACCTGTTAAGATGCAATCCGTCCCTTTTGTACAGTTCCCCCTTACCCCAAAACAGATCCCAGTGATCTAAGAATCTAAATCCCTGCCCCGTGCACCAGATCCTCAGCCACACGTTCAGGTCCCGTATCTCCCTGTTCCTGCTCTCGCCAGCACGAGGAACTGGAAGCAAACCGGAGATAACAACCCTGGAGGTCCTGCTTCTCAGCATTTTTCCGAGCTCTCTGAAGTCACGCTGCAGAATATTCATCCCCTTCTTTCCGACATCGTTTGTGCCGACATGCACTACCACTTCCGGATGTTCACCTTCGCCCTTGATGATTTTCTGCACTCTGTCCGTGACATCCTGGATCCTGGCACCAGGAAGGCAGCACACCATCCTCGCATCTCGTCTGTTGCCGCAGAAACCCCTGTCCGTACCTCTCACAATGGAGTCTCCCACTACAATGGCCTTGCCTGCCTTAGGCCTTTTTGGCCATGGAATGATGTCACCAATCCTGATTGGGCACCCACTGTGAGCAGGATAAACAACGTGCACAAGAACAAATGAATAAAGATAAAACGTCAATAATGCCTTACTTTTGCATGTTAAAACCCACCTGAGAACCATGGGCGATTTTGCAATTTTACTGACGGATTTTTCACTTTTACAACTTTTCATATGACAAATGAATAAAGATAAAACGTCAATAATGCCTTACTTTTGATGAAATGCAGCGAGCAGACGCGATAATTCCCGATATTTTCTATCTTTATATCTCCACGGCGAATGGCCGCTAACCACTTCCGCTGTTGTTGCTCCTTCAGCTCCCTCTTGTATTTACCTTTGGTTTTATCTATCTTCTTGACTGTAAAGTGAGATAACTGTGCCTCACGGTCACCCCGACTGGCACAGTTATTTACAGCTCAAAAACGGGCCTTTTTCGCGGTTTTTAACGGGTGTGAAAGTGCGCGTTTTCAGCATCAATAACATGTACCGGAAGTGACGTTTGTACCCCAGTTGGATTTTGCGGTCACGTGGGTGAGGATCTATGCTCCAGTGACCTTTCGTGAAATCACCCTATTGATTTGTATGAAACTAATGTAAATAACCAACTTGGGAAAAATGTCCGTAAAACCAGGGAAACCCAATGTGAATGTGGGCCACATGGACCAATCTCTACTCAATACAAATATGAGAACCTATTTTTAATCAAAGCATTGCGCATTTTATTTTTAAATTCAGTAATAATGGCAACATTTCTTTTTGAAAATTATCTATTTGTCAAACTCCACTATTACTCTTGTGTTAATTATAGGGAGAAAGTATCCCATTAAGTATCACATTGACTGAATGATAGCCTGCATCAAAAAAACTTGCCATAATTATTAAATTATCAATTTCAGCAACTTTAGTAGTATGAAAATTCATGCAAAAGACAAGATCATTTCAAATCGTGCACATTAAATTGGGACATTTTACCAAACTGGAAAAAAATGCTCTAGTCACTCAAATAAGCAAACTTTTGCTCCAGCTTAGACCTTATTGTGTTAAGTATATAAACAAGAAAGAATAGCTCTGGTAAAGTTTGATCCCTTGGTGGATGAGATGAGGGAATTAACAATGGGAATTCCTTCATATTGAATCCCCTGAGGCAGAGAATGAGGAATTGGTAGAAACGTTGTACAAATATTTGGTATCGTTCTTCATTCCAATAATTATAGAGAACTTGGGAGAGAAATGGAAAGAGGAATTCAAAAACGATCACAATCATAAAAGATAGGAAACTTAATGGCACTACACACTGACAAGTTTCCTGGACGTGATAGCCCACAACCTAGATTGATAAAATAATTGACTGCAATATTAGTGGATGCATTTGTTGTGGTTTATGAATGTTTTTGAAGTCTGCCAAAAGGACCCAACAATCTGCAAAAGTATATATATAATATCCTTATTCAAGAAAATAAGGAGTTCTCTGAAAGTGTAACAAACAAGGTAGACAAAAGGGAACCAGTAGAAAAAAATATTTGGATTTCCAGAAGATATTTGATATGGTTCTGCATAAAAATCAATCATACAAGTTCAAATCTCAAAAGTGCGGGCTATTGTTTCCACTGAAATGTTGATGACTGGGACAGCATCTTGCCATCTTGTGAACCGGACTTCACAAGTGAGCAGATATGTGTCGTTTCTTGACGGTGGGAGTGGGCCTTGTGGCAATCAGCTTTTGCCACAAGGTAAGTTCCATGAAATGCTTTCAGAGACAATGGGTGCTGAAATTGTATTGAAATTTTAATCATTTTTAATTCATCTTATGAGTGGATGCTGTATAATGTATCCATTAGAGGGAAAATGGATAATGTTTAATTAGGTTGTTGCCTAGCAGGTGCTCTTTAGGTGGCCTTCAGTGTTACAGCTATTGATTTGTATGAAACTAATGTAAATAACCAACTTGGGTGAAATGTCCGTAAAACAGAAAGCAAAAATGTGTTGAGAAGTTACCAATGGTACCTCCATAAATTGTGCAAGTTCCATCTTATGCAAGCATGTGGTGGTTTTGTGAATAATGATCAGGATTGTCTGAGACTACAGCAAGATCAGATGGAAAGTTAGGCGGAGCAGATGGAATTTAGCAGATGGAATTTAGCATTGGCAGATGGAATTTCACAACAAATGTAAACCGATGCATTTTAGGAAATCATATAACACACTGTAAATGGTAGGGTGTTCTGGAATGCTGATAAACTGGGATCTAGGGGTTCAAGATCATGGTTCTTGAAAGAAGAGATTCACCAGAATATTGCCTGGATTGGAAGAATTGAGTTATAGTTGGATAGGGTGGATTATATTACCCTGGGGCAAAGAAGGCTGAGGGATTACCTGATAAATAAATATAAAATTATAAGAGGCATAGATAGGTTATATATCGTCAGAAGCACAAAACAATCTTCTGGAGGAACTCAGCGGGACAAGCATCTGTGGAAGGAAATCGGTGGGCAGCGCAATGGTGTTGCTGCTGCCTTACACACCAGAGTCCCAGGTTTGATCCTGACTACAGGTGCTATCTGTACGGAGATGGTATGTTATCCCAGTGACCGCGTGGGTTTTCACCCGGTGCTCTGGTTTCTTCCCACACTCCAGAGACATACAGGTTTGTAGATTGTAAATTGTCCCTAATGTGTAGGATAGTGCTATTAGTTTAGCTCCCAAATGTAGTTTCCCAGATGAAATCTCGCATCTTATGAAAAGAAATATGAAAAATCTGACTGTTTTCTTATGTGATAATATGTTCATTTACAGTCATAGTTTGCTCTGTTAACAGTGGGACATAGAATTAAATATATAGTATATATACGTCGGGCTAATAATTTAAATTAAAAAGGTATTTTAAAATTAAGTTTGTTTATGTTACTTCAATTTTACTTCGGAGTCCCGTGAGTGACTACGTGAAGAGCCCGCCTCAGCACGCATGCGCGGCATTACGTTTCAGCAGGCAACAGCGGCAGGCGGGAGTTAGGCTCTCCCGCTACAACCTGAAAGGAAGCTAGGTAAGTCTTACCTTCAGGCCAACAGCGACTCGCGTCTGTTTGTTGCTCCAGGAGGAGCAAAGCAGCAGAAGAAGCGGCCCCCGTTGGACTCCGGGGAAGAAGTGTTCCGTTCCACGGAAGGGGGAGAGACGCCACCAGGACCGCACACGCTGCGGTCCACGGACAGAGAGCTGCGCCGGTACCAGTCCAGACGCAAGCGGCCCCCGTTGACTCTGGGTAAGGAGTATTTTCCGTTTCACGGAAGGGGGAGAGCGCCATCAGGACCGCACACGCTGCGGTCCATGGACAGGGAGCTGCACCGGTGTCAGTCCGGACGCAAGCGACCCCCGTTGGACTCCGGGGAAGGAGTGTTCCGTTCGCGGAAGGGGGGAAAGATGCCACCAGGACCGCACACGCTGCGGTCCACAGACAGGGAGCTGTGCCGGGTTCCAGTCCAGAAAACACGGGAGTCAGGCGCTCCCGCTAAAGAATGGACCATCAGGTAAGTCTACTCTGAGGTCGGTTTAACTGGCAAAGGAGAGTTCTTTGCTTGTTCCAACAGCCAAGAAGAAAGAACAGAACAAGTCTCTCCAAGACACCTGTCCCCAGCTCGGCTCCAGCAGACAGGCGTCTCATCACAGGGGGACAGAGGGCGGTAGGACCGCCAACCCGGCGCTCCGTCATCCCTGACACTGAGCCGAGCCCAGTTCCACTAGCGCCTGAGCAGCGGACTGGATGTCAACAATCCGGCCGGTGGTTCCGATTCGTTGGACGGGGACGTCTCACCGCCCGCTTAGGGCAGAGACAGCCGCCTGAGCCGCATGGAGCGGCTCGTGGAGCATAAGCTCCAGCGAGACTTGCTTATGGGGAGCAGTTTCGCAGAGGTAGTTCAGGCACTCCCTCCACAGTGCCTCATGCACTGGCCATTGCTTCTTCCTCATATAAGGACAGCTTTGGCGACCAGAGCTGGGCTGGTCAAGAAGAGGGGCACTGGCTAAACAACATCGGGAGTACGCATGAGGTACAGGAACAGGAAGAGCTGCTGGGTGTGGCCGCTATGTGGTTTCACCACGAGCGAAATGGCTTCAGTTTCAACTGATGGCCAGCCTACTACCTGTCTTTTCCAAAAAACCTCTCCAAGACAGGTAGCCATGAGGCGTTGGATTTATCACGCCACCCCTAAATTGCATTTACTCAAAGTGCCCGCCATTATAGGGGGATACATTGAACAGCGCATTTAACCTAAATGTTTTTAAAAATGCATTTGATACCTGACGTCTGCTATCATGTCCACCTGCTCATTCCAGAAGGGCAGGGTAGTATGGCAAAACACCTGACCCAAATGTTCAACGGTATACCCCATAACTTCTCTAGTGAAGTCACAAACCTGCCCTCAATCTAAGAAATTAACAGGATTATGAGAATGCCGACCTCACAAGCACAGAACCTGCTACCTGGCATTTACCAAACCAGTCCTAAAAAACTGGACGAAGTGTTCAAACTATTCGGCACAAGAGGGCAGAGTCTGGAATGAGCACCACACAGAATACCAGACAGCAGTACCTCTCCGCGTCCACCAGCGGCGTCTACCCCAAGGTACTGGTGAAAGCTCGGGGCCTGCATGCCAAACCCGTAGGTTTTTAGGCCACGGCCCAGAGCAGGCCCCAGGGAAAATGTGCCACCCCCAACAAACATCATCCCTACAAGAATAAGGAACCAGAAACCAAAGAAAACAGCAATAAAGACAGATAAGTATGGTTCCTACCACCACATAAAGGTGAAGGGTTGTACTAACAAGGGGTGGGTGAATCACACCTGGTTAGGAAGCTATCACTTTGGTAGTATATACAATATCTTGCCACCAATTTAGCAAGCACCCCAAGGGGTCTACCCTCCCGCGATGGTGAATCTCGCACCATCATTGATAAACCACTTGAGTATTCACCAGGTATACCCATTCATGGGATTTGTAACTACTACCATGGGACCAAGGATACTTTATGGTAGACATCAACCTTGAAGATGCATACTATTCAGTACCTTCTCATATAAGTTTCGGATACCGCAATTACCTGGATGGAGTAACCATGATGAGCATTGCGGCATTTAAGTCAAAGCTATCCAGTATCAACCAGCCCTGACACTTAAGAAACATCCGTCATGGCATGTCTTTATATTAACGACACACTATCCTGTGATACAGCGTTAGCTGCATTAGATACTAACTTATTTAGCGGGCATTGCCATATATCCAGATATTACGTGACCATCCACAACTTTGTCATCTGGTATTCATTAAGACTATCAGTTATGGTAACATTAACCACCAATCAACTACGTGGCAAAGTATTGGGATAGTAGCAGCATTACCAGCTACTGAACATTGTACCTTTCCTATGAGCTGAGATACTAGTGTTCAAAACTATATCCATACCTGTGATATGGGGGCATATGGATTAATCTGGAGTGTTATCATGGAATTATCGGCAGGAAGGATTATGGTTGTACTCTTCCACCTGTTTTGAGTAACATCTTATGTGTCCTGATGTGTTACTGAGCTTGTAATACTTAGTGCCTATGCAAATTGACTTAAACGTGTTATATATTAACTTACTTAATTCTAGTGAAGCATTTGCTCAGTAACCCACCAAATTTGCATGTTCATTTATAAGTTAACAACATCACAGTGGTGGCATATACCAAACCACTTGGGCAGGGAACATCGATATTAGGTGACAATTTATTAACAATTGGTAACCGTATGTCGTCAAACATATTTGACCATCAGTAACCTCACCTATCAGGTGAGCTAAATACTGTAAACATACATTTAAACCAAAAATATTTGCTGAAATTACTAAGCAATATGGACACCAGATATCGATTCCTTATATCCAATCAAATCACCACGTATTAACTTACGTCACATGAAACCAATTTCAAGGCAGCGGCTATGGAAACATTCCCACGTATTGAAGGGTGGGGGAAATCTAATCTCTAAATTCTCCTTTCCTTCTACCTCTTCAATAGGTACTACGGCTTCATCAGTCGGGTACTACGCAAATTACAGTGGACCAAGTCCACAGGCATGGTTCCCAGTGATCCTCGATATGGTCATTAAAAGAATTGCAAAATTGGGAAGACCACTGCTGTGTTTGGATCAGCAGCGCTATCAACCTGATGACAGCATTCCGTCGCATATCCTAAGGAACATACCTGAGGAGCATCAAGAAATGAGACACTGTTTTTCTAAAACATGAATTACACATTCAACTACAACAAAACTGTACTGGAGCGCCTGGCAGGTCTTCACCACAATGAAGGAAATGTTCTGTCAGCCTACTCAACTTGGGTACCGCTCACTGGTGATCAGATACAGGAGAGGTATATTCAGTCCATTCCCCAGAAATAGGTACACCCAAATTGGAATGTCAGTGAAACCCTGACGTACCTTAGGGAATGATCACCAGCCAGGTCACTCACCCTGGAACAGCCTACCCTGAAGATGGACATGCTGGTGGCCTTACATCAACCCAAGAGCCAGTTCTCCCATCTACTGCGATGGGACAACATGGTTATGACACCAGATAGTGTCACATTCCCATTCAAGGGTTGGCCAAACAGAACAGACCAGGAACATCAGGTCCAGTCATGAAATTCCGGGCATACCCACCTGAACCACGTTTTATGTGTCATGACCCACTCAGAGATCTACATCGACACAATAAGGAATACCGAGGGAGAAGAAAAAGCCTTATGGGTCAGCCACAATAAACCTCTTGGTCGGGTGACGAGCTAAACTATCTCTAGTGGCTCAAGCAGGTACTAGGAGTTGCTGGAGAAAATACTGACGTGTATAAGTCTTATTCCACCAGGACGGCTCCCACGTCAGTGACTAAGAGAATGGAAGATCCTATGGACCTCATCCTGGCTACTGCAGGTTGGTCCAGGGAGTATACGTTCCAAACGTTTTTTAACAAACCACTGACAGAACCTGTATCGTTTGCAGAAAAATCTGCAAAAATATATAATTTAAGCCCGGGGGAGCAATTGATCTTGTTGTTGTTAATAACACCATTATTGTTTTACAAACAGATTCATGGTTGATTACGATAACATACTTCCTCCCTCGAATGACTTCGGCAACTGTTACACGGTTTGAAATCACAGAACTTTGAAGTCTTCACGTAGTCACTCACGTGACTCCGAAGTAAAATAGTAAGATTAAACGAGAACTTACCAGTTCGAAGTTTGATCTGTATTTTATGAGGAGTTACGATGAGGGATTGCGTGCCCTCCGCTCCCACCCTCATATATGATCAAACTAGCAAACTGATGTCTCCTTGTCTTTACTATGTTTACTTCAAATAACTGTGTCTATCTGTGATTCCACACCGCTGCTTTGAAGTATGCCGCGCATGCGTGCTGAGGCGGGCTCTTCTCGTAATCCCTCATCGTAACTCCTCATAAAATACAGATCAAACTTCGAACTGGTAAGTTCTCGTTTAATCTTACTATTAAATTTGTATCTCTTCTGAACATTCAGCAATTCCCCACAATCTGCTTCACAATTTATGTCCTTGATGAAACATTTTAGTGAGCAGTTGAACTCGGAGAGTTGGTTGTTTACTTCCAGTCAGATAGCAAAGCCAGATGAATTATATTATGAATATCAACAGATTACAACTTGCATTTCATTTGCTGAAGCAGCAAAATAAAAGGCAGTTCATGTGGTGTTTTACAGGGTTATTGAATGAAAGGAATGCGAAAGTCATAAAGGTAGACACAAAAAGCTGGAATAACTCAGCGGGACAGGCAGCATCTCTGGAGAAAAGGAAAAGGTGACGTGTCGGGTCAAGACCCGTTTTCAGACCTGACATTTCACCCATTCCTTCTCTCCAGAGATGCTGCCTGTCTCACTGAGTTGCTCCAGCTTTTTGTGTCTATTTTCAGTTTAAACCAGCATCTGCAGTTCCTAAAACAGCATCTGCAGTTCACAATAGTCACAAAGGATAGGTATAATATGTACCTATTATAGATATACTCCACAATAAGACAAGAGCTTGGCACCTAGTCCAAGTGAATCTCAAAACAGTCCTCCAGCCATTATAGCACATTTCCACCTTTATTTCATTAATCCTGCTCCTTTTCCAGTTTCAGCTCCAACCTGCTATTTTCCTTGAGACTTCTGCTTTTTGCATCTGTTATATCAGACCCTTTTAGGCATATTGCTGAAATCCACAAAGACCACCTAATGTGCTACCCTCATTAACTCTCTTTGCTCCTACTTCAAACATTCTAGGCAGACTGATCAAACAGAACCTTCCCTTGATGAAGTACCCTGATAATCATTAATAAATTAGTGTTTTTCAAACTTCAAAAACAATACGAAAAAAGCACTGTGGTCGGTTTAAAAAGCTTGTAATGTGATCTGTAACCTCTCCCTTCTAAAACAGCAGTGCCTTATCAGCAACCTCCCGGCATTCCAACAGCTTATCTGTCTTTAGAAAGGACTGGAAAATAATCGTCAGAGCCTGCACTTTTGCCCCCCTGTTTTTTTTTTCAAACATTCCAGCATACATTCTAATTTTGGCTGTTGATTCATCTACTATATAAACTGTTCAACCATTTTTTTTTTCTCCTTCCATATTTAATATTTCCTTCTGTTTGGCTTGAATTACAAATGTCATTCACTTTTATAAAGACAGGCACAAAGTGATGATTTAGATCCAACGCCCCACAGAGGATACCTTTTTGGCTTCTAATGGGAAGTGGGAACTGAAGGACCAAAGTAGAAATAAAAAATGAGTACTGCTGATTCCGTTTTTGAAAGAGGATGGAATATAGTGTAGCAAAGTGTGGAGTCATGTATTTTGGTAGTAGAAATTAAGGTGTAGTCTATTTTCTAAATGGGGAGAGAATCCAGAAAGTGGAGGTACAAAGAGATTGGTGCAGGATTCCCAAAAAGTTAATCTGCAAGTTGAATCGGTAGTAAAGAAAGCCAAAGCAATGCTAACATTTATTTCGAGGGGCCTGGGTACAAAAACAGGGATGTAATGCCACGGGTCAGGCCACATTTGGAATATTGTGAGCAATTTTGGGCACCATATCTGAGGAACGATGTGCTGGCTCTGTAGAACGTCCAGAGGAGGTTTACAAGAATGATCCCAAGAATGAGTAGGTTATCATATAATGAGCGTTTGATGGCACTGGGCCTGTACTCGCTGGAATTTAGAAGAATGAGGGGGGAACCTCATTGAAATGCACTGAAAGTGAAAGGCTTGGATAAAGTGGATGTGGAGAGGATGTTTCCACTAGTGGGAGAGTCTAGGATTCAGGGTCGTAGCCTCAGAATTAAAGGTGGTTCTTTTAGGAAGGAGATGTGAAGGAATTTCTCTAGTCAGAGGGTGGTGAATCTGTGGAATACTTTGCCACAGAAGGCTGTGGAGGCCAAGTCAGTGGATATTTTTACGGCAGAGATAGATAGATTCTTGATTAGTACCGGTGTCAGAGGTTATGGGGAGAAGGCAGGAGAATGGGGTTAAGAAGGAGAGATAGATCAGCCATAATTGAATGGCGGAGTAGCCTTGATGGGCCAAATGGCCTAATTCTGCTCCTATCACTTAAGAAAGAGATGATTTTATAGATGCTCTGATATCATCTTCCAAATTTCTATATTTTTTAATTTTATGACAGAGAACGTGACTACACATTTTAAGAAAGGATGAAGAGAGAAAGGGAGGGAAGTGTCGCAGCGTCTGATCCTGTCATTGGTGCTGTCTGTGTAATTTACACATTCTCTCGTTGACCGATTTTGGTTTCCTCCTGGTACTTCGTAGTTAAAGGCAAAAAAAATTAAAGGGGAATTAATGGGCATATGTACGGTGAAATTAAGAAGAGAGAGAGTGGCACTAATGGGATGCTCCTCTGGGAGCTCGCATGGACCTATTGGTCCGATGGACCTATTGGTCCGATTGGTCACGTCCTACCTACATCATAGACCACTGACCTGTCAGCCAAATATCAGTGAGAGGGAAAATGTTGGGATCTTTGCTGATGAATGTAGTAATCGATTATCTTAAATACTAAAAGGATTGACTAAAGCCAACATGAATTTATGAAAAGAAAATTGTTTCTAACTAATCAAGTTCTTTGTTATAAGTAGAAATGATAAGGAGGAACTAGTGGGTGTTGTATTTGGATTTTCAAAACTCTTTAATAAGATCTAGCATAAGAAGTTGGTCAGCAAGGCTAGAGCACATGGAATTGGAGGTGGTATAATAATATTGATTGAAAATTGGTTATTGAAGAAAGCAGAAGAGTGAGGATAAATCCATATTTCACAGGCTGAGAGTTCTGTGATATTTTGGAGATTGTTATTTGTGTACCAGTTTTACAAAATTTGCATCAACAATTTAGCTGCGGGGATCAAATGCGATATTTCCATGCGTATTTATTACATTTATAAAAACAATATAAAACCAAATGAGATTGTGCAAAGAGAAGAATGTAAAGAGTGCTGTTGGCCCAGCGGGAGTTGAGCTGGGATTTGCTGAATTCCATTGCCTTTCACAATTCTCCCAATTTCAAGGCAATGGAATTCTTCAGCCAACCCCAGCTCAATTGCCGCCAAGCCGACGGATAGCACCAGTGACCCCAGGCCCACAGCCGGTGCGGAGAAGAAGCGCCAACTCCGCCCAACCCCGCTCCCCGACAGCCATACACATAAAGAGCTGCAGCAACTCGGCCTCTTCCCCACACCGGCTGCAAGCCTGGCCCGACACCTCCAACCACCCCCGACAGGGATGGCGGGACACCTGGGAGACTGAAGGTTCGATCCAAACCACAGGTGGTGTCTGTACGGAGTTTGTACGTTTACCTTGTGACCACATAGGTTTTCTCCGGGTGCTCCGGTTTCCACCCACACTCCAAAGACAGGTTTGTAGGTTAATTTGCTTTTGTAAACTTTAAATTGTCCATAGAATGAAGGATAATGCTAGAGTACGGATGATCGCTGGTTGGCGCAGACTCGGTGAGCCGAAGGACCTGTTTGCAGAGATGCTCACTTTCTTCTAGGAACAGGGCTACCCCTCCCCCTGGTGCCCTTGCTTGCATTTCTTACATTTCCAACCATCTGCTCTCACCCCTCCTCCACTCTGACAGAATAGGGATAGAGTTCCCCTGTTCCTCGTCTTTCATCCCACTACCCTTCACATCTAGCATATTATTCTTCATCCCACATCCTCTCCTTTCCATCCATTTCTGATTTCCGTTGAGTCCCTGGATGGCTCAATCCTATCCGCCCATCCTTCCCCTGCAAGCATAGGAGGTGTAACACCTGTTGTGTACCAGCACCTAAATTCCACCTGGTTAGTCTAGTCAACAGCGTGCTCATTGAATATTTCAACTTCAGATAAGCTATGTCCCAACTGTATTTTTCTCTCTCCTATCTACCCTGATTTCCCCCACCCCCATTCCCTTTTTTTTCCCCCCCCCCCCCCCCCCAACTCCCATCACCCTGTTTCTTTTCCCCCCATTCTCCTCACACACTCTTCCTACTGGAGCCTTCACTACTGATCACCCTGCCTCTCCCCATGTTGCTATCACCTGCCACCACCCTTTCTCATTAATTTTAAATCTTCGTCTTCCTTTCCTATCTCATCCAGAATCTGCAGCATTTTATTTTCCATTTATCGCCTCCCACCTTCTGTCGAGCTCTCCACTCTTCCCTCCCCCATCTGACTATTAACTGCACTCAACCCCTTCTCACCTGGGTCCACCAATTGCTTGCCCCACCTCTTCCATCCCGACCCCCAACTACTTCCTTCCTGCTCTTTCATTCTAGGTGAAGGGTCTCGACCCTTCTGGTTGACTGTCCAGTTCCCTCCGCGGATGTTGCCTGACCTGCTGAGTTCCTCCAGCTGCTCTTTTTTTTGCTAAAGATTACGAAACCATCTCTCTTGCCCTGTGTAGTCTGGAGTTAGGAGGAATTAAAGAAGATATCGCTGAAATGTGCAAAATTCTTAAAGCCAGATGCAGGTAAGATGTTCTTCCACTGGTTCTAGATTCTAGGACTGGATGGGGAGCTGGGGTCGGGCACAATCTCAAAATTGAGAAGCTATTAAGGATGGCAATGCAAGGTTTCTTCACCTGCTGAAGGTGAACCTTTGGAATTTCTACCTCAGTGGACTGTAGGTACAGTTGTGTGTTTATTCAACACGCATTGAAACATTTCTATTTGCAGTGTTTATAAATGATATTGACCTAGAATAGAAACAATATTTAAATTTAAAGTTTTTACTAAATTGGATGTTTTGATAATCTCAAACAAAGTTGTGGATCGGTTGGGAGGGTGCAGTAATTAATGACAAAGTGAGATTAGCTCAGTTAGGCAAATTTGTTAGCATGGTTGATAACTTGGATGGGCTGAAGGGCCTGTTTCCATCCTGCATAGGTCTATGAATCTCTGCCAGTGTATTATGGAGTTAGACCCCAGGATTACTGGAGAGTTTACTGAAACCAACATTGGTCTGCATCGGTACACAAAAATGCTGGAGAAACTCAGCGGGTGCAGCAGCATCTATGGAGCGAAGGAGGTAGGCAACGTTTCAGGCCAAAACCCTTCTTCAGACTTCGATTTTCCAGCATCTGCAGTTCCTTCTTAAACACATTGGTCTGCATAGCTTCAATGGAAGCTATTGGATCATTGACCTGTCCAGTGCCACCCCCGAGTATACTCAGATCAGAGTATACAAGTGACAAAAATTCTTGGCAGTGAATAGGTTAAGCAGGGGAGTACAATGGAAATCTTGAGAGGAATTAATAAATACACTGGCATGGTATTATGGTATAATACTGGTAATAAGGAAATTTGGGTAAAGCATATTGTGTAGAAAAGGCCCAAGCAATGCATCAGCGTTGACAATGACAATAAAGGATACTTGACTACTTGACTGATCAGAGATTTAAGGACGGTGAAGACCCTGAGTTTGTTTACTTTGGAGAAGCACACCTTATATGAAATTATTGAAGATTCTTAAGAAACTTGATGAATTGAACACTGATAATATCTTTCCAGTTTCCTATAGTGTCTTCAAGTGGATAATAGCCTATGTTATTTCATAATGAAATTAATCGATAGGCAAATTTTTTAAGTTTGCTTGATTGTCGGAATAAAACACTGTGTTGTTTTTGCTGATGTAGATGCTTTCCTTGGTTACTGAGTGGTGGTAGCTGTTAAACAAACATACAAGACTGAGATATGTGTAATGTGTGTATTTTGCAAGGTTTTAACTGTAAGCACTGTAACTACATGACATGATAGCAACTTCACCACCAATTTCCATCCTGCAGTTAAATTCACTTGGACCATCTCCGACACCTCCTTGCCATTTCTTGATCTCACAATCTCCATTACAGGAGATAGACTATTGACTGACATCTATTACAAACCAACTGACTCCCACAACTATCTCGACTACAATTCTTCCAACCCTGCTTCCTGCGAAGACTCTATCCCCCTACTCCCAATTCTTCTGTCTATGCCGCATCTGCATCCAAGGTGAGGTGTTCCATACATCTGAGATGTCCTCATTCTTTAGGGAACAGGGGTTCCCTTCTCCCATCATAGATGAGGCCCTCACCCGTGTCTCCTCAGTACCCTGCAGCTCCACCCTTGCTCCCCCTCACTCTGGTCGCAGCAGAGACAGAGTTCCCCTAGTCCTTACTTTTCATCCCATCTGCCGTAGCATACAACACATAATCCTCTGACATTCTCGCCACCTTCAACGGGATCAGTAGATGAGGTTGGAGGAGGTGCAAGTGAACCTCTGCCTAACCTGAAAGGACTCGGTGTCCCTAGACAATCGAGGGCGGAGGTATAAGGACAGGAATTGCATCTCCTGCAGTTGCAGGGGAAGGTACCTGAGGATTCCCTCCCTCTCCATCCCTCTTCCCCCCCAAGTCGCACCAGCTTCTCGTTTTCGCTCAACAAACAGCTAACAATGCCCTGTTTCCTGTATCATCGTAACTTTTTTGCATATCTTTCATTCATTGTTCATTATCTCTCTACATCATCGTCTAGATCTCTCATTTCCCTTTTCACTTGTCTGAAGAAGGGTCTCGACCCGAAACGTCACCCATTCCTTCTCTCCAGAGTTACTTCAGCTTTTTGTGTCTATCTTCAGTTTAAACTAGCTTCTGCAGTTCCTTCCTATACTATGCAATTTATGTTGGGTAATGCCATATAGAACAAGGAATGAGGAGACAAATTTTGAAGAAAGGAACTCCTTGGATAACGTCAACTTAACAAAGTTCACTTTTGGTTGGAGAATTCATGGATTGAATTATATATGGAAACAAAACTAGTTACCGAGTTTGGTTAGTAAAGTCCATCTCTATTTTGCAGCAGCCTTGGTTTAGCAATTCTGGATTATTTCTGAGTTCATAGTTTTGAGATGCACCAGGACATTTCAAAATATAATGAAAGTTAACTTCTACTTTGGTCATCTATGCATGTGCCCATGTTGATATAACAATCTGTCAGTGAAATTTTAAAAATGATCCAAAACCATATGACTACATATGCTGAAAAACTTAAATAAAACAAAAGGTGCTGGATGGAAATCATGCAGCATTTATGGGGGGAACAAACAAAGTGAATGTTTCAGGTTAATAATGATAATTTTCTTTGGCTTGCATTTATGAGAATTCTTTAATCTGATAACCCCCCTTGGCCATCTTAATGACACCCAGCTGCCAGATGCAATGTTTTTTTACTTCAGCAGCTTTATAGATAATTAGTCATAGACATGAGAAAAATAGTTAGGAGACTTTAGAATCAGTCATGCAGAATTTTATATTCACAAGACTGAAATGCCCTTTAACGTTGCCACTCCTTTATTTTCTACAGTTAGAATAGCTATGTTCTAAATATATAGTGGTACATGATGGTGTTCATTGACAATATATTAATTAGTCACAGTGTTTTGTGTGATTAGTAAAAATAATGCAAGTCATGAGTTTACTTAAATAAACAGCCTCTGTTAGGATAATAAAAAACATGAACTACTTTTATCTTAAACTTCAGGTACGCCATAACAGTCTGGTATTTTGATGCAGATGAGCGAACACGAGCTAAAGACAAATATTCAACAGGTACAGTGGCCTCATCTGAGTATTTATACTTTTTAAAAATATTTTTTTCTGTTTGATATGGGAGTTAAATGATCAATTCCGAAATGTTATATATTTTACCAGCTTGATCATAAATTGTAATATACTGTCAATTGAAAATTGCACTAATCTTTGTCTATTGCATAATTATTTCAATATTTTTAAGGAAGTCACTTGTTTGAGTTGCCACACTATTATCTATTATGTCTATGTACATTGCACAGATCCCATTCATTGTGAAATGTGTACTCATTTGATGTTCATATCTTCTGGCAGTTCTATTACTATAAACTATTGGTCATAGTTCTTCGGTAGACAGAAATGCTGGAGAAACTCAGCGGGTGCAGCAGCATCTATGGAGCGAAGGAAATAGGCAACGTTTCGGGCAAAACCCTTCTTCGGACTGATGTGAGGGTGTCGGGGGGGGCGGGAAGAAGAGAGGAGGAGCCAGATGGGTGAGGGAGAGCTGAGAAGGGTTTGAAGGAGAGTAAAAACTACCTGAAATTAGAGGTCAATGTTCATACTGCTGGGGTACAAACTGCCCAAGCAAAATATGAGGTGCTGCTCCTCCAATTTCCAGTGGTCCTCACTTTGGCCGTGGAGGAGACCCGGGACAGAGAGGTCAGATTCGAAATGGGAGGGGGAGTTGAAGTGCTAAGCCACTGGGAGATCAGGTTGGTTATTGCGAACCGAGCAGAAGGTGTTCGGCGAAGCGATCGCCAAGCCTACGCTTGGTCTCACCGATGTAGATCAGCTGACATCTAGAGCAGCGGATGCAATAGCTGAGGTTGGAGGAGGTGCAGGTGAACCTCTGTCGCACCTGGAATGACTGCTTGGGTCCTTGAATGGAGTCAAGGGGGGAGGTAAAGCGACAAGTGTAGCATTTTCTTGTGGCTGCAAAGTGCCCGGAGAGGAGGTGGTTCAGGTGGGAAGGGACGAATTGACTAGGGAGTTACGGAGGGAGCGGTCTCTGCAAACAGGGGAGGAGATGGGAAGATGTGGCAGGTGGTGGGGTCACGTTGGAGGTGACGAAAATGATGGAGGATTATTTGTTGTATGTGACAGCTGGTAGGGTAGAAGGTGAGGACTTGGGGAACTCTGCCCTTGTTATGAGTGGGGGGTTGGGGAGAGGGAGCAGTGTCACGGGGTATCGAATAAACCCTGGTGAGAGCCTCATCTATGGTAGGAGAGGGAAACCCTCATTACCTGAAGAATGAGGACATCTTCGATGCCCTGATGTGGAACGCCTCATCCTGGGAGCAGATGCGACGTAGACGGAGGAATTGGGAGTAGGGGATGGAGTCCTTACAGGAAGCAGGGTGGGAAGAAGTGTAGTCCAGATAGCCATGGGAGTCAGTGAGTTTACAGTGGATGTCGGTCAGAAGTCTATCACCTGCGATGGAGATAGTGAGGTTTGGAAATGATATGGAAGTTCATCCTCTGCTTTACAACACTACAGCTTGTATCAATAATTGGGATGTCCAATTGGTATCCAACATATCATCTCCGTGCTGTGATACTGTGTTAGTCTCCAGTTTCAGTATGTTTAACAACATACTGTATGTCTCTTTGTGAATTTATGGATTCCCTGCCACAGAGGGCAGTGGAGGCCAAGTCTCTGGATGGATTTAAGAGAGAGTTAGATAGAGCTCTAGGGGCTAGTGGAGTCAAGGGATATGGGGAGAAAGCAGGAACGGGTTATTGATAGGGGACGATCAGCCATGATCACAATGAATGGCGGTGCTGGCTCGAAGGGCCGAATGGCTTTCTCCTGCACCTATTTTCTATGTTTCTATGTTTACGGCTTGAACCTTTCCGGCAGTAAATAGATTGTCCCATCTATTGGTTTCTCTGATCTAAGTTGATAATTTTAACTTATTGACCTGCAAGTGATTTATTAACCCACCTGTATTATCAATAATTTTACTTTTTTTCAAACTACGGTTTTCATATTTCAGTTTGAAACCAAAGGTAATTCCTAGATCCATATATTTGCAGAAATATTTTCATTCACAGATTTGGAATTTATGTTTGTAATTTTCGAGAATGATCCTGGGGATGATTAGGTTAATGTATGAGGAGCATTTGAAGGCTCTGGGCCTATACTCGCTGGAGTTTGCAAAGAAGAGGGGGATCTCTTTGAAACTTACTGGAAAATGAAAGGCGTAGATTGGATTTGAAAAAGATGTTTCAAGTAATGGTGGAGTCTAGAACCAGAGGGCACAGCCTCAGAAATGTATTTAGCCAAAGCTTGGAAAGTCTTTGGTAATCATTGTCACAGATGACTGTGGAAGTCAAGATGGTAGGTATTTCTAAGGCGGAGATTGATAGGTTCTTGATTAGGAAGGGTGTCAAAGGTTACGGGGAATAGGCACGAGAATAGTGTGAGAGGGAAAAATACGTCGGCCATGTTTGGATTGCGGAGTAGACTCGATGGACTGAATAACCTCATTCTGCTCCAATATCTTATGGCCTTATAAATGTCACCAGTTGAGCTTCAAAAGTCAACTTCCCTTTCACTCACTGTGATTAGCCTTTAAGATCTCTACTAATTATTTGTTCTATCAATATTTCATTTCAATATGACTACCTTTGGAAGTAACTAAAAATGCCTAAATGATAAACATGAATGTGGACTTGGTATATCCATTCTATTTTTAATGTGTGTTCACATACCTTTGTTTAGTATCAGTAATTTTATAATAAGTACCGATAATTTTATTAAAAAAAGGACCATCATGTTGAGTAACCAGAGTTCATCCATGAATTTCACTGTGTACAAGAAAAATTCAACTTGCATTTTGTGTTTGTTAGTGATTTTAAAATGAAAGTTCAGAAGGCAATAACATTTATAGAACCTATATTTATAGCCATTCCTTAATTGCCTTGAAGAAAATGGTGGTGGATCACCTTCTCAAACTGCTCTGGTCCTTCTGCTGGGCTTTGCCCACAATTGTATTGAGTACGAAGTTGCAGGATTTAATTCCTGGGTTACTCAAGGAATGGCAATATATTCCTGAGGATTAATGGTGTGCAAAGTTAAGGGGACCAGAAGGTAGTGGTTTTACTTGCTGGCCTTTTCCTTGGCCTTTATCCTATTGGTATGATCTTGCACAACCTTACACATTTTTGTGGTTCCTTTGACAATTTTGTAAGGGAAGTACTTAGAAGTTCACGATAAAATAGGACAAAGTCAGCATGACTTTATAAAGAGGAGGTCTTACTTGACAAATTTGCTGGAGTTCTTTGAAGAAGTAAATAGCAGGACAGACAAAAGAGAGTCAGTAGATGTTGTTTACTTAGATTTTCAGAAAGCCTTTGATAAGGTGCCACATGTTAGGCTGCTCAGGAAGATGAGAGCCCATGGTATCAAAGGGCACATACTAGCATGGATAGCAGGTTGGCTAGATGGCATAAGACAAATCGTGGCAATAAAGGGGGCTTTTTCCGCAAGGGTCGGTGCAGGGGCCGCTACTCTTCACGTTGTATATTAATGATTTGAACGAGGGGATTAAAGGCTTTGTGGCAAAGTTTGCAGATAATATGAAAATAAGTGGAGGGGCAGGTAGTGTAGAGAAAGCAGGGACTCTGCAGAATGACTTGAACAGGCTGGGAGAGTGGGCAGAGAAGTGGAATATAATGTAGCAAAGTGCGGAGCCATGCATTTTGGTAGGGGGAATAAAGGCGTAGACTATTTTCTAAATGGGGTGAGAATCCAGAAATCAGAGATGCAAAAGGACATGGGAATGCTGGTGCAGGATTTCCAAAATGTTATTCTGCAAGTCAAATAGGTGGTAAAGAAACCAAACTTAATGCAAGCATTTATTTCAAGAGGGCTTGTATACGAAAACAGGGATGTAATGTTGAGGCTCTATAAGGCGCTGGTAAGGCCGCATTTGAGAGCAATTAGGGGCACCATATCTGAGGAAGGATTTGGGGCATCATATCTGAGGAAGGAGAGGTTCCAGAGAAGGTTTGCAAGAATGATCCCAGGAATGAGTAGGTTAACCTATGATGAGCGTTTGTTGGCACTGGGCCTGTACTCACTGGAATTTAGAAGAATCTCATTGAAACACAAAATAGTGAAAGGTGCAGTGACAGATTTTCATATTGTTTCAAGGAATCTTTCCTTTAGTCACTATGATTGAAGATAGGGGTTCAGGAGATAACCAAAACGCACTCACGAGCTCTCCACAAGATATTCAATGCCATCGAAAGATAAATCTTCCAAAAGCAGTCTCTTGATTAATAGTTTCTTTATTGTAGTAGTAAAAACAGTAAGATATTCATCCAAACTTCTTCTGGTATAAGTACATTTTGATCTTACTTGTGGTCAAACTCATGCATGGTCGAAAGCTGTGACCTCTCCCCCATGCTTCTTCAAACTAAACTAAAACTACTAGCGAGTCTGCGTGAGAATCCCAGCCGCAAACACGCCTCAGACAACGTATAAATCCCACCCACATAATTACAGCAGATAAAATTTAAAGGTAACTGGTTATAGTTATAACATACTGAGTTAAGCTAAATGGCTACTACAAAAGGCTTGGATAGAGTGGGTGTGGAGAGGGTGTGAGAGCCTCGGAATTTATTTAGTCAGAGGGTGGTGAATATGTGGAATTCTTTCCCACAAAAGGCTGTGGAGGTCAAGTCATTGGGTATTTTTAAGGCAGAGATAGATTCTTGATTAGTAGAGGTGTCAGATGTTATGCGGAGAAGGCAGGAGAATAGGGTTAGGGTGGAGACCTAGATCAGCCATGATTGAATGGCAGAGTAGACTTGATGGGCCAAATGGCCTAATTCTGCTCCTATTCCTTATGATCTTATGAAATGTTAAGGTGGCATCTTGTAAGTACTTGAGATAAGATTTAGTTTTGTGGTAACGGAAAGAATAAAATTATTGATTGTGAACATTCAAGATTCATGACATCCTCACTTTACAGTCTTTAAACTTGCGCTGACCACACATTTTAAAATTCTGTAGTTTGGGAAAGAAATGCTATGTTTTGGAGGTAGACACAAAATGCTGGAGTAACTCAGCGGGACAGGCAGCATCTCTCGAGAGAAGGAATGGATGACGTTTTGGGTCAAGACCCTTCTTCAGACTATATTTTTATATATAACAGACTATGTTTTGGGGTATCTCCCCTCGCAGTGTTTGTCTCAATGGTTCATGTCTTCACTTTTTTTTTAAAGAATGATCTCCAACATCAAAGACCCAAATGTCGGCATATAATAATCCTTCTGAAATGCACTGTAAAAAGTAAGACAAACTGTTATGTTTGTTCTAAGTGCAAATAAAATTGTAGTCAGCAATGCTGTTTGGTTTACCATTGTTGAATCTGATAAGATTTCAAAAGAGCTACTTGGTGACACAAATTGTGACAAGTTATAAGGATTTAATTATTGTGGAATTAAATCTTGAGCTAATAACAATGCAGGATTTCAAAACTGAGACCATTCAGCTTTCTGCCTGAGGACTGAAGTAGCATAATGGGGCAGAGTAGAATAATTGCAAAGAGAAAATATATCTAAAATATATATGCTATTTATTTTGTTTCTGCCATGATTTCCACATTTTATTTTACTCCTTTATGAATGCAGGTGAAAAGGGAGTAAAAGTTGAATTAACTAAACCTTCGAAAGACAATTTGAAAGAATTTTAAAGCTTTCTTTTCCATTGAGATAACTTTACCTCATGAATGCTGCCAAATGAGTGGATGAAGAATATAATAACTACAGTTTATGACTGAGGATGGAAATTCAGCGACAAATTGTACTGCAAGAATGGAACCTAACTGCCAAGGCTTTACTTTGTATTCATTATCTCTGATGTTTTTGTTTTGTGTGAAATGCTTTGGTTGGAACAGGAACAGAAATACCCCAGCTGGAATGGTGAAATGTAGAAATGCCAGAAATTATTCAAATGCTCTCTATTTGTCTTTTTTTCTTAGTCATAGAATCTCATTCCTATATTTCATTAATTTGAAATTTGGGATAATTTGAAAAATAAAATGTAACCTATGTTAGATCAAGAAATCTGCATTCATGATAATCATGAGGAAACTATTGATTTTTCTGCCTGATTTCAGTTTCAGAGTCACTGGTGAGAAATTGCAAGCATTTTAAATATAAATGCAATGTATATTCAACTCAATAATAATTTTGGTTGTAGCCATTCATCACAAGCAGTATTTAAAAAAAAACTGTTACTTGGTTTTGAGCAACATATGCATGCCTTTCAAATAGTCTATTTTTCTGTTATTTCCCTCAACTTATTCCATTCTGACCATTATCATGTACTTTCATTGTTACGTCACAACTTTTAATTTTCTGACTTTTGCCATTAGTTAAGGTCCCCAATTTTTGTTCCTATGAATTTGGTGTCGTTATAGCTGCTCTGCAACTGGGACTTATTATTTATCTGACACATGTTTAGGTTCATGGCGAGATTCCTTGTATGAGAGAGAGACCAAACAAGATTTTTTTTAATTTTTAATTAAAACGATAGTTTGATTCAACCATGGGATAAACCACCAGCGCTTATATCAATGGTCCTCCTAAAAAAAGGTTGGAAAACATGTTTTAATATATTAACCAGATAGAATATGTACACAATCTTTAACCAAGATGTCAAATACTTAATTGGTTTGGATATTGTTTTATTTGTACATTGCTTATTTTGAAGCAGTACTTTGTTACAACAATGGCAACAGTCCCCTAATTTTCTAAAGTAATTATGAAATTTATTTGACTACGAATAAACCAGTGAACCCATTCTGTACACAATTGTTTTCATTACAGATATTTTCTTAACTGACTCAGTTTGAATACTTTCTGCTCAGGCTGCACCTATGTAATGTTATGTCCTCTGCTGTCAACACTTATAGATGACTTGGCACTATGGTGCATTGTTGCATTTTCTACATGGTAAAGCATCCAGCTATTTTCTTGTTTGACAGTGTTTTAAAACTCCATGTGACATGAGGGCTGCAGTTAAAGATTCCACAGCATACACATAAATTACTGCTCTTTAGTATTGTTTGAACATTATAATATAAAACAGTGTTAATTATGAAATGAATTGCCTGTTTGTAAAAGTTGCAAATAAAAAATAAAACTTTTATTATTGTTTACTGAAACCAAGTGTTATTTTCTTAACTGACTTTCTTAACTGTTATTACTTTGATTTTGTTGAAAAGATTTAATTGATATTATATTCAGCAAAATGAAATTAATAATCAGTACAAAAAAAAGAAAATGGAGAGTAATTAACTTTGACACGGTAAGTTGCTTCAACTTGCAAACCGGTCTGAAAAAGACCATTTAAAAATCTGATTGATTTGGATGACTTCCTGAGAACACAGGTTTTTTTTCTTATGAGGGGGTCACAGACCTGAAACATTGAATCTTTCTCTTTTGCAGATAATGCATGACTTGATAATTTTGTCACCATTTTCTGTTTTTAATATGGACTTGTGATAGGGGATTGTTAGCAAGATGCTATCCATCATTTGATGTCCAACTGTAATTGTCCTTGAAGATGATTGTGGGTTGCTTTCTGGAACTGATTAACAAACATTATACTGTTTATTCTCATGTGGAATGTAATATCATTGCCAAGCCCAGTAATTAATACCATGCTATCCCGCATGTAACAAGATGGTAGTTGCAACTGCAGTTTCCTTATCATTTCAGTGGCCAGTTAAACAAATGACTACATTGTGACAGGGCAGGACTCACAAATAGACTATGACACAAAGTGGTCACATTTCACCTGAGTACTACTTAAAGAGTGGAAAGTGTGGGTTTTGTGACAAGGGAAGATTGAATGATGAGCTGAGTTTGCGTTTAGTTTATTGTCACGTGTACCGAGGTACTGTGAAAAGCTTTTGTTGCATGCTAACCAGTCAGTGGAAAGACAATATATGATTACAATCGAGCTATTCACAGTGTACAGATACACGATAAAGGGAATAACATTTAATGCCAGATAAAGCCAGTGAAGTCTGTTCAAAGAGCTATAAACTATTTCCTTCCAGGGAGATTTGCTGTTAGGGGAGGATTTGGATGGGAACTATATTGCAATTTCAGAAGGAGAGGTAAAATTGAATGTGTAAGATATTTGGTGAGACAAAAACTGGTAGTAAAAAAATAAATTTAAAAGGCGGAAACAAAGGTTGGAAGGAAAAAAAACGACCACTGCAGTGTGACTATTCTTTAATTCCCATTTGCTCCTGATACAGTTTTCAAACTGAAGACCCATGAAACCATGTGGGAGTATAACATTAGTGATCCTAACAGAAGCTGGAGTGGCAGCTCAATATTCCTGGTTACAGGGATTTGGGATGAAATGGATGGAGTCAAAATAGGAATAGAGTTGCTGAGTGGCTGCTGAACACTTCCCAGTATCACTTATTCCTTTGTCCAGGCTCATTCCTTAAACCTAAATCCAAAATCACCCCTATGCTTGTTGGGCTTGCTACATATTGATTTAAAATGTTCAAACGCATTTGAGAATTCTGTTTTTTTTAAAAAATATCTTACACTCTATTGCTTCCACAATTATTGTTGGGGTTATTAAATTTTGCCCCGATTCCAGTCATGTTATTTTTGTGGAAATTAGTGCATAAATTTATTTTCTAACTTGTCAGACAGATTTCTTTGTCTGACAAGTTTGAGACATGGTAGAATGTTCCCAGCAAAGTGAACAAGCAAAGGCAGCATCTGTGGAGAGGAGAAATGGATGACATTTCGAGTCAAGACCCTTCTTCAGACAGATGTCCGGGTTGGGGGGGGGGGAGGGATAGATAGATAAGGAATTGTGAAGGTGTAAAGACAGGACAAAGGGAATGGAGATCAAGGAATATGTAGGACAGAAAGGTCAGTGTGGGAATGAGAGGCAGAGTTAAAGTTTCCAGCAACCGGGAGATCAGGTAGGTTCAGATGGACTGAGCGGAAGTGTTCAACGAAACGAGCCTGAGCTTTGTCTCGCTGATATACAGGAGTCCACACCTGGAACTGCAGATACAGGGGATGAGGTTGGAGAAGGTGCAAGTGAACAGGGGGAGTAACAGGGTCAGGTGTTTCATCTCCTGCGGTTGCTGGGGAAAGTACCTGTGGAGGCGGTGGTTTGTGTGGGAAGTGACGAGTTGCGGAGGAAACGGTCTCTCTGCGGAAAGCGGTACCCTACAAAGAGGCAGGCATTGCTGAGGCCCGTGCGAGTGCCCATAATTATGCCATGGATTTGGAGGACGTGGGAGGAGAGTGTTGGTAGAGGGAAATTGGTTGGTTCTGCAGTCGAGGAAGAAACGGAGGGCTTTAAGACCTTCCTGGTGGGGGATGGAGGTGTAGAGTCACTGATTCAGAACTAAAGAGTTGGGATAGAAAAAGCAGGACGGCTGCAGTGATAGGGAATTTGACTGTTATGTGTTTTTTCTCTCTCTCTCTCTGTTCCATAGATGTGATTCCAGGGTGGTGTGTTGTCTCCCAGGTGCCACGGAATCCAGGATGTTACAGAGTGACTGCTGAATATCCTTTGTAACAACACATTTGGGTTCATATCAGTACCAAAAACCAAGTTGGGGAATACTAGAAAGATTGATTACATATGACATAGATGGGAGGCATTTGGCCTATCAAGTCTATAGAAATCCCATCAGTCCTATTTCCTTATCCCCCAGAAACCTTCAAATGGGTTCTCTCTCATTAACCTATGTTCTGGTTTCTTCCTACATACCAGAAATTTGCTATTTTGTAGCTGCAAATAACCCCTCGTATAGGTATTGAGTGGGGGAATCAATTAATGTTTATGGGCATGTGTAAGAGGATAAATTACTGGTAAATAAATGGGGGAATAGGATTGATGAGAACTGGCATATACTTAATGGCCTGAATAGTTTTCTATATCATGAAAATATTAGAGAAACTAATCCCCTTTGATACTTTTATCTACAATAAAGTGTAATTTATAGTAGCCAATTAGTCTATTTATAATTTTGGAATGTGGGAGGAAACTGGAGCACCCACAGTCACAGAGTGCATGTGCAACCTTCAACAAAACAGTGCTGGAGGAATTCAGCGGGTCAGGCAGCATCTGAGGAGGGAATGGAGGAGGCTTAAAGAGGAACCAAGGTAAAAAGGGTGCATAATATTAGCAAATATTAAACATGAAAAATATTAAACATAAACATGAAAGATTAAATGCTATGATACCCAAACAGTAGAATGAACTTTGAGAGGCATGATGTTTAATGTACCAAATCTATGTTCCTGAAAGATGAAGATAATAAAGATATTGCCATTATGAAAGAAGAATATGAAGTTTTGCAACAGAGAACAAAAGAGGAGCCCTGCACCATGTTTTAAAAAGTAATATACAGCACAGACTTTAAAATGAAAGGAAGGAAGATTTTACTTTTGTGATACCAGACTTCAGATGCTGGAATCTTGAGCAAAAAAAGTTCTGGAGAAACACAGTGGGACATACAACATATATGAAAGGAAATGTATTGGGTCAAGACCCTTCTTCAGACTATAATTTTCACCAATATATTTTGGCTACAGGTAGGGTGAAAGATTGTGCAAGTTCAAACATTGGGTGAGAGTTGGGAGTGAGAAATTGAGAGAGACCAAGCCCGAGGGCGCGTGGAACCCGGGGAGGGGGTGGAAGGGGGGTGTCAATCTCTGCAAAACGTCATTACTTTTGCTCTCCAGCCCTTTTACAGTGTAGCCCAACTTGCTATTTGTCATAGCAGCAGAGTAACTTTGTGTCTCATGTAAAAGCTTTTATATTACTGTCAAAAAATATTCCCAGTACCGCATGATATTCTTTTTGATATCAATACCTGACTTCCTTAATTATCAATTGGGATTATATTTCCCAAGGAGCATTTCCGTTGGGATGTTCTTTGGAGAATTTTGAAATAATTGTTTAAATCCGTCCCTTCCATTCCATCAAATGCAATGTATGAACTCGCCTTCAAATTAATGTTAGGTAGAAATTCTTTCCTACAGCTCAAAATTAATGCTGATGTTTTGATTTGCCCATTTAATAGCAGTTGTATGATAATTATTTTAGATATTGAAACATTTATTTATATTTATGGGCCAGGTAAATCTCCTTGCAAGACACCAATTATTAGATATATCCAACTGCCCCTGCACCGAGAAGCCAGTCAACCAGCATGGTAGTTCAGAGGATTCCTATGAGCTTAGCCAGTGGATTTCTTTCCTACCTTCAAGGACACTAATGATTGATTTTTTTTAAACAGTCCAATAGCTTCATGGTCACCATTATTGATAGGAGTTATTTTTTTATTCCAGATTTAATTATTTGAGTTTCAATTGCGAAACTGTTGTGATAGGATTGACAGTGATATGCAAAGTTAAATTGCCCAATCATTTGGACATTACTCTAGAAATTAACCGCAGGCTGCCATAGATATGAAGATTGAAATTTCCTGATTTGTACTAATTTTGCTAACTTTCTTTATCTTGATCTGTCATTGTTGGGCTATACTTAGGAGCTTGTAAATCATCCCCAACTGAAGCTTTTGATATTTGGCTATCTTTTATTTCCACAAACTGATTCCATTTCCTGTTCTGGACCAATATTTGTTCCTCGTTTGGTTCTTCTGACATCCTTTATTATCAGGCCAACCCAAACCTTTAACATTTCATCTTCGGTTTCAAAACGATAAGTAACTGTAGTATTTAATACACTATTGGTCACCGTGCGAATATATTTCAAAATAACTAATGGGTTCAAATCTTGCTTTGTGCTATTAATTCTCATTTTGTTACAAATGTTTCGTGCATTCATAAACAACGCCTCCTGCACTCGCTCTATTGTCAATACTTTGTCGCAAGCATATGAGTCTGAAGAAGGAACCCGGCCCCTAACCGTGTTTTCTGAAGCTACTGCCTGACCCGCTTAGTTACTTTGTGTCGATCACGTTTCCCCCGTCCGGCACGTCCGAAACAAAGATCCTACAGCCACAGATACGAGAGCAAGATACTGTGATCTTTTAGCTCGTCTGCCGCTGGGTCCAAACCCGCGACTTCCTTTTCCGGCTACTGCCCGCGACTTCGCGATTAGACACCAACCGGCTGGACTTCAGCCCAAAGATCTTTGCTTCAGCCCACAAACGTGTTGGGGATTGAGCGGCCGATGCTGGGGGCGATGAGGAGTGGGGCAACGCTGGTCTCCGTGCTGCTCTTCCTGGGCAGGGCCGCGGGCGGCGACGCCTGGCTCAAGCCCACCGACACCGACACCGACACCGAGGACTGTTTCTGTCACGTAAGTTCACTCCACGGCCTCGGCCTAAGTTTAGTTATCGGAAACCCCCCTGCTTGCTGTGTGTGGTACATTTGGAATCGTTTTTCCCTGTGCCATGGGGAAGAGTCTGGGCAAAATTATACGTAATCCACTAGCGTAAACTAGATCACGTAAACCACTAGCTGATGAAAGTAGAAATTGACTACTTCCAACTATGTTGGTGGAATAAATGTTGTCCAAGACATTATGGACATCATTGCCCTTCTTCCGACATCCCCCTGAAAGATCTGAGTCGTTTTTAACATCTCAACTGAATCTTACCATTAGGGGGCAGCACTGCCTTGCAGTAAAGGCAGGAGCAAAGATACTACATAGAAACATAGAAATTAGGTGCAGGAGTAGGCCATTCGGCCCTTCGAGCCTGCACCGCCATTCAATATGATCATGGCTGATCATCCAACTCAGTATCCCGTACCTGGATCCCCTTAGCCACAAGGGCCACATCTAACTCCCTCTTAAATATAGCCAATGAACTGGCCTCAACTACCCGCTGTGGCAGAGAGTTCCAGAGATTCACCACTCTCTGTGTGAAAAAAATACAGGGGCTCCTCTAGTATCTTTGGGCAGGAGGTGTTGCCCAAAGAGTTTCAGCCAAGAGAACTCGAGGTAAAGGAACCGCTTGGAGGTAGTGATCATAATATGATTAGTTTTAATCTGCAATTTGAGAAGGAGAAGGTTAAATCAGAAGTGTCAGTGATGCAGTTGAACAAAGGGGACTATGAAGGCATGAGAGAGGAGCTGGCCAAGGTAGACTGGAAAGGCATCCTAGCAGGAATGACGGTGGAACAGCAATGGCAGGAATTTCTGGGCATAATCCAGAAGACACACGATCATTTCATTCCAAAAAGGAAGAAAGGTTCTAAGGGGATTAGGAGGCAACCGTGGCTGAGAAGAGAAGTTGGGGATAGAATAAAACTAAAAGAAAAGATGCATAACACAGCAAAGAGTAGCCGGAAGCCAGAGGATTAGGAAACTTTCATAGGACAACAGAAGGAAACAAAACAGGCAATACGGGCTGAAAAGATGAAGTACGAGGGGAAGCTGGCCAGGAATATAAAGAAGGACAGTAAAAGCTTCTTTAGATATGTTAAGGGAATAAGAGTAGCAAAGTCAAATGTGGGTCCCTTGAAGGCAGACAAGGTGAAATTATTATGGGTAACAAGGAAATGGCAGAAGAGTTGAACAGGTACTTCATATCTGTCTTCACTAAGGAAGACACAAACAATCTCCCAGATGTACTGGAGGACAGATGATCTAAGGGGGTAGAGGAACTGAAAGAAATTTTCATTAGGCGAAAAATAGTATTGGGTAGGCTAATGGAACTGAAGGATGATAAATCCCCTGGGCCGGATAGTCTGCATCCCAGGGTCCTCAGGGAGGTGGCTCAAAAAAATAGTGAACGCATTGGTGATCATTTTCCAATGTTCAATAGATTCAGGATCAGTTCCTGTGGATTGGAGGATAGTTAATGTTATCCCACTTTTCAAGAAAGGAGCGAGAGAGAAAACATGGAATTACAGACCAGTTAGCCTGACTTCGGTGGTGGGAAAGATGCTGGAGTCAATTATTAAAGAGGTAATAATGGGGCATTAGGATAGCAGTAAAAGGATTAGTCCATGCCAATATGGATTTATGAAAGGGAAATCGTGCTTGACTAATCTTCTGGAATTTTTTGAAGATGTGACAAGTAAAATGGATAAAGGGGAGCCAGTGGATGTAGCGTATCTAGACTTTCAGAAAGCCTTTGATAAGGTCCAGCACGGGAGACTGGTGACTAAAATTAGAGCACATGGTATTGGGGGTAGGGTGTTGACATGGATAGAAAATTGGTTGGCAGACAGGATGCAAAGAGTAGGAGTGAACGGGTCCTTTTCAGAATGGCAGGCAGTGGTGAGTGGAATGCCACAAGGCTTGGTGTTGGGGCCGCAACTGTTTACCATATATATTAATGATTTGGAAAAGGGAATTACGAGCAACACTAGCAAGTTTGCTGATGACACAGAGCTGGGTGGCAGTGTGAACTGTGAAGAGGATGTTAGGAGGTTGCAGGTTGAGTGAGTGGGCAGATGCGTGGCAGATGCAGTATAATATAGATAAATGTGAGGCTATCCACTTTGGCGGTAAACAAAAGGGGGCAGATTATTATCTCAATGGGGTTAGGTTAGGTAAGGGGGAGGTGCAGTGAGACCTGGGTGTCCTTGTACACCATTCACTGAAAGTTGGCGTGCAGGTACAGCAGGCAGTGAAGAAAGCTAATGGAATCTTGTGCTTCATAACGAGGATTTCAGTATAAGAGTAGAGAGGTTCTTCTGCAATTAAGGAGAAGGCAGGCACGGGTTATTGATTTGGGACGATCAGCCATGATCACAATGAATGGCGGTGATGGCTCGAAGGACAGAATGGCCTCCTGTACCTATTTTCTATGTTTCTAGGATACATAAGTCAGGGCTGCCAACATTGGGTGAGAGTTGGGAGTGAGAAATTGTGAGAAACCAAGCCTGAGGGAGTGTAGGGACCGAAGGGGGGGAGGGTGTGGGAGGGGGGTGAAAGGTTGTGTGAGTTCAGAGCTGCCAACTTTGGGTGAGAGTTGGGAGTGAGAAATTGGGAGAGACCAAGCCTGAGGAAGCGTAGCGCCGTGGGAGTGGGGTGTCCCCCTCCCATTGTTTCGAAGCTTTTGCATTTTTCAGCTTGAAATTGTGCAATCTGGTGCATACTGTAGCGAGTCTTTTAACTTATACTTGAATGCAATATTTATGCATTAAATTGGATTAGCTATGAATACGGTTAGGCTAAATTAGATTCCGCAGTGGACCCAGGTTCTGATCAACAGGTGTTGCACATGAATTATCTTAGTATATTCATGTATGGAAATCAGATTATGATCAAACACTTGGCCCATGTTGACAAACCTGGGACTCACTGCACACCTGGTACTACTCCTGACCCTGACTCCAGTTGCATACCTTCTCTCATTCTTGGCCCTGTGTCCAGCCTTACACCTGGCTGCCTATTCTACCCTGATCATAGCTGCTTACCTGCTTAGGTTTCCAGTGCTGAACACTCGCATTGTCTCCGCTTTGTCTGCACACCCAGTACTATTCCAGACCTTGACTCTGGATGCACACTTGGCCTTGCTCCTAGCCCCTCTCCACTGACAATATATCTGGCCCACACATAAAGCCCCATATCTGACCCCCTGGACTTAACCTATTACGTTCAAGTCCACAGGTGCTTATCTAATGCGGTAATCTTTTATGGGGGCACTTCACAGACCAAATGTTGTATAACAAAATTTGCTACATCCATTGGCTTCCATGTTATCTAACATGCTAGTTAATTTGTCAAATAAGTCATCAATTGGTTGAACACAATTTCTCATCCATAAAATTATACTCACTCAGCTGTATAAGTATTCTGTTAGCAGTTCCTTCATTTTCCTAACAAACTGTCCTGAAGTCATTTTTACCCCCAATATTTTCAGTACTTTGCTGTCTTCCTCTCAGCTGGGACTTTTCCGAAATGCAGTCCAATAACTATATATTTGAGCAATATTATTCTATTAAATGTGATCTTGATAGTACATCATATTTTCTGTGATATTTAAAACACAACAATGAGAAAAATATCTTTGTTTTGATTGCACCTACCAATATGCATACATTATTATATTACAGTTAATATGTACCAAGGGCAAATTTTTGTTCCAATGCTCCCCATTCCCAATTACTTTTACATTGAAGTGATTGAAATCCAAGTGAAGTTTAAACGGGATCAGAAAAATCAAACCTCTGGAATGGATGATATTCATTACGTGGTAGGTTGGAGTCAGTATCAGCACAATTACTACATTAAACTTTGAATCTTCAGATGTCCTGGTTCAAGCTAAAACTAAAGACAAATAATAACCTCCTCACACATTCCCCTGCAAGTATCTCTGTCACTCCATTTAAAATATACCCCTTCTTTGAACAGGCTTAAACATCGCATCTGAATCAGTTTCCATCTGATTACACTCCTTGAGGATGTTCACCTGTCAAAGGAATTTGGGGGGGGGTTAGAAATAGTGAGGTAAACAAACATAATAATTGAGTGACAAATGACAATAGTGCTACTTTCCCAATATTTTACTGAAGGAAATAATGGGTTATGGGGGCCATATGTTGTGACAGACAGCCTGCTGACACCTTGCATGCCATTTTAATATTACACTTATCCCATCCCCCTGGATATTCCAGATTAATAAATTAAGGTTTTGTCAACTAATTACAAATCAGGCTAATTACAAATAAATAACATTAGCCAACTCCGAAACACGAAGCTAAGCATTGGGATCCAGACATCACGGACAACTGGCCTCAGTTCCCGCTCACATCTGGCAGTGCTCTCTGTCTGAACCAGGGGCCACGGAACGTATTTGAAAGTGGGGAGGCTGAGCGATCACTAGCCTTGGGGATGCCCAGTGAGAAAGTGGAGCAACTGAGTGGGGGGAGGGTGTGGGAGGGGGGTGAACATTTGAAATTTGAAGTATTAAAATCATGTTTTAGTGCATTGTAGAAGTATGATTTCAATGTTTTTTGTTTGAAGTATTTTTAAGAGGTAACTTTTTAAGGGGTAATTTTTTTTTTAATGGGCCAGAGGAGGTAGTTGAGGCAGGGACTATCTCAACATTTAAGAAACAGTTAGACTAATACATGAATAAGTCAAGTTTGGAGGGATATGGACCAAAAGCAGGTAGTGTAGCTGGGACATGTTGGCGGGTGTGGGCTAGTTGCGCCGAAGGGCCTGTTTTCACACTGTATCACTCTATGACTACATTCTACCACCACCATGCATGAATGTTTCAAAATCGTGGTCGAGTTTTATTGCCATATACTCAAGCATAGAAACATGAAAAATAGGTGCAGGAATAGGCCATTCGGCCCATCGGGCCAGAACTGCCATTCAATATGATCATGGCTGTTCATCTAAAATCAGTACCTCTTTCTGTTTTTTTCCCTATATCCCTTGATTTCGCTAGCCCCAAGAGCTCTGGAGAACATCCAGTGAATTGAGCTCCACTGCCTTCTGTGGCAGAGAATTCCTCATATTCACAACTCTGCATGAAGAACGTTTGTCCTCATCTCAGTCCTAACTGGCTTACCCTTTATTCTTAAACTGTGACCCCTGGTTCTGAACTCCCTCAACATTGAGAACATTTTTCCTGCAGTTACAGTAAGTGAAAATCTAGCAGGCAAGCAGGATGCTTTCTCCAATCACCCCCATTTCAAGGCCACTATCTTCCACCATTTTTACCCAGTGCTTGGTACTTACTTCCAGCAGCCACTGGATGTCCTCCAGATTGGACCGAGACGCAGCATGATTAATGCTGGTCACCTGGGCGAATTCGGCACAGAGACTCTCACGGCAGCGGTGCAACGCTTCCGCCGCCTCCGACGGCCTGGAACTCTTGCATTGAGGCTGCTCCATGGCCGGAGCTGCAGCGAGCGACTTGCCAGCCCAGCAAACACTTGCCAGCCCGGCAAACACTCGCCAGCCCCGGCTCCCCGTCCACATCTTTCCCGCCGCCGCTTATGCTTCCATCCCTCCTTCAGTCCCGGCTCTCCAACACCCACGGCCAGTGCAGTTGATATCAGTTTTGAAATTGTTGTTGATCACAGAATTTCTCACGACAGAGCGTGAGAAATTTGTGATCAGTGTGAGAGCGTGAGAATTTGGCGAAATGTGTGATTCTCACGCTCAATGCGTGAGAGTTGGCAGCCCTGCATAAGTTACTGTTGTGGATGCATAGTTACACTAACCTGCGGTGAATTATTTCACAATTCTTACCACTATCTAATGTTGCATAATACCCTGGCAGATAATTGGGAAGTAATTCGTATTATCAGCTCAAAAGACTTCCACATAAAAAGGATATAGCAGATGGAAAGTTGAGGCACTCTCAATTGCCTATGACCAATTTGATATTGAGATGATACAACTGATGAATAATCATAGCTGATCAGTCTCTACTAATAGGTCAATATTGCAGGGCTCTTTCATAATCATACTTTATTAGCCAAGTTTGTTTTGCAACATACGAGGAATTTGATTTGCCATACAGTCATATCAATAAAAAGCAACAAAGCAAACAAAATACTTTTTAACATAATCATCCACCACATTGACTCCTCCACATTGCTCTCTGTGATGGAAGGCGAAAAAAAGTTCAATCTCTTCCCTTCCTTGTTCTCCCGCGATCAGGGCACTCAATTCTTCCGTTGCTGGGCTCCCGTAGCCGGCGGCGGACGGGCCCTCCAGGTCGGGGCGAACAAGCTCCCTCATCGGGGCATCTCGGGTCCCCCGTCCTGGGTGATCGGGCCCCAGGTCAGGGCTGCTCGAACCTTCTGTGACTTCCCAACATCAGCCTCTACTCAAACCCGCGAGCTCCTCAATGTTGAAATCTGCAGGCCGCGGTTGGGGGGTCGATCCCAGGCAAGGGATCGCAGGCTCAGATGGTGAGTTAACGGCCCTGCGGTGGGGCTCTCAAAGTCGCTCGAACAAGGCCGCAAGCTCCATGATGTTAGGCCGCAGAGCGTCCAGTGCAAAATTAGAGTACGTGGTATTGGGGGTAGAGTGCTGACATGGATAGAAAATTGGTTGGCAGACAGGAAACAAAGAGTAGGGAGTGACGGTCCCGTTCAGAATGGCGGGCAGTGACTAGTGGGGTACCGCAAGGCTCGGTGCTGGGACCGCAGCTATTTACAATATAAATGATTTAGATGAAGGGATTAAAAGTAACATTTGCAAATTTGCAGACGACACAAAGCTGGGTGGCAGTGTGAACTGTGAGGAGGATGCTATGAGGATGCTGGGTGACGGACAGGTTGGGTGAGTGGGCAGATGCATGGCAGATGCAGTTCATTGTGGATAAATGTGAGGCTATC
This sequence comes from Leucoraja erinaceus, assembly GCF_028641065.1. Taxonomy (NCBI): domain Eukaryota; kingdom Metazoa; phylum Chordata; class Chondrichthyes; order Rajiformes; family Rajidae; genus Leucoraja; species Leucoraja erinaceus. The sequence continues at coordinate 19,000,723 of NC_073381.1, read as the reverse complement.
CACTTTGGTGGCAAAAACAGGAAGGCAGATTATTTTTTAAATGGTGTCAAATTGGGAAAAAGGGAAGTACAGCGGGATCTGGGGTTCCTTGTTCATCAGACACTGAAAATAAGCATGCATGTACAGTAGGCAGTGAAGAAAGTGAATGGCATGTTGGCCTTCATAACAAGAGCTGAGTATAGGAGCAAAGAGGTCCTTCTGCAGTTGTACAGCGCCCTAGTGAGACCACACCTGGAGTTCTGCACCTGGTGTGCAGTTTTGGTCCCCAAATTTGAGGAAGGACATAAAGGGAGTGCAGCGTAGGTTCACAAGGATAATTCCCGTGATGGCTGGACTGTCATATGTTGGGCTGGGCTTGTATATTCGAGTTTAGAAGGATGGGAGGGGATCTTATTGAAATATAAGATTATTAATGGTTTGGATACGCTAGAGGCAGGAAATATGTTCCCAATGTTGGGGGAGTCCAGAACCAGGGACCACAGTTTAAGAATAAAGGGTAAGACATTTAGAACGGAGATGAGGAAATACTTTTCACACAGAGAGTTGTGAGTCTGTGGAATTCTCTGTGTCAGAGGACAGTGGAGGCCGGTTCTCTGGATGCTTTGAAGAGAGAGTTAGATAGAGCTCTTAAAGATAGTGGAGACAAGCGGTATGGGGAGAGGGCAGGAACGGGGTACTGATTGAGGATGATCAGTCATGATCACATTGAATGGCGGTACTCGCTCGAAAGGCCGAATGGCTTAATCCTGCACCTATTGTCTATTGTCTATTGAGATAGATCTGGAAAACAATCATATCTCCGGCAAGGTAAGAGATTGCAAAATGTTTCCCCTGACCCCCTCCCCCACCCCCCACATCAAACAAACCAGAGAATATTAACATACTTTTTAAAACACACTAAAAATAACAAAAAAGATGAAAAGACAGACAGACTGTAGGCGAGGCTATATCTCTAAACTAAATCTAGACTAAGTATCTCAGTGAGTCATTAAGCATCTCTTAAGTTCATTATCTCATTAAGCAGAAAACGGACCAGCGATGGATGTGAGGGAGGAGGTGTAGGAACACCTCTTCCTCCACAACTCTTTGCTTCACTCATACTTTCCTACGCAAACCATACCCTCTCCAGTTACTTTCTCCTGCAACTGAAGAAATTATAGCCCCTGTCCCTATATCTCCTCCCTCCTCTCCATCCAGAGACCCCAGCAGCCCTTCCAGGTGGGAGACAGCAGTTTACATGCACCTCCTCTAACCTCACCTACTCAATTCTGTATGTCATTGTATCTTTTGCTTCACTAAGAGGTTAGGTTTAATGTTTCATTAAAGTGACAGCATCTCCTCAGTATTGCACTGGAGCGATGACCTTGATTATGGATGTCTTTCCAGTGAACCTTGAGCATTGTGGATTAAGGATCAGTGGGGAGTATTGCCACAGAGTAACCACTGATACATGCTTGGATATGTCTTTAATTACTTTGACTTTTTTTTAATGGATTTTCAAGTGATGTTCCTGATACAACAGTTTGTGTAATAACCTTTTGCTGGGACATTTTGCTGAAAACTACAATATTTTAATCAGTGTCGTCAAATTGCATGTTTGCAAGGGAAAATAATGCCTGTTCAGTGCCATGAAAGACCGTATGTTTTATCGCGTGGTTGGTTTTCGCATTTGTTTTGCAGCAGGCCTTGATGAAAATGAATGCCACACAATAAATCTTAAATGTGGATGCCAGTTGGCAACAGGTCGAGGCCATTTGTGATTGATGGACTGACTTAGTTGCATTCAATTGCACTGAATGCTGCCATTTAATTGTTTGCAACAGGCCAACTGCAAACAATAACTTGAATATATTGACTGGTGCCGAATTTTTAGCCAGTTATCCTTGTGGAAATAATGATACTGATAATTTTTGGGTCAGTTATATATACAGTGTCCTCCATAATATTTGGGACAAAGACCCATCATTTATTTATTTGCCTCTGTACTCCACAATTTGAGATTTGTAATAGAAAAAATCATGAGTGGTTAAAGTGCACATTGTCAGATTTTATTAAAGGGTATTTTTATTCATTTTGGTTTCACCATGTAGAAATTACAGCTGCGTTTATACATAGTCCCGTCCCGTCCCCCCGTCCCCCCCCATTTCAGGGCACCATAATGTTTGGGACACTTGGCTTCAAAGGTATTTGTAATTGCTCAGGTGTGTTTAATTGCCTCCTTTAATGCAGGTATAAGAGAACTGTCAGCACCTAGTTTTTCCACCAGTCTTTCCATCACCTTGGAAAAACTTTTATTGCTATTTATCAACATAAGGACCAAAGTTGTGCCAATGAAAGTCAAATAAGCCATTATGAGACTGAGAAACAAGAATAAAACGGTTAGAGACATCAGCCAAACCTTATGCTTACCAAAATCAATTGTTTGGAACATCATTAAGAAAAAGAGAGCTCTTATGAGCTTACTATTCACAAAGGGACTGGCAGGCGAAGGAAGACCTCCACAGCTGATGACAGAAGAATTCTCTCTATAATAAAGAGAAATCCCCAAACACCTATCCGACAGATCAGAAACGTTCTTCAGGAATCAGGTGTGGATTTGTCAATGACCACTGTCCGCAGAAGACTTCATGAACAGAAATACAGAGGCCACACTGCAGGATGCAAACCACTGGTTAGCCGGAAAAATAGGATGGCCAAGTTACAGTTTGCCAAGACGTACTTAAAAGAGCAACCACAGTTCTGGGAAAAGGTCTTGTAGACAGATGAGACGAAGATTAACTTATATCAGAGTGATGGCAAGAGCAAAGTATGGAGGAGAGAAGGAACTGTCCAAAATCTAAACCATACCACCTCATCTGTGAAACACGGCGGTGGGGGTGTTATGGCCTGTACATGTATGGCTGCTGAAGGTACTACCTCACTTATCTCCATTAATGATACAATTGCTGATGGTAATAGCATAATGAATTCTGAAGTGTATAGGGAGGTTGCACGGCAGTCGGGTCACGACCCATGACCCCCACTGTTGCTACGCTACGCCAACTGGAGTACACGCGATGAACTGCAGGTAAGCACTGACCATTGTTTCCAGCCTAGCTGGCCCGTTAAAACCCGCCGAAATAGTCAATTTTTGCGCTGTAAATAATTATGGAAATTGGGATAAGCGTGAGTGACATTTATCCTCCTTCAGAATTCCAAAAGTGAGGAGAAATGATGGTAGATATAAGCGGGAGCTGAAGGGACAACAACAGCCAAAGTGCTTGCCGAACATTGGCCATTTGCTCACTGCATTTCATCAACAGTAAGGCATTATTTGTGGGGGTATTTTTATTCCTTTGGCATCTAAAAAGTCTCAGAAGTGATAAATCTGGCTGTAACATTTTAAAATCGCCCATGGTTTTCAAGTGGGTTTTTACATACAAAAAGAAAACGTCTCCGAGTCAAAATTTATCATTAAATAAAAATCGCAAACCGTACGTGGGTTCTGAATTACATTTTACTCAGATGCAAGCCAAGGAATGGCATAATTGTTAGCTGTTAATTGAACATAATCAACCTCAGCAAATTGACAATATCATATTGAAAGGGAGTGGGGGTTTAAGCTGTCAGGACATTTTATTATTTGCCAAAATATACATCTCAATAGCATAATGATGGAAGACTTACTTTTCCACACAGCATTCGTAAGTCTGGAGAATTTTTTAATTATAAATTTAGCTTCAGAAGCGTTTTCTTTTTGTATGTAAAAACCCACTTCAGAACCATGGGTGATTTTAAAATTTTACAGTCAGATTTATCACCCGAGACTTTTTAGAAACCCAAGGAATCAAGAAAAAACACAAATAATGCCTTAGTTGATGAAATACAGTGAGCAAACGCGATAATTCACAATATTTTCAATTTCGATATCTGCACGGCCAATGTTCGCCAAGCACTTTAGCTGTTGTTGTTCCTTCAGCTCTCGCTTCTCTTTACCTTCATTTCACTTCACTTTTGGAATTCTGAAGTTGGGAACAATTCGACTCCGAATTGTGGAAGTCGGGGTAATTCTCACGCTTACCCCGACTTCCACAATTTTTTTCAGCGCAAAAATTCACCATTTTGACGGTTTTTAACAGGTAGGAAAGAACGCGTTTCGTATATCAACAACATATATCGGAAGCTGCGATGTCCTCCAGATGGATTGAGCGGCTCCATGCGTCAAGCCCTATGACCCGGTGACCTTACGTGCAACCCCACTATAGACACATCCTATCCGCTCAAGGTCAAACAAATGCCTCAAAACTCATTATCCAACGGTTATTTTACAGCATGACAATGATTCCAGACATACTGCTAAAGCAACAAAGGAGCTTTTCAAAGCAAAAAAATGGTCAATTCTTGAGTGGCCAAGCCAATCATCCGATCTGAACCCAATTGAGCTTTTATATGCTGAAGAGTAAACTGAAGAGGACTAGCCCCCAAAACAAGCATAAGCTAAAGATGGCTGCAATACAGGCCTGGCAGAGGCATCAACAGAGAAGACACCCAACATCATGGTGATATCCATGAATCGCAGACTTCAAGCAGTCATTGCATGCAAAGAATATGCAACAAAATACTAACCATAACTACTATTTGGTCAGTCATCCTCCATTTCCCCCCGTGGGTGGGACCACAACCCTCCGCAGTCGCCGCTGCGGGCGTCCAGATGTTCAAACAAGATAAGTCCAGATATGTCCTGAATCGGTGCCTCCCCACCGGGGACCGCGGCTTCAAGATGGTGCAGGCCGGCGGTCGAAGATCTAAAGTCCCTGCCGCGCCGCAGCCAGAAGCGCTGCAGACCGCAGGGCCGGAGGTCGGAGCTGCTTCTTCTTCTTCTTCTTCTTGCATATGGCGGGCACAGCCTAAAGTTGTAGGACAACTTGTTCCATTTGATCTTACTTGATTGTGCACGCATGGTTGATTGCATTCGTCGAAACAGGGCGGACCACGTGAAGGTTGCAATCTCCCACCTCGCAGTCGGAGCTCCTCTCCATAAGTTCCCGCCGCGTCCCCGATACAAGTAGGCTGCGGGCCGGCAGTCGGAGCTCTTGGCCACCCGGGTCCCTAACAAGAGACTGCAGGTGCCGCGCTAGCTGGAGCTCTGCAGACCACGGCCTCAGGCTGCCGCGGGCCAGCGAACGAGGTGCTCCCCTCCGGCGAAGGCTCACCCGCTCCGCGACGAAAGAGTCTCGCTGCGCCCGCAGCTGAAACCCCGGGCGCGTCTCCGGGAAAGGCCGCACCGATCCTCGATGTTAAGCCACGAGGGAGGCAACATGGAAAATGTCGCCTCTCTGTGGAGGAGGTGACCAAAGCGGTTTCCCCCTTACCCCCCCCCCCCCCCCCCCCCACCACCCCCCCCCACACAAGACTCACAGAGAAACATTAAAAACACACATTAAGACACACTAAAGGGGTTAAGACAAAGGGGTTAATTAAGATGGGGAAAAAAGAGCATGAAAGAAAACTTGCGGGGAATATAAAAACTGACGGTAAAAAGGAAAAGATTAGTGAAGACGAATGTAAGTCCCTTGCAGTTAGAGACCGATGAATTTATATTGGGAAACAAGGAAATGGCAGAACAGTTAAATTAGTACTTTAGTTCTGTCTTCACTAAGGAAGACACAAACAATCAGCTGGCAATACTAGGGGACCGAGGATCTTGTTGGAGGAAGGGACTGAAGGAAATCCACATCAGTCAGAAAATGGTGGGACTGAAGGCAGATATATCCCCAGGGCCTGATGGCCTGCAGACCAGAGTACTCCAGGAGATTGCCCTAGAAATCATGGATGCATTGGTGATCATTTTTCAATGTTAACTCGACTGGATCAGTTCCTGTGGTCAGCCAATGTAACTCCACTTTTTAAGAAAGGAGGGAGTGAGAAAATGGGGAATTATAGACCAGTTAGCCTTACATCGGTAGTGGGGAAGATGCTGGAGTCGATTATTAAAGAAGTTATAGCAGCTTATTTGGAAAGCAATGATGGGATCGGTCAAAGTCAGCATGGATTTATGAAGGGGAAATCGTACTTGACTAATCTTTTGGAATTTTTTGAGGATGTAACAAGTAGAATGGATAAGGGATTGCCAGTGGATGTGATGTATCTGGACTCTCAAAAAGCCTTCGACAGTGTCCCACACAAGAGATTAGTGTGCAAAATTAGAGCACATGGTATTGAGGGTAGAGTATTGACATCATAATCATACTTTATTAGCCAAGTGTGTTTTGTAACATACAAAAAATTTGATTTGCCATACAGTCATATCAATAAAAAGCAACCAAACACACAAAATATATTTTAACATGAACATCCACCACCGCAGTGACTCCTCTGCAGTCCTCACTGTGATGGAAGACGAAAAAAAGTTCAATCTCTCCCTTCTTTGTCCTCCAGCGGTCGGGGGCCTATAACCTTCTGTTGACGGGACGATCTTACTCCCATAATAACTGGCGGCAGGCCCCCTCGTCGGGGCGATCAAGCTCCTGCATGGGGGGCGCGGGGGGGGGGGTGAATCTCAGCTGAAGATCATGAAGTTTCTGAAGATGTAATTCTTTAGGTGGTTTCTCATTTGCAAATTCATGTCCCAACAGATTGCATGTTATTGGGGAAGAGCTGTTACCCGTTGCAATAAAATTGCAACATCTGAACGCTAAATTAGCCCAACAAACTCATGGGCCTTGGTCTTATTTTGTATTATGTTGAAGGCTGAGCTGTCGTCAATGAATACCATCCTGCCGTACTCGTATGGGTTTACTATAGTCATGCGTACTGAGATACAGTAAAAGGCAAAGATTATAGAGCGGAGCTCTATGATATTTGGTAAAAACGCGTTTGTTTGCACGCTATCTGGTCAACTCAAATCATATTGTACATGAGTACAATCGAGCCATGTAGGTTGAAAAATACCAGGGTGCAGAATAGTGTTAAAGCGATATACAACCCACCGTTCTCTCCCTTTGGCAGGATGTGTTGCGGTGCCGCCGCTTAGTCGATGTGGCCAACCTCCATTGGTTGTCCGGGAATATCAGGAGGAGTGTTGAGGGTGGGAATGTCGGCTGGCTGGCTAGCTGGTGATGGGGGTGTCGGCGTCCACGGCGCAGAGAACGTCGGGACAGGTGGAGCGGACTACAATTCCCGTGAGGCCGAGCGCGACGCACCTGCGCACTGACTCCCCTTATTCCAGAACTCTTGTTGCGGAGCGCGATGATGCCTTTGGAAGTGATCCTCTTTGGAAGTGATTGCGGGTGGCGCCGCCTACTTTTCTCTTTTTCCTCCTCCTCCTCCTCGAAGGCGGAGATGCAGGAGAGAGATTAAGGTCATGAGAGTCACGACGCATGCCACCGGCGTGTCCATCAGTCACTCAGCAGCTTGATCGGAGTCGGTCCGTCTCCGGGTAACGGTAACGGTCCGTCACCCGTCGTTGACGTCAGTAACGGACTACACAGATCAGGGCGCGCGACGCCACGCCACGAGCCCCGGCTAACGGTCACGGCAGCGATGAGGCCGTTGCGAGCCGCACTCACCGCCCTCTTCAGCCTGTGTGCGCTGCGGGCTGCCGGCGACACCTTCACCGGCCAGGTACGGGGGGCGGGGGTGGGGGGGTTGTCATCGGCACGTCGCCATCCCCGGGCTCGGTGCAGGACCAAGCTAACCTTGTGCGCTGCCTTGTTTCGCGACTGCCATCCATCTCGCAGCAACTTTTTCCCCAATTACGTTCGCTTTCCGTGGATGCATGTCTCGTAGTTTGATTTGATTTTTTTTTTTAAAGCGTTCGTTGGAACTGAAAAAAAAGTCACGTTCATTTAGCCAAAATATTGCTGCTTCTATTAAACGTATGAATTTTATCGTACGTCTTTATATACTGCTGCACAGAGAGCCTTATCTTAGTCAACGAAATCCAGAATTAAGCGGTGACGGCCCCATGCATTTAAAAAAACAAGCTGGCAACTCATTTAAAACAAATAAAACGTTTATGATTTGTGTCTAGTCCTGAATTTGTGTGATTTGGATAATATCGTAAGCGAAAAATTGACAGTTTTGTATTTAGATCCAAGGTTCGTTTAGATACAAATCTGGGTATATACATTGTTTATTTATTAATTTGAATTGATTTGTTATAATACGTAATCATATGGTAAGACTTGCATCTCTAGAACACGTTTCACAACCCGGGGTCGTTCAGGATTACCGAAATGTGATCACTGTTCTCATACAGGAATAATGCCAATGCAAGGAGCAATAAATGATAAAAAAGTTTCCGTGATCCTAAGGGGTAAATATTGGCCAAGTCTCTAAATATAACCTTGCTTGTCAAAATAGTACCATTTGATCTTTTACTGAAAGTGTAATCTCAATTCAACAACTCAAAAGTATAAAATGTGGAAGGTCCAGCAGATATTGATGTCTACATTGAATTCTAAAAATATAGAAAAATAGATATAAATATTAAATATACATCGAAGGTAGACACAAAATGCTGGAGTAACTCAGACTGGAGTCCCGACAGGCAGCATCTCTGGAGAGAAAGAATGGGTGATGTTTCGGGTCGAGATCCTTCTTAAGACTTTTTTCCTACGCATTAAATATACATCAATAAACTAGAATATCGTTAAGGGCAATGCTCATAACAAAGTCGTGTTCTCAAGATATCCCACGAGGTATGCTTGTTGACTTGGTTTTGGCAAATTTGAGCAGTACATCTATGTTTTAACAGATATTCTGTTACACATAGCTTTAGTTAGTAATTTGCCAGTGTTCAGAATAATTGCATGTTTTGGTTCAATTTCAAATGTTCTGTTTGCAACCAAGATTGACGTGCACCCAGCAAACATTACTTGCATCTTTTTTTAATTTCTTCCTTTATAACTGCCATTTTGCCGAGTTGTGGAGGTTGCAATTGTATTTCCTTATGTGGTTCAGCATCAAATATTATTCCAGTGAAACATCTTGAAATATTTCCTGCATTCAAGGTGCTGTGCAGAGCAGTACACAGCCATTGATTTTAAATTTTCATTCACAAAGTCTACCTTTGTTTTAGCCATTTTGGTAGGATGATTGTATTAATCAAACCATATGGTGCCAAAGTGTCTAATATGAAATATGTACAGAATTTTACATTCACTGCTTTTTAAAAAATAAAATAAAACATTCATAATAAAATATATTGAAATATGAGGATGAGAAATTTGATGTTGTTTTTCCAAACATTTCAACTTAATTCCCTCACCTCTAACTCTATTTTTGATTATGCCTTCCTAATACTTTGTCTGATTGCTCATTTAAATTGCACCTTCTGATGTCCTTGGATCCAAATGCTAAAAGTATTATAAATACGTGTTGTTTGTTCTCCGTTATCCTCTTAACTTTCTTTGGCAGTGTGAATTGTGTTTTGATCTTTTCCTGAGTGTGAGATGTCATAGACAAGCTGTTTGCAAGGATTAAGTGCAGTTGCAACTTTTGATTTGGTTTCAAGCTCGGCTCCCATGTTGTGCCAAAGTCCACACAAGTGACACGTAAACACATTGGTTGAATACCACTATCCAAGTATTAAGTGCTCTAAAATAATGTTGCTTCTATGGTTCTCATTGTTCACAAATGACACTTTCTGTATGGTATGAATAGATTCTTCCATACTTAGAATATGAAAAGATAGTGGCTAACCATATCTCCCACAGCATTGAAGATATCACCCATTTATCAAGTAACCTGTACATGTTATGAATCATTTTCTGTTTTCACAAGATCTAACAGTTTTGCAGAAGCTCCCAGCAAAAAATAATTTAAAATCTGGCCATTGAGTTTATGGATGTTCACCTGCCATATATAATTGTTTTTGAATATGAGATGAATGTGAGAAATAGCCATTATGAATTATGCTGAACTTCATTGATAATGAGATGCAGTTATAAGCCACAGTGCAAACTATGGCCAGAAGGTGCATAGAGAGACTGAAGCAGTCCACTTCAGTGCCTCAGTCAACTACCTATCAAACTTTAATATTCAATTTTAACATGCACCTTTTAGTGATTGCGTGCTCTGACCATACAAATGATACTTTCAACATTGGCCCATTCCCAACAAGGGTTATTTTCTCGGTGTGGCGGCGCCTTTTGGCAGAGGCTCGACTGCAGTCCGTCTCTTTTGTTTTGTCCTGTTAGGTGTATGTTTTTGGTTTTAATTTTACTTTATTTTTAGCTGTGTATGTGTGGGGGGGAACTTTTTAATCTCTTCCCTGTACGCGGACGTGACTTTTTCCCTGTCGAGTTTCCGTTGTCATTGGGGCCTAACATCGTGGAGCCAGCGGTCTCCAACCGGAAACGACCTGGGGCTCCTATCACAGAGCCTGCGGACTCACCACTGGCTGACTTCGGAGCTCGGAGGCTTTGGCTGCAGGCCCTGTGGACGGTAACATCGGGAGCTCGTGGGTCCCTGGTGGGAGACCGCTTTTCGGAGCTCCGGCAATGGCAACTTCGCCCGCCTGAATCGAGGGGTTTAAATCGACCCGGCTTGGCCTAAACAGCCACGAGACTTACCATCACCCGCCGGGGCTCTAACATCAAGAGCCTCGATCAGCTCGATGCGGCTGCTTGGCTGCGGGAGAAGAATAAAGAACAGAGAACAGGGAAGAGATAAGACTTTTGCCTTCCATCACAGTGAGGAGGTGTTTGGAGATTCACTGTGATGGATGTTTGTGTGGAATTTTGTTAATTGTGTGTTTTGATTTTTGCTGTAATGACAGCAGGAACAAAATTTTGTTTGAACCTTGTATGTTTGTATAACAATAAATAGCATTCTATTCTTTGTTCAAAGCTTATTCGGGTCAATAGCAATTATAATGTAAATTATTCAAAAATCATTTTGATAATGTTTTTAGCCCCTTAAACAAGCAATGTAGTTTTCTCTTTCATTGCAAGAATATTGCTGGTTAGCATTCAAATCAAACATTTATTCAGATTTAAAGATGGTTTTGTACTAACTAGTGAAAAAATAATCAGGTAATTTTTCAGTGGGTGTTGTAGTAATAGTTGTGTAGCCTCAGCTCTTTAAAGTTTATATTCATGACCAGGCTGCACCAATAGTCGATAATTAATCCAAGTTAGCAGATAATCCAAAGCTAGTGGGAAAGTAAGGTGTGAGCAGGAGACATTCTTGATTTTAATAAACATGTTAATTAAGTGGACAAAGGGTGCCAGATGATGGATATGTGAAATTACTCAAATTGGTTGGAATGTGAAGTTACTCAGTTCTGATCATTTTGAAACTAGTAAATGCTAATATTCGGAAAACATGGATCATTCAAGTATAGGAAGTTAGGATGTGGACACAGCCAGCAATTAAGAACCCAAATTATCTGTTGACTTTAAATGCATGGGGATCGGAGTATAAAAATGAGAAAACCTGTCTCCTATTGTAAGGAGTAAGATCATGCATGAAGTATAGATGAAGGAATTTGTTCTTTTGGCATCTGCACCTAAGAAACAAATGTAATAGTACATTGGAGATGAGTGATTTCTGTGATTGATGATTGGTTCTGAGGAAAGATAGAGAAGAATAAGATTTTACTGGCTCAAACAAACAATTATTTGGATCTGTATTCCACCTACGTAGTAAAATTATATTGAGATTTTTGCATAAAGGGGCAATAAGGTATTCTTTGAAGCTTAGAATAGAGGAACGCTCCAAATCATACACCTTTGAATGATTATGTGTTTAATTTTGCAAGTATAGTTGCATTGTGATTGCATTCTATTTTCCATCCCTGGATATGACGATTAAGTGTAAAAGTGTTGCAGTCATTGCAGAGAGTTTTTGGATGTTAAGGGTATTGAGGGATAAGGGGATTGTACTAAAAAGTTTAGCTGTGGTAAAAGATCAGTTATGATAGCATTGAATGGTGAAGCAGAACGAGCCATTTGGCATACCCTTCTACTGGTGATTGCTTTGTGAAAATTGTCAATAATTCTGCAACCATTCACACAACTTCTTAATACAGGGAATAAAAGAAGGAATACAGAGAATCATAACCAAAAATAAATACCAATGTGAAGCCTCAAAAGCAGGGAATTTGGAGGGAATTAGACATTCCTGCCAACTGTGGTGCAATGCCATTGGGATAGATGCGCAGCCGCAATCTGAAACAGATGAAACAACAACATGATTACTTTTTGAAACCCTTTCAATTTTATGGAAATAGACCAAGTAGGACCCATTGCGTCCCGTCCCCTCGACGCGCGGTCGCGGGGGGAGGGAACGGAGTGCAGCGTCACACATACTAGCCAACCTCTCACAGACGCACTAACCACCCCCCACGCACACACACATTAACCACCCCATTGATATATTAATATTATTCATTCACTCCTTTTACCCCATGCCCCGCCCTATCCACTCACGCGTAGCCTCCAACTCACAGGCGCGACTAGAGAGGTGGACACAAAGGCACAGAAAGGGAGACGGAGGCACAGAGAGGGACACAAAGGCAGGGGAACCTGCTGCCTTTTGGAGCTGGGGTTTCCGGGTGTCCGCTGCCTTTTGGAACTGGGATTTCCGATTTGCGGTGTCTTTTGAGCGGGCGGCCCTGCTGCTGCCAGTGGGCGGACGGTCCCGAGGGGAAGCCCACCCACCCACCAGTGTGACAGACGATCGGGCGGGGCAGACGGAGAGGAGGTAATCCCCGTGACGAGAGGGAGTAATGGCCACTCGGGCCACCTTCCAATCACGCTGCCCCAAACCCTGACCCGCGCGGTGATAATGACCGCTGCCGCCATGTTCTCGAATTTCAAGGAACACAGCACGACCTGAGCAGCAGTTTAAAAACACTAAGTAACAAATTTAAAGAAATGAAAGTTAAGCAGCCAAGAAGTAGCAATGTTACAAAATTTTGAGATTTAAAAAATCAAGTCTGCAATTTATCCCATCAGATAAAGCATAACAATAAGTTTAATTTGACACCAAATTCACTTTCATATCTCAAGTATTAAAAAAGTTATGACCATTTTCATACTCGGAAATTAGCATCTTGTTCCCTATTGATTTTCAATGGACATTACAAAAAAGCTGTGATCTTGGATAGTCAAACGCCCATTTCTTAAGGAAAGATTAACATTTTTAAATAGCCTAAATGTCCAAAGATTATTCACAAATAATTCACAGTATAACATGATTTTTATATCTAATTTACATTAATTTATAGGCCAAATGGAAGGAATTTAGTGTTCAATTGCTGTAAATAAATGCCCATTTAAATCGGCTTTCTAGTGGGTTCATGTGGAACGCGCTGGTTTAGAACGTTGACATAGCGCTGGATTAGTGCCCTCAAATGCCGAGAAAAATACTGCGGGATATAAAAAGCCCAAAATGAACTATTCGTTATAGATAACTTGATATTCAGGGTTATATATATGCCCCATTTAATGTAAAAATAAGGTACATACCTTTAATTGTTTGCTTTATAAAACCCTGGGGCTGCGAGAGATTGCGAAATCAGAGAGTAATTTTAAAACTATTATAACTATATTATCGAGGCCTATAAAACTAATAATACCTTTTGCGACCGGGTCTTGCAGCGATTTTTCGTTAATGATTTACTAGGCTGAACATGTGCGATTAGTACAGCCTAGTAAAAATCGCGTTTTAAACCCGCCCCCTCCAAACAGCGCCAAAATCGCCGACATGGCTGAGGGCAGATTCCCAATGACGATTCAGGTAGGTTTTGTAACATACCTACAAGAAGTACAGCAGACATGATCTTGACTCCGCTATTTTTAAGAGCCCTATCTAGCTCTCTCTTGAAAGCATCCAGAGAACTTGCCTCCACCGCCCTGAGGCAGAGAATTCCACAGACTCACCACTCTCTATGAGAAAAAGTGTTTCCTCGTCTCCGTTCTAAATGGCTTACTCCTTTTTCTTAAACTGTGGTCCCTGGTTCTGGACTCCTCCAACATCGGGAACATGTTTCCTGCCTCTAGCGTGTCCAAACCCTTAACAAACTTATATGTTTCAATGAGATACCCTCTCATCCTTCTAAACTACAGAGTGTACAAGCCCAGCTGCTCCATTCTCTCAGCATATGACAGTCCCACCATCCTGGGAATTAACCTTGTAAACCTACGCTGCACTCCCTCAATAGCAAGAATGTCCTTCCTCAAATTAGGGGACCAAAACGGCCCGCAATAATCCAAGTGTGGTCTCACTAGGGCACTGTACAACTGCAGAAGGACCACTTTGCTCCTATATTCGATTCCTCTTGTTATAAAGGCCAACATATCATTCGCTTTCTTCACTTCCTGCTGTACCTGCATGCTTACTTACATAGAGTGATGAACAAGGACCCCCAGATCCCGTTGTACTTCCCCTTTTCCCAATTTGACACCATTTAGATAGTAATCTGCCTTCCTGTTTTTGCTACCAAAGTGGATAACCTCACATTTATCCGCATTAAAATTCATCTGCCATGCATCTGCCCACTCCCCCAACCTGTCCAAGTCACCCTGCATTCTCATAGCATTCTCCTCACAGTTCACACTGCCATCCAGCTTTGTGTAATCTGCAAATTTGCTAATGTTACTTTGAATCCCTTCATCCAAATCAATGATGTATATTGTAAATAGCTGCGGTCCCAGCACCGTGCCTTGCGGTACCCCACTAGTCACTGCCTGCCATTCTGAAAGGGACCCGCTAATCCCTACTCTTTGTTTCCTGTCTGCCAACCACTTCTCTATCCATGTCAGCACTCTACCCCCAATGCCATGTGCCCTAATTTTGCCCACTAATGGTGGCCGACTCGGATGTCCAGGCCGCTGAGGAGGGCCCCCAGTCCCGACGTCGAACTTACATCACCCAGGCCCTGACTTTGGTGCCTTCCCTCACAGTTGTATGTTGAATTCTATCAACTCTGTTGTGTTCTTTATTTTTATTGTATAGCTGTATGGTGATTACATTTCACTGTGCCAACTGGCACATGTGACAAATAAATGTATCTTGTAATCTCCTATTTGGGACCTTATCATGGCGTAAATCTCAATCGGAATATGTAACAACGTCACTGTTAGCGCGTCGTGTTTTCGAGGATGTGAAACGCACACAAATAAAGCAATTTGCATTCACAAAGATCTGATAAACATCTGTAATGAATTAGATATCCTGTATTTGGTGATGTTAGTTAATGGTGTTAGTGCATTTTCATAGAATTACTAGTCCAAGTGGGACCCATTGAGTCCCTGTCACACGTGAGGCCTGGTCCGCCAGCGCAACCCGTTCCCCAACGCAATATTCCACCACTTACCCATAGCACCCACGGGAGGCCTGGTCCCCCAACGCAACCCATTCCCCTTTCTCCAACACAACCCTTTCCCCCAACGCAATATTCCAGCACTCACCCATAGCCGACAACTGCACAGGGGCTGCTCATTTCACCTTATTCAGCCTCCCTCATTTTTAAACTTTTTTTGCATTTTAAATGCATTTGCACTTGGTAGCTAGCAGAACTCAGTGTACATGGATAGCAACAATGTTGCGAGCAGGGCTAAGCACAGGGAATAAGTGAAAGACAGTTGGGGGGGTTTTCCAAGTTTTTAGAAATTTTTGAACAATTTCATAAATAACTCGCGAAATAATGCATGACATTTTCCGATAAGGCGATATTTGACTTCACAGCGTAAATCTCTATTGGAATATGTAAAATTCTCACCGTTAGCGCGTTGTGTTTTCGAGAAGATGTGAAACGGACATGAACATCATGCAAATACACACACATCCAAGATCAGAGTTTTATAAGTATATACTAGACCGAGTGGGACCCGTTGGGTCCCTGTCACATGGGAGGCCTGGTCTCCCAACGCAATATTCCACCACGAGAGAGGCCGGGTCCCCCAATGCAACCCGTTCCCCTTTCTCCAACACAACCCATTCCCCCAAAGTAATATTCCAGCACTCACCCATAGCTGACAATTGCGCAGGGGCTGCTCATTTTGCCTTATTCAGCCTCCCTCATTTTTAAACTTTAATAAAAAAAATGCATTTTGCACTTGCTAGCTAGCAGAACTCAGTGTACTGTGACTTTAAAAAGATACATTTGCACTTGCTAGCTAGCAGCTCAGTTTACTTAGATAGCAACAATGTTGCGAGCAGGGCTAAGCACAAGGAACAAGCAAAAGTTGTGTTTTTCCAAGTTTTTAGAGATTTTTGAACATTTTCATAAATAACGAGAAATAATGCATGAAATTTTCAGGTAAGGCGATTTTTGACATGGCATAAATCTCTATCGGAATATGTAAACATTTTATCGTTAGCGCGTCGTGTTTTCAAGGGGATGTGAATCGCACACGAACATCGCACAAATAATTACACATCCAAGATTAGAGTTTTATGTATACTAGACCAAGGGGGACCCGTTGGGTCCCGTCCCTTCAGAGCGGAGGGGGGGGGGGGGGGGGGGGGGGGGGGGGGGGAGAGGGGGGGGGGGGGGGGAGAGAGAGGAGGCTGGGGAGAGAGAGGAGGGGGGGGAGAGGGAAGGAGTGGGGGAGAGAGGGGAAGAGAGAACGTGGAGAGGTGGGGGAAGAGGGGGTGGAAGATAGGCCCTGGGGTGTGGTGAAAGGGGGGGGGTGAGGCTGGGAGGGCAGAAAGGGGGAGGGAGAGTCCGGGGGTGAGGAAGAGCCCGGTGGGGGAGAGCCGGGGGGGGGGGGGGTGGGGGGAGATAGAGCCCAGAAGAGAGAGAGCCAGGAGGGGGGAGAGAGAGAAGAGGCGACCGAGGAGCCGATAGAAAGCTTGGGAGCCCGAGCCGAAGCGTGAGCGTGCAGCACTTGGGACCTCGCGTGAAGCCCTCGGGAGCTGCAGTACAGAGCCCACTTGCTCATTGTTTCTGCATCTTTTGCAGAACTGAGGGGGGGGGGGGGGGGAGTGATGTCACTCACTGCACGTGGAATATAGGACAGCAGGCCGCGAGGAACAGAGCCATTGTGATGTCATCAGCGAGATCATTTCGTTTATTTTGTTATTTGAAATTTTTGAACATTTTCATAAATTACTCGATGTATAATGCGTGAAATTTTCAGATAAGGAGTTTTTTGACGGCATAAATCTCTATTGTAATATGTAAAATGTCACCGTTAGTGCGTCGTGTTTTCGAGGAGATGTGAAACGCACACGAACATCGCACAATATACCCACATCCAAGATCAGAGTTTTATAAGTATCAAGATAAATAAGGTTCAAAGTAAAAGAAGTACTGACACTTTTGAAAAATATAAAAATGGATAAGTCTCCAGGTCCTGACAGGATATTCCCTAGGACATTGAGGGAAGTTAGTGTAGAAATAGCCGGGGCTATGACAGAAATATTTCAAATGTCATTAGAAACGGGAATAGTCCCCGAGGATTGGCGTACTGCGCATGTTGTTCCATTGTTTAAAAAGGGTTCTAAGAGTTAACCTAACAATTATAGACCTGTTAGTTTGACTTCAGTGGTGGGCAAATTAATGGAAAAGATATTTAGAGATAATATATATAAGCATCTAGATAAACAGGGTCTGATTAGGAACAGTCAACATGGATTTGTGCCTGGAAGGTCATGTTTGACTAATCTTCTTGAATTTTTTGAAGAGGTTACTAGGGAAATTGACGAGGGTAATGCAGTGGATGTTGTCTATATGGACTTTAGTAAGGCCTTTGACAAGGTTCCTCATGGAAGGTTGGTTAAGAAGGTTCAACTGTTGGGTATAAATGCAGGAATAGCAAGATGGATTCAACAGTGGCTGAATGGGAGAAGCCAGAGGGTAATGGTGGATGGCTGTTTATCGGGTTGGAGGCAGGTGACTAGTGGGGTGCCTCAGGGATCTGTGTTGGGTCCTTTGTTGTTTGTCATGTACATCAATGATCTGGATGAAGGTGTGGTAAGTTGGATTAGTAAGTATGCAGATGATACCAAGATAGGGGGTGTTGTGGATAATGAAGAGGATTTCCAAAGTCTACAGAGTGATTTAGGCAATTTGGAAAAATGGGCTGAAAGATGGCAGATGGAGTTTAATGCTGATAAATGTGAGGTGCTACACCTTGGCAGGACAAATCAAAATAGGACGTACATGGTAAATGGTAGGGAATTGAAGAATACATTTGAACAGAGGGATCTGGGTATAACCGTGCATAGTTCCTTGAAGGTGGAATCTCATATAGATAGGGTGGTAAAGAAATCTTTTGGTATGCTAGCCTTTATAAATCAGAGCATTAAGTATAGAAGCTGGGATGTAATGTTAAAATTGTACAAGGCATTGGTGAGACCAAATCTGGAGTATGGTGTACAATTTTGGTCGCCCAATTATAGGAAGGATGTCAACAAAATAGAGAGAGTACAGAGGAGATTTACTAGAATGTTGCCTGGGTTTCAACAACCAAGTTACAGAGATAGGTTGAATAAGTTAGGTCTTTATTCTCTGGAGCGCAGAAGGTTAAGGGGGGACTTGATAGAGGTCTTTAAAATGATGAGAGGGATAGACAGAGTTGATGTGGACAAGCTTTTCCTTTTGAGAATAGGGAAGATTCAAACAAGAGGACATGACTTCAGAATTAAGGGACAGAAGTTTAGGGGTAATATGAGGGGGAACTTCTTTACTCAGAGAGTGGTAGCGGTGTGGAATGAGCTTCCAGTGGAAGTGGTGGAGGCAGGTTCATTGGTATCATTTAAAAATAAATTGGATAGGCATATGGATGAGAAGGGAATGGAGGGTTATGGTATGAGTGCAGGCAGGTGGGACTAAGGGGAAAAAAAAAAGTTGTTCGACACGGACTTGTAGGGCCGAGATGGCCTGTTTCCGTGCTGTAATTGTTATATGGTTAAGATAGATAGATGGATAGATTATAGCACAAGAAGCTATTTAGTCCATGCAGTGTTTTGTTAGAGCAATTATTCCTGTTGCCTCTGATTTTTGGCTGCAAACTTGCAAATTATTTTACTTCTATTGTCTAACCATTTTTCACCGGGCAAATGAGGGTTAAATTAATGCGTGTGAGGAAGGGGGGATGGTAATGTTGAGGTCCCTAGAGGAGTGTAGAAGATATTGTGCAAATTTGTTCCATCACATGTACAGCTTTAGGAGGTATGCTGGGTGTCTCTAATTGCAGTCAAAAGCAGCAGAAGGTGTTTGAGTATTACACTATATTGTGCATGACAGGGCGTCTAGATATTTCCCAAAGACTTATCTTAGAGATTGTTGACAATTGTTTGCTGTATCCCATGTTGTCCAATGCACTGGGGTCCTGACTGCATTCACCACCTGAGCATTAATGTAAACAAAAATAAGTGCATTCTTAACTTGCCTTCTGTGATTTTGGCCTGAAAGGGTGAAGGGCCTGTCCCAACTTCGCAACCTTTACAAGCGACTGCTGGCACCCGTCATAGTTTACCGAAATTTTCAACATGTTGAAAATTCAGTGGAGACCGGAAAGACGCTACGACTCTTTGGAGACCTCACATGACTATAGGAGACCTCTCATGACCATACAGGCGACCCCGGCGCCATGTTGCGGGTGACCTCTCACGACCATAGGAGACCTCTCACGACCATAGGAGACCTCTCATACAGCCTATGGTCATGAGAGGTCTCCAAAGAGCCGTAGCGTATTTCTGGTCGCCGCTGAATTTTCAACATGTTGAAAATTTACGCGACCTATGATGTGTGTGCCGGCAGTCGCCTGTAAAGGTTGTGTAAGTGGGACAGGCCCTTGAGGCACTCATTCTAAAAAATTTTGTTGCAAGATGATTAGCTTTGCTATACTAATTCAAAATCTATTGCTTACTTTTAAAACTGCTGTATCATCAGCAACCTAACATTTCAGAAAGAGTGGATACCTAAATGGATCAGTTATTGTAAGGAATAACCAATTTACATTGAGTATTATGTTGGGGAAAATATTTATCATACAAAATTTCTGTTGATTTTTCCTTCTCCAAAGATACTTGAGATACTGAAGAAAAAGGGTCCTGGCCCAAAACGTCATATGTCAATTTTCCCTACACAGATGTTGCCTGGCCTACTGACTTCCAGGCAGCTCTGTTTTTTGGAAGTTTGTTCCACAGGTTTTTATAACAAAATGTAAGTGTGGCATAGACAATATTCTTGCGACACTGAGGACACTACACCCTCCAAAAGATGACCTAATATCTCTTTTCATCTTGGAGAATAATATTTTTTTAATCAAAAATTAAAACCATACGTCCATAGGTCCATAAAGCAAGAATGTTATTATGCATTGTTTTGGATACATGGACGCTGTAACAAAGCTAATATTCATCGCCATACAGCATGGAAACAGGCTCCTTCATCCAACTCATCCATGCCAACCAATGTGGCCCATCTAGGATTGTCCCATTTGACCAAATAGTTTATTTATTCCCTTTGTTTCTGCATGAAGTAATCCCTTATACTAATCATTTATCTTTATTTATTCATTATCTTGAATGTGCTCTTCTCTGCTCCGTTTCAACAAACACCAAACATCTGCGGTAACATTTGATCGTATCTACATTTAATCTTATCTGTAAACTGCATAATCTGTAAAATATCTTGGATTATTCTTCACTCATTTTTTGGTTTCTCCTCATCATTCCCCTCACACAATAACACCTATTATTTCATCAGGGCCTACTTTATTTTGTTTAAACCTGAATCTTCTTGATTTCATTTCGCAATATCTTTGCAATATCCTTCCGCAATATAATTTTTAGGTTATTCTTCATGAATTCCCCACTATAGGTGTCTTTACCTATGAAAGCCTCAATAATTTTAAGGAGCTCCATTCCATCAGCATCACAGAATAAACCTAGTTATGTGGAATACTCATTTTGCACTTATTCAGCAGCTGCAGTTTTCATAATCATTTAAAAATGTCCCTCTTTTGTCTTGGAATAAATTTAACAAATTTTGAATTAATTTCCAAATTTTCAATTGCTTTTCATTTGCCCAAAATAATACAAAGTGTGTGATCTGTTGATTAAAATATCTGTATTAGAGTCGGTAAAGCTACTGCTTAACCCATTAGTAGTCGCCTTTGGATTGTAGCATAATACGAGTGGAAGAAACCCGATTTAATATTGATATTATCAAGTTGGCACACCACATACAAAATATTTCACATATTCATATTGTAAAAATTCTGGTTTAAAAGTAGCTTTACAATTTATCTGACTTTCCATTTCTTATTCTCTATTTTGTTTTGGTAAGCCATTTTCTAGTCTGTTATATTATTTACATCTGAAAGGATTGCTTTTTGAATGCTGATGGGCTTGTTGTGCAACTATTTTTTTTATATTGATAAATGCATCTTGTATGAAATGTTATCTCTTACAGCTGACAGGTGTCTTGGATGATTGCTTCTGCGACATAGAAAGTATTGATGACTTCAACAGTTACAAGATCTTTCCTAAATTGAAAAAATTGCATGAAAGAGACTACTTCAGATATTACAAAGTAAGAAACTTGCTTAAAACCATATTTTTTATAAAGTGCACACAAATGGGTGCTGTTCTGTAGTAATTCCATGGTTGCTGATGAACTGTTTTGGATATTGTGGCAGAAGTATATTTACTTGTGATATTAGGTAAAGCTGACTGCTGATTTATCGTGTACATGTATAAATAAAACAAAGTTTTCATTGACATGGTACAACATTCAATTTGTGGCTATGCAATGTATAACTGCATATACTCCAATAATTATTTTCATGAATAACTCATACAGGGGATAGTTTTCTGAGATTACCATGCTTTCGGATTATTAATGATTTATAATAGCTCAGAGGGTCAGGCAGCATCCGTGGAAGGAATGGACAAGTGACGTTTTGGATCAGGACCCTTCAGACGATGATTGCTACTGTCTTGCCTGATGAATAAGCTTGAACTGGCTGGTTAGGGTTAAGAATGGGTAAACAAATTTAATTTGACCAAATCCTGAACATTTTTTTGTCTTAAATGTGTGTACATTTTCCCTTTCCTGTTCATCTTTCTGTATTGAAATTCATTTGCCACTGATAAGCTTAATGCAATCCCTTTCATGGATTTGTGTAATGTTATATGGTATGAGTATTTGAATTTAACCGTATTAATGAGCATTAAACAATGCGTTTCATTTAAATCTAGATATTATTTCCAAGGTGGTTTTGGAGGTGAAGAAGGATTTGCTCATCAGACCGATCATATCGATGCTCAAATTACAATGTTCACTTTCTTTTAATAGGTAAACATGAAACGGCCCTGCCCCTTCTGGTTAAATGACGGACACTGTTCAATTAACGACTGTCATGTGGAGCCTTGTTCTGAGGTAAAAATGTTTTTTTAATGCTATGATATGAAGGTTTTGGTGTTTATTTCTGGTTCAGTTTGATGGGTGGGCTGTTTGTTCCCAATTCCCAGTTTTGATGTTTAACAAATCAAGAAATGTCCTTATTACAAAAATAAGTCAGTCAAGAGATCAACCTTTAGTCTCTCTAAAGCACAATCACATTTGAAAGTAATAACATGTGGGCATTTCATATCATATTAACTTATTACAATATAAGTGACCTAGAAGTTGGTCATCAAAAGTCACATGCAGCATTATCGAAACAGTCATTGGTGTAAATTATACATTGTTGATGTTTGTTGAAAAATTAATTAGTTGATTTTATTTTCCACATGTAAGCTTGCAGGGTTTTTCTTTGCTTTCAATGGTACGGAAGGTCTATACTTTATACATGACTTGCATAAAGGTTTGCCCCACATATCTTTTGGGGCATATACTTGCATGTCAATGTTGCTCAAAACATTCATGAAATGTTGCTTGATAGTGTTTTATTCAACCCTCAAATCCCATCGTAATCTGGAAGCAAAGAAAGCAATTTTGGTAAGAGAGTGCCTGATGAAATGAAATACTGAAACATAAATTGTGACAGGACTCAATGGTCAATAGTACAGGGATCTGAAGCAGCCCCTTGTGAGCAGTTAAACTGGAAAATAGATGAATATAATAATCAATAAAATATCCAAAAAAGGTTTCATTCAAACAAGATAACAGCTGTTATCCAGCAGGTTTGAAGACTATCGTATTGATTTTTTTAAAAATCATTATTTTGTTTAAGTCGTAGGAAAAAAATCAGGCCATCGATACTACTCTGCCATTTTAATTGTGGCTAATATATCTTTCCCTCTTAACCTCATTCTCCTGCTTGCTCACCTTTAGGGCAAAATTAACATTTCAGTATTTTTTGTATTTTCAGCGAATCTATTTTGTTATATAATTACTCCAAAGCTCAGTTGAAATAATTTATAATGGTTGGATGAATATATTGTGCTCTTAATGTGTTGTGAATTCTTACTTCATTCAATGTGTGTTCAATTTTATCACTGTTTCATTTTTAGAGTGAGATACCAATTGGGATTAAAGCAGCTAATTACAATAAAGTAAGTGAATATCTGAATACACGTTTATCATTCTGACAGAAAGCTGGGAATGTAATACTATCTGATAAATTTCAGCTAAAATGGGAGAATACTACAGAAAATCTATTTATTCTTAATCTATCAATATTTATTTCCTAATTTGGAAATCCAGAATATGTGCATTCTCTGAAGCTAATACATAATTGTTCATAATTGTATTTGCTAGTTATCAGTAAAAATAATTGGTTTGTAAATACTTCAGGCATTGTTGATTTACTATTTTTTTGTTAATATTATAAGGAAGTGAATGCAGAAGAGTTGCAAGACTGTGAGGAGGCAAATAAACTGGGCGCTGTCAACAGCACGTTGAGGTGATTTATTCATTGCAGTTGTTTTTAATATTATTTGGTTATTTTGTATAAACACAATGTAGTCATTCAGAACTTTGCATGTGTTGCCCTTCCACACTCGGCTATTGACCTCATCTCTATTTCAGTTTACTCATTTACTAATTTTTCGTGATATTCATGAGTTGATAAAACTTAAATATAACTTTTAAATTTTAGACGTGGAATGTAAAATTGTGAAAAGATCATTTCTTAAGGCACACCCACTAGCAGGAGAAACACGACACTGCCTCTGTGACATATAGTGGTGACAAAGCATGTTAAATATTGAACATAGGGAAATGTTTTTCAGGAACTAAATCAGCAGAATGCACTATTGCTGATTTATCTTTTTGAAAGAGATCCAAATCTTCACAATTTCTTAACCAGGCTTATGAAAATGCGGTCTCCCCACGTTCTGTCTATCCCTGCATACTTTTATGAATGTGTGTTGTATTTAATTGCTCATATTTGTGTATTTTATGTTTAGTTTATTATCAAGTGTACAGAGGAACAGTGAAAAGCCTTTTTTTGTTGTTTGCTGTCCGGTCTGGGGAAAGACTATACATGACTGCACAATCAAACTGTCTACAGTTACAGATATAGGATAAAGGGAATAACATTTAGTGCAAGGCAGCACGGTGGAGCAGTGGTAGAGTTGCTGACTTGCAGCGCCAGAGACCAGGGTTCAATCCTGACTACGGGTGCTGTTTGTATGGAGTTTGTGTGTTCTCCCCTTGACCTGTGTGGGTTTTCTCCAGATGCTTCGGTTTCCTCCCAAACTACAAAGACGTGCAGGTTTGTAGGCTAATTGGCTTGGTAAAATTGTAAATTGTCCCTAGCGTGTGTAGGATAGTGTTAGTGTACAGGGCCTGTTTTCGGGCTGTATCTCGAAACTAAAGTTAAAAAATAAAGTCCAATTAAAGAAAGTCCAAGGGTCTCCAATGAGGTAGATGATAGGTCAGAACCACTCCCTAGTTGGTGATAACAGCTGGGAAGAAACTGTCTCTAATCCGGAGGTATGTGTTTTTGCACTTCTGCACCTCCTGCCTGATGGGAGACGGAAGAGGGAGTGTCCTGGGTGAGACTCGTCCTTGATTTTGCTGGTGGTCTTGCCGAAGTGCATGAAGTGCAGATGGAGTCCATGGAAGGGAGGTTGGTTTGCTTGATGGTCTGGGCTGCGTCCACAATTCTTTTCATTTTTTTGCGGTCTTGGATGGAGCTGTTCCCAAACCGATAAAATGCTTTCTGTGGCGCATCAATAGTGTTGGTGAGATTTGTTGGGGACATGCCGACCTTCCCAAGCCTTCTAAGGAGGTAGAGGCGATGGTGTGCTTTCTTGGCCATTGCTTCAATGCAGTCCAGGACAAGTTGCTGGTGATATTTAGTCCTAGTAATTTGAAGCATTCAACCATCTCTGCTCTGGTGCCGTCACTATATGTGTACCGCTTCACTTCCTGAAGTCGATCACTTTGTCTTACATTGAGGCAAAAAAAATCTTGCTTGAGCTATGTACTTCCTTTCCACAAAACACACTTTATCAAAAGTTTTCTTTCAACTTTTAGATACTTTTTATTAATATTTGTAAATGGATTTGAACGAGCAGTGAAGGTTTCCTGTTAGTATTGCAAATTAAAAATAAACAATGTTCCAGTATTTTTTGTTACTTCAGCACACATGGCAGCAGTAACTGCCAATTAAGTTTTCTACCAGTTATCACAGGAATAGTTGCCTATTTTGGCAGTTGATAGTTCTGTGCAACAAGGCTCTAAAGTTTACTTTTCCGATTGTTCTGTGTGTATTTTATAAAGTAAATTTGTATTCATCAACTTGCCGGGCAATACAATTTGAACATTTGTTTTACGCAATGTACTTGGTGTGTGTGCTTATAGTTCTGTCTCAGATTGTTCTCTTTGTATGTAGTAACCAAACAAAAGAGGCTTTCATTGATTGGGCAAGATATGATGATGCACAAGACCATTTCTGTGAACTTGATGGTAAGTTTTTCTGTGTTGTTTATGCCTCAGGATTCCACGATACTTGGAAATATTCAAAGCAGAAATGAACTTTAACCATAAACATTAAAATATATACTAACACTTAGTGAAAACATTGTCTGGAACCATGGCAGTTAGAGCTTATACGCATTTTATTACAAATGTAAATGACATAGAAATATATAAATTAAATAATATACAAATTTTTCCTGGGAGCTGCACTTTGTCTTCCAATCAACACCCTCACCAAAATCCACTTTGCTTGAAGATTTTTCTGGAATTTGCAGCAGTAGTACGACGAGATTGACAATGATTATTTTAAATGTGATTTTGACTCTTAATTTAAAACTATTTCTCTTTCTTTGACCATATTTTTTTGTTTTTAATTTGGTTTTTATTTTGTTGCTTGTATTTGAAGGAACAGATGGGAAATAATTAGTTAGCATCTGCAGATGGAGGTAGTTGAATTAGCATGAGTCAATTCTGATACTTATCCCAATTCAATTTGCATGTTACTTCTCACTCAAACTCATTACAGGTGCACAACCTTTTATCCGAAAGCCTTGGGACCAGACACTTGTCGGATTTCGGACATTTTCGGATTTCAGAATGGAAGATTTTTAGCGTAGATTAGGTAGGTAGTCGGGCGGCTTCATTGCTGTTCCTACCCATTTAAAAAATGATTTTTTCCCCAATCTTATCAATTTTACAAAGGATTGTCAACCTTATTGTTATATGCACATGTATAGTGAGATACAAGTACAATGAAACTCATGCCAGCAAAAACATCACAGGCATATAGACAGACAATACACAAAAACATAATGGAGACTCAAGAAAATGCAGATGCTGGAATCTTGAGCCAAAAATATGCTGGAGGAACTCAGTGGGTTATCCATCATCTATGGAGGAAATGTACTTTTTGAGTTGGGACCCTTCTTTGGACCGATGAAGATGGGTCCTGACCCGAAGCATTATTTGTGCATTCCCTCACTCAAAAATACAATTTATACGTAAATGACACAAAATTCTGCATGTCATTAAGAAAAAAGACAAGGCAAAAAAAAAAGCAAATAATTGGAAATTCATATAGGCAGGTGTGTTTATTTTTATTTTTTTTTGATATTTTTGTGCATAGGTAAGTGAGATACAATAGCAAATAAGCTTGTGTTGCATTTGGTTCATCGGTTATCCTATCTTTGTGTGTAGACCTGACTAAGCTATTATTGGAATGGTAGAAAGGATGCTCTGTTGTAGGCTTACTAAATGGTTCAGTATTTTTCAAAATAAGTGGATTTTGACCCCCAAGGTTAGTGATAGTGGAATATTTGATGGTGAGAATACGTTTTTGGGATGGTATAATGGTTTGGCCTGTATTATTGATTCAGAGAAAGAAATTGGAAAGATGGTAAATTTTAACCTGGGTAAGACTGGTTTCATGATTAAAGGAGATGCAAATGGAAATGTTCACAATTACACTAGCACATGATCACTTTCTGTTCTAGCCATACCGCCATGCCAAATTTGCAATCTTACAGGTCCCACACTGCTTCCAGTTTTGCTACTATGCTCTTCCCTGATGCACTATATCCCAGGACCTTTATAGGGAAAGACCATCCTAATACCAATTTAAAGCCTTATTTTGTCAGATAACTTTTTCATTTTTTCATAACATGTCAGGCAGTGGGGAGGGGGTCAGAGACATTTTGGATGTAGTTGAAAGAGCTTTTTAAAACATTTAAAATTTTAAAAGTAAACTTATTTAAAAAGCATGAAGCTACTTTAAATTGTGTATATTTTTTTAAGTACTGTGCATAGCTTGTAAATTACATTTTGGACATTTGGGTAAGATAGAGAGAAATTCTGCTGCTTGGGGAATCTAATAATAATAACACATTTTATTTATGGGCGCCTTTCAAGAGTCTCAAGGACACCTTACTAAAATTTAGCAGGTAGAGGAAAAACATGTAAGGGGAATGAAATAAATAGTAGAGACATGACTAGTACACAAAGTAAATACAGAATTCAATACAAAACACAGTATGAGGCAATTAATGCACAGATGAAAAGGGACGGCATGTGGGGCTAAGGATAGGCAGAGGTGAAGAGATGGGTCTTGAGGCGGGACTGGAAGATGGTGAGGGACACAGAATTGCGGATCAGTTGGGGGAGGGAGTTCCAGAGCCTGGGAGCTGCCCTGGAGAAGGCTCTGTCCCCAAAACTGCGGAGGTTGGACTTGTGGATGGAGAGGAGACCAGCTGATGTGGATCTGAGGGACCGTGAGGGTTGGTAGGGGGTGAGGAGGTCAGTGAGATATGGGTGGGCCAGATGGTGGAGGGCTTTGTAGGTGAGGATCAGGATTTTGTAGGTGGTCCGGTGGGAGATAGGAAGCCAGTGAAGTTGTTTGAGGACTGGAGTAATGTGATGCCAGGATTTGGTGCGGGTGATGAGTCGGGCGGCTGCGTTCTGGACCAGTTGGAGTCGGTTGATGTAGGTGGAGCTGATGCCAAGGAGAAGTGAGTTGCAATAGTCCAGTCGGGAGGAGATGAAAGCATGGATGAGTCTTTCAGCAGCGGGAGGTGTGAGAGAGGGTCTGAGTTTGGCGATGTTGCGGAGATGAAAGAAGGAGGTTTTAATGACATGGCGGATGTGAGGCTCAAGGGAGAGGGTGGAATCAAAGATCACGCCAAGGTTGCGGGCCTGGGGAGATGGGGAGACCGTGGTTCCGTCGATGGTGAGAGTGGGGTTATTGATTTTGCTGAGTGTGGCTTTGGAGCCTATGAGGAGGAATTCTGTCTTATTGCTGTTGAGTTTGAGGAAATTATGTTGCATCCAGGTTTTTATAGCTGACAAACAGGAGTTGATATGGGAGAGGGGGGGGGGGGTTGTGGGGGGATTTGGTGCCAAGGTAGATCTGGGTGTCATCTAGTACTATGATGCACTGTTT
Organism: Leucoraja erinaceus; assembly: GCF_028641065.1. Classification (NCBI taxonomy): domain Eukaryota; kingdom Metazoa; phylum Chordata; class Chondrichthyes; order Rajiformes; family Rajidae; genus Leucoraja; species Leucoraja erinaceus. The sequence continues at coordinate 18,971,966 of NC_073381.1, read as the reverse complement.
CAAAATTAGAGCCAGTTAATTCAGAAAATAATTACACAGAAAGGATGGTAAAGTTTTGGAATCGCTGTCACAAACGGCAAGTGGTTCAAGATTATTTGTTTTAAATATAACTACAGGTGAATAGATTTTTCGCTGCCCAAAATTACCAAATGGATGGCCAATTGCAGCTTCATGAGGTCACTTCCATCAAAGAAACTAGCCATCAGCCCCATTCCACTTTCAAGGTTGTTACTCGGGGTTAGCCCAGCCATTTGCAGTTGTCAAATAAATTACTTTATCCATCATAAAGTTACAATTAGTGTGTTTGATAATTATAGCTTTGAGTAGTACTGGATTTATGTTGATCGAGTTCATATTTGTGTTGATAATACATAAGAAAATAACAACGGCAGTAGGCCACTGGGATAGCACGAAAAGAGAGTTTTTTTTAGCTTTATCACTACCTACTCCATTAGTATGAAGAGGTGTCCTGATCTGAAATGTTGTCTATCCATTCTGACCACATATTCTGCCTGACTTGCTGAGTTTCCAAATCACTTTTTTTGCTCAAGAGCCCAGCATCTAAAATTTCTTGTGTCTCCAATTGATTATGTAATAGTTTGAAGTGATCTAATATGAAGTGATCTATACTGTTTTTGCTGCTCTAATTTGGGAAAGAGCAAGCAGAGATTGGATGACCACATGCATTACTGTTATAGACACAAAATGCTGGAGAAACTCAGCGGGTGAGGCAGCATCTATGGAGAGAAGGAATTGGTGACGTTACTATTGTGTTTGCTTAGCGCCAAACTTCCAGTGACTCACAGTTTTAACTCTTATCACATTTCCACTTCAATCTCCCGCGTTTCGTCTTCTTTAAACACAACAGGAATATTTAGCTCTTTTCATAAACATACTTTGGCTGGACCACAAATTGTGTTAACTTTATACCTAGGCTGTGCTACTCTGTGTCATTTAAAGGCAGGAATGCCAGTCATGTTACAGGTCTGTTGCAAGAGCTGCGTTAACAGAGGGTTTGAATGTTTTCTTGTAAAGTGTTTGAAGGCAAGACAAGCAGATTGCCTCAGCCTAATGTTCCTGTTGGTCTTTTTGTTTTCATTCAAGTCAGACTGACTGTATTTTCTTAGTATTGTCCACTTTACGAACTTGCAACTTTCTCTTCCCTTTATCATTTGACTTTTTTTCCATGGTTTCCATATTTTTCATTTAGTCTTTATGTTGCAGCTGTCTTATCTTTTCAATTCATTATCTAATAATCACCTGTCTCCAGTTGGTGCATAGAAAATAGGTGCAGGAGTAGGCCATTTGGCCCGTCGAACCAAAGATAGACAAAAAATAACTCAGTGGATCAGGCAGCAACTCTGGAGAAAAAGGACGGGTGACGTTTCGGGTTGGGACCTTTCTTCTGAAACTTCATCTATCTTTTTTCTCTAAAGATGTTGCCTGGCCCGCTGAGTTATTCCAGCACTTTGTGTCTATTTGTGTTTCCAGTTGTTGCTTGTCATGATGCGCCTCTTTACCTCCTGACATGCCCATTGTTGTCTAGTTCTGATGAAGGAAATCATGAGATATATCAAAATATGTATTTTTCAATTGATTGTTGCTTTTTTAGATGTAAAAAAAGGCATTTTCTGAAACTGATTAATCTGATTAATCCTTTATAGATGAGTTGTCTCCTGATGCGGAATATGTGGATCTCCTCCTAAATCCTGAGCGTTACACTGGATACAGGGGTTGGTCAGCTTGGAGGGTGTGGAACAGCATCTATGAAGAGAACTGTTTCAAGTACTTCCTTTTTTTAATACTTTTATAAACTATTATCATTTTCCCAGAGCAGGTGTGGGGTTTGAATTCTAGCTGAGAAAACCTGTACTTATTCTGGATATTTGTCTTTGTAGTTACGTTTGTGGCCTCTTCAAAATTCATTTTCTGTCCATCTTTAAAGCCCTATGATCAGTGAACAAAAAAGGTTTATCAGTCTATCAGTCCAAATCTTCATTTTTCTATTGGTCCTACTCAGAAATCTCAGTTTTTGTTGATGTTAATGACCCATTTCATGTTCTTAAGTTTAAGTTCCTCATCATCAATGTACATGTTTGTGCCTGTGCCAAATGTCTCCTAAATGGGCCTGAATAATTATCTTGATAAATTGAAGTAATTTTGCACACTTTGGTTATTGCCATATCTGCTGCTGTTGGCATGTAGAGAAGATAGTTCGAAGATGCCATCAAAATAGTTATTTTATACATTGTTTTATTTTCAGTGGTTTCAGAATTTACATTTGTATCTCTTATTTGCTTACTTTCCATATATCATATATTTGCTGTAGCATGCATTGAAAGACCAATAAATCATTTGCATGTAATTTGGTAATCAAATGTTATGTAAGTCTAAAGACCAAATGACGAGCAAATATTGGGCATTACTTTGGATAATCAGGGATGAGTTGGTAATTAACCCGGATCTCAATCTATATAAACTATAATCACTTTTATTTTGTAATCTGTTCCTTTTAACCTCAGGTTTTCTTGGAACATTCTACCTATGATTACTTCGACAATGTCTGTATTCTAGATTGTTTTGGTCATCATTATTTTATTGTGATAATTTAGATTTGATTTGATTTCTAAAACAACTTTTTTTCCATGAATAACATGGAATGACAGAAACCTCGCAAAGAGGATGTGTAGAGAACAAATTTGCACTAGGAGGAAAGATGTATGATCAAAGTCCTTATCAGAAAAAATAAATTTTACAATGTTCTTGGATGATTCTGAAAGAGAAAACAATACTGCTCTGAATGTGTTGTAGTCCTATGGCAACTAAATTTGAGATTATGCTTCTGTTGGTATAGATCAAAGTAGTGCTTTATTACAATTGTGAAAAATCTTAATTTCCCTGAAATTGGTGCCACTAAATCTCATCTTGGTTGAAGTGTTCTGGAATATTTCAGGAATATTTACTCGCAGCTGAATAAATCTGTGAACAGAAAGTACATTTATCAGTAACCCAATAAGGTGGTAATAAGCTATGTTTACGACACATGGGCTTTTGAAATCAAGGGGAGAGTTGGGGGAAAGTAATCCTTGGTGTTTTTTAAGATTGGAGGAGAGCCAAGTTCATAGCAAAATTTATAGTCAGAGGAAAACCGCCCCGAAACTAGGCCAACCCGTACAAACCAACCAAGCTTAGCTCGTCCATGCCTAACCAAGCTAGATCTATGCCTGCACCTGGTAAATATCCCTCCAAACCTTCCCTATCCATGTAGCTATGCAGGTATCTTTTAAATGTCATAATTATACTTGCTTCAAGCTACTTTCTTTCATTATCATGAATTATGTTGTTCCAAACATTACTCGAAAAAAATGAAATGAAAAATGCGTTTAATATATTTTGCAGACCTCGATCTGTCTATCGCCCTCTAAATCCATTGACACCTGGCAGAGGTGAGTTTGTGTATATATTTTTAAAATTATATTAACCATATTTACCATATTTTCTTTTCTTCAAGAAAAGCAGTTTTATTATTTCTTGAGAAGACTATTTATTGTTCATCTTTAATACTCTAGTTGCTCCAGAGAAATCGAATGCAAGAATAGAAAGAAAAAAATTACTTTTACCTTATGCATCTCAAATAAATCATGGATTTGCGTTGATTTTTTATTCTTTTGAAGTGCACTAGTTGAAAGCTGCAGCCATTCCTACGTAGAAAGAACGAACAAATAGCCATAACATGGGTGCTGAGCAAATCTATTCTTAGTGATTGTCAAGTGAAGAATGTTGGTCACAAAACTAGGCAAACATTGAAAGTTACTCAGTGTTCTTCAAATATTGCAATAGTATTGCCTCCACCTGGACAAGTAAGCTGATCTTGCTTCAAGTGATTAAGTAGCAATGCAGCATGTACTCAAGTGGCACACATTGAACAATAAGCTTGGATTATATGCAATAAAGTCACGATATGAGGCTGGAATGCATAGTCTTTTGGGTGGAAGTAACATCTAGCAGATTCATTACTTCAGCAGAATACTTGTGTATGTCTGCGAGGCTAAGAGAACAATCATTCTTATTTTTATATATTGATCTAGATTTTAGCAAATAATACAAATTGTCGTAATTGGCCTGATTTTCATTCTTTACCTTTTCTGCTTTCAGGAGATGACGATGGTAAGAGCAGAAGAGATGGCTACAAATGTGTATGAACTATAAGTTTCTGATGTTACAAACTTCTGCATTTGGTTTGCAACATAAACTATTTGCGTAAACATGGTTTAAATAAATTTTTTGCCTTAAAGGAATTCTAATTACCAAAATGGTTAAGCAATCATATTTGTATATTAATTGGTAAATACATATTTTGCTTTTGACAAGTAATTAATTTCATTTTGATATTCTTTGCAAACTTGTGCATAATCCATTTCATGCGTAATGGATTGATAAAGTTTATTATTTTTGCAAATTTACTTGGAATGTAATGAGAAATGTATTTTTTGATAGTTATGTTGCCTTGCACTAAATCAAAAAAACTGCAGGAATGAGAAATTTATAACCACTAGTATTAGTAATTTTATGTGCTGACCAGTGAACAAGTGAAGCAAAAATTGAGGAAGGACATTCTTGCTATTGAGGGAGTGGCGTAGGTTCACAAGGTTAATTCCTAGGATGGCAGGACTGTCATATGCTGAGAGAGTGGATCGGCTGGGCTTGTATACTCTGGAATTTACAAGGATGAGAGGGGATCTTATTGAAACGTATAAGATTATTAAGGGTTTGGACAAGCTAGAGGCAGGAAACATGTTCCCGATGTTGGGGGAGTCCAGAACCAGAGGCCACAGTTTAAGAATAAAGGGTAAACCATTTCGAACGGAGATGAGGAAACACTTTTTCACACAGTTGTGAGTCTGGAATTCTCTGTCTCAGAGGCTGGTTCTCTGAATACTTTCAAGAGAGAGCTAGATAGGGCTCTTGAAGATAGCGGAGTCAAGGGATATGAGGAGAAGGCAGGAACGGGGTACTGATTGTGGATGATCCGTCATGATCCCATTGAATGGCGGTGCTGGCTTGAAGGGCCGAATGGCCTACTCCTGCACCTATAGTCTATTGTAAAATGGTTATTTTGTGCCTCAATAGCTTTAAAAAGAATAGCGTAAACTTGTTTTTTGGAAAAACCCTGACTGTTTTCATTACTGCTGCATATGGAGTTGGAAATACCCAGGTAGACCAGAAAACTTACCAGTTTGACTTCCAAACTGTGCTATTTTTCAGATATCCATTGGGGCAGTGATGCTGCAACTGGTCTTGATGTCTAATTCATTGATTGGAATATTAGGCTAGTTGCTTAGTGGGTGTTGCTGGATGTTGCATGTACACGCATTTTAATTGTAAACTGCTTAAATTCGGCTGTGGATGGTCCAAAACAATGTTCCAGCAATTTTGGTTTGTGTTTGCACATGACCGTGACCACAATCCAATTGATTGAGGAGTTAATGATGCCAGCGCTCTCAAGCATATGTTCACGTCTTTGAGAGGGAAGGAAAATGAATTGGTATTGTATAGTGAGGTATGTTAGCATTAATAAATGTGGGAAGATGAATTGTATATTTTGTCCTAAATTGTGATTTACCTTTGTTGTTGCAGGCGAACCTTTCTACAACTGGTTGGAAGGTAATGAAACATAAATTTAAAATTCTTTGAAAAATCCTCTTATTAAAAGTTTATTGGAACAGGTTAGGTTGTGCTGTTTTGCCAACAAGGTGGAAATATAAATCCAGACGAGACTAACTTGTTTGAGTATTTTCCTAATCCACTCAAGAGTGACACTGAACTTTCATGGTTCAACTATTTTATAAATGTAGTGGCATGCTTATTTTTGATTGTAATTTCTTAATGTAATGAAACAGGTGATGGTGATTCAAATTAAAATTACATTCTGTTAATCATTATAACTTCAAAGGCTTGTTTTTTCAGTTCAATTAGATGTCTCTGAGTCTTTACAATTTACTTGATGTTACCAATATTCTCATGGAAGCTTTTCAGTTTGGGCTGTAGAATTTTATTAGTAATTCTAACACCCAATGTATTGTCATATTGAGGAAAGTCAAAGCCCCTGGGGTAAAACCTCATAATATATCTGAAATATTCAAATCATGTCATGATATACAATTCATTTTTCATGATTATCAATAACATCCTTTTTGAACATTAGTGTAGATTTTTATATTCGCTAATAATTTGTTGAATCATAAACATTCTGGTAAATGGTAGGCTTTAGCATTCACTTTGCTAACTTGCAATTAATGAAGATGACATCTCATCATTGCAGGTTACCAAAGTGAAGAACTATACCTGAAGGATGCGGGGAAGGTTCTCTTGTGGGTGTTTTGAGGAAAAAATAGATTGCCTGAAAGCAAAGAACAGTTTAGATATTAAAATGTAACTAACATATAATTAGGATTAACAGCAGACCAGTTTTAATAATACCACTCATAATAGAGAGCATCTAATATTGTGATGAGAAATTATCACATTCATACATTTAATGCTCACTATATTATTCAAAAACTAAAATAAATAAACTTTTTCCCAATGTCTCCACCCATTTGTGATAAATGTCAGTCACAAGAAGCTACCATAGCAGACTCTTTTGTTTTTTGTATAAAAATTCAAAAATTTTGGAACAAAATATTTGAAATCTTCACAAAATCATTTAAAATAAAACTTGTACCAAAAGCAGAATGGATCATTTTTGGAATATCAGAAGGTAACCCCGAATTAAACGTGTTTCAAAAAAACGTACTTAATTACGGGCTAATAATGGGGAAAAAAGCTTATACTCAAATTTTGGAAAAATGCTCCAATACCAACAATACAAATGTGGATTTCAAACATGTTCGAAACACTACACTTGGAAGAGATGAGACTCCTCCTAGCAGGCAAAGCAGACCACTTCCAAAAGACGTGGTCTGCATTTATGGAACTATTACAAGCATAAGGTGCAATAGTAATTTAAAATATAAATGGTACCAGGATCTGGTAACGGGGGGTATAAAATATATATATTTTTTTAAAACACGGTTGGTATATCCTTTTTTGCGAGTTTTGTGTTACAATAGAGCGATTGATTTTTCCTTTTTTTTCTTTTCTTTCTAGGGTCTTATTTCCTTTCTTTACTTCCTTCCCTAACTTCCTCCCTAAGGGGCTTTCTTTTCCCAACACTTTCCTGCACCTTCACGATTCTTGCTCACTTTCCTTACTTCTTTTATTTCTATCTTTTTTAAAGCTCGAAAAACAAAGTGGTACAACAAATGTAATATATAGATATATCTGATGTGTATTATTGTAATTTACTGTACTTCTAATAAAAATAAAAAAAAAAAAAAAAAAAAAAACATTCCATTCAAAAGGAATGGAGCATTAGATGCCCATAATCTTCAGTGGAAGCAACAATCTTCATAGTCTGGATGATATTTCATAATTGAAGGCTATTAAAGGGAATACAAAGTTTAGGATTTATCATAATGTTTATATCAGTTAACATTAATATATTTTTAATGATTTTTTTTTTAATCTTCAGCTGGAATTTTTCTTTCAGAGCTCCAGGCCAAGTTGATGAAAGAATATCAATTAAAGTTTTGATATTTAATTTTACGTTCGCTTGTACATTTAAAAAATATATGTTTTCTGCATTATAAAATCTCCAAATTAACTTTCCTGTTTGAATGTTCTTATTTGCAGGTCTTTGCCTTGAAAAGAGAGTATTTTACAGGTTAATTTCTGGACTCCATGCTAGTATCAATTTACACCTTTGTGCCAAGTATCTCCTTGATGGTATGTATGAAAGGTTTGGTCAGGCAAAAACAATTTGAAATATTTCATTATATATCAGAGAGCTATTTAATTAGTGTTGTATAATTTAACACTTCATTGCATGCTAATTTCATATAGTCCCAGCATCAAAACTGAGCAGAGAGGTTATGGCTGGATACTCACTGCGAACGGACAGTTTTTAAAATAATATTGCATTGCCTTAAGAGGCCCTAATGTGCTCAGATATGAATTGTAAGGATGTGCAACATGCTGAAAAACTCTGTGCTATGTATGATGTTATTGTGAAATGTATCAATGCTTCCAGTGAACCCTTTCGTAAAAGTAAATGTAAGGTACCCAACATCAGACCTGGGTGGAATGTGTTTGTGGCTGAGCAGTACGCTGAGGCAAGAGAGGCCTTTAGACTCTGGTCAGAGGCAGGTAGGCCTAGACAGGGGGTATTGCTAGATATGAAAAAACTCACAAATGCTAGAGTTAAGTATGCACTTCGTGTTATTAAGAAAAATGAAAACACAATGAGAGCAGACACTCTTGCCAGAAAGCTACAGAACAACAACCTTACTAACTTCTGGAAAGAGGTCAAAATAATGAATAACAATAAAACACCCCTACCGTCTGACATTGAAGGTGTTAGTAGCCCAGAAAAAATAGCTGAGATTTGGCGTGAGCACTACCGTAACCTTTTTAATTGTGTTGAAAGTAACCCAGTTAGAATCAATCATGAACATATTGATCTCTCTGTAGATATGATAGTTAGGGCAGCAGATGTCTATGATGCCATTAACATGTTGGATAACAACAAAGCCTGCGGTATGGACTGCATTACAGCAGAACATCTAAAATATGCCAGCTATAAGCTCTGCCCTTTGCTTTCCATATGTTTCAATGGTTGTCTGGTTCATAGTGTCCTGCCAAATGCTATTATGTCTGTAATGTTAGTGCCCGTGATTAAAGACAAGGCTGGTAAGCTCAACAGTATTGACAATTATCGACCTATTGCATTAGCCAATATCTTGTCTAAAGTACTGGAGAGAATACTGCTAACAAAGCTAGAAATGTATGTCATTACTACTGACAATCAGTTTGGGTTCAAAAGAAAACGTGGAACTGACCAGTTTATCTATGCTCTTAAAGAGATTGTGTTCAGGTACACAAGCCTGAATTCATCTGTATTCCTATGTTTTATTGATGCGTCCAAGGCATTTGATAGAATTAATCATGAACAATTGTTTGTAAAATTGCTAAGAGGTGCCCATAAACTTTTAGTGAGAATTTTAGTGTTTTGGTATGCCCATCAAACGTTTCAGGTTAAATGGGACAATGTTGTATCTGCTCCATTCTGTGTTAGTAACGTAGTGCGGCGAGGAGGAATTTTGTCTCCTATTTTATTTAATGTTTATATGGATGAATTATCAAATCAGTTAAATAGGTTAAAAACTGGCTGTCTTGTGGGCAACACTATTGTTAATCATCTTATGTATGCAGACGACCTGGTCCTGCTCTGTCCATATAGTGCTGGGCTGCAGCAGATGGTGAAGGTGTGCTCTCAGTATGGCCTTGATTATGACATAAAGTATAACACTAAGAAAAGCTGCATAATGATAGTTAGAAGCGCTGAGGACAGGAAATCAACTTTTCCGACCTTTTATTTGTCAGACAGTCCTCTTGCTGTGTGTGAGGAAATTAAATACCAAGGCATGTCATATCCGATGACTGGACGGATGACAAAGACTTCTACCGACAGCGCTGTAAAATTTATTTTCAAGCTAACACACTTATAAGGAAGTTTTTTATGTGCTCTGACTCTGTGAAGTGTTCCTTGTTCAGAACCTATATCACACCGTTATATACTGCTCAATTGTGGTCTAACTATAAGAAAAAGAGTATGCAGAGGCTCAAGGTAGCATACAATGATGCAATGAGGTTGCTGCTTCATGTCCCTAGGTGGCATAGTGCCAGTCAATTGTTTGTGTCCACTAGAGTGCCAACCTGTGAGGCACTCTTAAGACAGCTGATGTTTAGTTTTATGTGTCGCCTGGACAAGTCAGAGAACCACATAATTGAAGCCCTAGTCAGCCCTCTGAAAAGCTGCTATAGATTCACTTCTAGGCTAAGATGGCATTGGTGCAATAGCTTGTATATCTTATAGGCTAATATGCAAATTTGTTTTAATGTATTTGTTTGTATCTTCTTATACTGTATGATGTGTTATATGGACCTGTGTCTGAAATAAAAGCTTTATTATTATTATTATTATTGTTATTTACCCTGGCTGGGTCATGATTGCTGGGTATTTTTACATGCTAATACTAAAAGTTAATTCCTGCAGGTTTTCCCATTCAGTTCAAGAGAAGTGGCTCAGAAGCATATTAAGTGCATAACCTTGAGGACTGATGTGAAAGGGGCAGAGGAAGAAACTATTTATATTGTAGGGATTCATTAAATTGCATAAGGGGAACACTGGAATAACTGAAGTTTAGGTATATTTAGCTTGAATGAGTCATTTCCCTCCCTCCCCCAACCTAGTCTTGCTAGTTTGACTGATCTTATCCCTTTGTTTCCACCTCCGCCAATAAGGAACCATTGTGAGCTCTTTGGCCATCGGTGCTGCCTGCTTTGTTCTGTATCTTTTCATGCCTCTAGTTTCCCTTGCCCCTGACTCTCAGTCTGAAGAATTGTCTCAACCCGAAACATCACCATTTCCTTTTCTCCAAAGGTGCTGCCTGACCCGCTGAGTTACTCCAGCTTTTTGTGCCTATCTTTGACTCATAAATCAAATTGTCTTTGGTTAAAATCCTGTGCAATATTGCTATTTGAGGGCAAGGCTTTGTTTCAATAGAAGGCAATGTAGGCAAGGCCACATCTGGAGTACTGTGTACTGTTTTGGTCTTCTTATCAGACAAGAATTAGAGGCAGTCCAAAGGGGATTACCCTGGCTAACAGCAGTTACATTGGGTTATTTGAGGATTTCCCCAAATTTACAGAACTCTGAAAAAGCAAAAGGCAACCAAGATGAATCTTTTTGAGTTGAAAGTCTAATTTGAAACCAAATGCAGCAACAGCTTTCTCCATAAAATTGAAATACTTATTTTTTTGAAGTACATAATGTTTTTTAGTTGTCATGGAATTAGAAGTATTTGAGAAACTCTCGCAATTCGAGGAGGCAGTCCTACCAGACTGAATGCATATTGTACTTTATTAGATGGTTCTTTCTTCATGTGCAGCAAAATTATTTGTTTACATTCATCTACGTATTATTAATTATAACTTATTTCAGCAATGGACATCACTTTTGAATGTGTTACTTTAACTATCATTGACACATTTTTTTCAGATATGTGGGGAAGAGCAAAATGGGGACCAAATGTAGAAGAATTTCGATTTCGATTTCACCCTGCTGAAACGAAAGGAGAAGGCCCAAGAAGATTGAAAAACCTTTATTTTTTGTACCTAATTCAACTGAGAGCTTTGTCGAAAGTAGCTGTCTATTTTGAGCGTTCAATTGTGGACTTATACACTGGAAATACAACAGAAGATACAATTACCAAAAAGCTGCTACTGGAGGTTCTCAACGAAACCAAGTAAGAAAAGTGCTTAATCTTTGGGATGTTCAATGTGATTTTGTTTATAAAGTTACCGATTGCAAAAATTTATCAAATTTCAGTTACCCTTTTTAATTTGGATGAGTTACAGTAAACTCTTGTTTTAATAGACCCCTTTATAACGAGTTTTGGTTATAGCAGACAGACCTACCGGCGCTATCGGCTTGCATGGTCCCCCTGGCTTCTATCCGGCTTGCATGGTACACGAGCGAGCCCTTCTTCACCCATCCCCCAGTCCAGTTGGCGAGGCTGTTGTTGTGGCTCATGTTGTTGCCCCGGGAGCAGCTCTTTCTTCAGGCAGCTGCTGCCGGCCAGGATGCGCCCGATCACCATGGGGCTCCCACGCCTCTCACCACATGCCTGTTCTTCCTTTGCTGGTGCAGACCAACGGTACTAGTTTTAAAACACCCTAGTTTTAAGGTGACATAACACTGAGTGTTGGAGTAACTAAGCAAACTGAATCTGTCTGAAGAAGTGTCCCGACATCACCTATCCATGTTCTTCAACTATGCTGCCCGACTCGCTGAGTTACTCCAGCACTCTGTGTCCTTTTGTGTATGAACCATCATCTGCAGTTCTTTGTTTCAACTACATACAATGTCCCTCCTCAGTTTCCTATATTTCAAGGAGAATAAACCTAGCCTATCCAATCTATCCTATTCTCTTATATCCACCTGTATTGACGCTTTCTATGGACTTGAACCCAACGATTCTTCTGCACATCAATGGTTTTATTTATTCTATGTCTTATCAGAATTTTCCATTCTAATTCATGTATACCACATTTACCACTCTATTTACATCAATTTCCTTAACCCTTACCAGGCTTCTGCCTGAGTTTTGTATTTCTGAAACAATGTTTGATTTGGTCACTAATATTTGTTTGTTGATAAATTTCATGTTCAGATGCTAATTGTTTTTGATTTGTGTCTCCCGGTCATCCCACCCACTCCCAGTGCCTTTTGAAGGTTGATTATATTTTGACATTTAAATGTTTTATTCCTTACTTCTGTGCATTGCATTGGAATTTAAAATGTACGACTATTATTGTATTCCGTTATTAAAGTCCAACTTTTACGTGGTACCATTTTACTTTGTAAGTCATTGCTAGAGCACAGTTTTTGCTTATTTCTTGGTTGATTGAGAAAGTATTTCAAATCCATTGAAACCATTTCCTCCAACTTCTGTCTTTCCATTTCCTTTCCTCTAGACTATTTCCTATGCACTTTGATGAGAAGTCAATGTTTGCAGGTGACAAGAAAGAAGCTAAGACTCTAAAGGTGCGAAGTTAAGAGCATTCTTTTGTAAGAATTGCAGTAATCAAGTTTTGAGAGTTTTTTATGTCCAGATTTTCAAAATATATATTTGGGTAAAGAATAATGCATTGAATTCAAAGTTCTGAATGTAGACGAACAAAACCTATTGTGCTATGCACGTTATATGATGCACAATGGAAAGTGATTAAAATATGGAAGAATCAATTCAGGCGCACAGCTGATAAATTTTATGATGTACTGGAATGAATCAACAACGTACATCGGTGACTGCCAATCACCACCCCCCACCCCCCCCCCCCCCCGGACACTTATTATTTTTTTATTCAAATCGTTTGCTATGTCGCTCTTCAAGGGAGATGCTAAATGCATTTTGTTGTCTCTGTACCGTACACTGACAATGACAATTAAAATTGAATCTGAATCTTCTGATCAGCATTTTCCTTCCACCAGATAGAGACGTTAAGAAGGCAAGTATGGTACGCTGACCTTCATTGCTAAGAGTGCTGAATATACGAGTCGTATTATATGTAGCTCTATAGGACTTTGGTAAGGCTGCATTTGGAGAATTGCCTGCAGTCTGGTTGTTCCATTACAGGAAAGTTGTGGAAGCTTTGGAAAGAGTGCAGAAGAGATTTACCTGAATCTTGCCTGGATTTGAGGGTTTCAGCTATAGGGAAAGGTTGGATAGACTTGGATTGTTTTTTCTGAAGCATCGTAAGTTGAAGGGTGACTTGATAGAAGAATATAAAATTATGAGAGGCATAGATAGGGTAGACAGTCAGAACTTTTTTCACAGGGTGGAAATATCCATCACTAGAGGGCATAGCTATAAGAGGAGATGGGTAAGGTTTCATGGAGATGTGTAGGGCATGTTATTTTTACACAGTGTTGGTGGCCTGGAACACACTGCCAGGGGTGTTGGTGGAAGCAGATTAAGTAGATGTGTTTAAGAAGGCTTTTAGATAGGCACATGGAAATGCAAGGAATAGAAGGCTTGGATCGTATTTGGGCAGAAAAATCAGTTTAATTAAACATCATGTTCAGCACAAACATTGTGGGTTGAAGGGCCCGTTCCTGTGCTGTATTGTTCTTTGTTCTATGTTCCACTTACAAAGAGTTCCCTTTGTCATGATGGGTAGAAATAGCACTTCATGTTCAGTTTATGGTTGCATGCTTAATTTAGTTTTGAAGGTTCCAAATTATCTGATGGCTTGTAATTGTTTTCTTTTTACCCAGGAGGAATTCAGGCTCCATTTTAAGAACATTTCACGGATAATGGACTGTGTTGGGTGTGACAAATGCAGAGTATGGGGTAAACTGCAGGTTTGTATTCAGAACATTCTCAAATAAACCATGTGTGATTTAGAGTGGAAATCATTTTGATGTAGAAAAACAGTGCACGTGCAGGTTGAATTGTGTACATTGTAGCAATGTTACAAAATTTTGAGATTTAAAAAATCAAGTCTGCAATTTATCCCATCAGACAAAGCATAAAAAGAAGTTTAATTTGACACCTAATTCACTTTCATATCTTCAGTATTAAAAACGTTTTGGCCATTTTCATACTGAAATTAGTATCTTGTTCCCTAATGCTTTTCCATTAACTTAACTCAACAGCTGTGATCAAGGAAAGTCAAAAGCCCATAACTTTCTTAAAAATTAAGAGAACTGAATGACATTTTCAGTTATTATAGATTGAAGCATTCTGAAAGAAATATGAAACAATCTTACTTGGATGACCTGAAATTAAAGCATATAATTAGTTAGTTATCTAATTGTAGCTAATTACAAAATTCAATTACTAGATCTAAACATCTATCCATTTCTTAAGAAAAGGTTAACATTTTTAAATAGCCGAAGTGTCCAAATAACATTCACACAAGAATTCCCAATATAACATGATTTTTAAATCTCATTGTCATGAATTTATGGGCCAAATGGAAGGAATTTAATGTTTAATTCCTGTAAATTAATGGGCATTTTAATCATCTTGTGAGTGGGTTTTTGTGGAACGCAATCGATTGGAATGTTGCGGTTGCAGTGAATTTGAACCCCATATCGGCAGGAAAAACACTGCTGGTTCGTATGGGGCCAAAATCACATTATCGTCAAGGAAATCTTGATTAAAGTCATCCTAAGAAGAAAGTTTATATGTAAAATACACGACCTACATTTTGTTTTGTCCCCTACATAAGATCCGTCCCATTGTAGGCGTTGACGGCGTTAGAAGTAGCTTTTTATTTTACACCAGGGATTAAATTGTCCCGCGATTTTTTTTAAAACCTCTGAGAAAGGAAGTCGAAACGATTTTTCTGCAGCAGTTTAACAGCCTGAGAAAGTTTGACTCCGACAGGCAGGAGAAAACTGCATTTTAATCCCGCCCCCCCCCCCCCCCCCTCCCCTCTAAAAGGCGCCAAGGTCACGCACACGGCTAGTGGCAGAACTGCAGCGCTGCTGTAGGTAAGTATTGTAACATACATTGGCATACATTACTCAGATGGTGAATGGGGTGTTTCAAAACTCACCTGTCAGCAGTGCAATTGTGCATGTGAGTGATTTGGATATAAATGTAGCAAGTATCATGAATACATTTACATATCACAGGAACATTGGTGGTTTTGTTAATAGTGCGGAGGATAATTTTGGGTAATGGAACAATATTGATGAATTAGTGAGATGGGCAAAGCAATGGAATATTGGCAAGTGTGAAGTGATTTATTTTGGGAGGATTAAGATGGGTAAGACATATACATTGAATGGTAAGATGCCTTGGGATTATTGAAGAACAGAGACACCCTGGTAAACAAGCATAAGGATCCCAGAAAGTAGCAGATTGGGTAAATAGTTGGTTAAAATGGTCCATGGGATGCTTTTGTTAGCCAGAGCAGAGAATATGAGATCAGGAGTTTTTGGTATAACAAAGTAAAATGTTAATTAACCTCAGCTGGAGTGCTTTGTGGTATTCTGGTGACTACACTTTAGGAATAATATGATTGAACTGGTGACAGTGCAGAGAAAATTAACCAGGGTGTGTCTGAGATGGAACATTTCCATTATGACGCAAATCTGGACAGTCTGCTGCTGTTTTCCTTGCAGCAGAGTAGGCTGAGGATAGACCTGACTGCAGTACACAGAATTGAGGGCGCAGCCTAGGTGGTAAAACATCATAATGTCGTAGATGTGTCTAAAACTAGAAGACATAGGTTTAAGGTAAGTGGAAGGAGGTTTACAGGGGGTGAAGGTTGAAATCTGGAATTTCTCGCCTAAGTAGGGGTGTATGCAGAGGACCGTGAGCATCATGGAACGTGATGAGCTTAGTGCTGGAAACTAGAATCAATCTAGATATGGACGATGGTAATCATGGGCATGTTGGGCTGAAGAACAAATATCTGTGCTCTATAACTCAATAACTAAACCTTTCTGCTGTTCTCGTCAGACTCAGGGTTTAGGTACTGCACTGAAGATTTTATTTTCTGAGCGGGAAATTAAGAATCTCCCTGAGCACAGCCCCTCAGCAGGCTTTCAGCTCACCCGACAGGAGGTTGTTGCTCTGTTGAATGCATTTAACAGGTAAGAACTTACTCCAGAATGTGCTCCATTTGCATTAGTGACACATCAAAGCCACCTCTGCCTTTTGAATATAGTATTTCTGATATAGCTATGAAACGTTTGATTACATCCTGGCTTTGACACAAATTTGATAGAAAAGCGAAATCTGTCTTGTGATTTAGGATGGTCACGCAGAGCAATATCTGGTTTAATAGTTATGGTTTCATTTCGTATTATTCACGATCTTATCACTGATAGTACATAGATTATAAATGCATATTTGTGAGCATTTGAGAAAAACTAAACATTAAAATACAAGACATCCCCTGGAGAATGTAAACTCGAAAGTGGAAAAGTAACATTTTTAAGAACAGAAAAAACGTGCAAATATTATGGTACTCATTTCCATGTTGCAAATAGCCCTACAACTAGTGCACGGCACAAAACCCCAACATGGAAATACTATAGGGTGCCTGCTCTTGTGAAAGATTAGCAAATTATTTAGATCGGCCCATTTGACATCATAACATTGCAAGTTAATTATGATGTTGGTCCTGCATTTTAACTAATTTTCGAAGAAAGTCATAAAACTGGAAAAATGTCTTGCATTTTGGCTCATTTAAAATAAATAAAAGTCCAAAGCTCTCAAATCACCTAAAACAGGAAGCCAATTTAATTGCTGAATGTATAACAGGGAAGTTCTGGAGGAACTGAGAAACAGGGTGTCTATTATTATTGTGGATTTTTTGCAAGATATCTCAGTGAAAGTCCTAGATAACTTTGTCAGTGACTATTTTGCTAGCTTAGTCTTCTCATTCCTTTCTCTCTTTCCCCCCCCCCCCCCCCCAAAAAAAAAGAAAACAATCTACAAAGACTAGCATAGAGATCAAACAAGAGCTTGCTGATCATAAGAAATAGAAGCCAGGCATAGGTCATTTGGTTCATTTAGCCTGATCTGCCATTCAATAAGATCCTGATCTTTTATCCCTTATGTATTTTTTCCTCCATGAGTTCCAGACACCCTAGTTGGGTTTTCCAAAGAAATGTGCACTCTTGCGCTCAATTTGTTTAAGAAGTAATTCAGTAACTTAAGAGAAGGCATGAAAATGCTCCTTGGGACCACTGAAAGAGAGCACAATATTTTTGAGCTTACTATTAGTGATGAAGCCGAATTTTAGTTAAAAATATAAGAAGATATTAAATTGGCTTCTGGGCTAGCTTACAGCTTATATTTAGTTTCAAATTAGGCTTGCCTCAGGTTGCAGTGTGTGGGATAATAAATACCATAACATTGTCTCCCAAGTGAAGAAGTGACGAGAGAGGAACCAGGGAAGTGGAAAAATAAGATGACATAAAGCAAATGGCCTATGTTTATGTGGGACCAAGTGACAGAGAGGAAGCAGCGAAAAAGCTAGGGTGATCTCTTTGGAGATAAAATGACCTAAAGCAAATGGCCAATGTTTTTAGTATATCTTGTACCATGTAAACAAAAGGCCTTTGATGTGATGCATTCTGTGGAAACCTTTTCCTGTACCTCTGACCATGACTAATGTCTGTGGAATGTGCTAAGGGGACAAAAAAACCCTATTTAATGCAATTTAATTCTGTTGTTCAGCGAAGAGGACCGAGGACAGTTGAGTATCTACATTGGTCACTTAGCTGGAATTCTTGCTCCCTTCCATCGGCCGATGTTAAGTAAAGTTTTGAACTGGTCTACCAAACAGTTTGTGTGGTGTCTGTTTATTAAGAAGCGAACCTGTTTTAGTAGTTAAGATAAGTAGCTTTTTCATTAGGATACAGTTTTTTGTCTTGCCAGTGAAGCTCTTGGCTATTTTCCTCATTCCTAAAGGAGGACATTTTGGAAATAGTAAGTGCATTGGTTGACATCCTCAAGAGCTCATTGGATCATGGAATGGTTTCTACAGATTGAAGAATGACAAATTTATTTTTAAAATAATTATTTTTTTAAACAGAGAGAGTCAATTTTAGACCAGTTAGTAGAAAATTAATAATGGGGAAAATACTAGAGGCATTGTAAAGAAGGGGATGATGGGGAAAGTATCAATGGAATTGACAACATCATCAACAAGATCTGGAAGGCAAATGGTTTTAACAGATTGTGCACAAACAGATTGAGGGAGTGGACTTAAATGGTAGAAATCTTATAACATAGATAAACTGTGAAGTTATGCATTTGTCAAGAAAAACAGGCAGAGCATTTAAATTGTGTTGGATTGGGAAATGTTGATGGACAGAGGGGTTTGGGTGGTATTGAACACCAGTCAATAAATGCAAACATGTAGTTGCACTAAACAATTCAGAAAGCAAATGATATGTTGGCTTCCAAATCAAGAGGCTCTGCATACAATGGTGATGCTCTGCTACAATATTTATAGGCCTTTTGTGTGGCCACATCTCAAATATTGTGTGCAGTTTCAGTTTCCTTACCTAACAAAAGGACGTACTGAGAAGGAATGCAGAAACATTCAACTGAATTTCTAGGATGATAAGACTGCATATGCCCTAGGAGCAGACGTAGGCCATCAAATCTACCCCGCCATCCAGTCATGGCTCATCTATCTTTCCCTCTCAACCCCATTCTCCTACCTTCTCCCCATAACCCAAGTACCCTTACTAATCACAAATCTGTCAATTTCCGCCTTAAAATACCCAATGACCTGGCTTCCACAGACATCTGTGGCAATAAATTCCACAGATTTGCCACCCTCTGACTAAAATAATTCTTTCTCATCTTTTTAAAGCTACGCCCTTTTATTCTGCGGCTATTCTGAAGTATGGGGGGAGAGTGAGAGTATAGTGTTGAAAGAGAGTAGCAGCCATGAAGGTATTGAATGATGTAGCAGGCTAAATGATTCAAATGGCTTACTCCTGCTATTTTCTAAAATTCCTCATTCCCAAATGCAACCTTTTAGAGTTTATATATACTGAATACATATAAATGCGTTACTTCATATGGTTTTGAGGCTGGGCTGTAACTCTGCATTGGTCAACTTTGTTATTTCAGACTTTCAACAAGCATACACGAGTTGCAGATTTTCAAAATGCTGCTTACGGCTAAAAGGTAACGTGCTTTGGAAATGACAACTATGGATACAGAGCAGAGACTGAAGTTGCCTAGTCTTTGATGTTTGTCAGAAATTCAGGGATCCAGTAGCCATTGCAGACTTCACGGTATTGCGTTGGTATGAACTACGTCCAGTTAAAAGCAGAGATGAATTGGGTTTGGTAATAGAGAACAACTATCTGTATTTCAATCAATAACATTTCCTTCTTAACCTAATCCAATGAAGTGCTCTTAAGATATTTGAGTATTTCCAAACCTTCGGCATTCACCATGCGCAAGCTTTTTTCTGATTTACTTGCAAAATAAACAAGAATCTGTTTAAAAATACCACCAAACCTTACCCATTAAGGAAATTTGAAATCCCTGCAGTGGTAGATTTGTCTATTATTAATGGAGTATAATTTTGTTTTTGATCCCTGTGGTTTGAGAAAACTTTGTTGAACCCCAACAGTGTTGGCAATGCAGTGTCTTCTTAAGTACCACAGTATCTTCGATCATTGGCTTACTAAAATTATAATTGACCCTTAAAATTCTCAGAGATGCAATATGCATCTCTAATATATATAAGATGCAATTTCTGAATCTGAAAACTTTTTCAAAAGAGAATATTCTGTTACTTTGGGGTGCATAAACTGTCATGGTGTCATTTGTATATTGTGATAAAATGTGACTTTTGTAATTAAAAAAAAATAAAAGTAACCGTTAGGCTGGGTTGTAATTTGACTGCTGTGCAATGAAATATATGGACTTTGATGCAACATTTAACAGTTAAATCCTGTGGAGAAGGGTTTTTAAATGTTGGTAATCAATTCATATAATGGATTTTAAGACTACTTCAGAAAAGCATTTGGTGACTGTTACAAGGATCTATAGAACTCTTTATTGTATTAAATGTAACTATTTCTGCTTCAAACCTTGGTGATGGTACACTAAAATACAAATCAAAAAGCAATAAGGAATTCAATAATCCCTGTTGCATTATCAGTGATTATCTTTTATTTGAGGTCCAGTTTGGGTTTCGGATGTTTGCCAGGTGCATTCACTTGAATAGGAATAGGGGGGAAAGGGAGAGGCTGCTATAATGAAAATGTGACACACACGACAGCGTTAATTTTGTCAAATTCCTACAATTAACTGTTATTTTAGAGGATTCCATATTTGTAATATATTTATTTTAGTTGTTTTAAATTGGCAATTTGGCATGTATTAGTGGCCTCTATTTGGAGAAGTCAAATTAATTTTATCTAGTATTGGTAGTCACGTTTTCTCCACCTGCAGCCTTTTTAAAAAGGCATGCATGACGTGAGCGATGTTGGCAAGACCAGCATTTAATGCTATCACTAAATGCATATACGAAGGCTGTTGAACTGGCTATATATATAATGCTTTCTTGTTCCTATACATATACTACTTTTGTCCCTCTATGGTAAAGTTTGCTAGCTGTCAAAAAAGCCTAGTTAAATTCTGCAGTCTAGTTACTGGTATAACCTGAGTTGGTACTGGTATAATCTGTTGCTGATGGGAAGGAGTGGTTAAGGTGGTGGTGGCTTGCCAATAAAAAGGGCCACTTTTTCCTGAGAAGTGTTTTGAACTGTCCTCATCTTGGCAAGAGAATACATGTCTTTGTAGATGGTGATGAAAATTTGAGATGTCACATGCCACAAAATAGTCACCCTTTGATCTGTATTTACAGCATTGTGTTTTTATGTCTGATCCTTTACGTTTTAGTTGCTATGGACTCTTAAGATTAGGAAGTGCATGAATAATGATTCCTTTGTTTTGAATGGAAAATCTCTCATGTATAGAAAAACAAGTTGCTAAAAGCATGAGTTTCTAGTGCTAACAGTACATTGAGTAAAAATAAACTGCCGGTGAAACTCAGTGGGTCAGGCAACATTAGTGGAAGGAAATGAACAGATGACTGTCCATTTCCCTCATTTGATGCCTGAATGAGTTCCTCCAGCTGTATGTTTTGTGCTCAGGATTCCAGCATCTGCTATCGCTTGTGTCTTCTAACTAATAAATTAATAGTCTAACTAAATGCAACAATAATTTCATTCTGGCAAATTAAATAAGCTGCTGTTTTGATCTACAGGGTACTTTCAGAGTGAAGTACAAATGCTGAACCATCATTCTTTTCCTCAAATGTTGCATCACTCAAATTCAGTTAAAAACTTGCAATATAAAGCTCCGTTATAGTTTTCCATCAAGGTCTTGTGGTCAAGATCAATATAGGCAAGCAACTAATAAAAGTGATTGCAAATTGCAATACTTGTTTCTAAATTACTGTAGATGTTTTTAAATTAGTATATTGAACACATTTGCAAAATGACTGGAATAACCAGACCTGTGTGAACAAGCAAAAGTCCAACTATTGCTTTAAGCTCATTTAAAAAAACAACTGTCATCTTTAATAATAGCTTCTGCACCTCGTTGCTTTAATGCTTCCCTGATTTGCATTTGCATGATCAGCACTAATATTTCAGTGCAACTCTGCCCTGCCTTAAGTAAAACAAGTGCTCAGTTAATGTGACAAAATTGATTGTATTTTTTTTTGTTATTTGATTACTACTCGCCTATGTTCTAGATCATTCCTAGTTAAGTTTGTCTCGATCTACATGTACCAAACAGCTGTTCAGTTTGGAACAAAATGTTTTGAAATGCAACCACTGTTTACCACACTTGTCATATTTATTGAAAGATAAATAAATTTTCTTGGTGATCCACTTTCAAAAGCTGTCATTTTATGTAAAGAACTATTTGTTTGTTAAAGGAGGGCTGAACCAGATTTCCTTATGATTCTTAAGGTGCAAGTTAAAAATTATTGAGTTGTTAAAGGTCTTTTTGTATCATTTCCATGTGCACAAAAGAGGAAGAATATGTAATTTTATAACGTCAGTGTTCTCGTCTGTATTTTCATTAAATACCATGCTCCCTCCCTAAGCTTTTGAACAGTTGCAATCTTTTATGCAATGAAGATTGAATGGCTGCTTAGAAAAGGGATTTGCACAACCCAATTGATCTTTGGGTGAGTTACCTAATGTATCTACAAAACTAAACTGGATAAATCTTGGCAGGTGCAAAGACTGTCATAACAGGCAAGAATTTATCGAATTCCTGGTCAGAATTACCTCGTCTTAGGGGGCCAAAATTTCCTTTCCATTTTTGGTCCTGATCCAATCCAATAATGGTGTAGTCATTAAAGAACATTGTGAATATTCCAGAGTCTGGAGCTACATCCAAAAAATTGGGCCAAATCCAATGAAAACTACGAATTTACTTAAAAATAAATAAATTCTCAATAATTGTAAGCATAATAACTCATCAGTTTACCAACATCACAAAACAGAATGCTGGAAGAACTCGGTGGGTTAAGCAGCATCTGTGGACACAATAGGTGTCTAGGCTGTGTACCAGGACTGGGAAGGTGCAGTTTGTAGAGGGGTGGGAGAGAGGCTGGTGGGTAACAAGGAGACAGATAGTGGGGAGAGAGGGTGTCGGGCAGAAGCTGATAGGTGGAATTATATGAGGAGGGATGGGGTGGAAGATAGCAACCTTCACGTGGTCCGCCCTGTTTCGACGAATGCACAATCAAATAAGTTGTCCTACAACTTTAGGCTGTGCATGCCATACGCAAGAAGAAGTAGAAGGGGGATGATTGGTAGATTAAACTAGGTAGTAAAAGGGGAGAGGTGAAGACAGTGTTTGGTGGATAGACCCAAAAAGCTGGAATAACTCATCGGGACAGGCAGCATCTCTGGAGAGAAGGATTGGGTGATATTTTGGGCCGAGACCCATCTTCAGAAGTCACCCATTCATTCTCTCCAGAGGTGCTGCCTGTCCTGCTGAATTACTCTAGCTTTTTGTGTCTATCTTTGGTTCAAATCTGCAGTTCCTTCTTACACAGTGAGGTGAGCCAGGTGAGGAGGCGCTGGTGGGTAGATGGAACCAGATGTGGGAAGGGGAAAAATGGGAGAACAAAACAAGGTAGATAGGTAAGTATTTATGGAAAGAAAACACTGGAGGTGAGAGTTACCTGGAATTGGAAAATTCCACATTTATACCATTCACATGGAGTAGATGAAATAGATGGAGTAGATGAAACCTGACAATGGCTTACAGAAGAAATTAGCATTAGTACTTAATTTAAAGGTATTACAACTTTTAAAGAGCAACAGAAGATAACTAAAAAGGCGATACGGGGAGAAAAGATGAGGTACGAAGGTAAGCTAGCCAAGAATATAAAGGAGGATGGTGAAAGCTTCTTTACGAATGTGAAGAGGAAAAGAATTGTTAAGTCCAAAGTTGGACCCTTGAAGACTGAAACAGGTGAATTTATTATGGGGAACAAGGAAATAGCAGACGTGTTGAACAGGTACTTTGGATCCGTCTTCACTAAGGAAGACACAAACAATCTCCCTGATGTACTAGTTGCCAGAGGATCTAGGGCAGGGGTGGGGATCCTGCGGCCTTTTAGGCCATTAAGTGCGGCCTTTTGAATGAATCCAAATTTTGTAGAACAAATCCTTTTATTTTTATTAATATGTTTTTGTTTAATCTTAAAATGAACGTATTTAAAATACCAAAGAGTAAAAGAAGATTCAACGAAATAATCCTCCCCGACTGATGGCCACAATTAAAACATTAGTAAGTCATGAGGGCTGTAATGCTCATCATTTACTCCTAATGCGACTCTAGAATGTACGTTAACTTTGACATGCACGAAAAATGCTTTCTTGCTTTTCAATCACATTGCTGCGAATCTACATTCTCCTACCTAACCCAAATCAAGACTCCCTTAAGGTCACAAATGACGGATACCCATCTAGAAGATCAGCTGAAACTGCGTACCTCCATGTTGCAACCAAATATTCAAATGCTTTCCCACAAAAAGCAGTCACAACAAAGTCATTAAAAGGTTAATTAATTTTAGAATTAACAATTTTTTTTCATTTTCTTGAAGTTAGGACATGGTAGTTAGATTTTTACAAAATAATGTACATTTTGAAGTATATCTTAGAAAGAAAATAGCTGAAGGAGCAGGCCATTCGGCCCTCTGAGCCATCACCGCCATTCATTGTGATCATGGCTGATCGTCTGCAATCAATAACTCGTGCCTGCCTTCTCCCCATATCCCTTGATTCCACTAGCCCCTAGAGCTCTATCTAACTCTCTTAAATCCATCCAGTGATTTGGCTTCCACTGCCCTCTGTGGCTGGGAATTCCACAAGTTCACAACTCTCTGGGTGAAAAAGTTTTTTCTCACCTCAGTCTTAAATGGCCTCCCCTTTATTCTAAGACTGGCCACTGGTTCTGGACTTGCCCAACATTGGGAACATTTTTCCTATATCTAGCTTGTCCAGTCCTTTTATAATTTTATATGTTTCTATAAGATCTTCCCCTCATCCTTCTAAACTCCAGTGAATACAAGCCTAGTCTTTTCAATCTTTCCTCATATGACATTCCCGCCATCCCAGGGATCAATCTCGTGAACCTACGCTGCACTGCCTCAATCACAAGGATGTCCTTCCTCAAATTATGAGACAAAAACTGTACACAATACTCCAGATGTGGTCTTCCAGAGCCCTATACAACTGCAGAAGAACCTCTCTACTCTACTGAAATCCTCTTGTTATGAAGGCCAACATTCCATTAGCTTTCTTCACTGCCTGCTGTACCTGCATGCCAACTTTCAGTGACCGGTGTACAAGAACACCTAGGTCTCGCTGTACCTCCCCCTTACCTAACCTAACCCCAATGAGATAATAATCTGCCCCCTTGTTTTTGCCACCAAAGTGGATAACCTCACATTTATCTATATTATACTGCATCTGCCACGCATCTGCCCACTCACTCAACGTGTCCAGGTCACTGCAACCTCCTAACATTCTATTCACAGTTCACACTGCTACCCAGCTTTGTCATCCGCAAACTTGCTAGTGTTGCTCCTGATTCCCGCTTCCAAATCATTAATATATATGGTAAACAGTTGTTGCCCCGACACCGAGCCTTGCGGCACTCCACTCGCCACTGCCTGCCATTCTGAAAAGGACCCGTTCACGAAATTGTTCCCCACCCTTGATCTATGGTGACAGAGGAACTGTAAGAAATTCACATTAGGCAGGAAATGGTGTTGGAACTGAAGGCTGATAAATCCCCAGGGCCTGATGGTCTGCATCCCAGGGTACTTAAGGAAGTGACTTTAGAAATCGTGAACGCAATGGTGATAATTTTCCAATGTTCTATAGACTCAGGATCAGTTCCTGTGGATTGTAGGGTACCTAATGTTATCCCACTTTTTAAGAAAAGTGGGAATTATAGACCAGTTAGCCTGAAATCAGTGTTGGGGAAGATGCTGGAGTCAATTATAAAAGATGAAATAGCAGCACATTTGGATAGCAGTAACAGGATCGGTCCGAGTCAGCATGGATTTACGAAGGGGAAATTATGCTTGACTAATCTTCTGGAATTTTTTGAGGATGTAACTAGGAAAATGGACAAGGGAGAGTCAGTGGATGTAGTGTACCTGGACTTTCAGAAAGCATCTGATAAGGTCCCACATAGGAGATTAGTGGGCAAAATTAGAGCACATGGTACTGACATGGGATAGAAAATTAGTTGGCAGACAGGAAACAATGTAGGGATTAACGGGTCCCTTTCAGAATAGAAGGCAGTGACAAGTGGGGTACTGCAAGGCTCGGTGCAGCTATTTACAATATACATCAATGATTTGGATGATGGGATTCAAAGCAACATTAGCAAAATTTGCAGATGACACAAAGCTCTGTGGTAGTGTAAACTGTGAGGAGGATGCTATGAGGATGCAGGGTGACTTGGACAGGTTGGGTGAGTGGGCAGATGCAGTTTAATGTGGATAAATGTGAGGTTATCCACTTTGGTGGCAAAAACAGGAAGGCAGTTTATTATCTGAATGGTGTCAAGTTGGGAAAAGTACAAAAAGACCTGGGTCCTTGTTCATCAGTCACTGAAAGTAAGCATGCAGGTGTGGCAGGCAGTGAAGAAAGCTAATGGCATGTTGGCCTTCATAACAAGAGGAGTTGAGTATAGGAGCAAAGAGGTTCTTCTGCAGGTACACAAAAAAAAGCTGGAGAAACTCAGCGGGTGCAGCAGCATCTATGGAGCGAAGGAAATAGGGCGACGTTTAGGGCCGAAACCCTTCTTCTGCAGTTGTACAGGACCCTAGTGAGACCACATCGGAAGTATTGTGTGCAGTTTTGGTCTCCAAAATTGAGGAAGGATATTCTTGCTATTGAGGGAATGCAGCGTAGGTTCACAAGGTTAATTCCCGGGATGGCGGGACTGTCATATGTTGATAGAATGGAGCGGCAGGGCTTGTATACTCTGGAGTTTAGAAGGATGAGAGGGAATCTTATTGAAACATATAAGATTATTAAGGGATTGGATACGTTAGAGGCAAGAAACATGTTCCCGATGTTGGGGGAGTTCAGAACCAGGGGCCACAGTTTAGGAATAAGGGGTAGGCCATTTAGAACGGAGATGAGGAAAAACGTTTTCACCCAGAGAGTTGTGAATCTGTGGAATTCTCTGCCTCGGAAGGCAGCAGAGGCCAATTCTCTGGATGCTATCAAGAGAGAGTTGGATAGAGCTTAAAGATAGCGGAGTCAGGGGATATGGTGAGAAGGCAGGAACGGGGTACTGAATGTGGATTATCAGCCATGATCACAGTAAATGTTGGTGCTGGCTCAAAGGGCCGAATGGCCTACTCCTGCACCTATTGTCTATTGTCAAACATGTAAGGTTATCA
Source organism: Leucoraja erinaceus (assembly GCF_028641065.1). NCBI lineage: Eukaryota > Metazoa > Chordata > Chondrichthyes > Rajiformes > Rajidae > Leucoraja > Leucoraja erinaceus. The sequence goes on along the minus strand of NC_073381.1, from coordinate 18,944,840 downwards.
TGTCTGGGGATTAGGAATTGTGTAGAAGTTGTCAAATAGGCCCAACAGTTTAATTTGATTGAGGGGAAAAATAGACTGAGTGCAAACTTATAAGGAGCATAAAGGTGGACTATAAAAGTTTCAAGTTTGTAAAACGCAGAGATTAGAGAAGACAAATGCAGGTTCTTCTATGTCCAAAAGGGAAGAATTTTAAATGGGGAACAAAAATCCTGACTATGGCAGTAGATATATCGAATGAGCTGCCAGAGGGGGTAGTTGAGGCAGGGACAGTGACAGTATTTAAAAGACGTTTGGATAGGTTTAGAGGGATATGTCTCAAACGTGAGCAGGTAGGATGAGCTTAGATGGTCGGCGTGGATAATTTGGGCGAAAGGGTCTTTTTCTATGCTGTATGATTCATAATTGATCCATTTGGAGAATAGATGAGTCATTGTATGAAGCTCTTATCCTAGATCCAAGCTGTCATACAGACCATGTGAAACGTATTTGCTCTATTTGTGGCCTGATCCTTCTGTCTCCACAAAGAAGTCTATTATTTGTTCTGACAAGACCCACGCTACTCAGTTATCAGATACAGATATTACTGCCCAGCCTGTTTCCCATGTGATCACCATCTGTTGATGCATTCATCGTCCACACGATAGATAGTAAAGCAAGCTCAACAGAACAACATTGATCCTGAGAGCTGAGCACATGATCCAGTCTGACATCAAAGATCCATCGGGTCAGATAAGACATATTAATAATCCTGAGAAATTTCAGTGCTTGGTTTGCAATTTGCATTTCTGACCCTAGAATTTTTTTTTTTTTGTTTATTTTATTAGAAGTTAATACAGCACAAAACAGTACAGTGGAACCTAATTTTAGGTGCCAACTAAGTAATACCGTAATCCATTCTATGTACAACCTCTAGTTTTATGTTATGAGAAGGAAGTAAGCAAGACAAGACAAAGAAAACAATAGAAAGAGGGAAAAGTGGAAAAATAGATGGTAGAGAGTAGAAAAACATGAAGTGTGTATATAAAAAATAAAAAAGGAAGAGAGAAAGTGGAAAGTAGAAATAGAAGAGAAGGCCCCTTAAAAGAGAATTTTTCAAATCTGTATTCGGAGATGTAGATCTATCCGCGTCATGAACTGAAATCAGCAATCTTTACGGTACCGCTGCATCACATGATTCTAAAAAGTCGATGAAAGGAGACCAACTCCTTAAGAACTCCTGACCCTAGAATTTTTAATGCTGCTTTTTGTTGCTTTTACAATTGGGATCAAACCCGAGTCTCTGGTGCTGTGAAGCAGCATCTCTACCGCTGCGCCACTGTGCTTTGGTTTTATGGTGGCTTTTAGAATCAGCAGCTCAGCCATGTTATAACTAAATACCACAACATTTATCACGTTTGCCTTGTCCTTTGCTATATGCATATTTGCAGTAAAGCTCGAAGTCCCAAGGTCATGAAAGGCTGAATAATTTCAACTCGTCGCTGAAGGACACGTAAGCTTATCCAATCTAGTGACTTTCTCGGTTGTGCAGAACTGGCAAACAAATGGCAACAATTACTGATACCAGTTTTGTATTTTAAGCTTGCAATTTCTGGTTTGTTAAGCCTAATGTTGATGCTTCTGTGGTCCCATCTTCAAATGAATTTGTGGTTTAGGCACCAGTACAGTTGAGAGAACTCTCCTATGCAAAAGAAAAATCACTGGCGACTAGAAGGATGGAAAAATGTTATATTTATTATAATTTGATGGATTATTGATTCTAATGGGAGCTGTGCACTATTCACAGACACCATTCTAAAAGTTCCACATAATAGCTATATTGATTAATCACAGAAAAATGAACTGAATCTTTAAGAAAAATTACATTCACAAAGGTAACATTGTCAGTAAGACTGTCCAATTTAAGTTGTCTTTACCACTCATTTTGTGGGAGCTCATTTCTGCAATATCTGATAAGTACTGTATAGTGTGAGCAATTCGCTTCTCAAAAGTGATGATCTGCAGTTCCTTCTTGAACACTTTATCTTCAGATCATGCTTGAAGGGGTGGAGTTGTACAGATGGACCTCTGCAACTATTGGCACGTGATCATGTGAAGTAAAGTCCTCATAGCTTTGGTTCCTAGATCCATATTGATCTGCTGTGCTGTTAACAAAGAAAGGATACAGTGAAATCAGAGACTGTAATGTTGCCTTGTGCCAGAGAACCAATACCATCGTTTCTTACAGATGTCAATAAAACAGCAGCAAAAACATGCTGTGCCATATCCCAATTTTTTGAATCCCCAGACTTTTTTCAAAGCAGATGATTCATCTAGTGCTGCAATGATGAGTGGAGCATTGAGACTCTGCTTCCCTGCTATACAAAACATCAAAGATTCACATCCCAAATCCTGTCACAGGGATCCTCCCTGAAAAACATTTCTTGCCACCTATATTAAAAAATTACATTGACATTTGATGAAGCCATTTTTTTCAATTTCTCAAACTTTTAACGAGTTGTGACATTTACTGCCTGTGGTTGAAGAATTAGCATCTTGAAACATGCGCATGACTAAGAAATTGTAATCTTACAGAATTAATTTTTTTAAATACTGGATGCTGGAAAAGAGAATCTAGTCCACTCTAGATTATGATTGCTTTGACGTCTACAGCTACAACGTTTTATTGACCAACAGGATGGATTTGACGCAGGGCTACAGGCATCTTCTACCATGTGGGAACTCGGTTTGCAGCAATATCATTGCATCTCTCAGAGAAATCTGCTTGAGTTGGTTTAACTACATATTGCCCTTGGTTGGCCTGTTTTATCTAAATATATTGCCCAGCAGCCACATTTGTGACTTACAAGCTGCTTAGGTTACTAACTGTTCGAGAAGGAACTGCAGATGCTGGAAGATCGAAGGTACACAAAAATGCTGGAGAAACTAAGGGTTTCGGCACGAAACGTCGCCCATTTCTTTCGCTCCATAGATGCTGCTGCACCCGCTGAGTTTCTCCAGCATTTTTGTGTACCTTAGGTTACTAACTGTTGTCTAGAACACCTCCCTTTCTTAATCTGGGGAGATCCTGTAGTCGTAATGTAGTAAGATGGATGGGGTGGGTTGATTTTTTTCCCCTGGGGGAAGAGAGGGTGAAACTGTAATATAACCTAGAATTGGTACATCTTGCATCTGCACAAGAAATGCAAATGAGCACTTGGCAATGCAGAACTTGTAAGTGAAACCGGCATGTTATTAAGATGGTTATTGTATCTGATGGATTACTAAACGTGAAATATAATATGCTCCTGTTTGTCATGTTACTTAGTCATTGATGCTATTCTTCACTGACAAAGCAATATTAATAAATGATGATGATGTCCATGGTACTCGTATAATTAGTTATACACTTTATTGTTTTTTGAACCTGGGACCTATTAAATATCTACAGCTCTTCACATCACTGATATGAGGAACTGAGTCAAAATGTTTTTTACCATTGGGAGAAGGCAACAGCTGCTCAAATAAGCAACAAGAGTTTCATATTAACCACTTTGCAAAATACTGAACTAAATGTTAAGCAGTGTTGGTACTCATTGGAGTTTGGGACAATGAAAGTTTTTTTTTTAATATGTAAGATTCTTAGTCGGGGTGTAGCAGGCAAAACAACAGGAGGATGTTTCTCATGGGAGAGTCTAGAGGGCACGGTCTCAGAATAAGGCATTTAGTTATAATTGAGACAAGAAGGAATTACTTGTCTCAAAGGGTTGTGATTCTTCAGAATTACTTGGCCCAGCAACCTGTGCAGGTTGGTATTAAAAGCTGACATAGATTCTTTAATCAGGAGAAATAAGGATTAGTACAGGAAGAGGACATGGCATGAAAGTAAAGTTAGATGAATAGCAAAACATCTCAAGGGGCCGAGTGGCCCACTCCGTGTCACTATTTCTTATGACTTTGCCATGATTGCTGTTGAAAACATTAAGTGCTCATTAATATTTTGATGGTACTAATGCAGAGACTCTGCTGGTATAATGATCAGTAACCAAAGATCGGAGATATAAAATGAGCAGCTCAAGGCCTAGGAAGGCTGAGCTAGTGGGGAAGTGCAGTGAAACAAAATAATTTTTCACGGCAAATTGTATCATTGCAAAGGACGCAGTCACACAGCTAAAGTAGTGGAGTGATACTAACTGGATACTCAAAGAACTGACATAGCACAATGGCTGGGTGGTCCCCTCTTTATCCAGTGGAGTTTACGATTCACCCTCTATCAGCAGTCAAACCAGATCAGTTTCCAGTAATTACCTGCTGAATGCACTGTAGGAAACTGCATTCCAGGCCAAATCATCTCCACTGTCATTGCGCCGAGGATTATCAAAGAAAAACGCTTTGGGAGAGAATCCACGTCTGCAAGGTATTCCGTTATCCATCTGCAAAATACAGGAAAAGCTATCAATGATTGTGGCCCAGACCCGAGCTGGTGGAAGGTTATTTTCAGGCCAGAACAAAAGACACACTCTCCCCTGTCAAGTTTCTGCCAGCAAGAGTGTAAAGTGTGTTGTGATATGCTGGGAATATGCAATATCATGAGTGTTTTTTTACATTTATATTTCACCAATATAAAACAAAATAGTCCAACACAGTAGCATGTTCAAATTCACTATCTGTATCAGAGGGACACCAAGCATCTACTGTAACTTTCATTTATTGTTTACACACTTTGAATTTCTGTTGCAGTCGTTAAAACAATGATCACTGCAAATAACAGCGGCATAGAAATGTAAATTTTGTGTGGTGACACTGTTATATTCACTCACACTATTGTTCTCTTGGGATGTGGCAACTCTTTTTGGGAGCCTGTGATGTGGGTGTAATCGTTATTGCCCTGTGCCATAGAACAGTACAACACAGCAGCAGGCCCTTCTGGCCATAATGTCTGTGCTGAATTCGATGCCAAGTTCCACTGCCTGAACGTGATTCATGTCTCTCCATTTCTTGGATATCTATGTGCCTATTTTAAAGCTTCTTAAATGCCACTAACTTATCTATCTCCATCATTACTGCTGGCATCGAATTCCAGGCGCCCACCACTCTCTGTAATAAAAATGTTTTTAAATTGTCCAGCGTAACTCCTCCACACTGTGCCCTTCTCACCTTGTCTTGTCAATTTGACCCTTTTGCTTTTATGTTTATGGATGTGTGCTTTGCTGGAAATCCAGAAGTTATCATCAATCTTTCGACTTTAGAGATACAGCGTGAAAACAGGTCCTTCGACCCACCGAGTCGGCATCCACCAGCGATCACCCGGTATACTAACCCAATCCTACCCACTCTGAACAATTTTTACCAAAGCCAATGAACCTACAAACTTATACGTCTTTGGAGTGTGGGAGGAAACCGGAGACCTGGAGCCCCATACGGTCCCAGGGAGAACCTACAAACTCTGAACAGACAGCACCCGTTGTCAGGATCAAACCTGGGTCTTTGGCGCTGTAAGGCAGCAAATCTACCACTGTGCCACCCTCTAAGTACTGTTGACTATGGTGAGCCACTTTGATCTGCTGCAGTCCTTATGTTCAAGGTACTTAGTGCTCTAGGGTTTAGACCCCACAATGGTGAATGAATGGTGATATATTTTCAAGTCGGGATGGTTTGCAACTTGGAAGAGAACCTGGAGCTAGTGGTGTTCCCATGTATCTGCTGCCCTTATCCTTCTTGGTGGTGGACGTTGTGGGTTTGAGAAGTGCAGGAGTGGCTCGTGCAAGTAACGAGTATATTTTGTAGATGGTGCTCACTGCAGTCACTGTGCACCATTACTAGAAGGACTGAATATTTTGCGTGCTGGATAGGCTGCCTTGTTCTGGGTGACACTGAACCTCTGAATATTGTTGGAGTCGTAAACGATCAGAGAAGTGACGAATATTTCGTCAGGCTTCTGCCCTGGAGACAGTGGGGAACTTTAAAGAGTCAGGAGGTCATTCATTAACTAGGTAGCATCTGGTCTCTGACCTAGTCTTACTTGGCTGGTCTAGTTTAGTAATGGTGGCCCACACGGGTTGTCAAATGTGGTGAGATGTGGGGACCATAATGCCCTTTCTAACAATAAGTTCCTTCTCTATTTCAGTCTGACTGCGTTACCACTTCTCCTGTACTATAGTCTCCCAACAGATCTTGCTTTAATATGCCCTTATTTTCCTTCATGAACTAGCCTAGGAGGTGTGATAATTACTGTCAAAAAAATGTTTATACCCTCACACCAGCACTTACGCTAGAGAGGTTTGTAAATGTGACACCAATGTCCAGTTGACTATGTATTCAAATACTACAAGAAATTGCAGATGCTGGAATATTGAACAAAACACAATATGCTGGAGGAACAGCATCAGAGGGAAGGGACAGGGCAACCTTTGGTTCAGGACCCTAACTGAGATGGTGCACACTGGCACATTGTCTAAAGGAGAGACTCAACCCAAAACATCTCCCGTCCATTTCCCTCCTCAGATGCTGCCTGATCTGTTGCATTCCTCCAGCATTTTGTGTTTTATTCAAAGACAATGTTTGACCTACTTACCAGACTTTGCGTGGGTCTCCTTACACGAAAGAACAGGACGACCAGAGTGGTGGGAAGCAGTTCCCAGATTAATAGGATCACCCCAAACACCAAATATTGTTTATCCCCCAGTTGAATATGTAGATCTGCCTGTGTGAGACCAAATAATACCTCATTAATAACTTGCATTTATATTCCGTCCTTAACATTGAATACCTGTCAAAATTCACGCACAGACATATAAACTGACAGAAAATTGATATAGTGCTTGAGAAAAGTTGACTGCACAACGAGCCAAAGTGGTAACATTTGAGGAGGATCGTCAAGGAGAGAGAGCAAGATTTAAGAAAGAAATGAGGGCCTTGGCCATTAGGTGTAGATTTATTATGATCTTGTTACTGAGGTGCAGTTAGAAGCTACAGCACCCACAGTGGGGCAGCAAAATTAGAGGCTGCACGAGAGGCCAATCACCTGAGGAAAAGAGGTTTTGGTGCATTGGTGTATATTACATTAGAAAACTCTTCACTGGACAATTTTCGTTTGTACCAAATTCAACCATCTGTCCAATTCTAGTGCTTTATCACCTTTTACCGCTAATGCCCCTGTCCCACTTAGGAAACCTGAACGGAAACCTCTGGAGACCTTGCGCCCCACCCAAGGTTTCCGTGAGGTTCCCGGAGGTTTTGGTCGCTCTCCCTAATGGTGGAAAGTGGTTTCCGCGTAGTCGAGGCTTCTTCTATGTTCCTGCGATTATATCAAAAAAAACAAAAACAGGAAATGGAGCCCAGCAACAGAGGGAAGAGGTGGCCTTTGGTCAGTCTCCATCTTAGCTTCCTAGGTTCCCAGCATCTCACCATCTAGAAGACACAAGAAACTGCCAATGCTGGAATTTTGAGCATAGTTTAAAGTACTGGAGAAACTCAGCAGATCAGGCAGTATCTGTGGAGAGAATGAAATGAGGACATTTCAGGTCCCTTCTTCAGACAGAAGAATCACAACCAGAATATTCTCTATCCATTCCCTCCGCATATGTGAATGTTGTCTGGGTCTCACACCACACAGATGGGACCCGCTGAGTTATCTCATTCACTCAGTTGATGGAAAGGCGTTGAAGTAACCAAGGGATCCAGCAAAATCAGGCCCCTAACAATGTCCTGGCTGCAATTGTGAATACATGTTCCAAAATTAACCACATTCCTGTTCGTATGCTACCGATCTCTGGCATTCCCAACAAGGTGCTATGTCCAATGCTGTCCATTAATGGCAGAACATGTATCACAATCTCACTTGGCAGCAGGGATATGCTGCAACAGTGCCTATACTCACCGACTGCCCACTGTTGCTCAGTTTGGGCTCTGCCTGCACGAATTCACTGCAGAACCTTATTCTGAACAGAAGTGAGAATATACAAAATCGAGTGGTGAAATGAGAGAAACTGCCCCTATAATGAAGTCAGCATGTGACAGAGTGAGGCAGCAAAGCACCTCAGTGGCATTGATGTTACCAGAAATTCTGGAATTTGGGGTTGCATGTTTATGCTGGAAGCTTAACACCAGCTGCAGTCACATCTTATGCAAGATGTTGCGATTGGGAAAGGGCCCAGGCCATCACAGCTGGCTATATTAAGAACCCACTTCCTCAAATGATTGCACAGTTCCTCAGTTAAGTAAGTGTTCCACGTCTGTGTGGTACAAGAACAGGACAACATTTACATCTGGCCAAGCAACATTGGCTAGTGGTGATGAAACAGTTAATAAAGTACTGCAATAACAATACAGAGAATAACAAGTTCAACTCTCCCACCATTCGCAATCCGACATTTAAAGAATCTAGTCGCCACACAAGATCTTTCATTGTAAAAAATCCTTCTTCTTCACTAAGGTCTTTCAGGAAAGGAAATCTGCTCTCCTTACCTAGTCTGGCTTATCTGTGACTCCAGACTTTTGAATGTGGTTGTCCATTAGATGCCTTCTGAAATAGCATTGCAGCGCACTTAGCAATAAATGATCTTCCGTCCCCTTCCCCATCAACCCTGACTTCTTGAAGGTGCTGGGGATCTGGTTCGGGGGGGTGGAGGCATGTGACAAGAATTGGCTGGAGCGGATAGCCAAGGTAGGGAAGAAACTGGAGCTGTGGAAGCAACGCTCCCTCTCTATAACGGGGAAAAATGTGGTCATCAGGTGCTCTCGGGGCTGCTGTACTTGGTGCAAGTGTGGCCTGTCCCTCCCTCCTACGCCACAGGGATCACCCGGGCCGTCTTCCAGTTCATCTGGGGGTCGAGGATGGACTGGGCGCGACGGGTCACAATGCACAAATCAGCAGACAACGGGGGTAAACGCGTGCCCAACGTCACCCTCACCCTGATGGCCACCATTGTGTGGCTGCATCAGGCGGAGTGTAGAGCCAATGCACGTGGGCACCAAGTGTCGCTACCTACTGAGGTTCTACCTGTCCCCGGTGTTGCGGAGGATGGGCCTGGCGCAGATGCCACGCAATGTGCCAGCCAGCTGGACATTGCTGCCCCATCTGTCGTTCGTGGAAAGGTTCTTCTGGACCAACACCATGGAGCAGTGGTCAGTATGGAACGTCCTGCACCATGTCCACCTACCTGCATGGGTGCTGCTCCAACTAGCACAACAGCACACAGAATAAAACAACTCCTTGATTAGTTCCCCACCCACCATTCTAAACACTCACTCCCTCCTCCTATGGCATGTTATAGCTGCAGCATGTAACGTCTACAAAATAAACTGTCGGCATGCAGTCAGATTACTCCAACACCTCCCAGCCTATTACCAACATCATCTAGAGGAACCACAGACGCACGGGATCTCCACCATAGACAAGTAACACCCCATCCTGGCATGGTCTTGCCATCGTCATCTACGAGTCAAGGTTCTGTAAAATATTATCTCAACCTTCAATATTCATCATACCGTTACCATATAGACTGCAACTGTTCAATAAGGCAACTCACAAACACCATCCCATAGGCAATTAGGGATATAAATACTCACTTTCCCAGATGCACCAGGATCCTGCGGAAACTTGACAAGAAAAGAAACCGAAACGTCTGCCTGGTCTCTACAACCATTTTCTATCTGGCTGCTTCACTGAACTGGGGGGGGGGGGGGATTGCAACCTTCACGTGGTCCACCCTGTCTCGACTAATGCAATCAACCCGATGTGCACAAACAAATAGATCAAATAGAACAAGTTGACTTACAACTTTAGGTCACCATACGCAAGATGAAGACTGAACTAGGAATAGGATCCTGACTTTTTAAACAGAAGAATGTCACAGAAGATATACTACTCCTTTATCAATCACCTCTGCGAGTGTATTGTGTCCAGTTCTGAGCACCACCTTTCAGTAGAGTGCAGAGATTCACAAGAATGCCACGTAAAGTAAGTTACTTCAATTGTGTGGAGACATTGGAGAAAGCTGGGCTGCAGAGGAGCAAGTCTACTTTAATAAAGACATTCAAAATAATGAGGGCTTTTAACCAGTGAGGATCCATTCTTTCAGTGGAGTCAGTAACAAGAGGTCACAGACTTAGGGTTATTGACAGAGGAGACATCCTCTTATATTGAATCGTTACTGAATGAAAGGTGCTAATTGGTGAATGGTAATTTTCAATAGTGTTATACACATATCTGAAGGGAAAGTAGCTGCAAGGCTGTAAGAAAAGTTTGGAAATAGAGATGGTCGGAATCTTTTGTACAAATCTCATTCGGGTCCAAATGCGTGGTAAAGATTTCCTTTTCTCCTGTGTAATTCTGCGGGGGGGGAAAGAGGAAAAACTGCAAGAAAGCTGCACTGACCTGATCAGATACGTTATACCAGTCATAATCAAACATCTTCACGTGGTTGTAGGAGGTGAGTGTGATAGCGACCAGGTTGTAGCAGGCCCTCGATGTGTACAGTAATATAATTACCAATCCCACCACTGCAACCTGACACAATGATGTTCCCTGCAAATACAAACACAAGGTGGGTCTTAATTACAAGCACCCTCGATTTCTGTTCAAGTACACAGTGACTATAATCAATACCAAATAATCTGCAGGAAGATGCATTGATGTTTCCTCTTGTGAAATATATTTGTACAAGTTTGCATAATTCTGGTTTTAATTTCACCTAAGATGGTGGATTAAAGTATTGCTGATTGAAATGAGCCAGTGGAGATCAGCACAGACTGCTGCCCTTTCCAGACGGTTACAGAGGTGACTTGGTTGTTGGAGTGTTTGACTGAGATAGGGACCCGAAGAACCATTAAGGATTCGAGTACAGAGAGTGGACAAATAGCCCAATAGGTCCACATCACTCTCATTACAAAGAGAAACACACCCCTGTTCAGGTGAAAAGTCATCAGCTTGTAACATTGACCCTGAATCTGAATCTCTTTATTGTTGTCATTGCACATGGTACAACAAAATTTAAAAGTCAATCCAACGGTGCGATTCACAAGAACAATTTTAAATATATAAGAAAAGGTAAAAATATATACATATAAAAAAATTACAGATAATTTTTGCCACTAATTTGCCATTATGAGGTATTCGGTGTTGTACAGTTATATACAGTTATATAGTAGTGCAAATGGTTAAGTACATTCAGGATGTTTTTAAGGTGCTTGTGAGTAAGAACCATTCAGTTGAATGTGTGTTATTTCTTATTTTGCATTGTTAAGTTCACGTATGGCTATGGGGTACTACTCTCTCTACAGAAGCTGCCTGGCCCGCATTTCAATTTAGATTTCAGCTTTACTGCCTCGGTAGTAAATAGTATTTGCTTGTATATAGGACGTAATGCCACTATGAATGAAGTGGCCCCAGTACCAACCAACAAGAAAAGCTGATCAGAATATTGAGTCTACAAAGCTAAATTGTATAATTGTTATCAAATTAGTGTCTTATTATAGTTGGGGAAATGAGAGATGTATTCAATTATTCCTTTATTTTAATTCTAATCAATGCACACTGTGGCAATAAAGAAACAAACACATTACCTTGGAGCACCCGTGGACCACTTGTCTCTTTGTGCTTTCTCTGTCAGTCAATATGATCATGGCTGCTTTGACTGCTCCATTCCCATAAACCAGCAGAAAATTTTCACCCTCTTGTCTTTAATAAATTAACACCCTTGCTGAAACAAGGGGACCACAACCATACACAGTATGCATATTTCAAATGCACTCTCATCAGTGCCCTCTATAACTTAATTATAAAATCTTTACATTTATTTTCAATTATGGCAACGGAACACAGGGATTCTTTGTGTGCTGTTCCAGAAGAGAGTCTAAGATATTCTTGTGGTATTATTTAACTAGATAGCATGCAGAACAAGCTTTTCACTTTATCTCTGTGCATGTGACAATAAATAAACCATTGAACTATTTCTTAGCAATAAATGATTACATTTTGTCAATGTTCCGAATTTCTTGTTGGACTTGCATGGTGGCCCTTATTCAAATTGTAAACTCGTAGATCCTTCTGCATCTCACAGCTCTGCAAACTCTCAACAGTTTGATAATACACTTGTTTTTCACATTTTCCCATATTATTCTCCATTTGCTAGATTATCAGCTTTTGCTTAATCTGCCAGATCTTCACTCAATCACAATATACTCAAGGCAGAGAATTGTAAATGAATAAAAAAAGCCATTTTATATAAACCCTGGTTAACTGCAATCTAAAAGAGTCTTATTTAAAACCAAGTATAAAAGAGGTGTTGACACAAAGAACTGCAGATACTGTTTTTCAAAAAAAATGACACAAAGTGTTGTAGTAACTCAGCAGGTCAGGCAGCATCTCTGGAGGACAAGAATAGGTGACATTTTGTGTCAGGAACCATCTGCAGACAGGTTGCAGTAGGGGGGAGAAAGCGGGAAGAGAGTTGAGGGCGGGAAAAAGCCAGGCAAGTGATAGGTGGATTCAGGTGCGAGGACAGAGAGGGGGGGGGGGGGGAAAAGGGGGGGGGGGATAAAGTGGGAGGGGAGGAATGTTTTTTGATTAGTTACCTTAAATTGGAGAATTAATTGTTCATACCATTGGGTTGTCAGCTACCCAGTGGAATGTGTTCATTGTTCATCCAAATAAGTTGATTCTGAAACAAACTGGCTCAGTTCTCTTCAGTTGGTTCCTGATTCTGTCCTTAAATAATATCCCATTGCAGTGACTCTAAATGTATATCACTACACAGGAATCACAACCAATTCAATGGCTGATGTTAATCAATGCTCCTGCCTCCCAATGCACATGCCTTCCCAATGTTAATACCGACACTCCTTGATTATTTCTGCTACATCACCGTGACGCGGGAGAATTGATTTCATGGGTAATTCGGTTCTGAATTAATAAATATGGTAAGAACATTCCATGCAATATTTTTGATGGAAAGCGAGGCTAATCTCTACCCCATGAAATTGTTGGATAAACAAACCTTAGATTCTAAGTATATGTTGGCCAGGGACATTTTTGCCATCTTGTACAGGCTGATGGAGAGGGTGACTGCGCACAGCACGAAGAGCGTGTCGTTGACGGCCACGCGGACAAACACAATGGTCCTGGTGTCAGAGTGTGTCATCTTCACCAGCACGGCGCATGTTAAGTTGACCACAAAGAACAGGAGACTGGCCAACAGGAAAACCAGCTGAAGGGGGAGCCTGGAATGGAAAAGAAACCAATATCAACTCAGCCCACCTCAGCCCATTTTCCATTAAAATCTTCATCCCTCATTTTGTCATCTCTTATTTCAGCTATTCAATGCTCTCAGCCTGCACCTTGTCCTAATATTTCCATATGTTTAGGCCATTCCAAAAATCTGCTGCCTGCATGCTAACCCACTCAAGCCCCATTGGCACATATTACATCTGTGTTTGCTGAACCACACTAGCATCTGCCCCCACACAAGCTTGAGTTTAAAGTATTCCTTCTCATGTTAGAGAGTCACTTTGCAAGAGAGAGGGAGAGAGTGTGTTTTATTGTCATATGTCCCAGTTACAACAATTGAATTCTTACTTGCAGAAGCACAACAGAATATGTAAACAGCGTGCAATGTAAACAACACTGTGACTTGTCTGTACGATGACAACACATTGTAGATCATGGCTATTACATGGCAGCAATGAAGTGCGCACTGGAAATGCTTTACCTGTATTTTTGAAGTTCTGGGTAGTACTTGGATTTTGCTTTGAAAATCACCTAGAATATGGAAAAAGAAATTCCTGTTTATACAATGTGATTCACTGTTCACAGATGGACCAACATGTGTCTGACAGATCCACAGTTTACCAAAATACCTTCATTACCAAGGCACAATGTTGCTAGGATGGAGTGGTAATAGATTTTCCCCAGCTTCATTTCATCACAAGGCTTTCAATTAGGACCTTTGAACATTAATTGAAACTGACCACAACACAAAGTTAATGTTGATGTTGGCAACGCAGCATTGCCTTTTTTCAAACTAAATAATAAAGAAATTCATCCCGCATGTCATTTTCCACTCAAGATAAATGTGTCTTCTCCAGTTCTGATACAGCGTCAGCGACCTGAAACATCAGCTCTGTTTCTCTCTCCACGGATGCTACCTAACATGTTGAGCATCTCCAGCATTTTCAGACTTCCAGCATCTGCAGTTTTATTTTTTTTATAATTTTGTAAGATAAATACGGATTGTGTAGTAGAACTTCTTTTTGAGTTTGTTTTTATTATGTAATCTAGTGAGTACAGCGTTTACAGGCCTGTTATGCTGCTGCAAGTAAAACATTCTTGATGTTCTATTTTAGTACATAAGACAAACACACGTGACTCTTGAATCCTACTCTTGCAGCTGGGGAATTTAAATGCAATTAAATAAATCTGGAAAGTTATGAAAACTGTAAATTCAAAGACAGTGTCTTCCCATCAACCATCCGGTTCTTGAACCAGCCTGCACAACCCTAACCACCACCTTACCCAGACCAAACTACTAAGGGCTGTATAGGTTGCACAAGGTGCTTTGACTTGCACAATTATAGAAACATAGAAAATAGGTGCAGGAGTAGGCCATTCGACCCTTCGAGCCTGCACCGCCATTCAATATGATCATGGCTGATCATCCAACTCAGTATCCTGTACCTGCCTTCTCTCCATACCCCCTGATCCCTTTAGCCACAAGGGCCACATCTAACTCCCTCGTAAATATAGCCAATGAACTGGCCTCAACTACTCTCTGTGGCAGAGAGTTCCAGAGATTCACCACTCTCCCACTTTTTCTCATCTCGGTCCTAAAGGATTTCCCCTTTATCCTTAACCAGGACCCCTTGTCCTGGACTTCCCCAACATCGGGAACAATCTTCCTGCATCTAGCCTGTGTCTTTCCTCAGAATGTCTTTCCTCAAATTATGGTCCTTTTAGCTAGTATGACTGATAATTCATTGCATTATTTATTGTATGATTATTTATCATGGAGTGTTAATGTTCTATAAAAGCTGCGGCAAGTGAGAATTTAATTGTTCTGTGATAATTAAAGTCTCTTTACTCTCGAGTCAAAGACATGTTGGTTGGCAGGTTATTTGACTGCTCTAAAGTTATCTCCTATATTAGGTGGATGAGAGGGGCATTAAGATGTTGATGAACAGATTACAGAGAAATAAGTGGAGGAATGCAGTTGATGGGATTGCTCAGAGGGCTGCCACAGACTAGATGGGTTGAATAGTCTCCTACATCACGAGACAGTACGAGTAGACTTTCGACAAAGTCTCCAGAGTTGGAATTAAACCCAACATTCTCTGGACCAAGCACGGATGCTATGTAACAATGACGCAGTCAAGGATGGGAAGTTTGTGGGAAAGAGATGAAGTTGGTCACGTCAAGAGAGGAGAGCAGAGAGTTTGTCAGCTACTTGATGTGGCTGCAACAGGCCAGCAGGTGGCAGTGTTTCCATGCACCTGAAGCAGGCGACGTGAACCTTGTCAACTACTCTCCTTCTAGGAGAGACAGGAAACTGCAGGTGCTGGAATCTTGAGCAAAACACAAAGTGCTGGAGGAATTCAGTGGGTAGGGCAGCAACTGTGGAGGAAATGGACAGGTAATTTTATGGGTCTGAAGTCTCTGGCACTTTGTGTTTTGTTCTCCTTTTAGCATTGCTCAACTCATTAAAAACCAATCCAATAGCTCACTTTGGGGACAATATGTAATTTGATGTAATATTAATATTAATTTGATTAATTTGACAAGCGATCCTGGCAGAAATGCTATTAGTTTTAAAGCAGTGAATGTTGCATTTCTTTGATAGCCTCCATGCTTCTTTCAAGCTGCCGCAGAATACATCACCTGCACTGAACTCCCTGTGAAGTGCTGTCCCTGTTGCAACAGGGAAAGCACGGCTGCAATGTGTTCACAACAGGTCCCACAAGGAACATCCTAGTAACGGCAGGAAATTCTGCTTTAGACGGGAAAACTAAACTAAGTTATGTAATAGTGTCATGGGATATTTATAACTGCTAAAGAGGAAAGAAGGGATCTCACTGTCACGTTTCATCCAACAGAAGGCACCATCAACCCTGTAATCTGTTCATCAACCGCCGTGACTGCCTCGCCAGCAGCTCGTCAATCCTTTCGCCTTTTTTGTTATTTTTAGTGCGTCTAAAGCTATGTATTAATGTTTCTCGGTATGACATGTGAGGGGTGGTGGGGGAGGAATAGGGGGAAACTGATTTTCAGTCACTTTCCTGGATGGAGATTCATCTTTTCTCCATGTCGCATCTTCGCCCCCCCCCCCCCATCTCGTGCCTACCAACTGGATTGGTACGGCCTTTCCTACCGGAGACTGGCCCAGAGCTTCAGCAGCAGGCGCAGCGTTGAATTACCATCGCGGCACCTGGGATCCTTGTCAAGGATCGCCGGTGTTGGAGCTCCGTCCAGCGGGGCCTGCTGACTATAACATCGTGGAGCTGTGGTCTGCGGAGCTTCTAGCCGCGGGCGTGATGCTGACTTTAACATCGCGGAGGCCTGGAATCTTTTGCCGAGGGTCGCCAGTGTTGGAGTTCCGCCCAGCTCGGCTTGTGGACTTCGGAATCCTCAGTCTCCGGTAAGAAGTGGCCGATTCGGAAACTCCAATTGTGTTCCAATCCGTTCTGACGCCGGTTTCGATCATTCCGGCGAGAGGGCCTGTACATCGGGCCGTCCGCAGTGGCGACTGCAGAGGGCTCTGGGCCTCGACCACGGGTGAACAATGAGGAAGATGACTGAACTTCATTGCCTTCCCTCACAGTGGGAAACGTTGATTTCACTGTAGTGGATGTTTATGTTAAATTCAATTATACATTGTGTTATTTTTATGCGTATGCTGTATGCTGTATGGTAAATTTAATTGTACCAATTGGTGCATGTGGCAATAAATGTGAACTTGAACTTGAAAATGCTGGAGTACTTTTTGAGGGCACTCTCGGAGGGCCACTTCCAATGACATGTGAGACCAAGGCACCACTGGACTGAGGTAAAATGTACCAGTAAAATTCTCCTGAGCTGGAGGCCAGCTGGAATGCTGAATGTGGTCAAGGCAACATTTGGTTTGAGGAGGGTGGTGTCAAGGGCCAGGCTCATGAGGCAATCTGTGGGGTAATGATGGAAAGCCAAGGTATATCCCCCATAAAGAATGTGTATTTTAACTGAGGTGGTTTAAGGGCTGGACTCCGAGACCCAGGACCCACTCAACACTTCAATTTCACCAATGGGGGCTTACAAGTGGTGAGAAGGTCTGTCCCTGTACTGGTTGCCTCTGTGGTCTATGGACTGTGCATGGGTCACGGATGCCCAGATGCCCCTGTGTTGATGCATCAGATGCACAGAGGAACAAGTGGATAAATGAAAGAGCATTGAGGGCATTAGTTGCCTCAACATTCATGCCAGTTGTGTTAAACGCTCTACATAGGTTAACTCCCAATACAGTGCATTTAATAGAAACATAGAAATATAGAAAAATTAGGTGCAGGAGTAGGCCATTCGGCCCTTCGAGCCTGCACCACCATTCAATATGATCATGGCTGATCATCCAACTCAGTATCCCGTACCTGCCTTCTCTCCATACCCTCTGATCCCCTTGCCACAAGGGCCACATCTAACTCCCTCTTAAATATAGCCAATGAACTGGCCTCAACTACCCTCTGTGGCAGAGAGTTCCAGAGATTCACCACTCTCTGTGTGAAAAAGGTTCTCCTCATCTCGGTTTTAAAGGATTTCCCCCTTATCCTTAAGCTGTGACCCCTTGTCCTGGACTTCCCTAACATCGGGAACAATGCTGCAGACCACATATATTTTTTCAATTTTTTATTTCCGAACATTACTTGAGGGAAATTGTGGCACTTGGCTTAGAACAAAGAATAAAGCCTCACAGAGAATACTGATGAAGAGATGCACCAATTCCAATTAGACAGACGGTCTCAGTTGAGTTGTATCGCCTTACCTAACTATAATTAGCTTGTTAGCATGTACTTTCCTGGTTATATTTTACACAGGAAGTCATAGACGAGTGAACACAATGGGCAACTGACAAACGTTAATGACATTTAAAGAGGGAATTGGATTAGTATTTAAAAGGAAGAATATAAACAGATGTGGAAAAAAGCCAAGGGGCTTTAAAAGGATTCAGATGAAGAATTAACATTGATTGTAGACATAATGCCATGTCTGTCATTCTATTTATATCAGCTTACAAGAACCTCTAGATTCTCATTGCTTGCTTCAACACTGAAACCGAGATAATGATTTTCTTAAGGTACCCTTCTTGCTGGTGGGCAAATCTCACTGCATGTTTCACCCAGGGAGGTTTGAAGGTGGATAAGTCACCTGGATCAGATGGACTGCACCCCAGGGCTCTGAAAGAGGTAGCTTTAGAGATTGTGGAGGTCTCAGTACGATCTTTCAAGAATCACTAGCCAGGAGTGGTTCCAGAGGACTGGAAAATTGCAAATGTTACTCCGCTGTTCAAGAAAGGAACGAGGAATCGGAAGGGAAACTATAGGCCGGTTAGCCTGACTTCAGTGGGTGGGAAGATTTTAGTCCATTATATTAAAGATAAGGTTTCAGAATACTTGGAAGCACATGATAAAATAGGCTGAAATCATCATGGGTTTGAGAAGGGATCACAAAATCTTGCATGACAAATCTGTTGAAATTCTTTGAGGAAGTAAATAGCAGAATAGACAAAGGGGATGTTGTTTACTTGTATTTTCAGAAGGCCTTTGATAAGGTGCCGCATGAAAAGCTACTAAATAAGATAAGAGCCCATGGTATTAGAGGGAAAGTACTACCAGCGATTGCAGCTTGGCAGAATGGCCTTAGACAAAGAGTGGGAATAAAGGGCACTTGGCTGGTTGACTGCCAGTCACTAGTGTATTTCCGCAGGGGTTGATGCTAGGGCCACTACTCTTCACTATTGTATATTAAGGATTTGGATATGGAATTAGAAACATAGAATGTAGGAGTAGGCCATTCGGCCCTTCGAGCCTGCACCGCCATTCAATATGATCATGGCTGATCATCCAACTCAGTATTCTGTACCTGCCTTCTCTCCATATCCCCTGATCCCTTTAGCCACAAGGGCCACATCTAACTTCTTCTTAAATATAGCCAATGAACTGGCCTCAACTACCTTCTGTGGTAGAGAATTCCACAGATTCACCACTCTCTGTGTAAAAAATGATTTTCTCATCTTGGTCCTAAAAGACTTCCCCCTTATCCTTAAACTGTGACCCCTTGTTCTGGACTTCCCCAACATCGGGAATAATCTTCCTGCATTTAGCCTGTCCAACCCCTTAAATTTTTTGTAAATTCCTATAAGATCCCCCCTCAATCTTCTAAATTTTAGCGTGTACAAGCCGAGTCTATCCAGTCTTTCTTCATATGAAAGTCCTGCCATCCCAGGAATCAGTCTGGTGAACCTTCTCTGTACTCCCTCTGTGGCAAGAATGTCTTTCCTCAGATTAGGAGACCAAAACTGTACACAATACTCCAGGTGTGGTCTCACCAAGACCCTGTACAACTGCAGTAGAACCTCCCTGCTCTTAGGTTCAAATCCTTTTGCTATGAATGCTAACATACCATTCACTTTCTTCACTGCCTCCTGCACCTGCATGCCTTTGTGGCTTGATGACTTTGATGAATTGATGACTTTGTGGCCAAGTTTGTGGAGTGCACAAAGATAGGTAGAGGGCCAGGTAGTGTAGAGGAAGCTGGGAGTCAGTGGAAGGACTTGGACAGGTTGTGAGAGTGGGCAAAAAATTGGCAGATGGGATACAGCGTAGCAAAGCGTGGGGTCATGCACCTTGGTCGTGGGAATAAAAGCATAGATTATTTTCAAAATGGGAAGAGGATACAGAAATCGGAGGTGTAAGGAAATTCAGGTGTGCTCTGATTTTAGGTAATCCGTAACAACTGACCCCCTCCCCCTTCACCCCCCACAGGCCCTTTCCTTCATCCCCTTACCAGCTCACTTTCCCCTAAACAGGGCTTTAAACTGGGATGTAATGTTAAAATTGTACAAGGCATTGGTGAGACCAAATCTGGAGTATGGTGTACAATTTTGGTCGCCCAATTATAGGAAGGATGTCAACAAAATAGAGAGAGTACAGAGGAGATTTACTAGAATGTTGCCTGGGTTTCAACAACTAAGTTACAGAGATAGGTTGAATAAGTTAGGTCTTTATTCTCTGGAGCGCAGAAGGTTAAGGGGGGACCTGATAGAGGTCTTTAAAATGATGAGAGGGATAGACAGAGTTGATGTGGATAAGCTTTTCCCTTTGAGAATAGGGAAGATTCAAACAAGAGGACATGACTTCAGAATTAAGGGACAGAAGTTTAGGGGTAATATGAGGGGGAACTTCTTTACGCAGAGAGTGGTAGCGGTGTGGAATGAGCTCCCAGTGGAAGTGGTGGAGGCAGGTTCATTGGTATCATTTAAAAATAAATTGGATAGGCATATGGATGAGAAGGGAATGGAGGGTTATGGTATGAGTGCAGGCAGGTGGGACTAAGGGGAAAAAAATTTGTTCGGCACGGACTTGTAGGGCCGAGATGGCCTGTTTCCGTGCTGTAATTGTTATATGGTTATATGTTATATGGTTAAACACTAAAAAACACCAAGACAAAATCTCATTGAACCCTCTGCTCTTTATAGAGCTTTAAACCCAGCACTCTAAGATATCTAATTTTCAAGTTTGTGAGTTTATTGTCATGTGTCCCTGATTGGACAATGAAATTCTTGCTTTGCTTCAGCACAGCAGAACATAGTAGGCATTGACTACAAAACACATGAAATTGCAATTAAAAATAGATACATGGTGAAGATGGAATTCCCCAAGAATTCTTTCTGAAAATATCCTGCAAGAACTTTGCATTGAATGAATCCCATTTATCAGATTTTTCATCATAAATGTTCTTATGCTGCTAGCAAACAACAACTTGGAATTTTCTACCCCAGAGATCGCTGGAGGTTATTTCATAGATAGAGAGAGATATGGCAGAGAAATGGGCCCTTCAGCTCACCATTTCCACACCATCAAGCACCTTTTTTTTACACAATTCCTACACCTTAACACATTTTGTCAAGCTCCTCACATTTCCATCAGCTCCCCTAGTTTCTACACCTCCCATGTTTAGAGAGATACAGCGCGGAAACAGGCCCTTCAACTGGTGATCAACCCGTACACCAGCACTATCCTCCACACTAAGGACAATTTTACACTTCTTACTGAAGTCAATCAACCTACAAGCCTGGAGCTGTAAGGCAGTGATTTAATTGCTGCACCACCGTAATATGCATATTTTTTAATTTAGAATCATAGAAAGTAGAAACAGGTCCTTATGCGCAACTCATCCACACTATACCCCTCTAAGCTTGTTTCTTTTGTCAATTTGACCCATATCCCTCAAAACCTCTCCTCTCCATGTACCTGTCCAAATGTCTTTTAAATGGTGGTATTGTACCTGCCTTAAATATTTTTTCAGGCAGCTTGTTCCGTATATCCTCCACCCTCTGCATGAAAATGTTTCCCCTCGGGTTCCTACTAAATCTTGTCCTGTCAACTTAAACTTATGCCCTCTAGTTTTTGATATCCCTACTCTGAGAAAAAGACTGTGCATTTACCCTATCTATTTCCCTCATGCTTTGATACATTTCTATAAGATCCCCCTCAGCCTCTTGAACTCCAAGGAATAAAGTCCTAGCCTGCCTAATCTCGCCTTATAGGTCAGACCCTCAAACCCGACAACGTCTTCGCAAATCTTCTCTGCAGTCTTTCCAGATTAATGGCATCTTTCCTATAGTAGGCTGAGCAAAACCGAACACAATACTCCAAGTGCAATTCTTACATGTACAGCTGTAACATAGTGTCCAAACCTTCATACTCAATTCCATGACTGATGACCTTAATTCTCCCCTTCATGAAAATAAGGATGGGGAAGAAAATTGAAGCACCTGAAGGAAACCCTCATGGTCACGGGGAGAATGTGCAAACTCCACAAAGACAGCACCAGATGTGAGGATTCACCAAGTCTCTGGAGCTGTAGGGCAATGCCGTGACGGTGACAATGCAGAGAATGGAGGTAGATTTTGAAAAATCAGGAAGTCGAGGGATTTGGGGAACTGAGTGTTTTCAGCTTTTAGAATAAGCCTGGAAGGAAGAAGAGACCGTGAAGGCAGAAAGGTTTAGAAAGGTGATACAACGAGTTAGAACATAATCTAATAACACCACGATTTGTGCGGTTGGGATAAAGGGAGTGGATGATGTGTCAGAGATATACTTGGAGGCAGTCAATGGTTTTCTGAGTATTTTCGGGCAGGGGGCGGCTACAGAGCAATGGAAAGGAGTGTGGCTATGGTTCAAATTCGGGATGAGAATTTTAAAAGCAATATGTTACCTGAACAAAACCCAGCGCAAGTCAGCGAGGATGATAGGTCAACAGAACTTAGGGTGAAGTAGGATACAGACAAATGAGTTTTGAATGAGCTTAAGACGGGAGCCTTGCCTCTGGAATGTTGGAAGAACTGAGTGTGCAGGTCTCAAATTCATGACGCAGGCTCTCAGGTTGTAAGGAATGGTAATGAGAAGAGTACTGTCACCAATCTGGGAAAGGTAGACAAAGAGGACATAGAATTGGAGGTTTACACTGGAGACAAAGGCTTTGTTTTCCCAATATTGAGTGGCTCATTGACTCAAAGAGAAGACAAAATAACATTCATGAGCGAAAGCAAACAAAGCAAACAAAGCGAAAAGCCTGTACAAAGCGAAACACGTTCTCACATCCCATCTTGAAAGGGCTGAGTGGAAGTAGAACGTTAAAGGAAGGTTTGGCAAAGGTTTTGCCTACAAAATCACCAGTTATATCAGATCCATAAATCTGTCCTCATTCTGTTTGTTGTACTACTAGTTAGCAAAAGTGTAACTAAGAGGCAAGAAAAGGAATACCTTAACAGCTTGTTTTATAACAAGGAGGACAAAAGAAAGGATTACGCTGTGGACCAAGTATTAAAGGAATTGCTTTGAAACCATTCATTTAATGGGTGGAAATGATCAACATGAGGGGAAAGTATCAAGACAACTAGGTGCCATGATGATGCTCCATAAACTGACCCTGATACTGATCTGTCGTCAGGGATATTTGTGGCCACTGTGTGGCAGGGATCAATGCAACAAAAAGATCGAGGGGTTTCCTCTCACACACATCTTCAAAGATGGCAGGACTGGTTGTGGTGTCCCTATTGGGCACGAAACACATGGGATCCAGGATTTCTTAACTTGTGGTATGGAATATGTAGCCTTTATTAAAACTCTGTTTAGCAATTACAATCATTTCAGGATTTGAGGAATGACAAAAAACTACAATTACGTGGAGAACCGTGTTTACTTTACAGCAGGGAAAGTTATGGGAAGGTTTTATCAGTTATATTTCAGAATATTGAGGGTTCTGCACAGAACCTGTTGCAGTTAACAGGTCGATAGATGGTGGGCAACTCAAGGTGGGCTTCTCATGCTTGCAAGTGGCCCTGCTGCGGCTGCCATGGTTCAATAGTGTAATTGGGCAAATGAGGAGGAATTGGGAATGTGCAGGTAGTGGAGCTGGGAAAAAAAGTGGTTCTTGGGGTTTGTGAGCTTGTGGTAAATCAATGAGGGCGTTACATGGGGAAAAGGAGAAGCTTTAGTGAAGTCTGTCAGTTCTTCATTTTCAACTGATTTCAGTTCTGCTTTTTGTGCTTTTATTATTCCGTGGGAGATATAATGAGTTCCTGGATTTGAACATTTTCATGGCGGTCCCTCCCCCTACATCTGCCTAACCTACTAATCGCAATGCTATTCCTGAAGCCTTTTAAGTTTGGCAACCTATTATTTCTGTCCAACGTAATTGTAAATCTGTGCACCCTTAAAGCAGAGAGGTTCTGCTCATGTCTCTCAGTGCCCACCTTCACCCAGCAGGAGAGGACCAAGTCCAAGTCTGACTGCAGTCTGGTTTCCCCACGTCAGGTAGGTGGGTCATCCAGCAAGTGAGCAACCAGTGAGAAAACAGCAAAAGGAGTGCCATGAGGTGGCAGAGGGACGTGTTTAGGACCGTTTGTTGCAAGACTATTTGTCTCCCTCACACCCACCATGCTGATTTGGCAGCTGCTAATGGATGGTCACAGAGAGAGGAATCACTTTGAGGGAAGATGCTGCAACATCACAGCTCCCTGGATCACAGTGGAAGCAAAGTGGATTTTAAAATTTAATTTTTAATTAAAAATCTCAAATTCAGAAGAATAGCCTGGGCAGACTGATCCCTGGATTTGCCACCTTTTCAGTGTCTAGCTTGATTCCTGCCCTCAATAATATAACATCACAATAACCTCTCTGGAGGTAATCAGGTGAAATACACACCAAATGCAAATTAAAAAGAAGCAAATTGCTGGAAACTCCACTGGACAGGGAACATCAATGGAAAGAGAAACAGTGAATAATTCAGGTCAAAGATGTCTGAAAGCTTAATACTATTGGTATGACACGGTTACTACATGTTACTACAGTAACAATAATATCACTATTAAGTTGGTTACAACACAAATTTGATAGGGAACTAGAGGACCAATCAAAAGTTACTTTGGAAACTGCCAAGCAGACGAAAATTCTGTCTTGTATTTAAACAATGTCAGGGGAAAAACTGTTTCCTTGTTTCCATTCCCGCCAGTAATCAGACACCATCGTCTCTTACAGTTTCATCCCGGGTGATCATCGAAATTGACAAGCGAGCGGCTATTGACACTTGCGCACCAATAGTCTATTGAATAATAAAACACGCAGCCTTTCCTACTTTTAGCTTGCAGCAACAAAAATAAACATAGCTATTAAAAAGGCAGGCCTTTGTTTTTTTTGAAACCCCTGTGGGAGGAAATAACTTCGTTATTGTGAATCTGAAACTCCCCAACCTCGCCCCTTTGCTGATTGGGACATTTATAACGCGATTACTATCACACTTAGGGACGCGTTATAGCAAAACTCCCTGTAAATGAAAAGCGATATGTTTACTTCTAAGCTTAACTGTCAGAATGCAGTTCAGCAACTCGAAGGCTTTTGTGGACAAGAAACAAACGCGCCCGCACTCACCTGCGTGAAGTACAGGTTCATCAAGCTTAAACTGAAGAACTGGAGGCAGACTGGGAAACAGTACAGCAGCCAGTAAGGGAAGGGACCGAGCGAGTTGGCTGGCGCAAAATCCTCGAAATAAAACGAGAAAAGGATGGTCCTCAGGGCAGCCCAGATCAAGCAGAGGAAGAGAAACACGGTTTGGTAGCTCAGCCTCTTGTGCCGATAGTGCAGAATCAACAGGAGCTGAACGCAGACAAACGCGAAGAGCAGCGAGTAAAAGACGGTGTAGGCGACTGTCAGGCCCAGCTTCACAAAGGAGATGGCTGGAGAGAGGGTGGGGAAGAGCGGCGCCTCGCCCTCCGCGTCCATCGCTTCACTGCCGGCTGGCAGGTCTGTGCAGCCATGAGATCAGGCGCTTCATGTCATCGGGTGAACAAAACAAAAGGCTATACTTCCTGCTCCCGCAGCTGGAGACTGGCAGATGAAGCACATGACCAAAGCAAAATGATTCATTAAAAGGGAGGCTCCCTCTGTCAGAAGACAGAGATACCCTACTGTAGCAGCCCGGCTTTCACCGAGAGAACACTCTCCGCTTTGGTAGAGACACGCAGACGGAGCATTAATGGAATGGGCGCAAAGTGCTGGAGCAACTCAGAGGGTCAAGACCAAAGATTATAGAACTCCTCTAGTATCTTTGGTCAAGACAGAATCTGCCTGACTCATTGAATTACGCCAGCACTTCATGCTTTAAAAATAAGCCAGCATCTGCAGCTCCTTGTGTCTACATGAACTGAATGGACGTGGACCACGATGCAATGGACAATGGACAATAGGTGCAGGAGTCGGCCATTCGGCCCTTCGAGCCAGCACCACCATTCAATGTGATCATGGCTGATCATCCACATCAGTACCCCGTTCTTGCCCTCTCCCCATATCCCCCGACTCCGCTATCTTTAAGAGCCTTATCTAGCTCTCTCTTGAAAGTATCCAGAGAACTGGCCTCCACCGCCCTATGAGGCAGAGAATTCCACACTCACCACTCTCTGTGTGAAAAAGTGTTTCCTCATTTCCGCTCTAAATGACTTACTCCTTATTCTGAAACTGTGGCCCCTGGTTCTGGACTCCCCCAACATTGGGAACATGTTTCCTGCCTCTAGTGTCCAAACCCTTAATAATCTTATATGTTTCAATAAGATATGTCTCCTCCTTCTAAATTCCAGAGTATACAACCCCAGCTGCTCCATTCTCTCAGCATATGACAGTCCCGCCATCCCGGGAATTAACCTTGTAAACCTACGCTGCACTCCCTCAATAGCAAGAATGTCCTTCTTCAAATTAAGAGACCAAAACTGTACAACTGGACTTCCGGTGGCGCTATGGAGACCTAAAGTCCAGCGCCAACCAGCTCCGACTCGAGGAAGGGAAAAAACGGGAGAAAACGGGACCTACCTGCAGCGATCGTAATCTAAACGGCAGCCTGCGTGACGTCATCAGGCCTGCGACTCAAGATATGTCGATACAACACACCCCCTCCCGTGGAAGAAAACCGGGTAAAGGAAGATCCCAGACGGAAGAAGAAGGCCCTACAGAAGCCTCGGCCTCAGTTACAGTGATGGCCCAAGAAGAGCTTCCAAAGAAAGTGATGGCCCAAGAAGAACTTCCAAAGAAACCCAAAGGGAGAAAAACGGAAATGGATGATCTTAGAATCTTTTTGGCTGCTGAACTGAAGATTTTTGGAGAGAAATTAGACACCTTCAAGGTAGATCTTAAAGCAGAAATACACGCCACAGTTGAACAAATGTTTGAAAACTGGAAGCGGACGAGGGAGGAAGAGGTCAAAAACCAGATGGAAGCGATGGAAGCTAAACTCGTTTCGTTGGAAACAAAGGTTCAAACAGAGATGGACCCTATCCGCCACGAACTTAATCAACACAGAATAGCGATAACCGAGCTTGAGAAATGTGCGGCGACAAGTGCAGAAACAGTAAGTCAGCTCCTTATTGAAAACCAACGTCTCACAAGTATGGTGAGCAAACTAAATGATAAATGTATTGATCTGGAAGGGCGTCAAAGACGTAAGAATCTAAGAATTGTAGGGGTGAAAGAAGGAAGCGAGAGGGAAATGGGCACTCGGGATTTCGTGGCAGACCTTCTACATACAGTCTTAAAACTGGATCACAAACCTCTACTCGGTCGTGCCCATAGAGCACAGCGACGTCGTACGCAAGATGTTGCCCACCCAAGACAAATAATCGTAAAAGTCCTACAGGATCATGAATTTGATGAGATAATGAAGAAAAGTGTTCGGAGCGGTCAACTCCTTTTTGAAGGCGTGAGATTTAGCATATACCGAGATTACTCGACAGAGGTCTTCAAGAAAAGAATGCTGTTCAATGAGACCAAAAGAATATTGAAGAGTGTACCGGATCTGAAATACAGCCTACTCTATCCCGCAAGACTAAGAGTCACCTACAATTCCAATGAGTTATTTTTTACAGACCATGAAAAAGCACTCGAATTCGCCAAGGAAGTCGGTAACACACCTCCAGACTGAAGAATCTACATCACTCCTTAGGAGACATGGTCTACGATGACCGCCAGATCTAAAAGGACCTTTAAAATTCGTTCAAGAACTTTAAAGACACTTGGAAACTGAAAATGATGGAGGACATTGGATAAAAACTGCGATCTTTCGAGGGTTTTTCCCTCTTTTTTCTCTTTTTTGTTTGGGCTCTTCTTCGGTTACTAATCACTGCTATTATATATAAATTCATATCAAACTATATAGGTAACAACTAATACTTATTAAATATCTTTATTTCCACTAATATTATTAACATTATTAATTCTTATAAAAGTTAATACGGTATAAGATGGATAACAATGATCAACACTTAATAGTCTTTGATAAATGAAGAAAGGAATTATATAATATAGTACATAGAAAGATAGGTTAGAAGTAAATTAACCTATATCATAACTAAGATAGACGTATTTCCTTTTCTTTTTTTCGCTCTAATTTTCAATTTAAAATCATTTTGGTGGCTTGAACCTTCTTACAGGGTTACGCGTTGATACTAATAGGCATGTGGGTATGTATACATATACATATAAGCGTATACGTAGGTAGGAGCATATATATTGTGTGGGTATAAGTATGACTAGGTAAATAAATTTTGATACTCCCATAAGAAGTTTATTGAATGTTAAATATAATTTCCTCCCCCTTTTTCCCTTTTTTTTTTTTTTTTTTTTTTTTCCTTCCTCGGGCACGGAGCTGGGAATTTTTTTCGTTTTACAAAGGCTACGGAAGTCCTTAGAATTTTAGCCACGTTAGGGTGGCTATCCCTAACTACACAAATCGTAAATGTAGTTCTTTTTTTCCTCACCCTACACTAACCAACCCTATCACTTTTCTTTCTTCAAATATTTTTTCTAACTCAAGGTTTGAATGGAAAAACAAGACCAAGGCAAGGAGATATGATCGGAAGAATGATGTATTCGAATTTAAATTCATCTATCTGAGGTTTGGGAGCAGGGTCAGATTCTATGTGTTGTTCCTTCTGCCCGGTTATAGACCACCTCAGATGCAATATGCAAGATGCTAACATGACAAGAAGGGGTCAGGGAATAACATTTTGTAGTTGGAATGTCAAGGGAATCAATGAACCAATTAAGAGAAGTAAAGTTTTGGCACACCTAAATCTAATTAAAACAGATATAATATTTCTTCAAGAGACACATCTTAAAAAGCAATCTCAACATAGACTTAAAGCTAAGTGGATCGCCGAATCATATCATTCCTCTTTTTCCCACAAGTCAAGAGAAGTAGCAATAGTAATTCGTAAAGTAATACTTTTTGTGTCCTCTTCAATAATAGTGGATATGGATGGCAGATATATAATAGTGGTTGGAGAGTTAAAACGAGGAGAAAAAAAGTGATCCTCCTAAATGTTTATGGGCCTAACTTCGATAACCCCACTTTTTTCAACAAAACATTTAATAAAATTCCTGAATTTGCACAATACAAATTAATAATTGGAGGAGACTTCAATTGTACATTAGACCCATACTTAGATAGATCATCAAGGCAAAAAAAAAAAAAACAAAATCCAATTCAAGTGTATTTTTAAATTCATTTATTAATACCACTAATATTAAGGATATCTGGAGAATAGAAAACCCAACCGGACGGGAATATTCATTTTATTCACCAGTACACAAATCATACTCAAGAATAGATTACTTTTTAGTTGACTCTACGTTTATTCCATTTATTTATAATTCAAAATATCACAACATCATAATTTCAGATCACGCACCAGTAACATTTATGATTAAATTAAATGGAATGTCCGAGAAACAAACATATTGGAGACTTAACCCACAAATCTTGAACGAAAGATCATGCCAGGAATATATTACTAAACAAATCCAAATATTTTTTGAGGTAAATGACAACCCTGACACACCTGCTTCCCTTATGTGGGAGACGTTTAAAGCGTATGCGCGAGGTACATTAATCTCTGCACAAGCATTTTATAATAAAGAAAACAGGATTAAACAACAAGCACTGGAAAGTGAAATTAAGTTACTAGATATAGAAAACGCGAGAACGCCATCTACGTTAAAACATAATAAAATTGCTGTACTGAAATATAAATTAAATAAAATGTACTCAGAACAAGTAATAAAACTTTACCAAAAAACTAAACAATTACAGTTTGAATTTGGAGACAAGCCACAAAAACTATTAGCACGCCAGTTGCGAAAAATGGAAGGGGAAAAAATAATTCATAAAATTAGAACAGAGACAGGAGAATTATTAAAAATGCCCAAAGATATAAATGATAGATTTCTACAATACTATCATGACCTTTATTCAACTAAAACGGTAGCACAACCAGAAGGAATAGCAGATTTTTTAATAAAATGTAATTTAAAAGGTTTAGATGTAAATGATAGAGAATTATTAGAAAGGGAAATTACGATAAAGGATATTGAGGAGTCTATTGTCTCTCTAAAAAATGGTAAGGCAATAGGGCCAGACGGTTTAGGTTCAGAATTTTACAAAAAATTTCATGATCTGCTGAGCCCACGCTTGCAAAGACTATATGATTACATTTACACTCAACAGAAACTCCCAGACACCTTAAATGAGTCTATAATAACGCTTATTCCTAA
Source organism: Leucoraja erinaceus (assembly GCF_028641065.1). Taxonomy (NCBI): domain Eukaryota; kingdom Metazoa; phylum Chordata; class Chondrichthyes; order Rajiformes; family Rajidae; genus Leucoraja; species Leucoraja erinaceus. Next base: position 18,914,528 of record NC_073381.1, on the reverse strand, counting down.
AGCCGACAAAGATCCGGAAGATCCGGGATCATACAGAGCAATTGCACTTCTGAACACAGACCAGAAAATACTAACTAAAATACTAGCACGTAGATTAAGTACAGTGATAAATAAATTAATACACCCTGACCAAACAGGCTTTATTCAGAAACGGTATTCATATTATAATCTAAGAAGATTATTTAATATTATATATACCAAGAGAATTATTAATGAAGATTTAGCAATAATCTCACTTGACGCTGAAAAAGCATTTGATCAGGTCGAATGGCCTTATTTATTTTCGGTGATGGAAAAGATGCAGCTAGGGGAGAAATTTTGCACATGGATAAAACTACTATACACAAATCCTACGGCTAGAATACTTACCAACCAAAGACTTTCATCTAAATTCAGTCTATCTAGAGGTTGTAGACAAGGATGCCCGTTATCTCCATTACTATTTGCACTTGCAATTGAGCCACTTGCAGAAAGAATTAGGGGGCATCCGGAAATATATGGGTATAACACTAAAGACACAGTGAATAAAATTTCTTTATATGCAGATGACGTATTAATTTACATCACTAAACCAGAAATTAGTATCCCAAACCTATTAAAACTAATAAACCAATTTGGTGCACTTTCAGGATACAAAATAAATTGGAATAAAAGTGAAATTATGCCAATAAGGGAACATAACAAACAGATAATACAACAATTCCCATTTAAAGTAGTAAATGAAAAATTTAAATATCTAGGTATCTACGTAACTAAGATATATACATCATTATTTAAAGCGAATTTCCCTCCATTATTGAATAAATTACATAAGAATATCCAATACTGGAAAACATTACCTATCTCAATGGTTGGCAAAATTAATGCCATAAAAATGATTTTTTTACCACAAATATTATACCTTTTTCAGACGATTCCGATATACCTGGCAAAAAACTTCTTTAAAAAATTGGACTCTATTGTTAATGATTTTATCTGGGATTATAAGAATCATAGGATAAGCAAAAGACACTTGTGTAAATCAAAAAATAATGGAGGCTTGGTTTTACCTAACTTTTTGTTTTATTTCTGGGCAGTTAATATTAAAAATATGAACTTCTGGTTGGGAGAAATAGACCAGCAACCAGACTGGTTAAAAATGGAAAAGGAAGATTGTATGCCTTATGACATTGGTTCGATATTATTTGCTACGTCCAAATTAAACAAGAAAATTTACAGGGAAAACCCTATAATATTTAGTGCTATAAAAATTTGGAAAACAATTAAAAAATACATTAAAATTAGATAACTTATCTCTTTCTCTTCCAATCGTGAATAATTCATTGTTTAAGCCTTCATGTTTAGACGGGGGTTTTACACAATGGAAGAATAATGGAATTAAAAATATGGGACACCTTTACAAGGAAGGCTCTTTTTTGACATTTCAGGAGTTGCAACAGGTTTATGGACTTCGAGGGAATGATTATTTCAGATATCTTCAACTTAGAAATTATGTTAAATCAAATTCTAAAAACTTTCGAAATAGAAACCCAGAGATTCTTGACGAATGTTGGAATAAGCATCCTAATACAGAAAAATTAATATCTTTTATATATAATATCTTATTAGACAGTGACATCCCTATGACGGACTTACATAGACAAGCATGGGAAAAAGAATTAAATCAGGTAATAACGAAAGACACTTGGGAAGAAAGTTTACAACACATACATCAGTGTTCACTAAACGCCAGACACTCTCTAATACAATTTAAAGTAATACATAGGTTACATTACGCCAAAACAAAATTACATAAAATTTTTCAACATATCTCACCTATATGTGATAAATGTCAACATTCAGAAGCTACGTTATCGCACATGTTTACAAGCTGTACAAAAATTAAAAATTTTTGGGTAAATATTTTTAGTATAATATCCAAAGTAACCAAAACACAACTGGAACCAAACTCAAAATTAATAATACTCGGAATATTAGAATTAAATCAAACACTTAGAATAACACAAAGAAACTTTATCGATTACAGTTTAATAACAGGAAAAAAATTAATCCTAAAATTTTGGAAAGGCCCTACGGCCCCCACAATCAGAATGTGGATTATAGAAATGACGGAGACCTTAAACGTGGAAAGAATTAGACTTGCCCTGTTGGACAAACAGGAATTATTCGTTGGAACATGGTCTCCTTTTATTGAGTACTTAAAGGGTCAGAATAGTTCAGCACAGGAACCTGACTAGCACCCGGACTAAAGATTGGATGAAATACTACACTTTGAAATATACGAACATATCTCGAATGATGTCTTTAAACTTAAACAAACTTTTCCATTCTTCCTTAATTACCTTTTTCACCCCTCTCTCCTTTTTTTTTTTTTTTTTTTTTTTTTTTTCCCCCTCTTTTTCCCTCTTCTTTCCCTCTATTTCACCTATCCTTTTAGTTCTATCTAGTTATAAAAAAAAAAACGAAGAAAAATGTAAAAAATATTGGAGACAATGTAATAATAACTGTCAATGTTATCATTTTAAAAATGTAAGACAGTAATGATGTAATAGACTATGTACTTATCTCCAATAATAATAAAAATATAAATTAAAAAAAAAAAAAAAAAAAAAAAAAAAAATAAAAAAAAAAAAAAAAAAAAAAAAAAAAAAAAACTGTACAACTGCAGAAGGACCTCTTTGCTCCTATACCCAACTCCTCTTGTTTTGAAGGCCAACATGCCATTCGCTTTCTTCACTGCCTGCTGTACCTGCATGCTTACTTTCATAGACTGATGAACAAAGACCCCCAGATCCCGTTGAACTTCCCCTTTTCCCAACTTAGAAACATAGAAAATAGGTGCAGGAGTAGGCCATTCGGCCCTTCGAACCTGCACCCCCATTCAATATGATCATGGCTGATCATCCAACTCAGTATCCTGTACCTGCCTTCTCTCCATACCCCCTGATCCCTTTAGCCACAAGGGCCACTTGAAACCATTTAGATAATAATCTGCCTTCCTGTTTTTGCTACCAAAGTGGATAACCTCACATTTATCCATATTAAACTGCATCTGCCATGCATCTGCCCACTCCCCCAACCTATCTAAGTCACCCTGCATTCTCATAGCATCATCCTCACAGTTCACACTGCCACCCAGCTTTGTGTCATCTGAAAATTTGCTAATGTTACTTTGAATCCCTTCATCTAAATCATTGATGTATATTGTAAATAGCTACGTCCCAGCACCGAGCCTTGCGGTACCCCACTAGTCATTGCCAGCCATTCTGAAAGGGACCCGTTAATCCCTACTCTTTGTTTCCTGTCTGCCAAACAATTTTATTTCTTTCTTTATTTAAATATTTATTTTATTGGAAGCAATTGTACAAAAAACTTGACAATGTTACAACTTTGTGAACAGCTTTGATTTTTAACATTTTCCAAACAGAACATTAAATTAAAAAGAGAACGAGAAGAGAGAGAAAAGAAAGAAAGAAGAAAAGAGAGGAGATATATCCATCGACCCAGCCATACGCCCGCTCCCCCAGGCCTTTCATCAGTTTTGAATTTGTGTTCAACCATTGTATTGCTCATGAAATTCAATAAAAGGAGACCATATTTTTACAAATTGTCCCAGTTTATCATTCAAGACAAACCTAATTCTCTCTAGATGTAGTGTATCCGTCATTTCTGTAATCCACATCTTCACTGAAGGGACTGCAGTCTTTTTCCAGAATTTAAGTATAGGTTTTTTTGCTGATATTAGACCGTAATCGAGAAAGCGCCATTGAAAGACCGTTACATTGCGGCATGCCTCTGATATTCCCAGTATTATCAATTTTGGGTCTGGCTAATGGGATTTTCAGTGTTTTGGAGATGACGCTGAATACTTCCGTCCAAAAACGTGCTATTCTTGTACACAGTAAAAAACTGTGGGTTAAGGTGACTTCTTGAGACTGACATTTATCGCAAAGAGGGGAAACACTAGGGAAAATCTTTCTCAGATTGGTTTTTGAGTAGTATAGCCTGTGCAGCACTTTGAACTGTATCAGGCAGTGCCTGGCATTTAAGGAGCAATAGTGGATATATTGTAAGCTTTCGTCCCATATATTGTTGGAGATTTGTTGACCCATCTCAAACTCCAGAAATTGTTCATCCCACTCTGGCAAAAAAATAAAACTGGGAAGGCAGCTCAACCATGGCTGACGAGGGAAGTCAAGGATAGTGTTAAATCCAAGGAAGAGGCATATAAATTGGCCAGAAAAAGTGGCAAGCCAGAGGACTGGAATAAATTTAGAACACAATAGAGAATGACAAAGGGGTTAATTGAAGGGGAAAAGAGCATGAAAGAAAGTTTGCAGGGAATATAAAAACTGACTGTAAACGTTTCTTTAGGTATGTAAAAAGGAAAAGATTAGTGAAGCCGAATATAGGTCCCAGTCAGAGACAGATGAATTTATAATGGGAAACAGGAAATGGCAGACCAGTTAAACGAGTACTTTGGTTCTGTCTTCACTAAGGAAAACACAATAATCTCCCAAAAATTCTAGGGGACCAAGGATCTAGTGTGAGGGAGGAAGTGAAGGGAATCCACATTAGTCAGAAAATGGTGTTAGGTAAACTGTTGGGACTGAAGGCAGATAAATCCACAGGGCCTGATGGTCTGAATCCCAAAGTACTCAAGGAGGTGGCCCTTGAAATTGTGGATGCAATGATCATTTTCCAATGTTCTCTCGACTGGATCAGTTCCTGTGGACTGGAGGGTAGCCAATGTAACTCCAAATTTTAAGAAAGGAGGGAGAGAGAAAATGGAGAATTATAGACCAGTTAGCCTTACATCGGTAGTGGGGAAGATGCTGGAGTCGATTATTAAAGAAGTTATAGCGGCGCATTTGGAAAATAGTGACGGGATCGGTCAAACTCAGCATGGATTTATGAAGGGGAAATCATGCTTGACTAATCTTTTGGAATTTTTTGAGGATGTAACAAGTAGAATGTATACAGGAGACCAGTGGCTGTGGTGTATCTAGACTTTCAAAAAGCCTTTGACATGGTCCCACATAAGAGATTAGTGTGCAAAATTAGAGCACATGGTATTGGGGGTTGGATATTGACACAAATGGAGAACTGGTTGGCAGACAGGAAGCAAAGAGCAGGAATTAACAGTTCCTTTTCAGATTGGCAGGCAGTGGGGTGGGGTGCCGCAAGGCTCGTTACTGGGATATAATATAAACTAACGATTTAGACAAACAAATTAAATGTAAGATCTCTAAGTTTGCGGATGACACAAAGCTGGGTGGCAGTGTGAGCTGCGAGGAGGATGCTATGAGGCTGCAGGATAGGCTGGGTGAGTGGGCAGATGCATGGCAGTTGCAGTATAATGTGGATAAATGTGAGGTTATCCTGATTGGTGGCAAGAACAGGGAGGCAGATTATTATCTGAATGGCATCAGATTAGGAGAAGGCAGGTGCAACGAGACCCTGGGTGTGCTTGTACATTAGCCACTGAAAGTAAGCATGCAGGTACAGCAGGCAGTGAAGAAAGCTAATTGCATGTTGGCCTTCATTGCGAGAGGATTTGAATTTAAGAGCAAGGAGGTCCTATTGCAATGTACAGGACCCTGGTGAGACTGCAGCTGGAGTATTGTGTGCAGTTTTGGTGCCCTAATTTGAGGAAGGACATTATCGCTATTGAGGTGGTACAGCGTAGGTTCACCAGGTTAATTACCGGGATGACGGGACTGACATATGATGAAAAAATGGTTTGAATGGGCTTGTATTCGCTAAAATTTAGAAGGATGAGAGGGATCCTATAGAAACATATAAAATTCTTAGAGGATTGGACAGGGTAGTCGGAGGAGAAATGTTTCCGATGTTGGGGGAGTCCAGAACCAGCTTAAGAATAAGGGATAGGTAATTTAGGACTGAGATGATGAAAAACGTTTTCACCCAGAGAGTTTTGAATCTGTGGAATTCTCTGCCAAAGAAGGCAATGGAGGCAAATTCACTGGATGTTTTCAAGAGAGAGTTAAATTTAGCTCTTGGGGATATGGGAATCAAGGAATATGGGGAAAAAGCCGGAATGGGGTACTGATTTTCAATGGTCAGCCATGATCATAATGAATGGCGGTGCTGGCTCAAAGGGCCGAATGGCCTACTTCTGGCCCATGTTCTATGTTTCTATGTAAATATTGTTAGCTAGCAAAAGATTTACAATTGCAAAGATACAAAATCAAAGTACTGTACAGCCCAACTGTTTTGTGTCAAAAATACACAGGCACCACATCACAATGTTCATGCTTTAAGAGAAACCTCACGAACGAGTTAGTGACGTGTATATTGTTGCAACATTATTTTGTGCTTATGTTTCCACTGTCTTTTGGGATCTAAATTTCCACAGCCAGTTGGATCATTACAGTAACTCCCCCGAGGAATCAGTTCACAGTGGAGCAATGATCAAGGCAGCAACATTACAGCTTTGGTTTGATTTGGCTCGAAACTTTGGTCTTCCATTCCACACACCTGATTCTTAACTCAGCATCATCCTCTGTGGGAAAAGGAAAGATATCCTGATCCCTCGACCCACTCTAATGCAGATCCAGTAAACCATGGTCAGCAATGCATACACCCATCTGGAGTCTCGTTGACATGGGCGACCTTAATTAAATTGATTGAAAGATTCAACGTGGAAACAGGTCCTTTGTACACCATATGCAGCATTTAATCCATTTATCTAATTATTGGAATTTGTGGTTCAGGATCTATCGCAGTAAATTGAATGAAGACACGTTCACAAGTTATAGGAGTAGAATTATGCCATTAGGCCCATTGAGTCTACTCCGCCATTGAATCATGGCTGATCTCTGCCTCCTAATCCCATTTCCTGCCTTCTCCCCTTGACACCTGTTCTAATCAAGAATTTGTCTATCTCTGCCTGAAAAATATCCACTGACTTGGCCCCCACAGCTCTCTGCGGCAATGAGTTCCACAAAACTACCCTCTGTCTAAAGAAGTTCCTCCTCACCTCCTTTCTAAAAGAGTCAATGCACACTCAGATTGTTGCATTGCCCAAGGTGACATCTAGGTCTGAAGAAGGATCTCAACCCGAAACGTCACCCATCCCTTCTCTCCAGAAATGCTGCCCGTCCCACTGAGTTACTCCAGCATTTTGTTTCTAAACTTGCAGAAACAATCCAAACCAGCATCTGCACTTCCATCCTACACATGTTAACATCTTTAAGATGGTACCTTGAATCTCACACAGGTAGGTATACAATTGCCGAGAGTTTTATTTAAAGAGTAGCCAGGCTAACCACCTGGCATCTCAGTCAATAACTAAGCTGCCAGCAACACCAAGCCGAAAAACACAGTGAACCTGCTGTAGCTGCCAGAGGAGGTAGTTGAGGCAGGAACTATCCTAACATTTAAGAAACAGTTAGACAGATACATGGATATGACATGTTTGGGGGGAAATGGACCAAATGTGGGCAGCTGGGACTAGTGTAGCTGGGACATGTTGGCCAGTGTGGGCAAGTTGGTCCGAAGGGCCTGTTTCCACACTGTATCACTCTATGACTAACCTTTTTCACCCATGATTAACATGTTATTTATGGGTTTCACAGCCTGCTGAGTGAGTACATTGATCCTTTTTAAAGACACATCGTAAATCTTAAATGTGTAGGAAGGAACTGCAGACGCTAATTTAAACCGAAGATAGACAGAAAAAGCTGGAATAACAGCGGATCAGGCAGCATCTCTGTACAAAAGGAATAGGTGACGTTTCAGGTCAACACCCTTCTTCAGACTGAGAGTCAGGGGAAAGGGAAACGAGAGATACAGAGAGATATGTAACAAATGAATGAAAGATATGCAAAAAGTAACGATGATCAAGGAAAGGTGGAGCCCACAATGGTCCATTGTTGGCTGTGGGCTGGGTGATAACGAGTTATACAGACAGTGCAACTCAAAAGTACGATGACTAGGGTGGGGGAGGGATCAGAGCTGGGTTGTAAACTGCCCACGTGAAATATGGGGTGCTGCTATTGACAATGGAGGAGGCCCAGGACAGGAAGATCAGTGTGGGAATAGGAAGGGGAGTTAAATTGTTTGGCAACTAGGAGATCAAGCAGGTCAAGGCGAATGTGTTCAGTGAAATGATCGCCCTTGGTCTCACCGATATATAGGCACTGCCTGTTTCTCTTGTTTCTCTTTCCCATGACCCTCAGTAGTAAATCTTAACATTTGATTGATTGTGAAATTGTCTGCGCAACTCAAGTTAGTCAGAATATGGGCAGCAGACAAACCCAGGTCTTCCCAAAAATCCACTGGCTCTTTATCAGGATGCCACGCAAGGCACTGCATAAGAACATTACATCCCCTGCTGCCAGGGCACTGGGTTATTGGTGGCACCTAGTAGCATGGCTGTAGGTTGTCTCAGCTCTGGTCCTGCATTCAATGTCTCAAGTATACCAAAAGTCTCTATCTCTGCGTGAGAAGGAAGTTGGAGTAGGGAAGGGGAGTCCTCTGCTCACTCTGTGGCAACCCTGACATTATAATCAAACCTGCCGACAAGGGAGGTGCCATGGTAGTCTGGCACACTGACCTCTACCGAGCTGAGGCCAGGTGACAACTCTCAGACACTTCCTCCTACTTATTCTTGGACCATGATCCCACAGATGAGCACCAGGCCTTAATCTCAAACACCATCATTGATTTCATCACTTCTGGCTGAAACTTCTGCCACCTCCAACGGGATCCCACCACTAGCCACATTTTCCCATCTCCACCCCTTTCCACCTTCCGCAGAGACCGTTCCCTACGCAACTTCCTGATTAACTCATCCCTTCCCACCCAAACCATCCGCTCCCGAGGTAACTTCCCCTGCAACCACAGAAGATCCAACATCAGCCACTATACCCCCTCCCTCGACTCTGTCCCCGACAGTCCTTTCAGGTTAGGCAGAGGTTCACTTGCACCTCCTTCAACCTCATCTACTGTATCCATTGTTCAAGATGTGGACTCTTCTACATCGATGAGACCAAACACAGACTGGGCAATATTTTCGCTGAACACCTTGGTCCGCCTGAACCAACCTGATCTCCCGGTTGCTGTATGCTTTAATTCTCCTTCCCATTCCTACACAGACCTTTCTATCCTCTGTCTCCTCCACTGTCAGAGTGAGGCTAAACCAAATTGCAGGAACAGTATCTCATATTTTGTTTGGGCAACTTACAGCCAAGTGATATGAATATTGATTTCTCTCACTTCAGGTAGCCCCGACATTCCCCCTCTCTCTGTCCCTCCCCCACCCAAGTCGCACTAGCTTATCATTTTCACCCTACAAACAGCTAACAATTACCTGTTTCCTTTATCATTGTTACTTTTTTGCATCTTTCATTCGTTGTTCTTAATCTCGCCACAGCACCGTCTATATCTCTCGTTTCCCTTATCCCTAACCAGTCTGAAGAAGGGTCTCGACCCAAAACGTCACCCATTCCTTCGCTCCAGAGATGCTGCCTGTCCCGTTGAGTTAGTCCAGCTTTTTGTGTCTATCTCGGCACCTGCTCAGGATAATGTTATCAGCTAGTTAAGAAACATTTATCTCCTAGTTAAGAAATATCATGCCACACACAATTTCATATTTTTTTGCAACATTGGGGGCTACTCACTCATCGACTATACACTGGCTCCTAGAGCAATCTGGTTCCTCCTCTAACTTTCCCTGAAATCTATTTTCCCCATATTTCCATGGACCGTGACAGATGATGGAGTTACTAACTCCAGAGGTTTGGAAGGCATGGATGAATTGGACCAAATGACCTGTTTGGAGTTGGTATTGGTTTATTAATGCACGAAATATAACTATTTTTGCACGCTATGCGATCATATCAGATATTACTATACATGAATACAATTAAGTCATGCACAAGTACAATCTGGTTGAACTGGATGACATATCTACATCAATGGGATGGCAGTGAAGAGAGTGGACAGCGAGGTGCCGTAATGGGCATCCTGAGGTGCATTGGCTGCAGTGCCCGCCTGGAAGGTTCATTAATTGGCGGGACCTTGCCCAAAGGTTCGTCTGGGCCCGCCCGAAGGCTCGTCAGACATCAGGACTGGTAATCCGCCCGAAAGTTTGCCAGGACTGGGTACCCGCCTGAAGGCTCGTTGTAGCCACCCTAAAGGCTCGGCGGGACCAGGAACCACCCGAAGGCTTGGTGGGGTCGGGAACCCACCCAAAGATACGTCGGTCGGTAGGAACTGGAGGAAGCTGGAGACGTCGGACACGAGGAACAAGGGCCGGTAGTAGGGTGAACTGGGGTAATGCCTCCAAGGTCGGCTGCAGGAGGTGCCCCCGGGACACAAAATGGCGAGGAGAGGAGAGGCATCGGTTGCCAGGAACTGCTCCAGTTTATCAAGCGCATGGCCGACTGGACTTTGCAAAAACTATTTCACTGTGCAGTTGCATATGTGACACTATTGAACTATTGGGCATGCATATTTCAGAATATCTGTCCTAGCCAAAGCAAGTTGACGTAATCACAAAGAAAGCTCATCAATGCCTTAAAAGATTGAGGAAATTCGGTGTCTTGCCAAATATTCTACAGAGTATACTGAGTATACTGATCGGTCCTCTTTTATATTCTTACGTTCTGAATCTGCGACAATGATAGACTTGGAAGCACATAACATTATTGCCAGTGCTGTGATGAAAGCCATACCACCCATCCCCAACTCTGGGTGAGGTAACATAATCAATGCTTGTACAGCTGAGGCACAAATTTAACCAGGAGGACATGAGTGTGTGGTGTGGTCATGCCTGCAGTTCCATAGAGATCCAACAGAGGCCCTCAGCATGCAGCTTGGCAATGCCTGCAGTTCACCAATCTCTTAGAATGTAACATCACTGTAAGTAGTGGGTATATGGAACGAGCTGCCAAAGGAGGCAGATACTCTCACAATATTTAAATGACAGTTGGACAGGTACCTGGATAGGAAAGGCTTAGAGGGATATGGACCAAACGCAGGCAGATGGAACTAGCCAAATAGGGCACCTCATGGTCAACGTGGACAAGTTGGGCCGAAGAGCCTGTTTCCGTTCTGTATTACTTTCTAACACAAGAAATTGGGAACAGGAACTTGCCACTAGGCCCCTCAAACCTGACATGCATTCAATATGATCATGGCTGATCTGACAAAGGTCTCATCCCCTCCACTGTATCTGTACCCCAAGGCCTTCAATTTCCAATCTTTCAAAAATCTATCCACCTCCTCTTCAAATACTTCCAATTATCTACCTTCCGCACCCTCCGAGGTAGAGAATTCCAGAAAAGAATTTCCCACACCTTTGAGTTTTAAATTGCCATCTCCTAATCTTGTAACTATGCTTTCTCACAAGCCTGCCTCTGATGTTCTTGAATAGATCTGTACAAGATTTATTTTTAAAGATGAAACAAAATCTGCAACTTTTCAAAATATTTGAACATCTGGCTGATAAATGTGAAGTTGGTACAATACTTGGCTCTGGAATTAATAAATGAGTATGAGGTGTTGAAATGAAGCTTGCTGTAAGATTAAAAGCAAAGAAAGCAATGATGGATGCAGTAAATTAAACTGAGATATTTTTCCCAACATGAAAAACTGAACTCAGGGGAAATGTTAAAAAGCACCATTAGGATTTTTGAAAAAGACAAATAGGAGTTTTATGCCACAGGCTAAATAATAATTTATCTGCAATAAATAAATGCTCAGTAGTCAGTTTAGTACAAATTCTTCACACCTAAAATATAGCCTTCGTTTCGGAACATTTATGTGAAATATGGGCAGGATTTTTATTTAGAAATGGTTTGGAGAAGCCATATAATTTCACAATTTAACTTGGTTAGATAATTATTACTTTAAAAATATATAATTTATATCTCAGGCTTATTGAATCAACGTGTACTAAGGCTTTACAACTGTAAAATAAAGTGTTTCTGGCATTTCAAACTAATTTGGTCACAGTTGCTCAGAAGAGATTGTCAGATTTTGAATTCTTACATAGGTCTATGTAAAATTATTTTTAATTTAATGATCACAAATTTATACACAACTGTGAACTAGCACAGCCAATGATTCCTGTAGAACATTGAATCTGAACCAGGCAACTGTCAAATTAGAAAATTGTAAAATAAAATAAAGATAGGCAAAAGGATTACGATTAATAGTGAGATAAGTCAAAGAAGTAAAACATAAATGATGCCACTTTTATTAATTTAGTTTACTATTATTGTCGTATGTAATTTAACCTTAAAATAAATGAGACTCTGCCCTTTGTGGGTTAATATTCTGTGCACGAGAGGGTGCTTGGTAATAATTAATATTTATCACATCATTAAGAAATCACTTAAACTGAAAAGGACAAATAATACCTTCTTGTACTGAGTTTAGTACGTCATGCACACACAAATTACGTCCCTCAGAGAGAAAGTTATGCAAAGCATCTCAAAGTGTAGAATATCTTAGACATCAACTTTCAGTGTTTGCCTATACACACACATAGCAGTTTTGTCTACTCATTAATTATGATGACCAATGATAACCTCACCTTAAAAATTACAGCATTGTCCAGCCAATGTTTTTTGTCTTTCTTGGGATGTGGACATTGGCTAACATCTTTTGCAAATCTTGGGAAAGTAGAATTGATTTTCTTCTTGAGCTACTGCTATCCACGCTGTGCTTCCTTGTAATTGCTAGGCCAATTCTGCAGATAGTTAAGAGTTAACAATATCAGTGTGGGATTGATTCATAGATTACAGGTATTCACTTTGCTCAACCTTCTGTACTTGTGTCTGACTTGATTGTTGTCATGTATTATCATTATCTGATTCAATTGGATTGCATGCAAACAAAAGCTTTTCTCTGGACCTCTGTATATGTGACAGTGATAAGCCTAAACCCATTTCCTGTCCTTCAATGTAGATCAAGTTTTTGATCCCAGCACCATCCTGTTCACCATCCTCTCTTAGGTGGCGACACCCTCGAGTGTGATGGGCAGAACTGACCGCTTACCATTGCTGGAGTGTTTTATAATAGAGGGCTGAGCTTCCCTTGCATTTGATCTCAGAGATACTATTTATGAAGCCAAAGATCTTCCATACTTTTCGAACAGTCCCTTCACCTTTTCCAACACCTTCACATCACTGTTCCTGCAACCGTCCTAATATTTTCTTGGTTGAATGATCGTCAGCTTGGGTCTTTGGACATTTTTCTATGTGAAGATGCACATTGCTGCTGTACACATTTCCACGTAGATCAATCCATTTTAAGATAAAAGTTAAGGGCAGCTTTTGTAGGGTTAGGTTTGAAACTCTTGATCCATGCAAATGATTTAGGAAAGGGAATCATATTTTAAAAAAGGGCAAATAACATACAATAAGTTTAATCGATTGATTTGATTGAAAGACACAGTGTGGAAACAGGGCCTTCAGTCCACCAAGTCCACGTCGACCATTGCGTACATGTTCACTCTAGCTTCAAGTGATTCCACCCTCTCATCCACTCCCTACATATCAAGGGCAATTTTACAGAGGCAATTAATCTACGAACCCCAATGTCTTTGGGATTTAGATCGTACAAAATAATTGGCACAATCATAGAGTGATATGCACGGAAACAGTTACACCACCATTTACACCAATTCTACAGTAATCCCACTATTATTCCCCCCACATTCCCATCAACAGGCGGTAATGGTGGAGCAGCGGTAGAGTTGCGCCCTTACTGTGAATGCAGTGCCGGAGTCCCGGGTTTGATTCCGACTACGGGTGCTGTCTTACGGAGTTTGTGCGTTCTCCCCGTGCCCTGCGTGGGTTTTCTCTGAGATCTTTGGTTTCCTCCCACACTCCAAAGACGTACAGGTTTGTAAGTTAATTGGCTTGGTAAATGTAAAAATTGTCTCTATTTTTAATGTGGGATAGTTTTAATGTGCGGGAATTGCTGGTCGGCGTGGACTCAGTGGGCCGAAGGGCCTGTTTCCACGCAGTATCTCTAAACAACTAAACTCCCCTCGAATTCCATCACTCATCTACAGACTAATGGCAGTGTAGTGGAAAATTAACCAGCCGACCCTCGTGTCCTTGGAATTTGGGAGGAAACTGGAGCATCCAGAGGAAACCCAAGCAATCTCAAGGAAAATGTATAAACCCCACACTGACAGAACCCCAAAGTCAAAATGGAACTCTGGTAGAATGAAGCAGCGGCTATACTATCCACATCAATATGATGTTGTGATAGAATTGCTTGAATAGAATGTCTAGGTTGGTGAATCTGTGGAATTAATTATCACAGAAAGCAGTGGAGGCCAAGTCAATGGATATTTTTAAAGCGGAGGTTGATAGATTCTTGATTTGTATGGGTGTCAGGGATTATGGAGAGAATGGGGTTGAGAGGGAAAGATAGATCAGCCATGATTGAATGGCGGAGTTGACTTGTTGGGCCGAATGGAAGTGGGTGGGGCCAGGGATCGCAGAGCTACCGCTGAAGCGGGGAGTGTGGGTGAAGCGGGGCCATGGCAAGCTTATGGGCGGCTTCGGCCTGACAGGTGGGATCGTCGCTGGGGTGAGCTCAACCATACAGCATGTAAACAGGCCCTTCGGCCCAACTTCCCACACCGCCCAACATGCCTCATCCACACTAGTCCCACCTGTCTACGTTTGACCCATATCCCCCTAAACCTGTCCTATCGATATACCTGTCCAAGTGTCTCTTAAATGTTAACATAGTACCTGCCTCCACGACCTCCTCCGGCAGCTAGTTCCAGTTACCTCCTCAGGTTGCTATGAAATAATTCCCCCCATAACCTTAAAAGCCCTGATTGAGAAACTCAACGGGGTTAGTCAGCATCTCTGGAGAACATGGATAGGTGATGTTTGGGGTGGGGTGTGGGGCCGATGCATGGGAGAGGGCGGCGCTGGACCAGGGGAGTGGGCGACGACGCTGGGTCAGTCAGTGGAGTGGCTTTGGGACGGCGTCAGGGGCGGGAGCTCAGCGCTGGGGCGGGGTGCAGGGAGGGCGGAGCCGGCACCGGGACCGCGGACTGGTCTGGGCGGCGCCGGGGGCGGAGACTGGGCTTGGGACTGGGGTCTGGGCGGAGTGGGGTAGTTTGTGAGGCGCACTCTGTGCGGGTCAGTTTGTGGACATGGTGCTGATGGGCTCGGGATCGCGATCTCTGCGGCTGCTGGCGCTGCTCCTGCTGCAGGCGGCCGGGCTCCGGGGTCTCTCCCCCGGGCAGCTGCTCCCTCACGGCGAGGACGCTGGGGACCAAGTGCTGAAGCCCGGGGACGATGTCTCCTCCGAGGCAGTGAGGTTGGCGCAGCCTCTGCATTTATTCGAGAAGACAGTGAAGAACTTGTACGTGAGTATCCGGCAGGTCGACGTGTTGCTGATCACCCGAAGGGAGCGAGCATCAAGTCTAATGGGGTCGACATGAGCAGGGGCTTCACCTCTCCTCAATCGCTGCCTCCGGCTTCTCCAGACAGCGAAACATTGCAATTTCAATTTACTTTGTTTCATTCTCAACCGTTAAGTTTTGAGCGAGCTTTTCGAAGGTCTAAACAAAGTTATGCACGATTTGTGTTGTTTTGCCTCATTGAAGTTGTTAGGGTAAATTCGCTGTATATCCCTTGCCACATATTCCCACAATAACATATTCCAGTGGAGGGGAAAAAATCTAAGCCGATTTGATTTTCTGTCACAATTAGCCACTTTTGTTCACCTAGTCACTCAATATTTTGATTAATACCGCCTGTTTCTTGGCTTTCGATTGATCCTGGTGGTCTATTTGTTACGTCTTCTAATCCGAGTTTCTTTCTTCGCGGGGACAAGTTTTTAAATCTTATAATTAGAGCCACCTCATTGAAATGAGGGAGCATTTTACCCTCCGGAGAGGGGGGAAATCTGAAACTCTTCATCTCGCAGAAGTTCAGACTGCAGGGGGTCAATTGAAACTGTCAAGACGAGTGACTGATGGATTTTTGATAGGTCGGGGTGGAGATGGAAATGCAAAGGTCAATGGGGTTAAGATCAGCCATGATCTTGTTAAATGATGGTGCAGTTCTCGATAAGCTAAATGGTTGTGGGGAGAGCTGATCAAAGTTAATTTTAAGTTATGAGAATCATAGATAAGGTAGACAAAACCCATTTTCCAGCGTGTATAGTCCAAGGGCATAGCTCCTTTGGTTAGACTGGAATTTGACATTGATCTGCAGAGCTGCCAGGGTTGGTGGTGGAAGCATGTATATTGTGGCATAAGAGGCTTTTAGATCGACAAATAAATATGGCATGGTGTGGATCACATGGAGAGAGAAGTGACTCTGGGAGTTTAATTTGGCATCATATCCAGCACAGACAATGTGAGCTAAAAGGCCTGTTCCTGTGCTGTACTGCTCTATTAATACATTATCTAAATTCTTACCAGCACTGTCGCTTGGAGGATTGGCAGTGAGGTGCTCACATTACAATTACTTTTTAATATTTTTTTATCTGATGCTTTATCTTATAACTCAAGGTGAACACAAATGGAATCATAGCTATCAGCAAGCCGCCAAAAGAGGTGGATTATGTCAGCACGTTCCCACCAAGGTTTGGAGCCGTTGCGCCATTTCTGGCTGACCTGGACACTTCTGATGGAGTGGGGAAGGTCTACTACAGGCAAGACTCCTCTCCACAAACCCTTCAACGTGTGGAATGGATGATAAACCAGGGCTTCAGCAACCTAAACTTCCAACCTGTTAACACTTTCATTGCCACCTGGGAGAACGTGAGTGCGCATGTGGAACCTCGGCGAGGAGACCTGCCACTGAATAATGACGCTGGGACTAAGGTGGGTGTTCAATGGAAATTTAAGATTTGGAAGAGTACTTCACTTTGAAGTCATTTTTTTGTTGAAAACGATGAAATTTATATTAATAACCCGCTTGGTTCATTCAGTTTAGAAATTCTTTTTATTCTAATGTCAGTGATTGGAAGGCTATCATCTTTGATGGGATGTATACCAAGGGCATTGTTTCATGCAGTTCCACCTTTAATCTATAAGTCTATCATCCTGGCTAACTTCTGCTGTTAATTGTTACAGTGGATGCCCGAGGCTAGGGAGGGGACAGTAAAAGTATGGACTTGCATTCCCGATGTCTGAAGGAGGGTCTTGACCCAAAATGTCACCCGTTCCTTCTGTCCAGACATGCTGCCTGTCCCGCTAAGTTACTCCAGAATTTTGTGTCGACAGTTTAATAATAATAATAATAAATTTTATTTATGGGCGCCTTTCAAGAGTCTCAAGGACACCTTACAAAAATTTAGCAGGTAGAGGAAAAATATGTAAGGGGAATGAAATAAATAGTAGAGACATGACTAGTACACAAAGTAAAGACAGAAAACAATTCAAAACACAATATGAGGCAATTAATGCACATATGGAAAGGGAGGGGGACGTGGGGCTAAGGATAGGCAGAGGTGAAGAGATGGGTCTTGAGGCGGGACTGGAAGATAGCGAGGGACACGGAATTGCGGATCAGTTGGGGGAGGGAGTTCCAGAGCCTGGGAGCTGCCCTGGAGAAGGCTCTGTCCCCAAAACTGCGAAGGTTGGACTTGTGGATGGAGAGGAGACCAGCTGATGTGGATCTGAGGGACCGTGAGGGTTGGTAGGGGGAGAGGAGGTCAGTGAGATATGGGGGGGGGGGCATATGGTGGAGGGCTTTGTAGGTGAGGATCAGGATTTTGTAGTTGATCCGGTGGGAGATGGGAAGCCAGTGAAGTTGTTTGAGGACTGGAGTGATGTGATGCCAGGATTTGGTGTGGGTGATGAGTCGGGCGGCTGCGTTCTGGACCAGTTGGAGTCGGTTGATGTAGGTGGAGCTGATGCCAAGGAGAAGTGAGTTGCAATAGTTTAAACCAGCATTCCTTTATTCCTGGGGTAATGAACCAGATTTGATAAGGGAACTCAAGGTAAAGGAAACATTAGGAGGTAGTGACCATAATAATAAGTTTTAATCTGCAATTTGAGGGGGAGAAGGTAAAATCAGAGGTGTCAGTATTGCAGTTGAACACAGGGGTCTATGGAGGCGTGATGATGGAGCTGGCCAAAGTTGACTGGAAAGGGACCCTAGCAGGGATGACGGTGGAACAGCATTGGCTGGAATTTCTGAGAATAATCCAGAAGATGCAGGATCATTTCATTCCAAAGTGGAGGAAAGATTCTAAAGGGGGTAAGAGGTGACCGTGGCTAACAAGGGAAGTCAAGGACAGTATAAAGCTAAAAGAGAAGACATATAACATAGCAAAGATGTGCGAGAAGCCAGAGGATTGGGAAACTTTTAAAGAACAACAGAAGGTAACTTAAAAGGCAATACGGGGAGAATAGCTGAAGTACGAGCTAGGTAAGCTAGCCAACAGTATAAAGGACGATAGTACAAGCTTCTTTAAGTATATGAATAGGAAAAGATTAGTTAAGACAAATGTGGATTCCTTGAAGACAGAAACGGGTGAATTCATTATGGTGAACAAAGAAATGGCAGACAAATTGAACAGATACTTTGGTTCTGTCTTCACTCAGGGAGCTCTGCAATCTCCCAGATGTACTAGTGGCAGACAATCTAGGAACTGAAGAAAATTCACATTAATCAGGAAATGGTGTTGGGTAGTCTTATGGGACTGAAGGCTAATAAATCCCCAGGGCTTAATTGTCTGCATCCCAAGGTACTCGAGGAAGTGGCTCTAGAAATTGTGGACGCATTGGTGATCATTTTCCAATGTTCTATAGATTCTTGATCAGTTCCTGTGGATTGGGTAGCTAATGTTATCCCACTTTTTAAATAAAGGAGGGAGAGAGAAAGCAGGGAATTATAGACCAGTTAGCCTGACATCGGTGATGGGGAAGATGCTGGAGTCAATTATTAAAGATGTAATAGCCGTGCATTTGGATAGCAGTAACAGGATCGATCCAAGTCAGCATGGATTTACGAAGGGGAAATCTTGCTTGACTAATCTTCCAGAATTTTTTGAGGATGTAACAAGTAAAATGGATATGGGAGAGCCAGTGGATGTACTGTATCTGGACTTTCAGAAAGCCTTTGATGAGGTCCCACACAGGAGATTAGTTAGCAAAACTAGAACATGGTATTGGGGGTAGAGTACTGGCATGGATAGAAAATTGGTTGGCAGGCAGGAAACAGAGAATAGGAATTAACAGGTCCCTTTCAGAATGGCAGGCAGTGACTTGTGGGGTGCCGCAAGGCTCGGTGCTGGGACCCTAGCTATTTACAATATATATTAATGATTTAGGTGAAGGAACATTAGCAAATTTGCAGATAATACAAAGCTGGGTGGCAGTGTGAACTGTGATGAGGGATCCAGGGTGACTCAGACAGGCTGGGTGAGTGGGCAGATACATGGCAGATGCAGTATAATGTGGATAAATGTGAAGTTATCCACTTTGGTGGCAAGAAGAAGAAGGCAGATTATTATCTGAATCGCGTCAGATAAGGAAATGGGGAAATGCAATGAAACCTGGGTGTCCTTGTACATCAGTCACTGAAAGTAAGCATGTGGGCGCAGCAGGCAGTAAAGAAAGCTAATGGCATTTTGACCTTCATAACGAGAGGATTTGAGTATAGGAGCAAATAGGTATTTCTGCTGTTGTACAGGGCCCTGGTGAGACCAAATCTGGAGTATTGTGTGTAGTTTTGGTCTCGTAATTTGAGGAAGGACATTCTTGCTATTGAGGGAGTGCAGCGTAGGTTCACAAGGTTAATTCCCGGGATGGCGGGACTGTCATATGATGAATGAATGGAACGACTGGGCTTGTATTCACTGGAATTTAAGATGAGAGGGGATCTAATAGAAACATATAAAATTATTAAGGGATTGAACACGCTAGATGCAGGAAACATGTTCCCGATGTTGGGGGAGTCCAGAACCAGGGGCCACAGTTTAAGAATAAGGGGGAGGCCATTTAGAACTGAGATGAGGAAAAACATTTTCACCCAGAGGTTTGTGAATTTGTGGAATTCTCTGCCTCAGAAGGCTGTGAAGGCTGATTCACTGAATGCATTCAAAAGAGGGTTAGATCGAGCTCTTAAGGCTAGCGGAATCGAGGGATATGGGGAGAAGGCAGGAACGGGGTACTGATTGTGAATGATTAGCCATGATCACATTGAATGGCGGTGCTGGCTTGAAGGGCTGAATGGCCTACTCCTGCACCTATTTTCTATGTATCTATGTAAGGTTACTGTCAGGACTTATTGAGTCCTCTTGCCCAATTAAGTAGCTTTGGACTTTGGCGAAGCATACATCAGGTGGTATAAAGCCCGACTTGCTCATGAGAGAGCTGTGCAAAGTCCACTCCTTCAAAAGGAGGAACAAGATGGTGGGTAATGACCTGAAGACGCAGGTTTTGAGTGAGACAAATCCACCAGTGTTGGTGAAGACACAACTCCTTCACTTGTCTGTTTAAGTGGGCCACTTTATTGTCATGAGAAACATTCAGATTTGGTAATTTCAAGGTGCAGGGAAGAGGTAAATGTTGGTTCACTCCAGCTGAATACTTAGGCTGGCTCTGGATTAAAAGAAATGTATTTTGTATCGAATATCCAGGCTATGAACTGCACTACCCTGGTACATTTTCCTGAAATTTGTCTGCTTGCATCTGACCTTTTCACACCTTACATTCACACTTCACACTTACATTATTTTTGTACCCTTCCTTATCTCTTGTTTCCCTCTCCCCTGACTGTCTGAAGAAGGATCTCGACCTGAAACGTCACCCATTCATTCCTTCTCTGAGAGATGTTGCCTGTCTCATTGAGTTACACAAATATTTTGTGTCTATCTTTGGTGTAAACATAGAAACATAGAAATTAGGTGCAGGAGTAGGCCATTCGGCCCTTCGAGCCTGCACCGCCATTCAATATGATCATGGCTGATCATCCAACTCAGTATCCCGTACCTGCCTTCTCTCCATACCCTCTGATCCCCTTAGCCACAAGGGCCACATCTAACTCCCTCTTAAGCCAATGAACTGGCCTCGACTACCCTCTGTGGCAGAGAGTTCCAGAGATTCACCACTCTCTGTGTGAAAAAAGTTCTTCTCATCTCGGTTTTAAAGGATTTCCCCCCTTATCTTTAAGCTGTGACCCCTTGTCCTGGACTTCCCCAACATCGGGAGCAATCTTCCTGCATCTAGCCTGTCCAACCCCTTAAGAATTTTGTAAGTTTCTATAAGATCCCCTATCAATCTACTAAATTCTAGAGAGTATAAACCAAGTCTATCCAGTCTTTCTTCATAAGACAGTCCTGACATCCCAGGAATCAGTCTGGTGAACCTTCTCTGCACTCCCTCTATGGCAATAATGTCCTTCCTCAGATTTGGAGACCAAAACTTTACGCAATACTCCAGCACCAGTTCTAGAACTCCAGTTCCTTCCAACCCTTGTAATCCTTGTTTGACTGGGATTGCTCTCTGAAAGGCACAAAAGGGTGCGAAAGGATATAATGGGAGTTTATTTGATGTTACAAAGTATTCTACAGCAATAAAACCTTCTGCAGTGTAATATAGGAAACGCAGTGGCCATTTTTTAACACTGTAAGACTGCAGAAACAGCAATATGTGATAATGGCTGGTAATCTATTTTAGTGATACTAGCAGAAGCCTGTATACAGTATGTTGATCAGGGCACTGAGGAGAATAGTTTTACTCCTTGTAAAGGGGCAGGCTGGCTGGCCTTGGTTTAACCTGGCCTCGGAAATTTAGGATTGCAGTGCAGCATCCCCTTCTGTATTGGTACCATCTGTTGTGGTTTCAATTGTGTGCTCTAAATCGTTTTCATATGGTTTCTGGCCGGGGAGATCCCAGCTGTCTGTAGTTGGAACCAGTTCCTGCTTTCTTCCAACTGTTAAGTGTTTGAATGTGTTTTATGATGCTGGGGATTGTTGCCTGCTGTCGATTTTCTGCTGACCTACGTTGATTTGGCCTTTAAATCCTTTGGCTTAAGTGTACTCTGTTTCTGCAACCTACTCCATCCTGTGAATCCTCTCAAAACTCTGCACTTCTCCAATTCTAGGCTCTTGTCTTTCCTTTGTCTAAACCGCCCTCCCAATGATGTTGCCTTGCGTCGGTTTTGCCCAACTCCTGTAATTAACTTGAGCTTCCTATTGGGATCATGCCCATCACAACCATCAGTCTTCAGGCAATTTGATTTGCCCCAAGTAATGCTTGGAAATACTGAGAGCACTGGATGCAGCAAAGGTCCAGGCAGCATCCCAACTGTTGTACTGCTGTCCTGAGCTCCAGAACTAGTTTCACCTCTGACCAAACTGTTCCACTAGAGTTATAACACGGATATCTCCCCAACAATGGATAATAGCCTAAAAAGACACAAAATGCTGGAGTAACTCAGTGGATCAGACAGCATCTATGAATTACATGGATAGGTGACGTTTTAGGTCAGGACCCTTCTTCTAAACAGATAATTTGCCTCGGTAAAGTGTCCCATGTACGAAGAGCAGGAAAAATCGAATTTGTCCAATTCCAATATTTATCTAATTAAATGAAGCTGCCGTCAAAGATGCTTTCAAGCAAATGTTACTCACCAGCATTTTGCACATCGTTACTCAGCTTGGATTTTGCCACTGTTATTTAGCTCCAGACCCCTTCGCAGGTTTGATCCAAAGATGGATCATGGGTTGGAGTTCCAATGGTAAAGTGAGAATGGTTGCCCCTTTCATTCAAGGCAGTATTTGCCCGAGAATGGCATCATGTATCCTGGTAAAGCCATTGGGTATCAGGAGGGATCATTCAGCTGTTGGCGTCGTACATTGTTCAAAGGTGGATGGTTGTGGATGAGAGAGAACAATCATCCCAAGACCAAGAGCACACCTGCAGTGACCTCTCCTTCCATCATGAGGGAAGATGTGGGAATTCTTGCGATGATTCGGATGCTCAATGCCATTTGCATCTCCTCAGCAAATGAAGCAGAGTATTCCTGAATGCAGCAATATCTAGACAACATTCTTGTTGAGCTGGTAAGTGTCAAGTAAGGTTTCCACCACAAAAATGTCAGACAGTGACCATCTCCAAGAATAATCCTGTGCCTACAACAGTGGATCAGAAGCTGGTTCTCCTGCTTTGTCCCTGACTAATTTCCTGACATCCCAAGGCTTTCCATTATCTCCAGAACACAAGCCATGAGTTTAATGGAACATGCTCCACTTACCTGGTGAATGCAGCTCCAACTACAATTGAAACTCAACACCATACAGGATTAATGTACCAGCTGATTGAAGCCATCTCTCAAATACCTATTCCCTCCATTGCCATGGAATAGCTGGAGTGTGTACCACCTCCTGCAGGATCCTGTCATGAAGCTTGACGCAATTCAGAGGAAGTTATTCTGGCCTGGAAGGATCAGGAGGCTGCAGTCCTTGTGCGGCCAAACTCAAGACCCGGACCAGCTGATTGCAGCTTCAAGGGGAGCCAGGCGAGCCTTTCTCCCCATGGCCAAACAAAGACCTGGCGGATCGCTGATTCAGAGGGAGCCCACTGATCGTTTTGTCTGGCAGCCTGGAAGGGGAAGCCCGCTGTGCTGGTCCCTGCTCATCTGCCGAAGACCAGGAGGATGGAACTGATGATGATGATGGCTGAGGAGTGAGATCAGTCGGAGAGGAGTGGGAACCAGGGTCTGGCCTACTAGGCCCTTGTGGTCCGCTATGGGAGGCTCCCCCAGGGAACAAAGGTGGACGGGCAAGGAGAGGGATGTGGTATCCAAGGGAAGAGATGGCTGGGGGCCCACAACAGGCTGGGACTTGCCTGGAACAGGCACAGCTCATAAGAACTGGAGCGTGGACTTTGAAAATGACATCAAAACATGCCTCTTTCATGTGGGCTCAGTAGACTATTTCTTTACACTTGATAATTGAGAATTGGGGTATTGAAATACTCTACTGGACTGTTTGCAAGTAAAAAAGAATTTCACTGCGTTCACACTTCACACATGTGACAGTAAAAGCACCATTGACCATTGCTTGATGGCAGTCTGTTACTCCCAACTCGGAGGATATACCATCAACAGAGTGCTCAGCCCACTCTTTTACCATCTCCTCAAACTGTGGCATCCACCACCGAGAGACAATGGTAGGGGGCACATGGGACCACCACCAGGTCTTGCACCATTCTGACGTACCTTGAACAGAAGGTCTGCGATGGTTTAGGAAGATAGCTCATTCATTATCTTCTTGAGGACAATCTGGGATGGGCAACGGATGCTGTTTGTCAGATCCAAGAAAAATAAATACATTAAAAAAATAAATTGGTGCCTTTCGGCCATTTGTCCCCTCTGGTCTGCTCTTTTGCCATCTACCCCACTGTTAGTTCATGGTGCTCCCGAGTGATGCCTTGAGATGCATCACCACATTGAAAAGCACTAGGTAAAATGTATTGAGCAAAACACAAACTGCTTACACAGTATAAGCTGCAATACTCTGTGAAGCATTATTCTCATATCTCTCTTAATAAAAACATGCTGCGATGGAAATGGATGGATAACGTTTTGGACTGGGACACTTATTTATACAACCCCGAGTTGGGACGTTTCTTCAGATTCAGAGGCTGAGGAAGGGTCCCGACCCAAATGTTGCCTGTTCATTTACAGAGAGGTTGAGAAGGTGTTTCTTCCCAGAGGCCATTCTCAAACTCCTATCTCACCAGGGACTAACTTTTACTGAACCACTCTACTGCTTTTTTTTTTTAATTTGCTGTTTTTCCCCCTTTTCCCTTCGCCCACAATATTTAATATGGAAAAGAATATGTGATTCTGTTACATTCTGTTTGTAGTTTGTTTGGTTGTTTGTTTGTTTGTCTTTTTGCACAAAGTCCGCGAGCATGGCCACTTTTCATTTCACTGCACATCTCGTATGTGTGCAGTGCATTCGGAAAGTATTCAGACTCCTTCACTTTTTCCACATTTTGTTACGTTACAGCCTTATTCTAAAATGGATTAATTTCATTTTTTTTATCAGCAATCTACACACAGTAGCCCACAATAATAAAGCGAAAACAAGTGTTTAGAAATTTTTGCAAAATAATTAAAAATAAATAACTGAAATATCACATTTACATAAGTATTCAGACCCTTTACTCAGTACTTTATTGAGGCACCTTTGGCAGTGATTACAACCTCAAGTCTTCTTGGGTATGACGCTACAAGTTTGGCACACCTGTATTTGGGTAATTTCTCCCATTCTTCTCTGCAGATCCGCTCAAGCTCTGTCAGGTTGGATGAGGAGTGTTGATACACAGCTATTTTCAGGTCTCTCCAGAGATATTCGGTCGGGCTCTGGCTGGGCCCCTTACGGACATTCACAGGCTTGTCACAAAGCCACTCTTGCATTGTCTTGGCTGTGTGCATAGGGTCGTTGTCTTGTTGGAAGGTGAACCTCCGCCCCAGTCTGGGGTCCTGAACGCTCTGGAGCAGGTTTTCATCAAGGATCTCTCTGTACTTTGCTCCGTTCATCTTTCCCTCGATCCTGACTAGTCTCCCAGTTCCTGCCGCTGAAAGAAATTCCCACAGCATGATGCTGCTACCACCATGCGTCACTGTAGGTATGGTATCGGCCAGTTGTTGAGTGGTGCCTGGTTTCCTCCAGACATTACACTTGGCATTCGGGCCAAATGGTTCAATCTTGGTTTCATCAGGCCAGGGAATCTTGTTTAGGTGCCTTTTGACAAACTCCAAGCGGGCTGTCATGTGCCTTTAACTGAGGAGTGGCTTCTCTCTGGCCACTCTACAATAAAGGCCTGATCGGTGGAGTGCTTCAAATATAGTTGTCCTTCTGGAAGTTTTCCCCCATCTCCACAGAGGAACTCTCGAGCTCTGTCAGAGTGACCATCGGTTCTTGGTCACCTCCCTGACCAAGGCCCTTCTCCCACGATTGCTCAGTTTGGCCGGGCGGCCAGCTCTATGAAGAGTCCTGGTGGTTTCAAAGTTCTATTGAAGAATGACGGAGGCCACTGTGCTCTTTGGGACCTGCGCTGCTGCAAAAAATGTTTTATACCCTTCCTCAGATCTGTGTCTCAACACAATCCTGTATCGGAGGTCTACAGACAATTCCTTCGTCTTCATGGCTTGTTTTTTGCTCTGACATACACTGTCAACTGTAGACAGGTGTGTGCCTTTCCAAATCTTGTACAATGGATTTAATTTACCACGTGGTCTCCAGTGAAGTTGTAGAAACATCTCAAGGATAATCAATGGAAACAGGATGCACCGAAGCTCAATTTTGAGAGTCACAGCCAAGGGTCTGAATACTTACGTAAATGTGATATTTCAGTTATTTATTTTTAATTATTTTGCAAAAATTACCAAACACCTGTTTTCGCTTTTATATTATGAGGTATTGTGCGTAGATTGATGATTAAAAAAATGAATAATCAATTTTAGAATAAGGCTGTAATGTAACAAAATGTGGAAAAAGTGAAGGGGTCTGAATACTTTCTCAATGCACTGTATGTGACGAATAAACTTGACTTGACTACTCCACACATGCTGTCAAACCCGCTGAGTTCCTCCAGCACTCTTTGTTTTGCTCAAGATTCCAGTATCTGCAATTCCTTGTGTCTCCATGTAAAATACATTGTCTGGTTTAAAAATGTCCTTTTAGATAATTCATACGGGCCTCTCCGTGGCACCAGTCCAGCATGTTTTTATTCAGAGAGATATGAGAATAATGCTTCACAGAGTATTGCAGCTTATACTGAATGCGCAAGCTGTTCAACATTTGCACAAAATGTTCTTCTTCCTACTCATTTTTTCTGCCACCATCTGCTCACTTCCTGCACCCCCCCCCCCCAAAGAAAACTTCTCTGCCTTAAATAACACCCTTAGGAAAGAATCTTGAGAACCAAAATCCGTGGACAGCTGTGAACTTTAAATTCGTAACCCTCGCATCACCTCTAGCCATTTGCTTTTACACAGAATACTGCCATGAGTTACAAATGTTTTCAGATCATTTCTGAACCGAATCCCACAAAAAGATATATACTGTAGATATCTTATTTCCAACTTGTTTATACCTTTTTCCCACGGAAGTTGACTTATTTACAACTTGTTTGTACTTTTTATTCACAGAACAACCTAATAAATGTAAAGGACAGCACTGTGGTGCAGTGGGAGCTCTGCTGTCCCACGGCGCCAGAGACCTGGGTTTGATCCTGTCCTTGGGTGCTGTCTGTGTGGAATTTCCCTGTGACCACATTTGGTTTCCTCCGGGTGTTCCGGTTTACTCCCACATCAAAAAGATGTGCAGGTTAATTGACCTCAGTAAATTGCCTCTAGTGTGTAGGCAGTGGATGCGATAACATGGAACTAGTGCGAACGGGTGATCGATAATTGGCGTGGACTCGGTCAGCCGAAGGACCCATTTCTGTGCTGTATCTCAAGATTAAACAAAAGTAAACAACAATGTGTATGTGTGTGTAAATGTGTTGGGGCACTTTACAAAAGGATAAACTGAAAAGGTTTGGTTGTGAATATCTTCTAACATCAGGATGTCCCATTAAACAACCAATGAAGACGTATTGAAATTTGTGGACAGCAATCGTAGGTAGCCATGCGCTAAGTGACCAGGTAAATCTATTCGGTTGTAGCTTAATGGATACATATTGGCCATGACACTGGGCTTAACCGTGCTACCCTCTGGAATGGTTCCACAGGGAGCAGGTAAGCTTCGGCGTAAGATCCCATTTGAAAGATGGCATCTTTGACT
The DNA here is from genome assembly GCF_028641065.1 of Leucoraja erinaceus. NCBI lineage: Eukaryota > Metazoa > Chordata > Chondrichthyes > Rajiformes > Rajidae > Leucoraja > Leucoraja erinaceus. The sequence continues at coordinate 18,886,754 of NC_073381.1, read as the reverse complement.
GGGTGACAATCCCTTTGTTCTGCAGCAACATGAATTAGTACATTCAATCTTTGAAGTAGGACTTGTATGTGATTCCATCCTATTCAGGTCAGAGAATCGTCAAAGCTTTTTGTTGTAGATTCCTGTTTGTGTATTGATATATTAATGAGGTTTTTTGTTTTTTTTATGTTGTTAGAGAAACACCTTCCAAGTAGTTTTGGCTTCTGATGAATCCAGTTCCTACGCTGTTCTTCTGTACCCTGAAGGTGGTTTGCAGTTTTACAGCACGCAACCCAAAACGCTTAATAACATTGGCTTGGAGCTACCAGCTCGAGTGGGCTTTAGCAGTGGAGAAAGGAGTTTCATTCTCTTTACCCTGGAGGGCTCATCCTATGCTGTGACATCTGGCAGCGAAGAATCTGTTCAAAACCTTCACCAGTAAGCATAATTACTATTTCCTAATCTGAAACGTATCCGTTGATCTTTCTGATTAAATATTTGGAAAGGGAAAGCATCAGCAGGGAAAATGATAACTATTCTGTAACTTCTAAAGAGCTAGTGCGGGGTTATTGGGTGATGGGTCTGTAGTTATATTCAATATTTTTAGCTTGTGCTTTTTCTTTACTTATAAATGATGCTGTTAAATGATGAAGTAGAAATGTTCCTGTTCCTATTTGTGAAGTTTGCTGAACATTATTTAAATCTTAAAAAAAAGATGTAACTCGGCTGGTCAGGTGGTTTTGGAACGTTTTGGGTTTGGACCTTTCTTCAGTCTGATTGTGCTGGGGAAGGGAGAAATCAGGAAGATTGTGGGGCAAGGACAAAGCCCGACAAGTAACAGGTGGGTGGGGGGGGGGGGGGAGGTTTTAATAGGCAGATATGTTGGACAGAGACAAGGTCATTAAGTGTAAGATAAGGATCGAAAAGGTGTGACGTGGAGGCGGAGGAAGGAACATAGATAGAAGGAGATGTGAGGGAGGAAGAAGGGGTGAATGTGTGTGAATTATTTAAATCTTGTTTGCTGTCTAGCATATAAGGGTAATGAGACGCTGGCTGGGGCTGGAAGCAGATGATAAAGGATGAATCCAACTGAGGTGTTATATCACTATTTTAAAGATACATTTTATTCCGAATAAATATATATACAAAATATATTTAAAAAATTCTTAGTGCCTATAAATTCAATATTGCTGATATTGTACCCAGTAGTGCTGACACTTCTGGTTTCCTTTCAACATCACACCACTGGCACTCATCTGCCCTCCTGGGTTAATGTCACTCCCTTGTTTGAGGGGTGTTCCCACTGGACTCCAGCTGAGGTGTAAATGATGTTTAAAAGATGAGGGAGATGGAAAAACTTATCCTTCAGGTGTGGAATCCCAGAATGAGGGGGGTATTGCCTTAAAATTAGGCTGATATTTGGAATCGCTTCACACTGGAAATATGGGATACTTTTCCCCCATGAAACTATTGAGGCTTGGGTTGGGCTGGGGAGGGTGCAAGCAATGTACGGCGAGAGACAAAACTGAGAATTTTTCTTAGCAAAGGACATTATCTGCTGGAAGACCAGGTAGTCATGACGGAGCACTCCCTTTTCTGATTGAACGATAGAATAGGCTTGAGGGGTCATAGGTCTCATTATATTTACTATTTATACTAGACCACATTTTTTGTGTAATAAACCTTTCCAACAGAATTCCTGCATATCCTGTGCATGTTTGTTTATATTGGCAATTTTCCATGGGTTAGCTAAGCTTGTGAATATGGATAGCTATTGTTATGTAATGTATATGCAGCTGTGATGCATAGAAAAGATACAGCCATGCTGCCCAGCTGCTTAATTCATTATTTCAATAGGAATTGTATGTTTCCCACAGGGACATTTCCAAGGATGTTTGTGTGATCCTGCAAAATGTATGATAAGATTGAGTAATAATACTATCTATAGTATAATAGATTACGCTTTTTTTGCTGATAGTTGACCGTTCCAAATTTGCAGAAAAGCGAACACTTGTGAATGTGTTGGGGTAAAGACTAAAATTATATTGTAAGGACATTTGTACATTGTTTTAAAGTTGAGTACAATTTTTGATGCTTTTCTTGTGGGTGAATATACTGGATAGAGAAAATCTTGTTACTGCATTGATATCACTAATTGGAAGCTGTTCCAAGTTTCTTTTCGCTACAAATAGGAGATATTTTCTTCAAATCTCTGCTTCCTGCTATTAAAACCATTTCCTCTACCCTGAAAGCGGTTGTAAATCCGTTGTTTAAAAAAAAAACCCACTAATTAGCTTCAAGTTTGTGATTCAGCGGTATTGCAATTGTGGGTTTCCATAGATTTCTGATAACTACCATCAGAAGCTGGTTCAACCGCAAAGATGATAATTGACTTGGGTCTCATATTTGTTGAGCTGTCCACAGCCACCACTATTATACATCTTTTAGCAAACACCAGCAAAATACCACGATGAAAGAAGAGATGAAGGTCAAATGGAAACCACGATATTGTAGGCTGGAGGGTGAAACAGTGGTGCAGCTGGTACAGCTGCTGCCTCACAGTGCCAGAGACCTGGTTTGATCCTGGCCTCAGGTGCTGTCCATGTGGAATTTCCAAGTTCTCTTGCAGCTGTGTGGGCTTCCTCTGGGTGCTCCAGTTTCGTCCCGTATCCCAAAGACGTGAGGTTCAGTAGGATTATTGGCCTCTAAAATTGTCCCCGATGTGTTCGGAGTGGATGAGAAAGTGGGATAACAGAACTAGTGTAAACGGGTAATCTATGGTTAGCGTGGATTTGGTGGGCCTGCTTCCATGATGTATCTCTAATCTAATCTAAACTAAACAATACTACATAGAGAATAAAATCCAGGATGTAAAAATTGAATATGAAGAGGTTGGAAATGAAAATAAAATAAAATATAAATATCTAACAGAAATATCATATCTGAGAGAAAACCACCAAGAAATGCACAAACTAATGAATAACAGCAACATGGTGGAAGTATTGATTGATTTTGCTTCTGTACTTACCACAATGTGTAAAAAGGTGGTCATGACATTCAAAAATGAAATCATGAAAGATATAGACATTTAGTGAGGTGGGGTGAGAGAGATAACTAATATGCAAATCTGCATACATTACCTCATTTGGATGCATGTATTGAAAGTTAGGGAAAAGAACACAGTGGGGAATATTGTCAGGGCTAGTTAGTTAGCAAATGTGATTGTTGTATCTAACAAAGCAGGCAGAGCAAACTCGGGTAACCATTGGTCAATCAGGTTAACATTGGTGGTTGGAGAGATGATAGAAACATAGAAACTAGGTGCAGGAGTAGGCCATTCGGCCCTTTGAGCCTGCACCACCATTCAATATGATCATGGCTGATCATCCAACTCAGTATCCCGTACCTGGCTTCTCTCCATACCCTCTGATCCCTTTAGCCACAAGGGCCACATCTAACTCCCTCTTAAATATAGCCAATGAACTGGCCTCAACTACCTTCTGTGGCAGAATTCCAGAGATTCACCACTCTCTGTGTGGAAAATGTTTTTCTCATCTCGGTCCTAAAAGATTTCCCCCCTTATCCTTAAACTGTGACTCCTTGTTCTGGACTTCCCCAACATCGGGAACAATCTTCCTGCATCTAGCCTGTCCAACCCCTTAAGAATTTTGTATGTTTCTATAAGATCCCCTCTCAATCTTCTAAACTCAAGCGAGTACAAGGCGAGTCTATCCAGTCTTTCTTCATATGAAAGTCCTGACATCCCATGATAGCTTCTTTAAACAGAGATGTAATAGAAAAATATAATGAGACCAGTCGCTTTGTTTCAAAAGGAAAGGTATTGCTTCACTGATCTTCGTCAGTTCTTTAAAGAATAGGGTAGGCTGGTGTATTAGGCCAAATGTAGTTAGACATCCATAGGACATAACTAAGAACAGCACGGAGAAGCGAGGAACTGTAGATGTTGGTTCGCAAGAAAGGACACATAGTGCTGGTGTAACTCAGCGGCAAGTTACTGCAGTGCTTTGTGTTATAGCTTGGAGAATCAGAGTAATGCAACTGATGTGGAGTTGATTACAAAGCAGGATCCATTGGGTGGGGGGTAGGGGGTGTTAAGCATGGCTACTCAGACTGATGAAAGGTAGCAAGTGTTGTTCACACATGGAATGCAGCTAGGACCACCTACGTTCACTGTTCACATTATTGATTAGGATTTGTGAATTGGAAGTAGCATTAGCTGTGTTTATGCATGCAGCAGAGAAAATTGCTCAAATGCAAAAAAAAAAGTAGCAATTGCATTTGTAAAACTTGGCCTTTAACTTGTATCTCCCAAGCCCTGACAGACACTTCTTACCAGTTGATATCTGGGGTGGTGTCAACAGGAAAAGGAGGAGGCAATAATGGGAGAAGGAAGTGGTCCCGTCCCCATTGTAGAAGTGTACCCGCTTCTTAACTTCTTGGCTTAACGTGATTATTTCTCATGTAATTTTAGCCGAGCGTCTGAGCGCATGTCATGTACACTTTCACAGCAATTATTTTAATTGTGTGAGAACTACTCTTTCATGTAAACATTGCGAATCTAAAATAATTAAACTTCATTAGAAAGAAAGATTAAAAGATTGTATTAAATTCCGGTCAAAACCCAGAACCTGAGACTGGGCTTTTCCCAGATAGCAGTTTTGAAGGCAGTTGTGCCATCTGAAGCAGGACGTACTGTTACTAAGATAACATTTGATACTACATTGCAATGTATGAATATTGATGAGAATATTCGGGGAAACAATAATAATGTACCAGCACCAACAATTAGTAGGTTATTTCAATATGCAATTTGGAAGAAAGAATAAGTAGACCACCTACTGATTGGATTAAATGAATTTTTTTTTTTTCCCACTCTCAAAGATTGCCTGGCATACTTAAATTTTAGTTTGTTGGAAGCATGCCCCATAATCGGCTTGTACTCGCTAGAATTTAGAAGATTGAGGGGGGATCTTATAGAAACTTGCAAAATTCTTAAGGGGTTGGACAGGCTAGATGCAGGAAGATTGTTCCCGATGTTGGGGAAGTCCAGAACAAGGAGTCACAGTTTAAGGATAAGGGGGAAAATCTTTTAGGACCGAGATGAGAAAAACATTTTTCACACAGAGAGTGGTGAATCAGTGGAATTCTCTGCCACAGAAGGTAGTTGAGGCCTTCATTGGCTATATTTAAGAGGGTTAGGTGTGGCCCTTGTGGCTAAAGGGATCAGGGGATATGCAGAGAAGCCAGGTATGGGATACTGAGTTGGGTGATCAGCCATGATCATATTGAATGGCGGTGCAGGCTCAAAGGGCCGAATGGCCTCCTCCTGCACCTATTTTCTATGTTTCTATAATGGATTTTGAAGAAAAAAATGTCAGTTGGTGTGAGAAGAAAAATAATCATAGGGAGACAGGTGGAGAGGCAGCACAAGGTCCTTGCTTAGGGGGAAGGAGTTGACTGGTCAACATCTGTGCTCTGTATTTCTAATACTAGAAACATAAAGGGTAAGACTACAACATGTAATTACTTTGACTGTTCTTCCCTTTAATATTAGTATTGTGCTTATGGTAATTAAACAGTTTACTGGAAAACAACCAATAATGCTGTTTTTAATTGAGCAATTGATTTTTTTATTGTCCTCTAGCTAGTTTGGGTTAATATGTTGCTTGCTTCTTTCAAAGTTAAAAACAAAATGTGCTTTGTTTCTATTAAGTTTGCCCAAAATTTGTATCCATAGAGATGATAATTCTGGAGAACGAGGAGTTTGGATCTTCCATCTGGGGAGTTACTCTAACCACACCATCCTACCTGCCAGTGGTGGCACACTACGTCTCGATGACCCCGTCCCAAACACTTTTAGTACTCATTCAACTATGGACCACCAGAATTCTTTTCTGGATATAATTGAGAATGGCGCAGACCTGAATTATGATTCCACTGAAGAAGAACAGAAAGTCAAAACCATGGTAGCCTACAAGCCCACGTCGGAGCAGAATCCAGAAGAGTCTCACATTGTGGACCAAGTTCCAGTTGTGGCCGTGAACCCTGTCCAATACCGCCGTCCACAATATCCCCATCATAGTGTTCTGTTGGATACAGATTTGGATCTGGAAGTGACTGGAAATGGTATGAGAATATTGGCAAGAGTTCCATTAATTAATTTTACAAACATTTCAAGATCCTTTGTTAGACAACTGTATTTGTTGTAATTGGCAATTAGGTGAGTTTATGGCATTTGCCAATGTTAGTGTGTAAAACAAAGTATTGCACCTTGTGATAAATGAGTGAGATCAGTAGTGGACTGGGTCTAAAAATATTGGTTGCCAGGAGACAAAGGGGGCCCACTTAATGTAGGGGGGCCACTTCACCAGGGGCCCAAGCTGACACCCTGGTCAGTCCGCCACTGAGTGAGATATTGTGAGATTACATTTCGGCTCACGGCCCTTCAGGCTGCAGTAGGTTCCCGACCCAAAATGTTGCCTGCCCATTTCCCTCCACAGATGCTGCCTGTCCCATTGCGTTCTTAGAAACATAGGAAATAGGTGCAGGAGTAGGCCATTCGGCCCTTCGAGCCTGCACCGCCATTCAATATGATTATGGCTGATCATCCAACTCAGTATCCTGTACCTGCCTTCTCTCCATACCTCCTGATCCCTTTAGCCACAAGGGCCACATCTAACTCCCTCTTAAATATAGCCAATGAACTGGCCTCAACTACCTTCTGTGGCAGAGAGTTCGAGAGATTCACCACTCTCTGTGTAAAAAATGTTTTTCTCATCTCGGTCCTATTTCTTTGATTTTTGCTCAAGATTCCAGCATCTGCAGCCTCTTGTGTCTCCTCCTGGTTCTCCATTAACATTGCAAGAAACAAAAACAAATGCTCTGATCCATCCTATTGCATAAAATAAGTTGTTAGGGCAAACAATTCATAGCAGGACCTTTTAAATTAGATTGTTCTAATTCCTGACTTAAAATTCAACATCTATGTCCAGAAGAGCCGTAGTGAAACTGGAATCCTGCAATACTTGTTAAAGGGGTTTTAAATGTTAAGAGTATTGGGACAAGATTTCCCAATTAGAGTCATGTTGCTCTCGAGAACTTCATTCAGCAGTGGTTGGTGGTGACTGGAAGTTGAATTGTCTGGAAAGTTCAGCCACTGTAACAAGTTGAATCCTTTGAGGGTTGCACAGTGAGGCAGCGGGAGTTGCTGCCTTTACAACGCCAGAGACCTGTTCGATCTAGTCTATGGGTTCCATGTAAGGAGTTTGTACATTCTCTCCTGTGACCTGCGTGGGTTTTCACCGGGATCTCCAGCTTTCTCCCACACTCCAAAGACATACAGGTTTGAAGGCTTGGTAAAATTGTAAATTATTCCCAGCGTGTATATCTCTAAAGCTTCTCTTTCCATTTCTGCCAGTTTTTACGTACAATACAGAGAGGCAGCTGAGGTGCAGCAACAATCATCACGTCTGCTCCGCTCATGGCCAATGCAGAGACCACGCTGCGGGCTTCTGTTGCCGTTGCAATCCTGGCTATTATGGCAATGGCAAACAGTGCGTCTCAGAGGGTGAGTATTCTCACATTACTTCCTCCAACTGGATCTCTGTGCAGGGTGGGGAACGGTCATTTTGTTTGATTTATGACTTAATCCGAGAGGTGCTGGTTCATTATTTTGAAATTAGGAAGATTATTACAAGGTGATATCTTGGTTGAGAACTCAATTCACACTTGAGAACCCAAGACAGGCTGACACAGGGTGTCTGATTATAATGGAATATGGCATCCATATTTAACCTTGCTAAACAAAATCATCATTTTTAGTCTTAAATTCTATTTGTCTCCAGACGTTCTTTTGTGGGAGGGATTTGAATCTAATCTTGCATGATATGATGTCCACCGTGCATGTTCCAACAAGGATCATAGGACAATATAGGGTCATAGAGTCTTACAGCATCAACCTTCCGCCCAACTTGCCCACGCCCACGCTGACCAACATGCCTCATCTACACTAATCTCAGCTGGCCTCGTTTGGCCCATGTCCCGCTAAACCTATCCTATCCTCTGCTTCCTTCCGTGAAGCCAATTTTCCATCCATTCAGCTATCTCTCCTTGGATCACATGCGATCTAAGATTGGGAGGAGAATGCTCTGGATTACAATGTTGCTGCCATTTTTTCCCCCCCATCACTGCAGCCCCCTCCCCACTACCTAATATAGATTCATTTGCACCAGGCCATAAGCTGTTTCCCTTCACACACCCGCTGATGATAATTTAACCATCGGAATCATTTAAAAATAAATCTCCTTTAAGTTCTTCAGTCAAATAAATTCAAGAGCATGGTGTCCTACAGATTCCTTTTTGTTTTGCATTATCAGGGACCCCACAGCGTGTGAACGGGAAGGTGAATGGAAAGATCTTTGTGGGAACCAACCCGGTGCCTGTCCAGTTTGAGGACATCGACCTTCATTCGTATGTGGTGGTTAACGATGGGCGATCGTACACGGCAATAAGCAGAATCCCCGCAGCCGTGGGATGGTCGCTTTTACCACTGTCCTCAGTTGGAAGTATAATTGGATGGATGTTTGCTTTGGAGCAACCTGACTATGAAAATGGATTCAGTATTGTTGGTAAGTCGTTTCTGTAGCTGTAGATGTCTGTGAGAAATAATTTATTTTCATTGCACCACCATTGGCAACTGTGCCTTCAGCTCTCCAGGCTCAGGAATCTCCAACCTAAATATCTCTACCGCTACCGGCTCTTACTATTTACCATCTATATCATATCATATACCGATTAAAAGTCTGATCTTGTATGTCTGTGTATTTGTCCGTGTGTTTATTTGTTTGTGTGTGACAGAACTTTGAATTTAAAAACGACTGCCTTTCGCTGATGATGTCACAATGGGTCTGCTCCGCGCACCGTTCTTCCACGCACTGCGAGTGACGTCACCCACATCCCCTCCGCGGTTATTCAAAAGGCGCAGAATAAACGAGCAAGTCGGGGCCCTGTACTGGAGCCGCCGAGCTCTCGGTCCACGGGTCGTTGTCTCAGGTCGAACCCCGTCCGCGACCCCCTGCCCCCGACCCCCTCTCTCTCCCCTGCCCCTCCCCCCCGCCCCCCTCTCCCTGCCCCTCCCTGCCCCCCCTCCCCTGCCCTCTCCCTGCCTGCCCCCCCCCCCCCCTGCCCCCCCCCCCCCCGCCCCCTCCCCCTGCCCCCTCCCCCCCCCCCCCCCTTTGCCCCATCCCCCACGCCCCCTCCCCCCCCCCCCCCCCTCTCCCTGAGACGTTTGCTGCGCATTCAGACGCTGCACATGCCCGTCGAGGCGATGCGTACGGCGACGAGGCGGCTGAGGGCCGGCAGGCCGCTGCCGCGTGGAATTTTTGAACACGGTCAGCGATCAAAGTGGGACTGGCCCCGCGAGGCCGTACGGCTCAAGCGACCATGTTGGGTCGCGCTTGCCGCATGGAGTCGCATGCTCGTGGAACAGGCCCTTAACGCTACCTCTTATATCTCTATTATAACGCTACCTCTCATTAGTTACACTATAACGGTATGTGTTATAGCTACATTATAACATTGCCTCTTGTATTGTCTTTATATTCCTACCTTTTACTTCCACTATACTATAACATTACCTTATACCGGAGTTGCGTTATTATGCCACCCTCTTCTAGCTCCATTATAACGCTACCTGTAAGAGCTCCGTGTCAATTTTGCTTGATTTAACTCTTATGAACTGCCCCAGGATGCTTAACTACATTAAAAAACTGCTCAAGAATAGATTTTCTTTAGTTTTTGATTGTTGCGATATAATTTGGTTACCTAATTAGGTGTCTTGTGCATGAACAGGACTAAGTCAATTGGGCAGCACAGTGGTGCAGTTGGTAGAGACGCTGCCAGGAAAATAATGCAAAGGTTGTGAACTTTCGAAGAGGCCAGTCTGGAATTAGGCAGACGATAGACAATATATATGGTGGGGATGTATCCAACCTTGTCGGTGATCCAGATATCAATGATGAATTATAAGTTGGTGCAAGTTCAGGGAATGAGTTTAAAATACTCATTGATACCGATGTGTTTTGTTTAATCTGATGTCTATATTAATCCAAGTTCCTAATGTTGAATATTGGTGTATGTAGCAGATGTTCCCAGAGAAGTTACTGAATTAGGATGCAGATGTCAAATCACTTGATCGTTCAAATTGTGAAATCAGGAGTGTTTAAGTATTGTCCCTCTTGTTGTTTGCAACCCCAAGAGTGGATTAGCCAAACGGAAAGGAAATCTCAAACCGCAGCTGTGCAATTTACTTTCTACCCTCTTTGTACCTTGAGGCACAATTAGGAAAGGATGAGCTAGAAATTAAATTAACTACTGCCATAAAGTTCCGTTCTTTAGATAAGATTTTTACAAACTTTTATTCTTTCCTCTGGCAATCTTTGGATTGACTGTTTGAAATATGTAGATCTGTTCAGCACAGTTACCATACCAGAGCAATGAGATCCCCTTGTTCTACTTCCACTGTGATGCTGATTCAAGCTCCATATTGGCTATTAGAAGTCCTTCACTGTCTGGTACTCACCAACTCTGGAGCAGTTATGTGAGAAGGTGAAGCATAACTGGGTCTCTCCCTATATTGTTCACAGCCTCAGCAGTTCCCAGTTGACAGAGTCATGCAGCACAGAAACAGGCCCTTCAGCCCATCTCGTCCATGCCGACCAAGCTGCTCCACCTAAGCTAGTTCCACTTGCCTGTGTTTGGCCCATATCCTGCTAAACCTTTCCTATCTATGTACCTGTCCAAGTGTCTTTTAAATTTTGATAATGAACATTGGATTTGGAATGGGCCATTCTTCCCTTAGATTTGAGTGTTCACTTCAAAGACCATACCTTACCTGCATCCTAATTCCACACACTGTATCTTCCACAGATCCATATCCCATAACTGGAGTGGCAAAAATCAATAGCCGTCAGATTTAAAGTTAATTATTCTTATATTGTGGCGGATCATTTCCTGCCTTGTTTCCTTAACCCACAATATCTGTTCCTAATTTACAAAAAGATTGATGGATTTTTGTTATCATCTAACCCCCGGCGGACAAGAGTTCCAGATTTCTATTGCAGGCTGCAAAGAAGTTATTTATCAGTATTTAATAGCCTAGCTCCATTTTTCAGTCTCCTTTACTGGACCCTCACACTAGAGGAAATAATTTTCTTATCAGACCCTATCATCTTCATATTGCTTCAAAAATTAATTTGTGTGTAGTAACTACTTGATGTCTCTTGGAGATCAAATGGCCTGCCTGATCAGTGGTGGTGATAGCTATGCCCTTTGTGTGCCTCCTTCTACCCGTCTTTGTCTAACTGCTCAACAGTTATTTCCATTCCGCTTTTATCATTGCAATTTTAAAAGCATATTGAGCTTTCCCATTATATTCCTACCTATTCCATGCACCTCAACCTCTTTCGAGTTTCCACATTGTACAAGCATGAGAAATCAAGCTTCTTTGAATGTTCTTGTTTATGGCCCCTAGCTTGGATCCTGCTGTTAGTGGAGATATCATTATGATTATCCTGTGTTACTTAGTGAGGCCAGTTGCATGGACCACTCAGCTATGAACTCTTCATTTTGCCAAACAGGTTATGTGTGTATAGGTTTGGCCTTGTTTGAGGAAGGATGCAAGTACATTGTAAGCAGTTCACAAAAAGGTTTACTGGGCTGATACCAGGAATAGGCACATTGTCTTATGAAGAAAAGTTGAACAGATCAGTGGCGTATCTGTTGGAGTTAGACAGGGCTTGATACTAAATTGTTGAGAAAGAATGGATGAGAAGAGGACATTTCTCGTGTGGAAGACTCTCGAACTGGAGGTCTTAGTTAAAAAATATAGGGTGGCCTGTTTGAGGCGAGGCCATTTTTTCTGAGGTTGTTGGATCTTTGAAACTCAGTGGAGTCTGCAGGGAAAGGTATACATTTGATAAGCAAGGTGAAAGGTTACTGTGGTAGGAAGGAGTATGGAGTAGGAAGGAACTGCAGATGCTAGTTTACCCTGAAGATAGACACAAAGTGCTGGAATAAGTCAGTGGGTCAGGCAGCATCTATGGAGAAAAGGAATAGGTGACGTTTCAGGTCGAAACCAGAATATGAAGTTGAGGTTTCTATAAGATCAGCTAACACCTTATTGAATGACAGAGCAGGTTTGGGAAATTGAGTGGCCTACTCTTGCTCCCAATTTGTACCCCCTGAGAAAAGGTGTAAACCAAGTCCATGTTCACTGTGGTACTAACACACCTTGGAGGTACCTGCACAGGGGCCTCCACATTTTTGAAAGTGGGGGGGCTGAGCGATCACTGATCACTGGCCTTGGGGGTACCCGGTGAGGGAGTGGAGCAACCGAGTGTGGGGGATGGTGTGGGAGGGGGGCGCAGCTCCTCCCACCGTTGGGACTTTTTGAAATTTGTATTAAAATCATGTTTTAGTGCAATGTAGAAGCATGATTTCAATGTTTTTCATTATTTTTATGATGATGTAGGGCCTACATGAGAGATAGGAGCAGGTGATTATTATTTTTGTTATCGCTCGACCTCCAAAAACTGGGGGATAATAATACAGGCCATCCCCCACCTCAAAAACTGGGGGAATATATCCCCCATCATCCCCCCCCCCACCCCGATTGATGGATTGATGCCAGAGCCTTCCACGGTACAGAACATTTGACAAAAAAATATTTAAATGTGTTATAATTGCAAGTGCTATTTTTTTTTTTGAAGTTGGAAAAAGCGACAAGAAATTATCATAAAATTTCCTGATTTTGCAAAGTCATACAAATTGTGTTTTGCTCGGGGGGGAAAAAATCTGAGTATTTTGAAAGTATGCATTCTCCTTTTGACATATTTCATTTTGATTTGAATTTAGAATCATCAAACCATGACATTAATAAAGGGGGTATATGTTTGTGGAAACTTTATTTTTTTTAAAGTAATACTTTTGAGAAATTTAAAATGCATTAGAAATATAGATTTCAATGCACTGAGTCTCTTGCCCAGTGTAGGTGAATCAAGGACCAGAGGACACATTTAAGGTGAAGGGGAAAAGATTTCATAGGAATCTGAGGGGTAACCTTTTTCCACACAAAGGGTGGTGGGTGTATGGAACAAGCTGCCAGAGGTGGTAGTTGAGGCAGGGACTATCCCAACAGTTAGACTGAAACAAGGATAGGACAGGTTTGGAGGGATAGGGACCAAAAGCAGGTAGTGGAGCTGGGGCATGTTGGCGGGTGTGGGCAAGTTGCACCGAAGAGCCTGTTTTCACACTGTATAACTCTGTGTACATTATACCTCCACCATGCATGAATGCTTCAAAATCAAGTGGTCGAGTTTTATTGCCATATACTCAAGCATAGAAACATAGAAAATAGGTGCAGGATAGGCCATTTGGTCCTTCGAGCCAGCACTGCCATTCAATATGATCATGGCTGTTCATCTAAAATCAGTGCCCCTTTCCTGTTTTTTCCCCCATATCCCTTGATTTTGCTAGCCCCAAGAGCTAAGCATCCAGTGAATTGGCCTCCACTGCCTTCTGTGGCAGAGAATTCCACAGATTCACAACTCTCTGAGTGAAGAAAGTTTTCCCTCATCTCAGTCCTAAATGGCCTACCCCTGGCCTACCCGAGCCACAGCCTGGTCCATGCCGGTCACCAGGGCAAATTCGGCGAAGACTCTCACGGCAACAGCGCAACGCCACCGACGCCTCCGACGGCCCGGGACTCTTGCACTGAGGCTGCTCCATGGTCGTTGCTGCAGCAAACGGCTTGCCAACCCAGCAAACATTCGCCAGGCCCGGCTACCCGTCCGCCTCTGTCCCCACCGTTGCTTCTGCTATATCCCTCCCTCCGCCCCGGCTCTCCAACACCAGGTGGCTCAGAGCACTCGTCCAAATCCGGAGCCATTGAAACATGTCTAGTCAAAAAAGTGGGGGGGGGGGGGGGGTTACTGCAGCCCCCCCCCCCCCCCCCCCCATTCCGCAGCCCATGCTGCAGGCATGCATTACAACACTTGGCAGATTCTGATAGTCTTGGTTTCAATAATTCCATCTATTTCATGCTGAATGCTACTTCAAATCGTTTTTGGAAGGCATTACTGTGAATTATTTTGTGGGAGCATCGTATCTGAGAATTGGAATAATTTGTTCTGCCAGGTTATACAAATTCCAAAATGTCTCAGAAGGGACTCCAAATATTCACTGGGTCTTGTTATTAAATTTGTAAAATCCTCGTGAAAATCCTTTTGGCAAATGAAACATTTTCGAAAATTACCAGCTAATGTTGATCGCTAAAATCATTTGGGAGTCTCAACGTGTGGATGAAGACAGATGTTAACCGCATTAGCCAAGGCCAGAGCTTTTTTGGCAACTTCAGAATTGTAGTGTTCTGTGATGATAAGTCTGGAATATGCATGTTATGTATCTGTTAACATCATGTGCACATTTGTAAACCTGCATTGGCCCCTGGTCCATCCTTGGATTCTAATTTCTTATCATTGTTCAAATACCATCATCCCTTCCTAGTCTTGATTTTCCTTGTATCACAAAACTTTAACCTTGCAGTCCTTCAAAAACTCTGCAGTTGTCCCATTCAGGGCTCTTTCGCTATTTCCTCTTTCCTTTATTTCCTCCAGTGGAAATCATGCCTTCAGCTATCAGGGCCAGAAATTTGGAGTTAACCTCCTCATCTTTAAACCAACCTTTTTAATCAAGCTCATGGTTGTCTTTTGTGGTATTATCTTAAGAGGCTCAATGTCAGTTGTTTTTTTAACTAATTACCTTTCAATGATGGTAATAATTAAAGGTGCTACTTATGTTCAGTGTTTCAGTATAGGGAAACTGGCATCTGGTGATTAGTTATAACTGCAAGTAAGAGTTTCATTGATGTATCTGGGACATTGACAATAAACTACTCTTGACTCTTGAACTGGGCGGTAACTTGTGTTTTGTTTATTTACTAGGTGGCGAATTCACACGTCGGGCAGAGGTGACCTTCAACCCTGGTAATGAGCAGCTGACTATCAACCAACAGTTCGGCGGGATCGATGAGCATAACCACCTCACGATTACTACCACTATAGAAGGACGGGTGCCTGAAATTCCACAAGAATCAACCGTGCACATAGAGCCATATACTGAGCTGTACCACTACTCGAGCTCTGGTACGCAAACACGGGGAATTATTAAACAGTATTGCTTTGGATAAGGTTATCAAACAACATTGATAAACAACTACCATGTCAAGAGGAACTGTCACTCAGTTGATAGAAGGGATAGAAAATTATTCATTTTGAGTAAATATTCTTCCATTCAGTTTACCAAGGAATAATTCATAAATATCACCATATCTTTTCATGTGCTTTCTGACGTGTATTTCCACTGTTTAAAACATAACACTGTTATAGGGTTTAAAGTAATTCCGCCTCGTTTTTTGAGGTGGTAACAAAGATGCTTGATGAGGATTGGGAAGTGGATGTTGTCTACATGAATTTTAATAAATCATTTGGTAAAAGTTGCACATGGTAGGTTAATCTAGAAGATTAAGTCACATTAGAGGGTAGTGGTAGAGGGGTGTTTTTTTCTGACCAGCAATGTCCTGTTCGGATCAATGCTGTGTTTGGGACACCAATGATTTGGATGCAGGTGATCAGTTAGCAGGTTTGCGTTTGACACAAACACTGGTAGAGTTGAGGGCAGCAAGGAAGGTTGTCAAAGAATGCATCAGAATTTGGATCAGTTGGAACACTGGCTGTTGAAATGTCAGATGAAGTTTAATCTGCACAAGTGCGGTTTGGCCACATTGGAGTGTTGTGTGCTGTTCTAGTTGCCAAACTGTGGGAAGGATTTCTAGGTTTTGAACAGGTGCAGCAGAGTTTTACCAGCATGTGGTCAAGATTAGAGGGTAAAGTTGGACAAACTTAGATTGTTTTTTCTGCAGCATTGGAGGTTGAGGGACGACCTGAGAGATGCAAACTATGAGAGGCATTGATATGGTAGATGGTTGGAATTTATATTCCAGGATGGAACTGTCCGATACCAGAAGGGTTAAGGTTTAAGGTGAGAAGGGCAAAGTTTAAAGGAGATGTGTGGGGCAAGGTTTTTACACAGAGGGTTATAGACAATAGGTGCAGGAGTAGGCCATTTGGCCATTCGAGCCAGCACCGCCATTCAATGTGGTCATGGCTGATCATCCACAATCAGCCTTGAACGTGTTGCAGTATTTAAGCAGCCTTTAGGCAGGCACATGAAGAGGCAGAGAATGGAGGGATACGGAGCACGTACAAACAGATGGTCTGCTCTGCACAGACATGGTGGGCTGAAGGGCCTGCTCTTGTGCTACATTGTCCTGTGTTATATTTAATTTGTGTTATTCATCCAAATTTTATCCAGGTTTTGGGCTTAATTTATTTAATGCCTTGGAAATGTTGGTTGAACCACCAAAGAAGTGGTGGTTTCTGATTTTAAGAACCAATGTGACCACCTTCTGCAGGCCAATTGGCAGGGCTGGGGAGAACTGTGACTCAGTAAGATTACTGAATTAGCTCCAATTAACCTCGTTCTGTTGCATGTCGAGTTGCCAATCCTTCTGGATTGTCCAAAAATCTCCAGGTTTGTAAGATGCACTTTCGGCCAGCAAAATCCAGGAGATGACTTTGATATTGCGAGATGAAAAATTGTGTGGAATAGTTCATACTTAAGCATTCATTGTACGTTGCTGAGCCACAGGGAAGGTGCAGGGGTGGGATAAATTGGTTAAACTCGCATCAAATACGTAGCATTGCTTGGCAGCCTGAATGATCCTGTGCTGTGAGGATTAACGCATTGATTTATTTTTGACGTAATGCCCTGAAGTGCCAATGCTGGTTTTTAGAAACATAGAAAATAGGTGCAGGAGTAGGCCATTCGGCCCTTCAAGCCTGCACTGCCATTCAATATAATCATGGCTGATCATCCAACTCAGTATCCTGTACCAGTCTTCTTTAATGAATGGTTTTTGCCCTGTTTTTTGTCTCAAATGGTCGCATGGTCCTTTTGCAAGTTCTGTATATCCATAGATGCTCCTTGAAACACTGCCTGCCATCTCAGCAAGCCGAGCCGATTATTCGTTTAATACATTGTCCTCTATTTCAACCTCCTCTCCTCTCCCCATCATCATCATCATCAGAGGAAATTGTCAGGCCTTATCAGATTTATTTGATCATCTTTAAGCATGGTCTCTTTGTGACTGTGCTGCAGTATATTCCATGCTAATGAGACCCACCCTTTGCTACAGGCCACAATCATGATGATTCTCCACAGAAAGAGGAGTGAATTCCTTGGTAGTTCCTGCTCCAAAAAACGCAGAACCTTTGGTAGATTTCTGGCATTTCATGACCCAGCAGTTTATAAAAATTCCACAGAGCAGAGTTATTTTCCAAATGCAACTTTTTTCACGTGAAATTTGAAAGAAATTCCGATAGCTTCCGAGACCTCATGTCTGAACGTATCTTGAGTCAATGTTCATGGGATCCTGTGATTTTAGCATCGGGTTTGTTTGCTTAATGGGCTCCAATGTTTTTAAATGACTCCGTTTGGTGGCCCCGGTTCTCAGGTTCACTCTTTAGGCTGATCTTGGCACTGGTGACAATTGGAAAAAATTTGTAGAACATGAGCATTGCCAGTGTGCGAATTTAAAAGCCATCCTCGAACTGCCCTTGTGAAGTTAGCAATGATCTGCGATCTGCAATCGGTGTGCAAGATGCTCCCACAATGATGTTAGTTTCAGTGTTGCAGAATGTGGATCTGTGGCTGATGAAGGAGAGGTCCATTTCATTTCCAAGTTGGAGTGGCACATGTCCTGAACAAGAACATGTTGTTCCTGAACAGTTCCTGCTCTCTTCAATCAATCAATCAATCAATCAACCTTTATTGTCATCTTGCAAGCAACAAGTACAGTGCAAAATGAAAAGACGTTTCCCAGTGAATAGCGGAGCCTCGCACACTTTTAAAAGCTCCGACTATCTCCCGAGGGGCCGCTGCGACTGTGCGCGCCGCCATCTTGGATCACTCTTCCCCCAAGGTGTTGGTTTAGGAGCTCCTAGGGGGAGCAGTCTATGTGCTACTGTAAGTTATCCTCTTGATAGAGAAGTTAGTAGTGGAAATAATTAATGTTTAAGATGGCGGGTTAACTGCTAATTGTTAGAGCTGGATGGCCTTGATCTTGAACTCATCCAGTTAAGTTCCCTTCTGAACTGAGGACCTAAGATAAGGTGCTGGAGTAACTCAGTGGGTCAGGCAACATCTGTGGAGGGAATGTATCGGCTACGTTTGGGTTGGGACCCACTTTGGATTGATCAGCCTGAAGAAGGGTCCCAATCCGAAACGTCACCTATACATTCCCTCCACAGATGCTGCCTGACCCACTGAGTTACTCCAGCACTTTGTATTTTGCTCAAGATTCCATCATCTGCAGTTCCTTGTGTTTACACAGGACTAAAGACACTATCCAAAATTACACTCAGGTGCAGCATGCCTGCTACCTGCAGTCTAAGGGAGGATGCTCCTCAAACTGTGGAGCATCTTGGGCAATACAGCTTACCCCCTCCATGACACACTAATCAACCTGAGGAGCATCTTCAGCAACAGATGGTTCCACCAAGATGCAGCACTGAATGCCACAGGAGATCCTTCTTCCCTGTGGCTATAAAACTGTACATCTCCTCCCCCTCTGTTGTGGGGTAGACTGAATACCCCCCCCCCCCCCTCCCCTCCTCCTTCCCAATCTTTGCACATCCCCAATCCTTTCCACTCATCGCTTTAATTTCATGTATATTGTATTTTATGACTGTTGGCCGACCAATTTTCCTCCTGGGATAAATAAAGTTCTATCGTATCGTACCCTATGAACCTTGGTCGGGTGGAAAGCACACTCTCCCCACCTGTGTCAGACATTTACGAGTTGAAGATCCACCTCCGGGAAGTCTGCCTAATATCCAGGCCTAAAACTCCCTGTGTAGCACTGAGGGAATGCTGCCAACCTTCAGATGGGATTAAATAGAGATCTTGTTTGCTTTCTTGGGTGAATGTAAAGATTTGGTCGCACTATTAAGTCAAGTTGGGTTTTTATCATATGCACAAGTATCGTAAGGTGCAGGTACATCATAGGTTGTCCTAGCAGCAGCATCACAGGGACATCAACTCAGACAAATACATACAACCTTAAATTGTACACAAATTCTACATAAATTACACAGAAGATAGTAAAGTGTAAAATACTGTGTTAAAGGCAAGTCATTTAGTGCAAAATTACACATTTAGAAAACAAATCCCTGGTGGCGCCAGAGATGAACTGTAGTGTTCTGTTGTCGATTGGGTTTGTGCGGGTTGGTTTCAAGAATGTAGTTGGAAGAAAGTAGCTGTTTCTGAACTGGGTGGTGACTTTAGGCTTTTCAACAATTGCCCAATGGTCGCAGTGAGAAGAGGGCAATGCCAGGACAGTGGCGACCCGTATTAATAGATGCTGCTTCTTGAGGCATCACCTCGTGTAGATGCTTTCAATGTTGGCGAGGACTGCGCCCAGGATGGACCAGGCTGAGTCCACCTCTCTCTGCAGCCTCTTGCGTTCCTGTGCATTGGAATTACCATCCCAGGCCATGATGCAACCAGTCGGGATACGTTCTACAGTTCATATGCAGAGGTTTGTTGGTGAGTTCGGTTGCATGCTAAAATCTCTTTAAACATATGAGAAGTTTAGCAGTTTTTTTTGGGGTGTTACCCATAGCCAATTTGAATTACTTGCAGCTTTATCTCAGGGCTGTTTGTCGCTCCTTGCTCTCCAGAGAATTAGCATTTCCGACAATAACAGCTATGTTTTTAAAGAAAGCAAAGCACTTTGTTAACATCCTGATGTGTTGTTGTTTTTTTTTTAATGGGTATTTACTTAAAGATGTTGTCCTTCAATTCGTTTCATTTTTTTCTTCCTCCAGTAATCATGTCCTCTTCCAACATCCAGTACATGGTACAATTTCCCGACCAGTCCTCGCAGAGCTATTCCTTTCAGCTGAAGCAGACCATCACTTTCCAGGGCTGTAACCACGACGATGCTCAACCAGTGCCTGCCACTCAGCAACTCTCTGTGGATCGCACCTTCGTCCTGTATGAAAAAAATGAGCAGGTATTCCGATACGCAATGACCAACAAGATTGGACCAGTCCAAGGTACATATCTGCTGACATTCACAAAAGCAATTTTAGACAGAAACTGCATCAAAGGTCCCTGATGACCAGTGGCTCTTAACTATGTATTGAGATTGTGCGGTGATATATATTTCATTCGAAGAGGCAAATCAGGGGAGATTGTTCTATGACAATGACAGTGTAATTGATGGAATTTTAATGAGTAATCTGTGATGTCTTGCAATCTTGATTATCATCTCTAGCGGATAAGTTAAGAAACCTGTGTCTTTGTTCATTTTAGAACCATTTAGTACATTTTAGAACATTGTATATTTTATGCTCATCCTTACCACATACGAAGACAATCTCCAGTCCCTGATTCCTTCACTTCCAAAGTGAATGCTTTGCTTGACTCCTGCTCCTCAGCCATCTGTTGCAGTCTTTGGCATATTTTCCAAGTTAGGAGTGTGTAACAGTTGAACCATTGAACCGTTGAACCGTTGAACATGTTGCCTCCAATCCCCATTGTGTCCATTCCCCAACAGAGTGGCTGGGTGGCTTTTGGGAGCTGGAACACTGGTAGCTTTCATCCTCTCTCCACTCACTTAACCTGCCTTGCCACCCAACTCTACCTCCAACTAATGCTTAGATTCCTAATTACGATTTCTGATCTCCCTCTGAAGACCATAGTTGTGCATCGGCTGCTCTCTGTGTCGGCTGCTCTCTGTGTGGAGTTTGCACATTCTTCCTGTGACCGCATGGGTGTCCTCTGGGTGCTTCAGTTCACATCCCGAAGACACTGGGTTTTGAAGGTTAATGTCCTTGTTCTGTAGGGAGTGGAAAAATATAGTTGACATCCATTAGTCAGTGACTATTGCAGCATTTTTAGATTTTAGTTTGGATTTCTGGCATCTGCAGCATTTTATTTTTGTGCTTCATTTGTTCCCAGTTA
Source organism: Leucoraja erinaceus (assembly GCF_028641065.1). Lineage (NCBI taxonomy): Eukaryota > Metazoa > Chordata > Chondrichthyes > Rajiformes > Rajidae > Leucoraja > Leucoraja erinaceus. The sequence continues at coordinate 18,865,610 of NC_073381.1, read as the reverse complement.
CAAGTTGTCCTATGCAACAACGTGGAAACGTTCAAATCCTCCTATTTCTGTTCTCTTGAATGAGTTCTCATTTATCTACTCTCTCTTTGGGGAGAACTACTTCTTTCAGCTTATCTTTTCCTGGCCCATCTGACGTGTTTTGCTCTTCACATTGCAGAAAACTATTTGAGGTGAAAAAGCGCAGTAAGATATTGAAGGAATGTTCGGCACAGACGTTGTGGGCCGAAGGGCCAGGTCCTGTGCTGTATGAATGAGAGTTGAGAAGAAGGGTCTGGATCTGAAGCGTCACCCATTTCTTCTCTCCAGAGATGCTGCCAGTCCCGCTGAGTTACACAAGGATTTTGTGTCTATCTATTGATATTCATTTGTTCAGCTATTTGATACCAATGTGTGTTTGGTAGAATTACGGTCTCTGTGGAATAGTGAGGCTATCTATTTGTGTTAAATGTTGATTGTTCAGTCAGGATGTTTGTTATAGATATTTAGACAGAAATATCCCATGTTTAAAGTGTAGTTGTTTATCTGCAATCAACCTTTCCTTGACCCCCAAATAATTTGGCAATTGACTCTGGAACTCATGAGCCATTTACATTCCCTGTTATATACTGATGAATGGCTTCCATTCTCTGAGGACTTGTATTGTACTTGTTCACGATCTAATTGTAATGGTGCTTGCTGGATGTTGCAGTGTGATTCAGCATTTGTGTTTCTCCTGCAAGTGCTTTTGCCCATCTGTGTCAGTTGCCAGTTTCAATTAATTTCAGGCCCAAAGTTGGAGCTGGATTCTGTATCCAGAGGGTGTAGGGATTTCCAGAGCTACTGTGTGGCAGATGTTTCTTCATGTTAGAACATAAGCCTTGTGTTTTTGGTTATTGCTAGTTTCTAGTCATTTTAAGGTATTGACCACAGCTGGAGTTATCATGCGGGCAGCGGAGAGAGAACTCTCTCCAGCGACCTGTGTTACCCTGGTTGAAAATGTATTCTAGCTAACAATGAATGACTTGCATTTTTATAGCTTCTTGGAATACCCTTAACAACTTTAATGCTATGAGGCATTTTTAATGTAATCTGTATTCTGTTGAGGGTAAATACAGCAACCGGGTTACACAACAACCAGGGCATGCAAAAAGTATAGATTTGACTGCTTTTGGAGAGACATGTTATCCAAACACATAGATAACATTTATGTTTGCATGTTAAGAGAGGCAAGAGTGTTTAATTGTCATATATACCAAGGCGGAACAATCAAATTCTGATTTTCAGCAGCATAACTGGTTTGTAAACCTAATACTCAATAGATAACATAAGAAGGAAATAAAAAGATGTAATAATAAGTTTAAAAAAGCAATGAAGTGCAAAACGAAACAAAAGCTCGGTCCCTTGTGCAACCAAGGCAGCTTGTAGTACAACGTTTAGTTGGTGTTTGTAATATTCAATAGCCTGATGATTAAGAAGAAGCTGTTCCTGAACCTGGAGGTCATGGTTTTCAGAGTCCTATACCTTCTTCCTGACGGCAGGAATGAAATGAGAGGGTGGCCAGGGTGGGAGGAGTCTTTGATGATGCTGGTTGCCTTTTTGAGGCAGCACTTCCTATAGATGTCTTTGATGGTGGGGAGGTCAGTGCCTGTGATGGACCGGGCAGTGTCCATCGCTCTTTCCAATCTCCTTCTTTGCAGGGTGTTCAAGATGCTGAACCAGGCCATAGTGTGACCAGTCTAAATGCTCTCTGCCATACACCTGTAGAGGTTTAAGAGAGTATTCGTCGACATACTAAATTTCCTTAATCTTCCACGGAAGTAGAGGCGTTGATAGACTTTCTTTATGATTGCATCAATGAAAACAGATTTTCAGAGATATGCACGCCTTGGAGCTTTAAGTTGTTGAATCTCTCCATCAATGACACATTCATGAGACACGTTTGTGGATCCTCGTCCTTCCTCTTCTAAAGTCAACAATCAGCTCCTTGGTTTTACTGACGTTGAGAGCAAGATTGTTGTTCTGGCACCATTCAATTGTACGGTTAATCTCCCTCCTGTGATTCATCCAACAGCAGTGGTGTCGTTGGCAAATTTAAAAATCGAGTTGGAATTGTATCTGGGTACGAAGCCATGAGTGTAGAGGAAGTGTTGTTGCCAATTTGTACTGATTGTGTTCTGTTGATGAGAACGTCGAGGATCCAGTTTGCAAAGTGGTGTGCAGAGATCCAGTTCCCTCAGCTTGGTAACAAGTTCAGAGGGGATAATGGTGTTGAATGCCGAGTTATTGTCCAGGTGTTCCGGTGCAGAATGGAGAGCTAGCGAGATCGCATTGTGATCTATTGTGGCGGTCGGCAAAATGTAGTGAGTCCCGGTAGGAGCTGGTATACGCAATAACCAAGCTCTCAAAGCACTTCATCACCACGGACATTAGTGCCACCAGTTGGTCAAGGCCTGTCACCTTGCACTTCTTGGGCACTGGTATTATTGATTCCCCTTCAAGTCAAGTCAAGTCGTCACATTTATTTATATAGCACATTTAAAAAACAACTCTCGTTGGCCAAAGTGCTTTACATTTGTTATAAGAATAGTATAAACAAACAAACTACATACATATATACATATCAACAACAATCAGTTTTATTCGTCACATTGCACGTAAAGTGCAAGTGAAATGAATTTGCCAGCAGCGGTACAATGATAAAGAACACACAATACACAATAAAAATGTAATACAAACATCCACCACAGCATTCATCACTGTGGTGGAAGGCACAAAATTTGGCCAGTCCTCCTCCATTTCCCCCCATGGTCGGGAAAAGAGTCCAGAGTCAGTCCAGGATCGGCTCTTCCCCACCGGAGACCGTGGCTTTAGGTTGGTGTAGGCCGACAGTCGAAGATTTAAAGTCCCCGCCGCGTCGCAGCCAGAAGCACCACAGACCGCAGGGCCGGCGGTCGAAGCTCCCCTCTAGGGGTGATGGTAAGTTCACGCAAGGCCCGCGGTAGAAGTTGGCCAAGGGCCAGCGGTGGAAGTTTCTTTTTCCCCCCGGGTCCCCCGCGCCAGCTTGAGGTCTGCAGACCGCGGCTTCAGGCTGCCGGCCAGCGAAACGGAGCGCTTCCCTCTGGCAAGCCCCAGCGCGAGGGCTCGCCCGCTACGCGCCGAGAGTCCACGCTGCGCCCGCCGCTGAAGCCCCGGGCGCGTCTCCGGGAAGGGCCGCCCGATCCTCATTGTTAGGCCACGGGGGAGGCGACCTGGAAAAAGTCGCCTCTCCGTGGAGGAGGCGACCAAAGCGGTTTCCCCCTTACCCCCCCCCCCCCCACCCCCCCCCACAAAAACACACAAAAAAACACAAAAAACATACTAAAAAAACAAAAAAAGTTGAAAAAAAAAACGGACACGCTGCTGACATATAACCCTCGCTCAGTGGACGTCAGGAAAGGCTTGGGAGTAAAGGTAAGATTTTAGTCTTGACTTAAAGGAGTCGATGGAGGGGGCAGTTCTGATGGGAAGGGGGATGCTGTTCCACAGTCTAGGGGCTGCAACCACAAAGGTGCGGTCGCGACTAAGACAGTGCGCACTTCAGAGCTCAGTAAAGAGAGGTTGAAGATGTCCTGACGAAGGGTTGGGATCCTTTCTGTTGGGACACAACCCGGAATGTCACCTCGCCGTGTCCGCCGGAGATGGCTGCCTGGTCCACTGAGTTCCTCCAGCACTATGTTTTTTGCACAAGATTCCAGCATCTGCATGTATTATTCCTAAGATAAGGGTGGAGAAAGGTCAAAGTCTGATAAGGGGTCCTGACCGGAAACATCACCCATCCTTTTTCTCCAGAAGCGCTGCCTGACCTGCTGAGTTACTCAAGCACTTTGTGGCTATCTTTGGTATAAACCAGCATCTGCAGTTTGTTGTTTCTTTATCCTCTGAGTTGTTCTGCATGATGAGCCACTTCATTTGTTTGAGTTTCCTGGGTGTCTATTTAAAGGATGTTCATATGTGTGACTCATTGAGATTCCTTAGATAACAAGCATGTTTAATGTATTGTCCATTCTGGAACAAAGAACAAGGTGAAACTATTTGAAGTGCTCTGTTTTACCAAAGTATTTATTCTCCCATATGGCATCCACCAGAGCTTCAATGATTGCATATCTTTGAAGTGTGGGCAGAAAACGGAGATCCCGGAAAAAACCCACACAGGTCACGGGGAGAACGTACAAACACCGTACAGATGGAATCCGGGTCTCTGGCGCTGTAAGGCAGCAACTCTTCCGCTGCGCCACATTGCACTTTGTATGCATTAAAAGATCCTTCCCCTGCATTGAGGGATGATGAAATCTGTGTGGAAGGCACAGTTTGCCGACTCTCAAAGATTTGTTTGCAGAGATGCAGCGCGGAAACAGGCCCTTCGGCCCACCGTTTTGTTTTTACAAAATGTTAAATGGTCAGCTCGACATAGATTACAAGACCTACACCAAACCCAAACCAATTAGGAGCAGACGAGGGCATTCGATCCAATTTGTGATCCCAGCTACAAAGACAGATGTGTACAGCAATTTGTTCTTCCCCCGCACAATTGAAGCATGGAATAATCTCCACCCAACTATAGTTACCCAACCAGATGCAACTAAATTTAAAGTAGCTCTTTCTTCCCAATAATCCTTTCTGGCTTAAACCCTCCCTTCACCACCTCCAGTTTAAATTCTAGTTGGAATATTTTGGATGAGCTGCAAAGTTCCATCTGTTCTCTTGATATGATTAAGACTCCAGGAAACAAAAGATTACTGGCTGAACTCAGTGGGTCAGGCAGCATCTGTGGAGGACATGGACAGTCGACATTTCAGATCGGACCCTTCGTCAAACTGAATGTGGTGGGTGGAGAGAAAGAAGCATCTCTGGATAGAAGGAATGGGTGACATTTCCAGTCGAGACCCTTCTTCAGACTAGTTAGGGATAAGGGAAACAAGAGATCTAGATGATGATACAGATGAGGGTGGTTTGATTGCCAGATGGGTGGCCAAAGGCTAGAGATGAAAAGGAGGCAGAAGATGAGTTGTACTTGGTTCAGTGGGACTGGATGGGCCCCGACTTACTACGTGTACAAATGTGTGCTTCTCGCTGGCAGCATGTCATGTCAGCATTCATGACGAAGGGCATCATCTTCTTCGATGTAGAGAAGGGGAAAAGGAAGGACAAATTGACAAAGCATTTCACTGTTGAATGTGGATGAAAAGATTTTGTCCAAAGTCATCGCAAATTGTCTATTCTGGGCAATGAATCCATCCAGACCAAACCTATGCCTTAGAAAAAAAAACCCAAAGAGTGCTAGAGTAATTCAGGCAGCATCTCTGGGGGATGGATGGGTGACGTTTCACATCAGGATGCTTTTTCAGACATTGTAGTAGGGGTAAGAAAACTGGAAAAGAAGTTGAGGTGGGACAAAACCTGGCAAACGATAGGTGGAAGATAGACACAAAAAAAAGCGGTTCAGACAGCATCACTAGAGAAAAGGAATAGGTGACATTTCGGGTTGAGACCCTTCTTCAATCCCAAAACATCACCTGTTCCTTTTCTCCAGAGATGCTGACAGATCTGCTGAGTTATTCCAGCTTTTTGTGTTTATCTTCAGTTTAAACCAGCATCTGCAGTTCCTTCCTACACGTGATAGATGGATACAGGTGAGAGGGGTATGAATGGCAAATAGGTGGACAAAGGCGAGAGGCAAAAGGGTATCAGATAAGGAGAGACGCAGAATGAAATGGGAAGCCAGATGGATGGATATAGGAGATGGGGCACAGGGGAGGGGAAGAAAGTGGGCGTGATCATGGGAGAAATGGGTCGGGACCAGGGTGAGCGCAGGGAAGAGAGGAGGATAAAAAGAGGGGTGTGGCCAAAAATTGGAAAATTCTGCATTCATTCCATTGGGTTGCACATTACCCAAGCTGCATTTGAGGTGCTGCTCATTTAGTTTGCATGTGGCCTTACTCTGGTAATGGAGGGGGCCCAAGACAGAAAGGTCAAGAGGAGGTAAAATGGTTAACAATCATGAGATCTTGTAGGCCCAGGCAGACGGAGTGCAATTGTTCAGCAAAATAGTTGCCTGGTCTATGCTTGGTCCTGCCAATGAAAAGGAGGGGACGTCGGGAGCGCGCAGTAGATGAGGTTAGAGAAGGTGCATATGAATTTACTATCTCCCCTGGAAGGGCTGCTCGGATCCCTGGATGGATGCAAGGGACCAATATCTGCAAATCCTTGTGTCTCCAGATCCATGTCTTACCTAGCTGGAAATTCTCTGATGCCTAGCACGGTAGAGAAATACCATTGCTTGACCAAGAGAAGAACATGGACATAATATTGCATGCATACCTGATGGATGCGCTGTTTTGACCTTGTTACCAAATCAATCAGGAAGGACGTGGGCATGAGAAGAGCATTAATGCCAGGAGGAGGGGGGGGGGGGGGGGGGGGGGGGGGCAGGTTTCAAACAAAGCCCCTATGGACATAGACAACATCATTGCCATGTGTTTGGTTCTGCAGCCACTCTGCAGATTGACCAGTTTGACCGTTCCTGCAGTTGGCTTTTTGGGGCCAGAGTTAACTGCAGGAAGAGTGTGGCTACGTCCTTTGGCATCTGGCCCAATGTGCAATTCACTGCCTGGTCTGTCTACCTGAACATGCTGGTTATCTGATCGTGTACATTGGGTCATGATGTACACATACCCCAGGTCACCTTAGTGGCTGCGTCAAGCAGTATGTAGATGTGGAATATTCAGACACTGAGTGTCACAGTGGTCCCCGACATTGCAAAGGATAGGCCTGGCCTTGTCCGTGTGCAATGTTCCATTCAGTTGGACCGTGCCACATTACCTGTAGTTCACGGGAAAGTCTTTGCATTAATAAGTTCCTTTGACCACACATCCATCAGGCAGTGGAACATCCTGCAGGACTCTATGGGACGGTGGATCCGGCTGGATGGTTTCCCGAGCAGCATGTCAATGTAATTTGTCAGAATTCACAGACCGCCAACCTCGCTTGGCTGACAGTGAGAGGAACTCTCCCGGACAGATCCTTCCTGCACAGCTGGAGTCTTGTTCCCACTGCACACTGTCTACGAGATGGCTGCGGTGCACATGAGAATGATGTCCCTCTTCCTGTGGGCTGTGCCTTTGCCAAGAAGGACTAGAAACAGAGGCACCACTCTTTGTCAAGGTTTGCTCTTGTAGTGCAGGTTGTAGTACTACAACCTGTTCCGAGGGATGCATACTAAGACAAACATCATTTGCTCTTGGAAGATTATCAGTTGAGTGAAGGACACACTTTGGTTGTCCTTACACTTGATGACTGCAAGTGAATGCTGCTGACTGACACATTCTGGGGTGTAGGAACATGCAAGGGACATCCTAAAGCTCAGTGCAGCCACAGTGAAGGCTCTGTGAGGAAGAACCACAGTTCTATCGTCACTGGACAGGAGGACCCTATGTGAAGCCTCTTCAACACTTCACAGGGTGTATTGTTCGAGGAAACATGACATGCTATGAGAATGTTTCAATTGATGGTGGAACGATGAAAGACAAGCAGCGATTATACTCGCAGTATATTATGAATAAAATATATGATTTGAAATAAAAATTGTTAGACTTCCTATTGATGGTGAAAAGATGGCAATGTGGGCCTTGCATCATTGTGAAGGAGATGTGAGTGATCTCTGCCAGCTCCAACTCCGTGGATACCATTTTCACCTCAAGCCACAAATCATGGGCTGAAGCTTCACTCCAGAGAGGAGAATACAATTGTAGCTCCACTCATTGACATGAATCCCATTATATTCTCCCCGCATTCCCATCTTGAACCGGAATAATTTGAGCTGTGAAAAGTCAGATTTACAAACTTCCACTGCTGATTGCCAGAACATTTTTGTCTGGCCAGTTCTGGGAACTTGCTGTGTACAAATTGGTTATTACATTTCCTTTATTACAATGCTTCAAAATTAAATAATTGGTTGCAAAATGCATCAAGATATCCTGAGTTAGTGAAAGCCATTGTGTTAACTTTTCTTTATATAATAATGCAACAAAATTATGTTGCTATGTTTTAAATTGCGTTCTTACTTTGCTGTTAAATCAATTCATGCAAATTGCTGCCTGTTGTATTTGCTGCTGTGTTGGCTGCTCTACAAGGTTTGTACACTTTACATGCTGTGAGCAGCCTGTCCCAATTACAATGCATGTTTTGTTTCAAGCATGTAAACCTTGCAAGAAGCAGTTGTTAGACTTGTGTCATTAAGGGGCCCAGAGCGGGTGTTCTGGAAAGTTGCCTTCAGGGTAGAAGGTATTTATGGTCATTCGGGAACAGGAAGTCTTTTTTACGTAAGTGCAAAACTTTGAGAACAATTGGATTAGAATTTTGATTTGGTCTCAAACACTATTTTGCCAACAAACGATATGGTTCACACAAAATGTAGCAAATCAGCCCAGTAGTTTGTGGAAAAGTCCTAGATGCCTCAACAAATGCTGGTTCATTCACATCTGTGAAATGTTTGGCTGCATTTCAATCATTGAGCAGCTGAGGTTAGGGCTTTGTGCAAGCAACTAGTGAAAGAAATGCAGATGCTGGCTTATACCGAAGATAGACACAAAATGCTGGAGTAACAGCGGATCAGGCAGCACCTCTGGAGAAAAAGGATGGGTGACCTTGGGACCCTTCTTCAGACTGCATGTAGAAGTGAGGGAACTGGAGGTAGGAGGAAGGAAGTGGTTAATTGGTCTTGCACTTGTACCTGCAGCTAGCTGTCTGTCTCAGCCCAGCCTTAAACTCGAGCCCAAAGTTGATCTTTCAGAGCTTAGAAAGAATTTCAACATCTTGTTAAGACCCACGTTGCTGCTCACCTCTCAAAACCTGAGACATATCATAGAGAGAACATAAATGGAGAGAAGCAGTTTCTCTGACAGTGGAGTAATTAATTGAAAGGTGCAGATGATTTTGATGATTGGTAAAAGAATCAAGGGTGCGATAAGATTTTTTTAATCATTCACATGTAATCTGGAATGCATTGCGTAAAAGGGGGGGCAGTGGCTGATTAAAGGGTAATTTTCTATTTATGTTCCATATGAAAAAGGGGAAATGGAAAATCGCAGAGCTATGGTGAAGGGTTGCCAATGTGATGAAATAGCTTTGCAAATGTTCATGATAGATCCAATGGCCTTTATGATCCTGGGTGCTGGCTTCTCTACAGGACAGAAGTTTTGAGTTAGCTGGAAGCATTAAGGATAAATTAATCAACACAAAACACAAGAAATAATTAGCCTGAAAGCTGCAGAGATAGAGACACACCAAGGATCTGAGTGGTGTCAAATAAGCAGTGATTCTGCTGAAACAGCAAGTTTTCATCCCTTTATTTGACACACCCTTCAAAAATTGATCTTCATTTGCGAGATATTAGAAACTAACACATTATTTCCCAATGTCACCATTTGTTTAATGGAGGCTAATGCACCAAGTACCTGAAATCCTGTGTCCCTCTCGTTCCTTTGCCCTGTATCTCAGCTTGACTTTGTTGTAGCATTCCCATCTCTTAAGTTACAAACATGTAGGATTATTCAAGGATCAAGACTTGATCTTAAAATCTAGGATGATGCAAGAGCTGTAGAGTGTTTGTTGTCAGCGACACTGAAACCACATGCCGTCTGATTCTGTCTTGTTGGTATAATAGTTATGGAAACCATTTAAAAAGATAAAGTGCTGGAAGAACTCAGCAGATCAGATTGTATCTGGGAAGGGAATGGATATGATGATTCGGGTCGAGACCTTCATGTTTTATCTGAAAGGGAAAAGATTGTACAGTTTGATGAAGAGGCAGTATTGTTAATATAATTTATTCTGAGAGCATAACAAAGAATCCTGATAGAGTTAAGTTCATATATATTCAGAGGTCCTGAAGAAAGGCTGGAAATGAAAATGAAATAAAAGACAAGAATTGCTGGAAATGTTTGGTACATGTGCAGAATTGGTTGTTAAACCCAGAGGTAATATTGTTGTGTTTGGAGAGCAGTTGTTCGACACGGACTTGTAGGGCCGAGATGGCCTGTTTCCGTGCTGTAATTGTTATATGTTATATGTTAACAGCAAAAGACTTCTGTTTCAAGTGTTGGAGCGGGTTCAGCATCATCTGAGAAGGGAAAGAATAGGCAACGGTCCGGGTCAGGACTCCCCTTCAGACTCCATTCCCTCCGCAGATGCTGCCTGACTTGCTGAGTTACGCCAACACTATGTTTTACTCAAGATTCCAAAATATACATAGTGTTCCCCCCCCCACCCCCATGTTGGCACCATAATGTTTGGGACTCAGCAGTGTCATGTAAGTGAAAGTAGTCATGTTTAGCATTTTGTTGCATATCCTTTGCGTGCAATTAATGCTTGAAGTCTGCGATTCATGGACATCTCCAGTTGCTGGGCGACTTCTCTTGTGATGCTCTGTCAGGCCTGTATTACAGCCATCTTTAGCTTATGCTTGTTTTAGGGGCTAGTCCCCTTCAGTTTTCTCTTCACCATATAAAAGGCATGCTCAATTGGGTTCAGATCGGGTGATTGACTTGGCCACTCAAGAATTGACCATTTTCTAGCTTTGAAAAACTCCTTTGTTGCTTTAGCAGTATGTTTGGGATCATTGTCTTGCTGTAGAATGAACCATTGACCAATAAGTTTTGAGGCATTTGTTTGAACTGGAGCAGATAGGATGTGTCTATACACTTGAGAATGTCGAGGGAAGAATTGTGATAATTGGAGGAGTGCTGATATCTTTTCATGCAACCAAACACAAATAAAATAAACGTCAGCTTGTAGAATGTAGACTGTTCCAACCCAGGATAATGAACAAAGTCGTCCTGCAATTCTGCAAGGTATCCAACCAAATCCATTTCCAAATTTCACCCCAACCAAAATGACTGACTGACTGCAGTTATAATGATGTCTGATGAAGGATCCCGACCCGGAACAAGACCTATTCCTTTTCTCCAGAGATGATGCCTGACCCGCTGAGTTACACCACCTTTTTGTGTCTATATTAGGTGTAAACCAGCATCTGCAGTCCCTCCTTTCGCAGTTATATTACATGTTTGCTTTACAAAATAAACTGGCTGGCAAACATCGTTGCAAAGGCAGCATAATGAATCATAAAGTCATACAGCATTGAAAGAGGCCCTTGTTCCGTATTGCCTCACCTGCTGAGTGTTTCCAACATGTTCTACAACTAGGGTGGCACAGTAGCACAGCTTGTAGAGCTGCTGCCTCACTGTGCCAGAGACCCAGGTTTGATCCTCACCTCAGGTGATGTCTGTGTGGAATTTGCACATTGTCCCTGTAACCATCTGGGTTTCGTCCAGGGATTGTGGTTTCCTCCCACATCCCCAAAACATGCGAGTTTGTAGGTTAATTGGTCTCTGTAAAAAATTGCCCCTAATGTGTAGGGAGTGGATGCAAAGGCAGGAGAATGGGGTTGAGAGGGAAAGACAGATCAGTTATGATTGAATGGTGATGTAGACTCGATGGGCCGAGTAACCTAATTCTGCTCCTATGACTTATTAAAGTGGGTTAACATAGAGTTAGTGTGAAGGGGCGATTAATGGTCGGCATAGACTTGGTGACATCTCTAAAATACTATAAATTACATGCAGGGTAGATGTGGTTCAAGAACCAATGGGGCATTTATGTGCATGTGAGAGAAAGAATAAAAAGTACAGGATTATACAGGAAAAGAGGAATAGGATTGTTCTGCCGGTAGACTACATGCACACGATGGCCTCCTTTGCTGTCCTAATAAATAACAATTCTGTGAATCAAAGAATTTCAGAAGTTTAGGACTTCTCGGGACTGAGATGAGAAAAACATTTTTTACACAGAGAGTGGTGAATCTCTGGAATTCTCTGCCACAGAATGTAGTTGAGGCCAGTTCATTGGCTATATTTAAGAGGTAGTTAGATGTGGCCCTTGTAGCTAAAGGGATCAGGGGGTATGGAGAAAAGGCAGGTACAGGATACTGAGTTGGATGATCAGCCATGATCATATTGAATGGCAGTACAGGCTCGAAGGGCCGAATGGCCTACTACTGCACCTATTTTCTATGTTTCTATGTTTAACTCGGGCTAACTTTCTGTAGGTCAACGCCTCAGCTCAGAAAACGCAAATGGCAATAGTTGACACCGTTTCCCTGTGTTATGCTATTTAAATGTTGATAGCAGTTAGCAGTCTGAACAATACCCGGGATTGTCTGTTCTAGCATTTTCTGATGCAAGGACACGATGTAATGGCATGTGAAGTATCCAATTATCAGGTCTGACCCTGAGGCTCACGGTAATTAAGTGAATGTCGGGCAGCTGAAACACGCTCCAGGGACAGACAGCTCAATTACAAGAATGCTCTTTAATCCCAGAGAAAAGCACAAGGGAAAAGGGTCTAATATCCAACAAAATCTTTGGGAACACAATGCCCTACAAATCGGACATCTTGTTCAGTTACCAAAAAATCTGTGCTAAAATGTGTTGAATTTCGACAGATGCTGCCTGACCCACTGACTTCCTCTAGCATTTTGTTTTTTTTTCGTCTTGATTTTAATCTATTGCTGGAATTGCCCTCCGATAAACTCTGGAATTCCCACCCTAAACGTTTCTCCCTCTAGCCCCAGCATTAAGATTCTACCTTAAACCAGTGTCTTTGACCAAGTATTTGGTCAGCTGCTCAACTTTTCATATGATGGTGCCACGTTTTATGTGTCAGCACTTTTGTGAGGCGCTTTTGTTTGTCAGTTCTTTTGAAATTCTTTACTACGTCAAAGATGCTATTTAATGATGCGTTTGTTGATTGGAAGACCAGGGGTCCATGTCTAAATGCGAATTATTCTGCATGGATTGTTGTGCAAGTAATAGATGTAAGAAAGTATTAGAAGAGTTGTTTACATTCAAGAGTCCATAATGTTTAGATCATCATAAAACATAGGAGCAGAATTAGGCCATTTGGCCCATCGAATCTGTTCTGCCACTCAATCATGGCTGATCTATTTTTCCCTCTCAAACCCATTCATATAACATATAACATATAACAATTACAGCACGGAAACAGGCCATCTCGGCCCTACAAGTCCGTGCCTGCCTTCTCCCTGTAACTAATTATCATAAGTACAAAAAAACAGAACCGTTAAATTAATACTTGCAGGCCTGATTGAATTAATAATCAGCCATGATTGAATGGCAGAACAGATTTGATGGGTCAAACGGCCTAATTAATAATAACAGGCATGTAAACATTACACATAGATAATATAATAAACCAAAGATTTCAATAAATTAGATCGCCAATGTTGTTGCAAAAAGCTCGAAGTCCGTAGTGCAACCAAGACAATTTGTAGTTTAGTTGTTGTTTGTAGTGTTCAAGAGCCTGTGTTGTTGAGGAGAAGCATTTTTTGAATCTGGTGGTCCATTAGGCTAAACCAAAACTTGAGATATGATGAATTTTATACTGGGAGGAGAGGAGGGGGGGGCTAGATCAAAATAACAATGGTGTATGTAGATGCTATTGTGAAATCAAATTCTGATTCTTGTTCAGATGTTGGGCCGGTGAATGAGAACCCGTGCTACACTGGGACCCATGGATGCGACACCAATGCAGCATGCCGCCCTGGGCAGGGAAATCGCTTCACTTGTGAATGTTCTGCTGGCTTCTATGGGGACGGCCAGACGTGCTATGGTAAGACTATGATGGGAAATGGATGACTTGCTTTCAGTTCCTTTCAGATTTTGGCTTCAGCCGTCCTGGCAAGTCAAGTCAAGTCAAGTTTATTTGTCACATACACATACGAGATGTGCAGTGAAATGAAAGAACCCAAAGTAGAACCCAAAGTAAACCCTTCCTGGTGATTATGTGTGAAGGATTGCTCAATGGTGTTGGATGTTGTGCATCGAACTCCATTGAAATTACAACACAGTTCCATAGGAGCAGCCCAAATTACTCTTCACCGTATCAGCATATCCTCTTCTTTTCTCCCTGGTGTTTATCCAGCATCCCCTTAAATGCAGCCAAGCTATTTGCTATGGTTGATCCATGCAGCATGTTCCCTGGTCTCTCTGTTCTCTTAGCACAGTGGTGTAGATTTCTCCAATAAGGCAACCGGACACAGCCAATTGTATAGATGGGAAAGAGCTGTCGTTTCTTCACAGTTGCATATCTACAGGCTTTCCACACATTTGAGAGGGAATCTTGGTTGAGGCACTCAAGGGCAACCCTGTACAATTGTAATTGGAAAGATTAAAACCTGCAGATGTAGGAAATCTGAAATTAAAAGAAATCTAGAAATACTCAACAAATCAGGCAGCATCCGTGGAAATAGAAAACGGTAAATGTTTCAACTTTATGAACCTTCTTCAGAATGGAGGTGGTGGGGGAGGCAGATAGGAGAACAACCTGTTCAAAATGTTCTCTCCTGTGACATGCTGGCTCTCCCAAGTGGTGAGATTATTGAGAATTTGGATTAGCAGTACAAGTAGCATTGGATCAAGTAGCAGTACACTAGTGGGGTACCGCAAGGCTCAGTGCTGGGACCCCAGCTATTTACAATATATATTAATGATTTGGACGAGGGAATTGAATGCAACATCTCCAAGTTTGCGGATGACACGAAGCTGGGGGGTAGTGTTAGCTGTGAGGAGGATGCTAGGAGGCTGCAATAGGTTGGGCGAGTGGGCAAATGCATGGCAGATGCAGTATAATGTGGATAAATGTGAGGTTATCCACTTTGGTGGCAAGAACAGGAAAGTAGACTATTATCTGAATGGTGGCCGATTAGGAAAAGGGGAGATGCAATGAGACCTAGTTGTCATGGTACACCAGTTATTGAAAGTAGGCATGTAGGTGCAGTTTTGGTCTCCTAATCTGAGGAAAGACATTCTTGCCATAGAGGGAGTACAGAGAAGGTTCACCAGACTGATTCCTGGGATGTCAGGACTTTCATGTGAAGAAAGACTGGATAGACTCGGCTTATACTCGCTAGAATTTAGAAGATTGAGGGGGTTCTTATAGAAATGTACAAAATTCTTAAGGGGTTGGACAGGCTAGATTGCAAAAAGATTGTTCCCGATATTGGGGAAGTCCAGAATAAGGGGTCACGATTTAAGGATAAGGGGGAAGTCTTTTAGGACCGAGATGAGAATTTTTTTTTTCACACACAGTGGTGAATCTGTGGAGTTTTCTGCCCAGAACTGGTTGAGGCCAGTTCATTGGCTATATTTAAGAGGGAGTTAGATGTGGCCCTTGTGGCTAAAGGGATCAGGGGGTATGGAGAGAAGGCAGGTACAGGATTGGATGATCAGCCATGATCATATTGAATGGCGGTGCAGGCTCGAAGGGCCGAATGGCCTACTGCACCTATTTTTTATGTTTCTAAGTTTCTACACTCGGCTTAGATGCCCACTGTACAACTCAGAGTTCTACATGCAAAGTAAATAAGAAATTTGTCCCAAGCGATTCCCAAATTGCAGAATTAAGCACAAGCATAATAATAGGCAAGATTCCTTATTACACAAAGAACAAAGAGGCAGAGCAAAAAGGTGATATATCCATTGGAATGGTTAAAATGGCTCAAATTGTTTCTCCATGAAAGAGGTGTGCTCCGGGGGTACGGCAAGGAACGGTTGAAATAATTGAAATTAAAATCTGTTTCCCACTTGTTTTGCGGTTATAATGAAGTGAATCAGATTCACATTTTAGACTGTGTCCAGAATTGAACCCTAATCAACTGTCTTTCCTGACCAAGAGGATGGCCTGCTCCATTGAGTAAATTGCATCCACTTCTGCATTACTAAGCATATTTACACACATTGGAAAGAATGTCACTGTGCCTTGTCACATGTGACAATAAAGTATTCCATTCCGTTTTACAGCATGTTTGCTATTGGAAAATGTCCTTGGGCAATTCTGGAACATTTCAGATATTAATCGCTGTATGATTGACAGCCTATCTTAACTGCCTGGAATTCCCTGCTATTCCACTTTACCCTCTCCTCTACCTTTTGGAAGTTTCTTTTAAGCTTCTTCATTAACAAAGTCTTTGTTCACCCATCCTAACCTCCTTTGTGTTCTTGTTTTGTGATCTTGCAGATGTTGATGAATGCAGAGACAACCCATCTATTTGTGGTAACTATGCCGTTTGCAACAATCAGCCGGGGACTTTCCGATGTGAATGCTTCGCAGGCTATCAGTTTGCAGAAGACGGTCGAACCTGCGTTGGTGAGTCCTGTCTCTTCTTCGCAATAGCTTCTTTGTAATGACAGCATTTTAAGATTTGATTCAGAATGTCTTTTGGGTTTATAAAGAACCCTATCGAAGCACTTTCTTCCTTGGATGTTTAATTGTAAATCAGTTGTTCGGAACTTAGAATAGTGTTATTGATGGAAGGTTATTCAACTCTAGTTTCCTGTGCTGGCCTCCAAACAAACTATCCCAATAAATTAAGTCGAGGATAATCCGGCACACTTAGGAATTTGGTGATGGATTAGCTTTTTTTTCCTCTTTGTCTATTGAATTCTCTTTAATACCCCAACACATTTTTTATGTTTTTAAGTTATTCTACAGTATTATAATAAATACCCCAGTGAACCAGGTATGTTTAAGGGGAGTGCAGGAAACAACACAATGTTGGGTATCAAGAGAGTGCAGGAACCAGAGTTGGGAAGCCCAACAAGTTGAATTACGTGGTGAGTCACATGCATATTCATCAGGGCTTCCGAGTGGTTGGATCACGGAGTATTGGAGTTTCACTGTGCAACATTCCCTTTCCCTTTCCTGATTCTCTCCCTTCAAATATTTATCAAATTCCTTTCTGGAAGATAATATCGAATCTGTTTTCAACACTCGGGACGACAGGTGGCACAATGGGCTAAGCTGGCGACCGGAAGGTAGCCGGTTCGAATCCCACTTGGAGTGCATACTGTCGTTGTGTCCTTGGGGCAAGACACTTCACCCACCTTTGCCTGTGTGTAAATGTAATGTAATTATGTGAAGCACTTTGGTGTCAATGCAAGTTGACTAAAAATGTGCTATATAAATAAGATTATTATTATTATTATTCTTTAAGTCAGATCATAACCCAGCTTCATGGGGGGCTGAACGGGGTCAATGCTGAGAGGGTGTTATTGCTAAATGGGAAGTCCAGACCCAAAGGGATGTACTATTAAAATCCTCTATCCCACCAAAACCCCCATTGATTAGGTCTTGTTTCTATTCCCAGTACTGTTGTGGAATTGTACAATTTCAGACTCTTCAGCAGAATTGGGAAAGAGGGAAAATGTTACTTTTCAGTAGCAGGGACGGATGGAGAGGGATCAGTTGAATAAAGAGAATATCTCCCTCCTATCAGAGCCTCAAGGCAAGCTTGGGGAATAATGCCTTATCTGCCCTCGAAACATGTTGCATCATTCAGGACCAGATAATGAATTCTCCAATTTTACATAACTCACTCTTTCTGTCTTTATCAAAATGGGACATTCTTGCCTCAGTTTTTCAATTTGTACGGAATGGTGCGTTGGGCTGTCCTGAAATTAAACAGAGATGCTTAATCTGATCATACTTCTTCACTCGGCTTTGCCCTTTCAAAAATCCTTTCATTTTTTTATCTACCTATCATCCATCCACCTTTCCCGCTACTGAAAACAAACTTTTCTTTTCTCTTGGCTTTAGGACACAAGACCCATCAACCTTCATTCCGTCCACATCCCTGTTCAATACATTTTAATTTATTATTTAAATATTTTTATTCCTTTTCTAACAATATATTTATATTTAAATCAATTAATTACCCTGATATTTGTGTTTCAATGTGTTGACCTTTTTGTGAACAGTTGTTTGTATCTGACTTTTCTTCATTCCACATTCGGGAGTTGCCATTGGTGAGAACACCCCTGAATCCAATTAGTGAAGTTAAGCCAAAACACACCCTGGGGTTTGATGAGAGCTGTTCAGAAAAGCCTTGAGCAAGCAAGAGGTCATGATCATGGGAAAACAGTTTGCCTTTTATGGCTGAAATGAAGAAATATTCTTCAGAGTTGTAATCTTTAGAATTTGCTAGCAAAGTGGATGCTCAGCAGTTGAGTAACTTTAAAGCCTGGATGTTTTCATGGAGGCACCAGGAAAATTGTGGGAACTGGGCTCGAAGGTGGATTTGAAGTGGAAGTTCAACCAAGCAACTGCAACAACCCATATTGCACTCTGCTCCTCTCTTCCGTGTCAACTGCCAATTAGTAATTATAGGGTTGGTCAGGAAGCATTTATCACCGGCTACTGAGATGATTTCTGCGTCTGACATGTGATGTGCCCTTTCTCAGTGCTTGGCTGCTGATTATTTTTGGGGGGATGGAATAGATTCTTTTTGGGTTCACTCATGAATTCCTTTTTTTTTTTTCAACAGCTTCAGAAAAGGTCTGCATAATGCCTTTTCAAATCTTTGTCGGGAAGGACAGGCAGTCTTCTGGGCCACTTGCAATGCCCTCAGTTTTGCCCCAATGTCAAACCAGTCTTGAAAGTTGCATGTGGTGACTGAATGATATGTACAAGCAACGGGCTCTGATTTTACACCTTATCTCCACGTATGACTTGGAGGAATCTTTCTAGTCACACTCCCCTTCCTTGTGTAACAAGGACAACAATAAAACAATTTGTTTTGCTGGGGAGGATGTTCTATGACCAGTGATTTTGCCCACTACAATTATTTAGCCTTGGTGAAATAGGACTCTTCTTCAGACCCGAACCAAAACATCTTCTGTCCATTCGCCTCCACAGATGCTGCCTGGCCTGTTGACTTCCTCCAGCAGTTTGTTTTTCTGCACAGGATTCCAGCCTCTGTAATCTCTGGTGTCTCAATGTTACTGCTGGATTTAATGTTTTGATGGTTTGATAAATTAAAATTAGATAAGGTTACCATGAAAAGATAGCATGAATAAATTAGGCTGAATTGACCAGAGCAAAATATTTTTTAATTTTTCTTGTCTTCTACTTTCCTATTTCCCTTTGCCTCGCCAACCGATATCTTCCCCAACAGCGATATTACTTCCACACTTAATTCTGCTTCTAAGCACACTTCCCAGCCCTGACCACTGGGTACAATAATTTCTGGCATGCCAATTTAGGAAAGGGAACCCTTGCTTTTTGGCAAGTGTTCATCAGCCTTCGAGACTGAATAATGTACTCCACTTGTGTCTCCATGTCAGATGAACAAACATCACAGACAGAGAATTGAACCATATGCAAACATCTTATCATCTAAACTGTCAATGAAGTACAATTGTAAGGGTTAATTGGACAGAGGGGCTGTTTATTTAGTAGAGGAATACTGTCTAAAATCACATTGCTTATATATAATCTTCTGCTGGTTTTGGACTGAAATATGGAAACTGGGGAGTTGGCTAAAATAGTTAAGCAATAAAATTAATTTTGATTGTATGATGACACTGACAATTAAAATTGAACATTCGACGTTAAACAAATGAAACTATGTAATACTTGTTTTGTATTAAGATAAAGTGACAATGTCCCATGCAAAAGTGTCAAACTCTAAAATATTGTACTTTTCCAGAACCGTTCTAGCCCGTGACCTTTGCCCCCACCTTTTTCTTGTGATCTATTTGGTAATCTATAGTGTGCAAATACTAATGGAGAATTTCAAATTCTTTGTCTGGGGAATGCCTCTAGTCTCTTAATTCCTTTTCCTTAAAGCAGATTTCTCATCCCAGTCCCATTTATTGTATTTCATATGTGAGAGGGAACTGCAGATGCTGGTTTGAACTGAAGAAAGGCATGAAAAACTGGAGTAACTCAGTGGCATCTCTGGAGAAAAGTAATAAGTGACGTTTCGGGACTAAAGAAGGGTCTTGACCCAAAATGTCACTTATTCCTTTTCTCCAGAGATGCTGCACGACTCGCTAAGTTACTGCAGCTTTTTGTCTATCTCCCATTTATTTCATGCCCAGTGTACCAACATCAATTTAAATTGGAAACAAGATTTTCTAAATAATACTTGCAATGCAATAAATAACATTGATGGGTTAGGTTTTACTAGTCATTTGCAAGACTTTAAACAATCTTGTTTTTAAAATGTGCTAGTTAATGACTTATTACAAGCAATCTGCGTCCTCAGTCACTTTCATAATTTGCCCCAAACGTATTACTATCGTACTGAAAAAATATATACTCTGTTTTATTAGTTTCAGTGAAGTAAAGTCATGATGCTGGAGTTTTACTGATCCTGAAATCTTGTCTTCTATCAGATCTTGAGTCCAACAGACCCAGAGAAAACATGAAACATGTCTCTAGCCTAACAGAGCTTGAGACTAGGGCAGTACAGTGGTAGAGTTGCTGCCTTACAGCGCCAGAGACCTGGGTTTGATCCTGACTACGGGTTTTGTCTGCATGGGGTTTGTCCATTCTCCCTGTGGCTGCATGGGTGCTCGGTTTTGCTCCCACATTCCAAAGCTTGTAGGTGAATTGGCTTCTGTAAATTGTCCCTACTGTGGAGTATAGAATTAGTCTAAGGGTGATCAGTGGTCAGTGTGGATGCAATGGGCTGAAGGGCCTGTTTCCATGCTGTATCTCTAAACAAACTAAAAGACCCAAAGCAATTCAGGTCCCATTGTTGATGGCCATACTTCTGGCCATATGTTTAGGAATTCCTTTCCTAAAACCACTAAATCCACTTCCTTTAATGTACTCCTTAAAATCTATCCCATCGGGTCTTAAATGTCTTTTGATTCTACATCACCGTTTCCTTAGAATTTACCATTGTGTTAGGAATGTTGATAAAAGATGACGACTGGTCAATAAAATGTGAATAATCTTCATGTGTTTTTAAACTTGTAGCTGTTCACCGTCCTGAAAATCCCTGCCAGACTGGAACTCACGACTGTGATTCACCTGATCGTGCCCGTTGCATTTTCGTCGGAGGGTCGGACTACATGTGTGTCTGTTTAGCAGGATTCTCTGGGGATGGAAAATCTTGTGACGGTATGTAATATCCTACTTTTAGTGAAGTACTTGACGTATTTTTCTGGAATATATGCATGGACCCCAGGGACCATCGATAATATACCCGGTTGATCTGGAAGTTTATGGCAGTCCAGAATTATTTTTTTGGACATTCAAATCAGATTGTGCTGTTACAAGCTCATTTAGGGGAGATCAAAACCACTGTGCTCACATTGTTGTGCAGAGAAGCTTTGTTTCAGTACTTTAATTAATGATGAGGACCTGTGCATAGACTTGGGCATTTTCCATCCAGCAAAGGAGAGGAAGAAGGTTATCCAATTTACAAACTTGGAGAGATGAGAAATGATATGCTGTGGGAAACGGGTCCTTTTGTGAGGGATGTGTAAGAAAGAACAGCGGATGCTGGTAAAATCGAAGGTAGACACAAAATGCAGGAGAAACTCAGCGGGCGAGGCAGCATCTCTGGAGAGAAGGAATGGGCGACGTATAGGGTCGAGACCCTTCTTCAGACTGAAGACCCGAAACGTTGCCAGTTCCTTCTCTCCATAGATGCTGCCTCACCCGCTGAGTTACTCCAGCATTTTGTGTCTGCCTTTTATGAGGGAGTCTAGAATAAGTAGCTGTATTTCCAGGGGGCTCTTCGTCAAACTGAGTTCAGTTTATTGTCACGTGCAACCAGGTACAGTGAAAGGCCTTTGGTGTGTGTTAACCAGTCAGCAGAAAGACATAGAAAATAGGTGCAGGAGTAGGCCATTCGGCCCTTCGAGCCTGCACCGCCATTCAATATGATCATGGCTGATCGTCCAACTCAGTATCCTGTACCTGCTTTCTCTCCATACCCCCTGATCCCTTTAGCCACAAGGGCCACATCTAACTCCCTCGTAAATATAGCCAATGAACTGGCCTCAACTACCCTCTGTGGCAGAGAGTTCCAGAGATTCACCACTCGCTGTGTGAAATATGTTTTTCTCATCTCGGTCCTAAAGGATTTCCCCCTTATCCTTAAACTGTGACCCCTTGTCCTGGACTTCCCCAACATCGGGAACAATCTTCCTGCATCTAGCCTGTCCAACCTCTTAAGAATTTTGTAAGTTTCTATAAGACAATACATGATTACAAGGGAACCACTCCACAGTGTACAGATACATTGTCAAGAGAATAACGTGAATAGCGTTTGGTGGTGGTTTAACGTTTAGTAATAACAGGGTGGTGGAACTGTGAAACTCTGTACCCCAGAATGGTGAAGCTTTGGAGGTGGCAGAGAGTTGCTGTTGTCAATTAGAACGTCCAAACTGACACTGATGGGTTTTGTTTGGGCTGGGTTTTGGGACGGGAAGCGGATGGATGGCATTAAAATCCAAATTAGCAGAGATACAGTCAAAAGGCCGAACGCACTGGATGTGTTTGAATGGCCATGTTGTGCTCCTATTAAACAAACATATTTTCCTTCTCAAGATATTGATGAGTGCCAGCCAGGTCGATGTCATCGATACGCTCAGTGCTTTAACATTCCTGGATCTTTCAGTTGCCGGTGTGCCCCTGGTTATCAAGGCGATGGGTTCCAGTGTACACCCTTAGGTAAGAACCTCATCCTACCTGTATTAACCTTAACGTTATCACCGTGTAATTCAGTGCTTCAAGTTTCTGAAGTTGATCATTGGATCCAAAACCAGATGAATTTTACTCCATTTAAGAACATATCTACGTTTTTGGAAGAATTTTGATTCCGCATCTGAAGAAGAGTCCCAACTGAAACGTTGCCTGTCCATTCCCTCTCCAGATGCTGCCTGATTCGCTGAGTTCCTTGAATATTTTGTATTTTAATCTGAGTTTTATTTATTCAGCCAACACTCTCAAGGATTTCAACTATCTACTCATTGTAAACGCTCATCTCCTTTCACGCAGTAAGGAGACATGGTTTGTGTGTGCCTTAAAAAGGTTTCATTTACTGAAACTTGGTGTTCAAATGAAAAACCTTTGTGTTGAAAATGGAAGCTTGCCATGCTTCAGCAGCCTGGCACTAAGCTCTAGAGAGGTGATGTAAGTTTCAACGTGAGGTCGCTATTTTATGAAAGAGATTTGTTCCAAGTCTTGGCTGAGTTTGCACCTCTTTGCACAGCGTTCTCCTGCGATAGCTTGCCAAGTGTGGCAGTCGCCGAACCTTAGTACCTGGACTCCTCAGCAGGAATGTGGATACAGCTCGCGTGCACAGGTTACCCTAACCACCATGCCTGCCTGAGCTCTTTGAAGCAGTTTCCAGATTAGAAATGTTCTGTCGGCTCTCTTGCCAGAGCCTGGCATTTTTTTTTCTCTTTTCAGTTATTTATCTGATTTTCCTTTGCTATTTAGTTTCCAAACGACTTCAGCCAATAATAATAACTTGTTTTCTCCTCGTATTGCCTCATGCACTTCAGTCAGTTCCCTTAAATATGTTTCTGCTGGTTATGCACTGCATCAATGGAAGCACTTTCTCTATTTAAAAACCTCCTTAAAAGGATGTAGATTTTTGCATCTGTTTTCTCCAGGTCTTGGGAAGATCTCGGGTTAATCTATATATTACTAAATCTCTGATCTTGACCGCTTTTAGCCCACTGTGCTGCGATTTCCGACAGAAAGCCGCCACCTATGGCCGTCATTTTTGGCCACCTCGCTCAGAGCCCCCCTCCGCCTTACGGGTGCGTCGATGACAAATCAGAGAGATATTAATGTTTTTTTTAAAATTCACCATTCTCTCTGCTGCCCCTGCTGGAGGTAGGGTGAGGGACTATTAAACCAGGAAGTGGTGTGCCTCACCCAGTCTCTGGAAGATGGATGAAGCCAAGGGTCACGTTTCTCTGAGCTCTGAATAACACTGAACAAATGTCTACACAACTGTGAGTACCCTTAATGTGGTTTGAAAATGAAAATATGGTTTGTTTGAAGTAAAAAGGCACTGCATGAAATGGTTGTTTGGGTGCTTTGGCTTGGAGTTGAAAGGCACTATTTACTGCAAATGGTGGCTTGAGTGCTTTGACTTGAAGTTGAAAGGCACTACTTACTGCAAATGGTGGCTTGGGAGCTTCGGTTAAAAGTTGAAAGGCACTACTTATTGCAAATGGTGGCTTGGGAGCTTTGGTTTAAAGTTGAAAGGCACTACTAACTGCAAATGGTGGCTTGGGTGCTTTGGCTTGAAGTTGAATAGCACTATTTACTGCAAATGGTGGCTTGGGTGCTTTGCTTGAAATTGATTGGTACTACTTACTGCACGCGGTGGCTTGGGTGCTTTGGCTTGAAGTTAAAAGGCACTACTGCAAATGCACTTACTTCCTGTTTGCACTGTATATTGATTTATTTTAAAACGCTACCATTTACGGGTGTGATTTTTGGCCATCTTACTCGGTCTCCCCTCCGCTGAGCAGGTGCAGAGAATTCTTCCCATCAATGAAAAACAAAAGCGTTATTAGTGTTTAAAAAATGTTGAGAATCTCTCTCCTGTCAATCACGCCCTGAAAGCCACACCTTTTCCGGTGGAAGGGGGAGGGGTTATAAAATCCAGAAGTGTGGGTGTGGCTCAGTCTCTGCATGATGGGGGAGGGAGAGGTCATGACTCTGAGCTGTGAATCAACTGAACACACTGAATGTCTACTGAACTGTGAGTTTGGTGTTTTGTGTGGTTTTATGGTGGTTTCACCCTGCATGAAATGGTATGAAACTGCATTTGAATTTGGTGGCCTTGCACCCTGCTTGAAGTGGAATGAAACTGCACTTGAATTTGGTGGCCTTGGATCCAGCTTGAAGTGGTATGAAACTGCACTTGAATTCGGTGGCCTTGCAACCTGCTCATAGTGGTAAGAAACTGCACTTGAATTTGGTGGCCTTGCACCCTGCTTGAAATGGTAGGAACATGGATTTGAATTTGGTGGCCTTGCACCCTGCTTGAAATGGTAGGAACATGGATTTGAATTTGGTGGCCTTGCACCCTGCTTGAAATGGAATTTCAAGGAATAGTCATGAGTCAACTGCCAGCCCACCAGCCGTGAGTGAGCTGCCAGCAGATCAGGCTTGAGGGACTGAGCTGACACCCCAAGAACCCATACTGGCACTCCAGAAAGCCCCCCACTGGCCACCAATATTGGAATTGGTGGAGAGGTGGAATATTGTGTCGGGGGACCAGCCCTCCCGTGTGAACATGGGTCCCAACGGGTCCCACTTAGTCTAGTATATTTATAAATTGTTGCATTTTGAACCTTTGGGAAGCAGTTCAGCTTCTTTCTTTAAGCTACCTCACAAAGCGGTAATGCACTTAACAGCAGATGGCCAATAATGGTGTATCCAGTGCTCTTAAATGCAGTGGTATTAGCTGACCAGTTTGTTATGTCTTTAGAGTTTACTTTATGCTTCGACAAAACTGATTGTGGCTGCAGTAAAGCTAAAGGGTGTTGTATTTTTACAGCCTCTTTTAAACTCTAGACATTCCAAAGCGTTTTACAGCTGGTGGAGTACTTTTGAAATGCTGCTGCTCTCGTGGCGAGTCAGAGAATTTGTATCCATGTCCCAGAAGAGTGATGTTTACAAAAAAACAGATATCTGTTTGAATGATATTGGTTGAAGGTATACTGATCAGGAGTAGCTCTCCTAATTCCGTTCTATTTCTAAGTACAATGACTATAAAGGCTTATTATTATTATTATTATTATTATTATTATTTACCAGTACAAGTTGGAGAATTCTCCAGTCACCTTCTACGTTATGCCATAGGATCAATTATGTTCATTTGAGTGAAAGGTCAGGAAGAGTTAGAGGAGAATGGATATGGTGAATGCAGTCTTTTACCCAGGGCAGAGGAATTAAGAACTAGAGGACATTGGTTTAAGGTGAGAGGGGAAGATTTACTAGGAACCCGAGGGTTCACTCGGCTTTTTCACTCAGAGAGTGGTGTGTGTGTGTGTGTAACGAGCATTCAGGGTGGTATTGAGAGCGTTGATACAAAGCAACGGGAACACACACAGAGTACACACTAGCCTGCCTTGCCAAGCATTTCCTGCCTCAAACATTGCAAAGTCCATTGTGCCCTCATTGATGTCATCAGTCACTTGAGAAATCATCAAATTGGAGTGGAAGCAAATCACCCTCAATCCTAACTTAAAGAAAACTTTTTTGAGACACTGCACGGAAACAGGCCCTTGGGCTCACCAAGTCCGCACCCACCAGCAATCACCCCCGTACATTAGCATTGTCCTAGCACTAGGGGCAATTTCCATACCATTATCAAAGCCAATTAACTTGCAAACCTGTACGTCATTGGAGTGTGGGAGGAAACTGGAGCACACAAAGAAAACCCACGCAGTCACAGGGAGAACGTACAAACTCCATGCAGGCAGCACCTGTAGTCAGAATCGAACTTGGTCTTTGGCACTGTAAGGCAGTAACTCTACCGCTGTGACAATCTGATGGATTGTCTAAAAAGATTCCCTGGTGTTGCCCTGGGAACATCAGCATGCATTGAATGATTAGAGTATGGCAACTCATATTTTAAAAACTGTAAAAATTGACAAATTTAAACCAAAACACCTCTAATTACTTGGAATTCCTTTGATGCTGTAAGTTTGAAAGTACAAACCAGCAGAGTTTGCATCCTGACCCACAGTTAGACACTCATAGCTTTTGTTTGAACAAGAAAAGTAATGTTCTTCTGTGAAATTGGTTATATGTTAAGATGTTCAGTTTATTGGGACAGTGAGTCAGCTTTGCCTACTGCACTGAGCCAAAATTTATTTTTAAAGTCCACAAGTATCAGAGTGGAAGGAATAACGAGTATATTTGAGACGTATTCAAATGATGAACTATTCTTCAGAAACCACATGTTGAGACATCAATAGGATTCCAGGAGGGACAAGATCAACCACTGTGGAATGGGAAAGGTCAACTTGCATCTTACATCCTTCTTTTTCTTATATAGTTGACTCCTATTCTAGAACCAAAATTATGCCTGAATTTGAGGGAGTTATGAGGACAGTTTTGCTGATTAGTGAATGTCTACAGAGTTGTGGTGTTTTGCAGCACAGAAACAGGCACTTCAGCCCAAACATTCCACGTCAACCAAGATGCTTATCTCTGCTAGTCCCACTTGATTGCATTTGATCCAAATCCCTCCAAACCTATTTTATCCATGTAGCTGTCCAAATGTCTTAAGCATGACAGTTGCAGCTGCCTCAAACACTTCCTCTGGCATACCCACCACCCTCTGTGTGAAAAAGCTGCAACTCGGATCTCCTTTAAATCTTTCCCTGTCAACGTGTACCTCTGCAAGCTAGTTTTGGAATCCCCTACCCTGGGAAGGGCTGTGATTATCTATCCTATCTATAACCCTGCCAGTCCAGCATGTTCCCTACAACCTGAAATTGTAGGACTTCTATGTAATACAACCAAAGATTAGGAGGGCGGCTGAAAAAATCATCAGGACTTCTCTCCCCTCGATCGGGGACATTGCGTGCAAACGTTGCTTGTCTAAGGCCAACAGTATTATAAAGGACCCCACACATCTCCATCATGGACTGTTCACTCGGGGCAAAATATATCATAGCATAAGGAGCAGAACGTCAAGGTTTTGCAACAGCTTCTTCCCACGAGCCATTAGACTCTTGAATGTAATGGGCCATCACCATTATCTATTTTATCTTTTTATCCATTAAAATTTTTTATCCATTTTATCCTTCTGTTTATTTTTGTGTTGCACGGGGAGCCAAATGCAACGGAATTTCGTTTAGAATTACATGTATTGCATATTTCTAAATTACAATAAGGTTTTGATTGATTGAAGTGTAGGCTATTCCAGATTTTAAGTGACATAACTCCCTATAGATCAATTATTTCGGCAATTAAAACGTATAAAAATATTTTAAATTATTGAATAAATCTGAGGTTATCTACACTTGGTGGTTTGGAATTGAGACAGCAGCCTGTTCCCTGTTTGTGGAAGAATGAAGTTCTGATTTAATAAAAACCCTGCCGCCTCCTTTGTGTCAAGGAATTCAATGCCCGCCTATCTTTAAATGATATTTTTATTATTTTCCAAAAAAAAAGAGTCCTTTGAAAGTATTTGAACACTACTTTCAAAGAGCTCTTTTCAGAAAAGAATAAAAATATCTCATAAGGATAGGCTGGCACTGTATTCCTTGGTGAAAACATTCTGAAGGATGCTCAAACAATTAAATATAGTTAAGTCCACGCCATTCATTTATCTAAAAAGGAAATGGCCATTTCGACCCTGCTTGAGCTTGGCTACACAGACCCAGTTCAGTGGGGGTGTGATGGCATGTTAGGCTCAGACCAGATTGATGCATTATCCAGCAACATATTCCAGTTGAGATGGGTCCAGTCCAGGACATTATCAAGTCAGATCATAAGGTCATAAGTGATAGTAGTAGAATTAGGCCATTCGGCCCATCTGCCATTCAATCGTGGCTGATCTATCTTTCCCTCCTGACCCCATTTTCCTGTCTTCTCCCCATAACCTCTGCACCTGTACAAATTAAAATCTATGTATCTCTGATCGACAAGTCCACCATCACCACATGTGAGCAACACACCCTAGACTGCTATACTTGGGGCGATGGATGAGTTGGGAATCGAGTAAGCTACAGGCACTTGGTCATGGTTTCAATCTTATACCCAAGCGGTTATGAGGAGAATGGGGTTAAGAAGAAAAGACAGGATAATGGAATGGTGGATTAGACTTGATGGGCCGAATGGCCTAATTCTGCTCATATCACTTATGAAAGTTCTGCACCCATCTGTTGGCAGCCTTTGAAATCTTTCCCCCAATGGATGCGTTGGATAATGGGCAATCAGCTCTAGTGCAAGTTCAATTGGAAGATGGATTTTGGTGTCTTCTATTGTAAACTGGGAGCTGAGTGCGACTTGCACCTATGCTTGGGAGACCCTAAACCCTTTGCGAGTTCAATTAATAAAAGTTGGGAGTTACAAGTGTAACTGCCTGTTTTTTTGTTTTTTTTAAGAGCCTTGTGATGAATGCAATGCAAATTAGTGTTGGATGTGGATTAATTTAACCAGAACTGAACTTAATAGAGCAGAATTTTGTTGAATACCTTGCCTTGTGGCATGCCATATTTGTTAGAATTTTTCTCTACAGTTTAGTCTAGTTTTGAGATACAGTATCTAAACGGGCCCTTTGGCCCACCCAGCCCACGTCGACCACCTTGATCACCCGTTCACATCAGATCTATATTGTCCAACTTTCCCATCCACTTCCTACACATTGAGGGGCAATTTCCCAAGGCCAATTAACATACAAAGTCTTTGGGATGTGGTGGCACGGAGAATGTGAAAACTTCACCCAGACAGCACCCGAGGTGGGGATTGAACCCGGATCTCTGGCACTGTGAGGCAGCAACTCTACCAACTGCGCCACTATGCTATTGATTTTGTTTTTCTTTGTGGCAAAGGGACCTCAGTGAACAAAGAGACACCAAGCAAACTCTTGCAGCAATGAGTTAAAAGAGAGAAGATGAATAAACTGGAACAAAAAAGGACATTGGTTAAATTGCAGCCAAATCCGGTGCAGAAAGAGGACCTTTTAGATAAGGGATTGGGTTTGCTACACGGAACAAAAGAGGCTGAAAACAAAGAAATGGATCATTAATCTAAAAGCTCCTTTAACCAGCTAGATCTGGGTCAATGTATTACACAGCCTTAAGTTGTATCTCAGTCACCTCTTATATACCATAATTATTTTCTGACAATTAACAAAAGAAGCATGAATGGTCATGTGGTAATGGTCATGGTCAATCTGATTCAGTGAAGTAAAAACTAATTCCTTGCAACTGGAGTTCTCAGGATTGTAATTAGCTCCAGACTCTGACAATTTTTTGACATTAAACAAATCTGTAGTTCAAACTGTGGTTGGAGATGAAAATAGCCACATGTCTAGAAACTGGAGTGGTTCACATGCTGAAGGGAATGAGCTATTTAGCTGCTGGATGATTCTACTTTCATATCCCAGTTCAGGAAGCAGAGGTGGGGAAGGCAGAACAGGCATGATTATTCTGACTATGGATGTGATTTATTCTGCAATGGACCTATTGTCTCTATCTGATCCGGATACCATTTAGTCATTAGAGATACAGTGTGGAAACAGGCCCACTCAGTCCACGCCAACCAGCGATCACCTCATGCACGAGCACTATCGTAAACACAAGGAACAATTAAAAATTTTACTGAAACTAAAAGCCCTACAAACCTGTACATCTTTGGAGAGTGGGCAGAAATCGGAGCACCCAGAGAAAACCCACGTGTTTTCAATTGCCATCACCGTTCATAACACTGGGTTGTAAGCTGACCAAATAAAATATGAGGTGCTGTTTCTCCAATTTGCGTGTGACCTCGTTCTGACAGTGGAGGAGGCCCAGGACGGAATGGGAAGGGGAGTCGAATTATTTGAAAACCGGGAGATTGCGTGGGCCAAGGCAGACTGCCTTTTAAATGTTATCTCTTGTAACCTTCTTGCTTGACAGGCTCCCCGAAAACACAGTGTGAGCGCCACAGGGACAATGCGTGGGGCAGCCCACTGCCCAGAGGACCGAGGCCTGTCGAACACTACGTCCCACAGTGCGATGCTAATGGCAACTATCAGCCGGTACAATGTCACCAAGCTCAACAAACCTGTTGGTGTGTCGATGCAAATGGTAATGAAATTGCAGGAACCAGGACTCTGGGAGGAGTTCGACCCACTTGTAAGTACAGCACTCTTGGATCAAATTATTACCATCAATCAGATACTAAAGCGAATAATCCACTGAATTGGCCTGTGTATGTGGAGATATTGGTATTGGATACTTTTATGACGGCTTTATTTAAAATTATGGTTAATAACACTAACTTTACAACAATTGCAAATTCATTTCCTTTAACACAATGAAATGTCCTAAGGTGACAAGGAATATAATACCAAGCTAAGAAGGAGGGAGGCATTGAGATAGTTGGCCCGTAACTTGGTCAGTGGGGTACATTTTGAGGAAATTCTTGACCGAGCAATGTTTAAGGAAGCAGCAAGGGCAAATGCAACTTAATATCCCGTAGATCGACACAATAGGCTATAGTAACTCAGCCGGTCAGGCAGCACCTCTGGAGAAAAGGAATAGGTGACGTTTTGGGCCGAGACCCTTCTTCAGACAGAGTCGGGGGGGAAAGGGGAACGAGAGTGCCCACGGCCTGTACACAACCTTAAACGGTACTGTGAAATTTAAATGCAAGCAACTAAATAAGTCTAGAATGATAAGCCAGAGTCGGAATGACGACCACAAGAATCACCAGATTATTGTGAAAGCGCATCTGCTTCAATGACATGCTTCAGTAAAAAAAATCTGCCATCCTCACCCATTCTGGCCAGATCTACAGCAACCTGTTTGTCTCGTAGGCTAAAAGCACAGGGGCTGGTCAAGGTGAGGAGATACAAATGAGAGCTTAATGTTAACAAGTGTAGGACCAGTGACTTCCATTTGTTCCCAAGCTCTTTGTGTGTCAAAGATAGTTCAAAAACCCCACAGAGCATTCAGCTGGTCGTGCTGAGAATGTCCACCAGATGAGCACCAACGAAAGCCCAGATGCATTTGTTTGCAAATAGTTTCATTTGATCCTGTGGGAAAGAAGACTGCCTAAAAAAACTTTAAATCCCAGCCTTCTCCCAGTATCTCCTTCTGTTGCAGTTGAACTATTTGTGCTGATCTCTCCCAAGTATTGACAACGGATATTTGTACTTTAGAAAGTAATGGACACAAGCTATCTTTTTTATGGTTTCCCTCACTTGTGCCTTTTCCTCACATGTGGCCCTCGGTCCCCCCCTCCCCCTTTATCCCCCACTGTCCTCCTGCCCCCTCTGTCCCTCAACCCCTCCTCTGTGTCCCCCTTTGTCCACTTGCCCCCCTGTACCCCCCCCCCCCTGCGCCCCCCCCTCCTTCCTTCCCCCCCCCCCCTGCCCCTCCCCCCCCCCCCCCCCCCCCCTCCCCCCCTCTGCCACCCCCCCCCCCCCCCCCCCCCCGTGTGATCCTTCCCTCCTCTACTGCACACCCCTTTTATCCCTCATTCACGCCCTTCTCTGGCCCTTGCGTCTTCTGCACAGTGGAGTGGCTGCACAGAAATGCTAGCAAAGCATTTGTTATAAATTCATGGGCTGCAAAATGTTTCTTTTTTACCCTAGTGTTTTCAAGAGAAATGGTATTTCAGGAATTTGCTGTCCACTGCGTCGCGTGGGTTATTCATAGCGCAAATAATCAAGATGTGAATTTTTAATACTTATAAGGGAACATGACATAAAATAAAATCATTGTATATACATCTCTGTAACAATTTGATGACCGTATTAGGTCATTTGAAATGGTTATTTTAAAAGAAAATTAAGACAGCCGGCAGCAATAGGCAGGTTGCAGTCAAAGGCACTTAGCTCTTTCCAACCAAACCAGCCAAAAAATTACTGAGAAATTCCGTATTAGCAGATTGCCATCTAGGTTTCTGGGCTACAGCCCTTTAACTTGCAATGCAGGCATTGATTGAAAGTGTTCAGAGTTTCTGTTTCTATTATCCTTACAAGCCCTGTGTTCCAGATCCCCACCACATTCTTTCGCACGAGAAATTCCCTTTGGTGTTATATTCCAGCAAGCTGTTATATTTTAGCAAACTTGATGACAACTTTTTTTTAAATGAGTGGTTCACAGCGCAATTTAAAAATAAAAGAGATGCAAATACCAGCTCCAAGCCCACAAACACAATCTCCAGCCTCGTCTAATGCATTTAGTGCCTTTGATATGGCTTCCCCAATGTCGTTGTGACTGAATGAAGAATAGGTAACTACTTTGCCAAACACCTGCACTCTGTCCACAATGGCCATCTTGAGGTCCTGGTAGTCAGCCATTTTAATTCCCCTCTCCATTCCTACACCAATCTGCCTGTCATCTCTGTTAAGGTGAAGTCAAACACAGCTAGAGGAAAAGCAGCTTGTATTACGCCTGGGTAGTCAACAATCCTGTTCCTTTCTCTTTCCTTCAGATCTGCCCAAGTCCTCTTGTGCACACCCTTACTTCCAAACCAACTGCCCCATCCCCAGCCCAGTGACTTTCTCCTCCCCTACCTGATAGCATCTCCCTTTCATCCCTCCTTTCCTGGGTTCCATTGATCACCTTTTCTTCACAATTTCCATAATCTACTGCCTTTGTTGTTTTCATTTATCACTTCCCAGTCCCTCTCGTTTTCTCCGCCTTTCCCATTCCCACGTCTCTCTAATTGCTTATCAACCTCTCCCACCAGGATCCACCTACGGCCTACCAGTTTTTCCCTCACTTCTCCCACCTGCCTTCTCTCTTCACACCACTCTCTCCTCTTCACGCTCTCGGTCCTGATGCAGGGTGTAAACCCAAGATGTCAACTATCTCTTTGCCTCTGCAGATGCACCGAGATCCTCCAGTAATTTGTTATTTATTCCAGGTTAAATCTTCTACAGTCTCTTGCATCTCTTTGTCAACTATTCATTCCTTCGTGCTCTAAATAAATCCCAATGTCATCTTTCCATTTTTAATAACTGTACATTATTAATTTACACTATCTTTTCCAAAAAATAAATTCTGACTGAAGGGGTTAAGCTCTTGCAGTGAATTTGCGGTGAATGTGAATGCTGATTTAAACTTGGTGTGATGTCGTGCTGTCCAAACATAACCATCTGGTTTCCTTCCACTGTTCTGACAGGCCTTGACTCAGTCACTCCTACAGTTATTTTTGGGCCCACACCGAGACCAGATGTCGTTCCGCTGCCCCCAGGCACGCATCTTCTCTTTGCGCAAAATGGGAAAATAGAACATATCCCGGTGGAGGGGTTCAGCATGAAGAAAAGCGAAGCAAAGACATTACTCCACGTTCCCGTAAGATTTGCTAAAACAAACATCGTTTTTCTCAAAAGATAATTCGTAACTCCAGCTTTTTAGCCCAGGTATTGTCACATGCCTTTGTTGTTTCAGTCCTGAGCATGCAATGCAGGCTTTCACTGACTTGCGAAACACCAACTAAAACCCTGAAGCAAGTGTCTACTGCCACTACAATGTTAGAATATTTTACCTGAATGTTTCTGCTTACCAGAACACTTTACCTGGATGTTTCTGATCAGCTGAATCCAATTGATACACACAATCCAGATCACTGTTAGGTAGTAAATTCCATCTCTGCATAAAGCAAGGGTTTGCAGAGATCAGCTGCTTTTATTGGGCTTGCTGCTGTCCGAGTGACCAGCAATGACTGTCTGAGCTAAAAAGAAATGCTGGAGACCCCATGGGTGTAACTTGCATCACTTGCAGATAGCCCTGCAGTAGGTTATCTGTCTTCACACATGAATGGATTTTAGTGGCTTTGCAAGAATTGGAAAAACAGTGCCCTCCATAATGTTTGGGACAAAGACCCATAAGTTATTTATTTGCCTCTGTACTCCACAATTTGAGATTTGTTATAGAAAAAAATCACATGTGGTTAAAGTGCACATTGTCAGATTTTATTAAAGGGTATTTTAATACATTTTGGTTTCACCATGTAGAAATTACAGCTGTGTTTATACATGGTGCTCCCCCGCCCCCCCCCCCCATTTCAGGACACCATAATGTCGGGACACATTGACTTCTCAGGCGTTTGTAATTGCTCAGGTGTATTTAATTGCCTCCTTAATGCAGGTATAAGAGAGCTCTCAGCACCTAGTCTTTCCTCCAGTCTTTTCCTAATGCATTTCGTTGTCTCTGTACTGTACACTGACAATGACAATTAAAATTGAATCTGAATCTGAATCTTTCCATCACCTTTGGAAACATTTATTGCTGTTTATCAACATGAGGACCAAAGTTGTGCCAATGAAAGTCAAAGAAGCCATTATGAGACTGAGAAACAAGAATAAAACTGTTAGAGACATCAGCCAAACCTTCGGCTTACCAAAATCAACTGTTTGGAACATCATTAAGAAGAAAGAGAGCACTGGTAGCTTACTAATCGTAAAGGGACTGGCAGGCCAAGGAAGACCTCCACAGCTGATGACAGAAAAATTCTCTCTATAATAAAGAAAAATCCCCAAACACCTGTCCGACAGATCAGAAACACTCTTCAGGAGTCGGGTGTAGATTTGTCAATGACCACTGTCCGCAGAAGACTTAATGAACAGAAATATAAAGGTTCACTGTAAGATGCAAACCACTGGTTAGCCACAAAAATCGGATGTCCGGGTTACAGTTTGCCAAGAAATACTAAAAAGATCAACCACAGTTCAGGAAAAAGGTCTTGTGGACAGAAGAGACGAAGATTAACTTATATCAGAGTGATGGCAAGGGCAAAGTATAGAGGAGAGAAAGAACTGCCCAAGATCCAAAGCATACCACCTCATCTGTGAAACACGGTGGTGAGGGTGTTATGGCCTGGGCATGTATGGCTGCTGAAGGTACTGGCTCACTTATCTTCATTGATGATACAACTGCTGATGGCAGTAGTATATTGAATTCTGAGGTGTATAGACACATCCTAGCTGCTCAAGTTCAAACAAATGCCTCAAAACTCATTGGCCGACGGTTCATTCTACAGCAAGACAATGATCCCAAACAAACTGCTAAAGCGACAAAGGAGTTTTTCAAAGCTAAAAAATGGTCACTTCTTGAGTGGCCAAGTCAATCACCCGATCTGTACCCAATTGAGCATGGCTTTTATATGCTGAAGAAAAAACTGAAGGGGACTAGCCCCCAAAACAAGCATAAGCTAAAGATGGCTGCAATACAGGCCCGGCAGAGCATCACCAGAGAAGGCACCCAGCAACTGGTGATGTCTATGAATCGCAGACATCAAGCAGTCATTGCATGCAAAGGAAATGCAACAAAATACTAAACATGACTACTTTCATTTACATGACATCGCTGTGTCCCAAATATTATGGTGCCCTGAAATGCAGGGACTATGTTTAAATGCAGCTGTAATTTCTACATGGTGAAACCAAATGTATAAAAATGGCCTCTATTAAAATCTGACAATGTGCACTTTAACCAATGTGATTTTTTTTCTATTACAAATTTCAAATTGTGGAGTGCAGAGGCAAATAAATAAATGATGGGTCTTTTTGTCCCAAACATTATGGCGGGCACTGTGCAGCTGTGTGTCGACCGATCCTGCCACATGCTCAGAAGCATTGAGTTACTATTTGGTTTGCCCACAACCCTGCATCCACCCCCCTCTCGGCCTCTTAGAGCAATCTGAGGGCAGCAGCTGTTCAATATTATCCTTTCCTCCCCCCTCTCTCCCCCATCTGTTCCCACTGCCCAGCTAAAACTATCGCAGGAAATCAACTCGGAGTCTGTTCATTGTTCTGCACATTTTATCCCAGACTGCGTTTCAAGAGAAACTATCAACAACAGCATTTCTTTTCACATTTAATTTCTGTTAGAAGAACTAGGTAATGCAAGCTGAAATTGGTGTAATTTGGGGAATATTTATGCACAATGTTTTCAAGATTTTGCAAAACAAGTTATTTGGGTTTGTGTTTGTGTTCCTTTGTACGTGAAGGCACAAGTGAGGACTGTGGTGATGTAAGTTTATTCATTACTGGTTTGATCTTGATTGGAGCAATGTGCTCAGTTCTCAAGCACAGGTTGACCATTGAATGGGATGATTCCTGAGATGGAAGGAGTTAACAAGGAATATTTTCAAACGGTTTACCACTTGGTGCAATTTAAATTCTCATAATAGCTTCTGATGTTGTTCCCACATAGTGGGTGGGGACGTATTTATCCATGCTTACAAATTCTCACATTGTTTATCGACATATCATTGAAGAGGTTTTTGAGACATAGCAGTTGCAGTCCCTGCAGTCACTTAGCAAATTGACTCATTCAAAAATGTCTACTAGACATGGTGTTTTACAACATGTATTCAGGCAGACAAAATTTTCCATGAGTCAGAAACTTTTATTTTCTCTAGCTATCCATATTGTATCACTCTTCATACACTTGCCATAATTTTACTTAATTGCATAATCACCCTAACACAATCCATAGTTAAACTAATGGAATATACAGAGTATCCAGTCACTAGGGGACGATCAGCCATGATCACAATGAATGGCGGTGCTGCCTCGAAGGGCCGAATGGCTTCCTCCTGCACCTATTTTCTATGTTTCTAATGAATACCATGAATCCTTAGAATAAAAGGACGCACCTTTGAAAACGAGATGAGGAGGAATATCTTTAGTCAGAGGGTGGTGAATCTCTGGAATTCATTGGAGACCAAGTCATTGATTATTTATAAGGTGGGGATTGACAGATTCTTGATTAGTAAGACAATAGGTTCAGGAGTGGGCCATTCGGCCCGTCAGGAGTTATGGGGAGCAGGCAGGAGGATGGGGTTGAGTGGGACAGATAGATCAGCCATGACAGGATAATGGAATACACTCGATGGGCTGAATGGCCTAATTTTGCTCATATGACATGAACTTATGAAGCATATTATTATTAGTACAGGCTTGAAAAAATGCTTCAAAGACCTGTGGCAGGATTTGCGTAAGTCGGCTTTCTCAATGTCAGGTCATCCATAACCCAGGAACATAACTAGTATTTCTTTAAAGCAAATTCTGGGAAGATCCAATGTAATTCCTCTCGGTCTTTTTGCCCTCTCTTACTGGAAAGAGCTTGTTGGCCATTTGTACTAATTTCATAAAGCTAACGGTTCAGAATACTTCAAGTCCCTCCTCGTATTTCAGGGAAAGGCATCTTACTGTCCAAGTTTTGTATTTTATTTGAAAAAATCTTTTTGGAATGGTGCGCCAAGGTTGAAACAGCCGTGACAACATTGAACCGGAAATGTTGAGTAGATGATCTGTCTTAACTTCTTCCTGAAATCTCTGATGTCATAGAAGCTAGTCAATTTAATTCACTCCATGTTATAACGAGAAACAGATGGGAAAGCTGGAAACAGCAAAAGCAACGGGCAGGAAATATCCCAGCTGTTGTACTGAAGACCTGCACTCCAGAACTAACTGGCCAGGCTTTCCAGCTACAACACTTGCATCTCCCCAGTGATGTAAAATTATCTGGGTATGTCCTGTTCACAAACAAAAAAGTGGGACAATTTGGGGTGGCAGTGTGCAGCGGTAGGGGTGCTGCCTTACAGCACCAGAGATCCGGTTCAGTCCTGAATATGGGTGCTGTCTATATGGAGTTTGTACGTTCTCCCTGTGATCGCGTGGATTTTTTCTGGGATCTCCGGTTTCCTCCCACACTCCAAAAACGAACAGGTTGGTAGGTTAATGGCTTTGGTAAAAATTGTGAAATGTCCCTAGTGTGTACATTAGTGCTAGTGTACGGGGCTGTTTCTGCACTGTATCTCTGAACCTAAACCTTAGAGCTCTTAGAGGTGGCGGAATCAAGGGATATGGGGAAAAGGCAGGAACGGGGTACTGAATGTGGATGATCAGCCAGGATCACATTGAATGGCGCTACTGGCTCGAAGGGCCCAAAGGCCTACTCCTGCACCTATTGTCTATGTAGCTAAATCTAAACTGCTCCAATCCAGCTAATTATGGCCCAGTCAGTCATCAGTCATTAGCAACATGATGGAAGTTGTCATCATCAGTGCTACCAAGCAGCAATTCCTCATCAATAACCTGCTCACTGATGTTTAGGTTTCACCACTCAACTCCAGTTGTAACCAACTTGTTACATTACAGAAGGGTAGCCATTTGGGGTCATTGAGTCCATGCCACCTCCCAGCATTATAATCCCACCAGCCTCATTTCCTCTCCCCATTTTCTTCTCTGTATCCCTGAAACGTATTCTCTCTCACGAATTCATGGCCCATGAATTCCTCTTTGTTTATTTTGCCATTTCCAGCACTTAGGGGAAATTTAACTGTGTCTTTAGGATGTGGGAGGAAATAAAGAGGCTGGGGAAAGTCCATGGGAAGGACGTATAGGCTCTATGCAGACAGCACTGGAGATCAGGCTCAAATCCACACTCTGAGAGCGAGGTGCACCCATCATCACAGCCTTGTGGACCAAAGAGCCCAATTGCAGAGGTGAGGTTGGAGTGACTGCCTTTGATGGCAAGGCAGCATTCGACTGAGTGTAAGGCCAGGGAGTCCTGGTAATACTCAAGTCTTCAGCATGAAAGGAAAAAAACAAGGCAGAGGATGGAGCTGTACCTCCCACACTGAGAGGTTGTTGTTGGAGGTTTATCAGCCCAGCATGGGACATCATTGCTGGTGATCCTCAGGGCAATCATAAACAAAACCATATTTTGCTGTGTCATTCCTAAGTTTCCTTCCATTGTAAAATCAAAAGCAGTGAAGTTTGCAGTGGATTCAATTCTACTCACAATCTGACAGCAGCTTGAGCAGCCCACCACAATCCACACCTAGGGCTGGTAAGTGACAAGGAATGTTTGAACACAACATTGCCAGACAATGGCCACCTCCAATTGGAGAGTCTAGCCTGGCATTTCACTGGAATTTAGAAGGATGAGAGGGGATCTTATAGTAACATGTAAATTTCGTACGGGATTGGACAGGCTAGATGCAGGAAAAAATGTTCCCGATGTTGGGGGGGTCCAGAACCAGGTCACAGTCTAAGAATAAGGGGTAGGCCATTTAGGGCTGAGATGAGAAAACACTTTTTCACCCAGAGAGTTGTGAATCTGTGGATTTCTCTGCCACAGAAGGCAGTGGAGGCCAATTCACTAGATGTTTTCAAGAAAGAGTTAGATTTAGCTCTTAGGGCTAACGGAATCAAGAGCTATGGGGAGAAGGCAGGAACGAGGTACAGATTTTGGATGATCAGCCATGATCATATTGAATGGCGGTGCTGGCTCAAAGGGCTGAATGGCCTACTCCTGCACCTGTTTTCTATGTTTCTATATACCCAGGGCATTCAATAACATTCCCCTCTCCAGCAATGTCCGGGGGCACACAATTACCCAGTATCTGTCAGCAGCCACGTAAAAACTATGATTGCAAGATCGGATCAGAGGCTTGCAACCCTGTGATGAATAATGCACCTGCTGACACCTCAAACCTTTCCACCATCAATGGGTGGGAGCACAACGGAATACTTGCCACTTGTCTGAAAGGCTACAGCTCCAATTCAACACTAAACAGATCGAGGCACAACAATTCCTTATATTGTATCAATGACCTAATAATTCAC
This sequence comes from Leucoraja erinaceus, assembly GCF_028641065.1. NCBI lineage: Eukaryota > Metazoa > Chordata > Chondrichthyes > Rajiformes > Rajidae > Leucoraja > Leucoraja erinaceus. Next base: position 18,825,433 of record NC_073381.1, on the reverse strand, counting down.
TTCCTACAGTCATCAATCCACACTGCTGAAGTGTGTGTTATCTATGATCTGTATTTCAAATACTCCCCTATACGAATGTGTCTTCTAAATGTGTATCTTCTTCCACCACATGGGTGAGGGTAACAGGTGACTGGGGACGCACCATCTGCATGTTTCCCTCACCGGGTCAAGTCCTTTATCATTGCTGTGTCTAAATCCTGGAACTTCCTCCCAAACAGTGCTGTTTGTGAACACCTTCAGTTCAGCAACTGAGCAGTTCAATTAAGGAGGGCAACAAATGCCAACCTTACCAGCAACATTCAAATACTGAAAAATGAATATGTTTAAAAAAAAAATGCAGATGCAAGAAACTGCAGATGCTGGAATCTTGAGTAAAACACAAAATGTTGGAGGATCTCGGAGGATCTGGCAGCATCTGGGCAAGGAAGAAAGTGGATAGGTTATACTTCTGTCTGGGCCTTTCTTCAGACTGATTGGAATGGGGGTGGGGGGAGAAAGCTGTAAAAGAGAGGTGGGGTGGGACAAAGCCCGGCAAGTGTCAGGGGTTATGGGGAGAAGGCAGGAGAATGGGGTTAGGAGGGAGAGATAGATCAGCCATGATTGAAGAGTGGAGTAGACTTGATGGGCCGAATGACATCATTCTGCTCCTATCGCATGAATTTATGAAGTGATCGGTGGGTACAGGTAGCAGGGGTATGTATGACTTGTAGATGGATGGAGTAAGAGATAAAGGCTAGAGGTGATGTCAAAGGGGTGTCAGATAAGGAGGGGAGAGGCAGAGAGAAATGTCAAAAACTTGTTACATCCACTCTGTCAACTGTAAGTAGTTTAGATACTTGTTCATATTTCTGGCAAGTTCAGCATTTATTGTGCCTTGCCCTCCCTGATTGAAGTGCTGAGTCCCTGAACTGAACACGTTCCCAAATTGCTCTGTTGCAAAAAGTTATGCAATTACTTGTAATAGTAAATTCTTCTCATTTAATAGATTTTCATATCACAATAATTAGCATAATTGTAAACAAGACTAACATAACACTTCCTGTTGTGTCTGATTGGTTTTAAATACTCATACTTTTTTCACATCCATCAAAATTATCGCCCGTGAACGTTGCTGTGATCTCTGCCCACTCTCTCAGACTTTGATGACTCTGCATTCCACTCGCTCCAGCCCCATTAGCGGATAATTTGTTTCAGCCACCATGGTGCTGTACTTTAGAATTCTCCTAAAACTTCTCATTCTCTCTCTACTTCTTAAAATCTACACGTTTGGTGAACTTGTCCAGTCCTCATTTGAGTTTCTGTTTGGTAATATCCCATGCCCCCTATTTTCACTGATCTCTTTGAAGATTGTCAGCTTTGGGTTTTGAAAATTTGTCAATATTAGATACTTATGGGAAAAGAATGCGCTCTTAAGGGCCTGTTCCACGAGCATGCAGCAAGCGCGACCTAACGTGGTCGCTTGAGCCGTACGGCCTCACGGGGCCGGTCCCACTTCAATCGCCGGTGCCGTATGGAGTTGTGCGGAGCTGGTCCCAACATCGCGCGGGGCTCCGAAAAACTGACACTGTCCAAAAATTCCGCGCGGCAACGGCGTTCCGGCCCACAGCTGCATTGAGGCCGTATTCACCGCCTCGACGGGCGTGCGCAGCGTCTCGACGCCGTACGCAGCGTCTTGACAGCGTACGCCTAGCGCGGACTTCCTGAGGACTTCGCTCGAACTTCACGTCAACTCGTACGGGATCACTCGACCTCCGCGCGGCACCCGCTTCCGGTTTGGTCGCGCTCGCCGCATGCTGGAGGGACAGGCCCTGTACGGGGATCACTCGACCTCCGCGCGGCACCCGCTTCCGGTTTGGTCGCGCTCGCCGCATGCAGTCACATGCTCGTAGGACAGGCCCTTAATGAAGCAAGGACGGTGTATATTTTACGTCTTTGCTGCGAAGCAAGAATGATCTATATTTCAGTTTCTCTTGTTTTCTTTCATTGCTCTGAAAAGGTAACATACGGCTAATTTGCCACCTCTTGTGCCTTTAGGACAAGGTGGTCATTGGTCTTGCATATGACTGCGTAGACAAGATGGTGTACTGGACTGACATTGCCGGACGCACTATCAGCCGGGCTAGTCTTCAAGGAGGAGAACCGACGACCATCATCGCACTAGGTGAGAATAAAACTGGGAAGAATACATAATGACATCTATGCCCAACAAATATTTTACGTGCAACCTGTAATATTGAATGATCACATAAACTTGGTTATTTTCATCACAGTCAGAAGGGAATGGAGTTGCCCCAATGGAAAACTTGAGTCCATAATCCAGGCTGATCATTGAGGATAGTTTTTTTAGAGATACAGCGCTGAAATAGGCCCTTCAGCCCACAGAGTCCATGCCGATCAGCGATCCCCATACACTGGTAACACTATCCTGCACACTAGGGACAATTTACAATTTTTACCAAAGCCAATTAACCTACAAATCTGTACGACTTTGCAGTGTGGGAGGAGACCCACATGATCACGGGGAGAACGTACAAACTCCGTTATGAGACCACCAGCAGTCAGGATCAAACCCGGGTCCCTGGTGCTGTAAGGCAGCAACTCTACTGCTGCGCCACCGTGCTGCATCTGGTTGCAATTCTGTTGGCAGTTCCATCTTTGGATGAGAAATTCCACTTGTCAACATGGTGGGCATAAAAGATACCATGGTCTTTTATAATATAAACAAAAATGCTAGAGAAACTCAGCGGGTGAGGCAGCATCCATGGAGCGAAGGAATAGGCAACGTTTCGGGTCAAGACCCTTCTTCAGACTGATGTGGGGGTGGGAAGAAGAAAGGAAGAGGCAGAGACAGTAGGCTGTGGGAGCTGGGAAGGGGCGGGGAAGGAGGGAGAAAGCAAGGACTACCTGAAATTGGAGAAGTCAATGTTCATACCGCTGGGGTGTAAACTACCCAAGCGAAATATGAGGTGCTGCTCCAATTTGTGGTGGGACTCACTCTGGCCATGGAGGATGCCCAGGACAGAAAGGTCGGATTCGGAATAGGAGGGGTAGTTGAAGTGCTGAGCCACCGTGAGATCAGGTTGGTTATTGCGAGCTGAGCGGAGGTATTGGGCGAAGCGATCGCCAAGCCTGCGCTTGGTCTTATTTATAAAATAAGAGCAGGAGAAATTAATCCAGAATCCTGATCAATGTTTATCCCTCAATCAGCTTCACTAAAGCAGGTGACCTGGCTGTTATCTCATTCATTTATGGGACATTTCCATTTGCAATGAGGTTGTCACATACCTTGGTTACACTTAGCACTTGGTTCATCCGAATGCCTTGAGACGTCACAAGGATGCCAAACATATGTAGATTCGTTGTCATTGCATCCACTAAGTGGAATTAGAAGATTGTAGAAACTTTGGCACCACCTTCTGAAAGCACAAAGTTCACTTTAACTGTGAAATGAAGCGTATCAAATGCAGTGATTCTTGGACCAGAATGTGGCTATTTTATGCTCCTTTATTATGCAGCATTTTCAAACAATCGCAGATCCACAAAGCAGACAAGGCCATTTTTTCCCTTTTGGCTCTTGCTGGAACGATCCAAACTTTGTTACAATGTCCCATTTTCTTCCCAAATTCTCAGATGTTTGAAATGTTCATCCAATTTTACTTTTAAATTCTGCTCTAGTTTCTGAAGCTGGTCCTTTTTCTCAATCCTTGCCGTACCATTGGTGAGCGTTTTAAATTAATGGAGATACAAAACACTGCAAATGCTGGAATTTTGGGCAAAAGATAAACTGCTGGAGGAACTCAGCGGGTCAGGCAGCATCTGTTGAGGGAAGGGGACAGATGACATTTCGGATCAGGACCTCCCGACCTGAAAAATCATCAGCTCACTTCTCTCCATAGATGCCTGACCAACAGAAGATAGACACAAAATGCTGGAGAAACAGCCGGTCAGGCAGCATCTCTGGAGATAAGGAATAGGTGACGTTAAGGGCCGAGACCCTTCTTCTGAGAGTCAGGGGAAGGGGAAACGAGAGATATAGACGGTGATGTAGAGAGATATAGAACAAATGAATGAGGGTTTCTTTATTTGTTGCTCTAAATTGGTGATCCTCGTCATTGTCATTCTAACCTATCTTTCTCCGTTAACTCAGTTATGCCTTGGAGTTCCAAGGTAATCTACACAGAGGTGACCACAATCAACCACTGCCAACTTCCACTGAGTTGTGCCCAAGGACTCTGCCATTTAAAATGTGCCACCTGGTGCCATTTGGTGACTGGCTTCCGGGTGACGAATGGTCATCGGCTTGTTGTGTCTGTACATAGCTGGGTGGAGGAGCTCACCAGAGCTCAGTATCGCTGGTGAATGGCAAGAGGGCTTAGGCACAATTGATAGTGTTTTGTTTGGTTCAGCATTTACTGACTACGCTGTACCAGGATTGAATATACTTGCCCAATTCTCTCTCGTATAAATATATTTGTTTACTATACTACACACTAGCGGGACATAATTCACACTGGTGGGTATATGGAATGAGCTGCCAAAGGAGGTAGTTAAGGCAGGTATTATGAAAACATTTAAAAGATGTTTGGACAGGTTGATGGATAGGAAAGGTGAAGAGGGATATGGGCCAAACGTGAACAGATAGGACTAGCGCAGATGGGGCATCTTGGTTGGTATGGGCAAGTTGGGCCAAAGGGCCTGTTTCATGCTGTGCGACTCCGACTCATAATTGCTCCATATGGAGAAAGGATGAGTCATTGTATGAAGCTCTTATCCTGGATCCAAGATGTCAAACACCAGCTACAGACCATGTGAAACATATTTGCTTTATTTGTGGCCTGATCCACAAAGAAGTCTATTCATTCTTCTGTCTAGACCCAAGCTACTCAGTGATCAGATACAGATACAACTTCCCTGCCTGTTTCCCATATGATCACCATCTGTTGATGCATTCAACGTCCACACAATAGTAAACCAAACGCAACAGAACAACATTGATCCTGAGAGCTGAGCACATGATCCAGTCTGACATCAAAGATCCATCGTCAGATAAGACATATTAATAATCCTGAGAGATTTCAGTACTTGGTTTGCAATTCTGATAAGGTGCCATTTGGTGACTGGCTTCCGGGTGGACGAATGGTCATCGGCTTGTTGTGTCTGTACATAGCTGGGTGGAGGAGCTCACCAGAGCTCAGTATCGCTGGTGAATGGCAAGAGGGCTTAGGCACAATTGATAGTGTTTTGTTTGGTTCAGCATTTACTGACTACGCTGTACCAGGATTGAATATACTTGCCCAATTCTCTCTCGTATAAATATATTTGTTTACTATACTACACACTAGCGGGACATAATTCACACTGGTGGGTATATGGAATGAGCTGCCAAAGGAGGTAGTTAAGGCAGGTATTATGAAAACATTTAAAAGATGTTTGGACAGGTATAGGGAAAGAAAGGGTTAACAGGGATTTGGGCTAAATGTGGCAAATGGGACGATCTTAGATGGGGCATCTTGGTTGGTATGGGCAAGTTGGGCCAAAGGGCCTGTTTCATGCTGTGCGACTCTGACTCATAATTGCTCCATATGGAGAAAGGATGAGTCATTGTATGAAGCTCTTATCCTGGATCCAAGATGTCAAACACCAGCTACAGACCATGTGAAACATATTTGCTTTATTTGTGGCCTGATCCACAAAGAAGTCTATTCATTCTTCTGTCTAGACCCAAGCTACTCAGTGATCAGATACAGATACAACTTCCCTGCCTGTTTCCCATATGATCACCATCTGTTGATGTATTCAACGTCCACACGATAGTAAACCAACCGCAACAGAACAACATTGATCCTGAGAGCGGAGCACATGATCCAGTCTGACATCAAAGATCCATCAAGTCAGATAAGACATATTAATAATCCTGAGAGATTTCAGTACTTGGTTTGCAATTTGCATTTCTGAATCTAGAATTCCCAAAGCTGCTTTCTGTAGCATTTACAGTTGTAAGGTGACTGGGCTGCTGATGCTAAGAGCCACCATAAAATTCAAATGCACAGTGGAAAAGCAGTAGAGATGCTGCCTCACAGTGCCAGAGACCCTGGTTCGACCCTGACTATGGGTGGTGAGGAGGGGGGGGACGGGACGACGACAATTTCTTGGTGGCCACACACACACACACACACACACACAAGGTTTCGGCCGTCGGCCCTGTGGACGGTAACATCGGGAGCTGACCTCGTTGGTAACCGACTCCGAACTCCAGCAACAGCAGCTTCATCCGCTTTGAATCGGCCCGTTCGCAGGGCCTTTCATCGCCTGGGCGGCTTAAAACTGTCCGTGGGATCTTCCATCGCACGACGGGGGCTTCAACGTCGGGAGCCTCGATCACCTCGACGCAGCAATTTGACCGCGGGGCGGTGGAAGATCCCGCGGCCGATCTTAAGCCGCGCCGGGCGATGAAAGGCCCCGCGAACGGGCCGATTCAAGCTCTGCTCTATGATCTTTGCTCCACCAGGATGTCTCGCGCCTCCTATCACCGCGCTCTATCCTCATTCCAACCCCCTACTTCTGCCTCTGATCGACACTTCCCTCCTCCAATCATCCCGCTGAATCATCATGTCCCGCCCCCTCCCCCCCGCTTGCTGACCGACGTCTCTCTCGTCCAACCGGCGCCCTCGATCATCAGTCCCACCCCCACTGTCTTGGAAAGTGGAGATTTTTAATAAAACATTTTTTACCAAATTTCAAAATCCGGATTACAAAACATGGGGGGAATTGTCCCCCACTTCTAAAAACATGGAGTGGACGTCCCACCCCCCCCGTACCCCCCAGGATTTCCGCACATAGGAGTTTGTGCGTTCTCCCTGTGACTGTGGGTTCCCTGAGTGCTCCAGTTCCTCCCACCTTCCAAAGAAATACGGGTTAATTCTTCTGTAAATTGATCCCAGTGTGTAGGATGCAAAAGTGAGATAACATAGAACTAATGTTGTATGGGTGATCAATAGTAGCCTGATTCCACGCTGTATCTCTAAACTAAACTAAGCTATAGCTGTTAATCTTTGAGGGTGTAAGGGGAAGAAAACGGCAACACTTTCTAAAGAATGTTGAAATGTTTTGGGACTGGGGAAAAATGAAATTTCAAGAACTAAGAATTTTTTTTGGAATAGTGCTGGTGTGCCTCATCCTATCCCATGCTTATATTTTCCTTCCATTTTAAATCCGTTACAAATTAGATATACTTGATGAAGTAAGTCTTATTTGGGTAGCAGGTAACTAAATTGTCTTGGTCTGAGTTTATCCTTTGGTTAATCGCATTATGTCTTAAAAGTAAAACGTGAGCCTGGAATTGATTCATTTATGTTCATGCAACAATTTCAAATATCATCATTGGAACCTTTATCATATTGTCACTCCTTTGGTTTGGGTTCAAATTCAGACTGGGTTTTAATTTTGTGCAGAAGAGACCTGTAATCTGCAGTAGTTATTTTACTCCTGTTTCTTAATTCGCTGACTGTTCAAGGTCTAATTGTGCCATCTGCCCTGCATCTGAACTTACTGCGTGGCTTTGTATTTAAGATCTCGAGAGCCCCGAAGGAATAGCCGTTGACCACCTGGGCCGCAACATCTTCTGGACGGACTCTGGGCTGAACAGGATTGAAGTGGCTAAAATGGATGGTGACCAGAGGCGGGTGCTCTTTAATGATGACCTAGTAAACCCACGGGCAATCGTTGCAGATCCTGTCCACGGGTATGTGAGAACTCCCTCAACCTTCGCTAGTAATGCTCTTAATATCTAAAGTGTAGAACAGAGGTTGCACTTGCGTAGTGCTTTTCACATCCGTACATTCATAGCTGACATTTCATTCAAATGTACGGTAGACAAGGCGGGTTGTATCCGCTGGTAGATTGATTGATTGATTGATTGCCGGTAATTGGGGGAGTGGAATGTACAGTTGTTTTTGGAGCCCCGAAGCAGTGTTTGGATTGAACTTTGACCTGAAATTCCATATTGGTGCAATGCTGAAAGTAAAGGCTGAGCAAAAGTCCAGGAAACAGGAATGTGTTGAAATTCCTCCCTTGCAACTCTGGTGGATGGTATTTCAAATAACCTTGTGATGTCCTGCAGGAATTACTGATGAAACATTTGCAGAATTATGTCAGAGCATTAACATGTAGAGGGATCTTGGAGTGCAAGTCCACAACTCCTTAAGTGGCCACACAAGTAGATAGGGTGATAGAGAATGCACGGCATACTCACCTTTGTTGATCAGGTTTGGTGTATAACAGTTAGGAAGTGATGTTGCAACATTACTAAACTTTGGTTGCGTCACATTCATAACAACTGTCTGCAGTTCTGATCACTGGATTGCAAGAAGGTATGGAGGCTTTGTGCAGCGTGCAGAAGAGGTTCACCAGCTGACATAAATCTCTTTTGTTCCCCTCTCAGAACAACTAGAGATGAGCAAACATGTCTGTCCTGCCAACGACAGCCACAAGCTGGCAGTGATTATAATGATCAGCCCATGTGAACACATTTATACTGGTTATTGTGCATCCGCCCTCACAAATGTACAGCACAGCAAACATCTGGGGACTCCGGATGATCTGTTGCCTTGTTCTATGGCTAATTACCTAAATTAGTAGTTAGCAGTGTGTGTGTGTGTGTGTGGGCACTTGGCAAGGGCCATGTGTGACTCCAAGTGGATCCTCCCACAGACTGCACACATGTACTGCGCTTCAATACCCTGCATTAGATCCTGTCCTGGTTTAGATTGTTAAACACTTTGAAAATTCTTGCTCATAAGTTCTAGGAGCAGAATTAAGCCATTCGGCCCATGAAGTCTACTCCGCAATTCTATCATGGCTGATCTAACTTTCCCTCTCAACCCTCTTCTGGTTTTGCCCCAAAGCCCCTGACATAAGAAATATAAGCAAGACAGGAGGTGGGGAGGGGGGTTATATATTTCGGGGACAATAGAGATTAAATACATTGTTTTCAATCTAGGAGCAACAGTAAAATGGGTAAGAGAATGTGGAAAGCTGATAATTGGGAACAGAAAGAAAGAAGATATGATGTGGACTGGTAGGATGGTACGCCAGCAGTGCTGAATTAGATATTATAACGCATTACGTTAGGCAGGCAAGAGTTTTTGCTCATATTTCTGCTTAACTATGTGGTGTATATAAACCAGATGTTGTGGGAGGAGATTGACCTGTAAATTACCAGGGAGGAGGGAAGTCGAAAGCACGGGAATAACTGGAGGAGGTTTTGTATAAAACAAAGATTAAGAAAAGATTTGATGTAACGGTTCCAAATAATGTGAAGACTTTCAATTGCATAAATATAAAGAAACATTTTCTACTGGTGATGTGGTTGGCCATTTGGCGATGCTGATTTAAGAAACAGGAAGGAGTCAGAAATATTTTTATCCAGTGAGTTTTCTTGACCTGGTTTAGACAACCGGATGCAATGATGCAATCAATGCCATACGAAGGGGATTTGGGTAAATACATGAAAATAAGTTGTTTGTGGGCTATGGGAAGGTAGCAGAGAGACTGAGGCTAGATAGATGGCTTTTTCAAAAAGCAGGAACCAGTTTAGTACTGTAAGTGTCTTTCTTTGCTGGTTTTGACTCCCACCACACTCTGCCAAACTCCCCCAGAAATGGAAAAATTGACAGTATAGGAGGAAGCCATTCAGCCCATTATGTCAATGCAGACCAAAAAAAAGACCATTTGGCTAATTCTCTTCCCCAGTGCTGGCCCACAGATTTGTAAATGAACACTCATGTTGCACCCTTCCAGGTACTAGTTAATTCCACCACTTCACATATTGATGGCTAGCAATTGTGTTTTTATTGGTACATTGAAGATGTGCCACTTGGATTCCTGAGAACTATTGCACAGAAGTCCATTACAAGTAGCATGGCGATGTTTCGCACACAGCATAGTGTAGTCAAGAGTATTTAATTCTTGCATGTAGCAACCTAATAGGTCTGTAAGCACTGTACACTGGCCCAGCTGGAGTTTGGCACAGGCCAACATGGCCTTTGTGCTTTAACATTCTACACTTGTGCCTATTCTGGCACTCCAAGAATGCTCTGCTTCGCTATACTCCGTGTCCCCCCGTTTATTTTGTTTTTGCAAGTTTGATTGCCCTTAAATGTGTTACCTTGCACTTCTCTGCACTGAATTGCTATGCCCACTTTCCGTTCTACCCGCCGACTCCAGCTTTCCGTCTTGCTATCAGTCACGCACGGAAATCTTTGAGTGTCATCCCAACACTGTGACTACCTGGCAATTGTATTCTTTCAGAAACCTGTACTGGACAGACTGGAACAGAGCCGCTCCCAAAATTGAGACATCTTACATGGACGGAACAAACAGACGGGTTCTTGTGAAAGATGATCTGGGCCTGCCCAATGGCCTGACCTATGACCCCTATGCTGCAGTCTTATGCTGGGCTGATGCAGGTATGTGCAAGTGGGAGAGTTTTTTTAGTTTTATTTAATAGATTTTTATTAGAGGCATCTGCATATCATAGTCCAAACCAATACAGACTTTGTTTAACGGTTACATATTAAATATCCAGGTTTCCAGGGACCCAGTTACCAAAGTAGCTGGGATCCTCCTTTATCGGTTACATATTAACATTGCCTTTAATTATTTATTTATATTTATAGATAGGAAAAAGAAAGAAAGAAAGAAAGAAAGAAATTAGAAAAATAGGATAAACTATCAATAATACAACTTGGGAGATAGGTCCGTAGGTCAGAGAACATAACTATTCATCTAGTCCTGGGTTCAGGCTTCAGTACGGCCTCCGCGCCGGTCCAATCTACCCCTTCAAATAATCTATAAATGGAGACCATATTCTAATAAATAATTCTGGTTTGTCAATTAAGACAAATCTAATTTTTTCCAAATGTAAGGTCTCCGACATCTCCATAATCCACATTTGATTGTGGGGGTTGTTGGGTTTTTCCAAAATTTTAAGTGGGAGAATTTTTCTAATCACTGGTTTTCAATGTAGATGCGTTTATTACCTAACCCCACAATGCTGTTACATTGCTGCAGCTCTTTTAGCTGATCTAAACATTTCCCAATTCATCTGACCCCTCACTGCAAGTATGTGCTGCATACATCATACAATGTTTACATTGCTGTCTCCATATTGGACATGGGTTCTGTTGCTTCTCTTGAGGATTACAATTGAATAACCGATTTGCATGCATTTCAAACCATCATTTTGTCGTAAAATAACTTGACCCCACCAGTACTTGATGTTTTGATGTGCGCCCGTCTGATAAACATTCATCAAGGGTGGGGAAACATCATCCAGGTGAACATTAAAAACCACTGTCGCAAATGGGAGTTGGATATAATTGAAAAGATTTCCAGAGCTGAAAAGTCCCAGATATATGCAAGAGAGATTTGAACATCGAAGGATAAAAATGTGATGTATGTAAATCACTGAGCACTTCTGAATGGGATTAATGTTTGACAGAAAATAACTAACTGTTTTGTGATCTCCAGTCGGTGCCCTGTAGTCCATTGTTGAGGCTCCATTCCTCTGTTTAGTGGGAGCTCAAACACTGCAGCTTCTGTTGATAAAATATTAAATTGTATTGGAGGGAGGAAAAAATATTCAGCCTCTAAACTGGGACGTGTTTGTAGTAAAGGCACGAGGGAGGTTTTGCAGCTGCTGGGGGTGGGTGATGAATGCTGGCTCATCCAGCAACACCCACGCCCTCTCAACAATGAATAATGCACAAGTGTTGAAGGTCCAACTGCATCACTCCACGTCAGATTTTACAGATTCATGTTTTGGAGCCCACTTAAGAGGTTATCTAAAGTTTTATTGCAATAAATTCTTAAAGAGCAGGCTCTGTGTTCAACAAATATCAGTGCAATTCTTCTGGTGAAACTTTTTCTTTCCTCCATCTTTGCCATCGTCAGCTCACCCGCTCCTGATCTACTGCTCCCCTCTGGTCTCCTGCTCATCCTACCACTCGCGTCCCCCCCCCCCCCCCCCCCCCCCCCCCCCCTGTGGACACGCCCACCTCCCCTCTTTCCTGTGGACACGCTTACCGCCCCCCTTCTTCCCCCCCCCACTCACCCATCTTTTACCTCCTGCCTCTCGCACTATTTCTCGTGGAACAAGTAGCCCTGTGTCCACCAAATATCTGTGTTCACCAAATTATTTTGGTGAAACTCCTGCTCAGTTCCTCGGTCCGGGCCTAGTACAGTTTCTAAGTTTGGTTTGCAAGTTTTCCCTGTGACCGTGTGGATTCCCCAGAGTCACTCTGATTTCCTCCCACTTCCCAGCATCTGAATTTTGTTATCCTTTTTGATTATGAGTGGTTTTCTAGGCAGGTAAAAATCAAACAGCGGGCAAAGATGTGAAGACACCGATGGGCCGAACTGGGATGTCAGATCTCTCTCTCTCCAAATGGGTTTTTAATAATACAGTGGTTCTATGCTGCCATAATTCTGCACTTCATATAAATATTTGAAATTAAGTCGACTGCTGCTGATGTGAGATTTGAAGATGAGTTTTTCTGGATAATTCGTCCAGTAACATTTAACCAAAACCAGCATTCTTCTGTGGTGAGATATAGAAACATAGAAAATAGGTGCAGGAGTAGGCCATTCGACCCTTCGAGCCTGCACTGCCATTCAATATGATCATGACTGATCATCCAACTCCGTATCCTGTACCTGCCTTCTCTCCATACCCCCTGATGCCTTTAGCCACAAGGGCCACATCTAACTCCCTCTTAAATATAGCCAATGAACTGGCCTCAACTTCATTCTGTGGCAGAGAATTCCAGAGATTCACCACTGTGTGAAAAATGTTTTTCTCATCTCAGTCCTAAAAGATTTCCCCTTTATCCTTAAACTGTGACCCCTTGTTCTGGACTTCCCCAACATCGGGAACAATCTTCCTGCATCTAGTCTGTCCAACCCCTTAAGAATTTTATAAGTTTCTATAAGATCCCCCCTCAATCTTCTAACCATTATGTAACCATTTCATTCGCTGCAGGGACCCAGAGGTTAGAGTGTATAAATCCGAATCGCACTGGTCGCAAGAGGATCCTTCAGGGTATCCAGTACCCCTTCGGAATTACCAGTTACGGCAGATACCTGTACTACACGGACTGGAGGAGGTGCAGTAACCATTTCCACCAGGGTTTCTGTGATAGCGCCATGTATTACAGAGAATCTGTGGCATAAAGTCGCCCATTTGCTGCGGGCGGTGCAACACATTTCTTTACAATATGGAAGGAGCCCATTGAGTCTTTCAGTTCACAGCAGCTCCTGTCTAATTTCCATGTAACCTATGCTCTCACATTGCCCCCAGATTCTAACAATTGCTTGCATACAAGGGACAATTACAGAGCTTACCGACCCCCAACTCTTTGGAATATGAGAGGAAAGCCGAGCACCTGGGGGAAACATTTGGTGACGGGGAGAACGTGCAAACTATATACAGACGTCATCGATATTCGGGATTGAACTGGGTCGCTGGTGCTGTAGCTCTACTAGTGGCTCACGTTGATGTATATTCTCTTACAAAAGAGTCTGCCCAATTTCAGCCCACCCTGTGAACACATCCTTCTGTTTCTTTCACCCTTGTGTGTTTATCTTACTTCCCAAGAGATATATCCAAGACCATTCACTTCCATTCCTGCTTGTCGTGGCATTCCAAGATTCCAAACTCTCTCCGGGCCACAATTTGAATATTCTGCACAGTTCTAGGCATGGTGTTGCAGGAGGGACGTGATGTACTAGAGAGGGTGCGGAGAAGATTGATGAGGATGGTATCAGGGCTTGAAAATCCTGGCTGAGAAGAAAGATTGGATAAGATATGATTGATTTTTTTGGGAACAAAGAAGGGGAGGGGGATTGGGGACTTAATTGAGATGTAAACGATTGAGTGACATGGATTGAACAAATGGGAAGGGATTTATTTCAATTTATCCTTTTACTTACTAGGGAGATAAGGAAAAAGGGGTGGGGGCCTGTTTTCACACTGTATTTCTAAAAAAATGAAAAATCTAAAAAGTAAATAGCACTTGTGTGTGCACTTGATGAGCTGTGACCTACAGGCCAGGATCCTAGTGCAGGAAAGTGGATCAGGTTGCCAGCTCTTTTTCAATAGCACAGACGCAACAAGTGAAATGGTCTGCTGAATCGTAAATCCTTTGCAATCCTACAGGCTACATATACAAATATTTTAAAGCCCTCTACCTCCCTTTGATAAGCTTCTCAGAATACTAAATATCTTGGCCAAAATGCCAGCTGCAACACCACATCTACACAGTGTTTCCATTCCCTTTGTACTATCTGGATAGCTCTGTTTTTTTTCACTATACATCAGTATATGTAACAAGAATAAACCAACAACAATAACAAATAAGAGGCATGCTGGGTCTCAACTTGAAACATCAACCATCCCTTTCCCACCACAAATGCAGCCCTGATCTGCTGAGTTCATCCAGCAGCTTGTGTTTTTGTTCCACATACCGACATCTGCAGTGCTTTGTATCAACCCATAACATTCTCTTTCCTGGGGAAAAGGGCCAGCTTGTTTAGTCTTTTCCTAAACATATGGCAGTAGGAAGGTTTGTTCGTTTTAGCCTACGCCACATAATTCTGCACATCGCCTTATCAACACTCTGCATTCCATCTGAAACAATGTGACCTCGAGGGAGGTGAGAAACAGGAACAGAAGTACAAGTTACAAAATCCTTTCCAGCTCTGGAGCCAAAGAAAGCCAGCGTGTTGCCCAGTAGTGACCTTGCACATAAGGAAATCTCCACAAGCCGCAGAAACAAGTTGTCTTTACATCACAAAATGAGAGTCTGTTCCAGAGGTCTACTTTTCTCTGGGAAAACCAACACCTTCTGACATTTAGCCTACATCAAGTCTTACACAACTGAGCCATTCTTGTTGTGACTACAAATAATATCCGGCATGCCTTAATTTATCTTGGACACCAAGTTTATTCAGTATTTTAAATGAAATGTTTAGTTAAAAATCTTCCGTCCACACACTGAACATATTCAAATAAATTTCCAGTGTGTGAAGTCAGGCAAAAAGCTACACTGAAACAGAACATCCTGGGACATTTTCATGGTGTTGCACCACACATTCGTTTTTTTTTAGCTGAAAAATGTACAAATGCCTCTTTGCTTGATTAGTGAATTGACCGTAAAGGTTTCAAGTAGGCAATTCTAATTTTGTTTTTTTAGTGATTGCATTGTAGATGCGCCTCGTGTTAAAAAGGTTAAAGTAAAAGTAATGAAGTGACTGACATTTTGGCACAACCTTTCTGGCACTTCAAGCATCTAACAGGCTGGATTTTATGGTTCACCTACAGTGAAGAAATTTGAAGGTACAATTGAAGAGAAGACAGGGTTGGCATGGAGCAAACCAAGTTAACGGGAGATTTAATGGAGGTTTTCAAAATTGAAAGACGTCAGAATCTTTTACCCAGCGTGAAAATGTTAAAGACTAGAGGGCACAGGTTTAAGGCGAGAGGGGCAAAGTTTAAAGGAGACCACAATAGGCAAGGCAAGTTTATGTGTATAGCACCTTTCAACAACAAGGTAATTCAAAGTGCTTTACATAAAACATTTAAAGCATTTGAAAGAAACACATATAAAATGACATTTAGATGTAAAACGATTATTAGATTATTCAGATAAAATAATTACAAAATTAAAAGCAATCAAATAAAATATTTAAAATAGAATAAAACCAGGAATAGAAGTTACAGTGCAGTATAGGTAATTAATAAATTGTATTGTTTACTGAAAGGCAACGGCAAACAGAAAAGTCTTCAGTCTAGATTTAAAAGAGCTGAGAGTTGCAGCAGACCTGCAGTTTTCTGGGAGTTTGTTCCAGATATGTGGTGCATAAAAACTAAATGCTGCCTCTCCATGTTTAGTTCTGACTCTGGGTACACAGAGCAGACCTGTCCCAGACGATCTGAGAGGTCTGGGTGGTTCGTAGCTAAGCAGAAGATCAGAAATGTATTTTGGCCCTAAACCATTCCGTGCTTTGTAAACCAACAGTAATATTTTGAAATCAATTCTTTGACAGACAGGAAGCCAGTGTAAAGACCTCAGTACTGGAGTAATGTGATCTACATGCAGAGAAAGTTTTTTTACCACAGAGGTTGGTGGGTGCCTGGAACACTGCCAGTGGTGATGGATGCTACACATCTTCCCACCCTGCTTCCCTACACTTCTTCCCAACCTCTTCCTGTAAGGACTCTATCCCCTACTCCCAATTCCTCTGTCTATGCTGCATCTGCACCCAGGATGAAGTGTTCCAAACCAGGGCATTGGAGATGTCCTCATTCTTTAGGGAACGGGGGTTCCCCTCTTTTATCATAGATGAAGCTCTCACCAGGGTCTCTTCTATATCCCGTAGCTCTGCTCTCACTGCCCATCCCCCCAGTCGTAACAAGGACAGCGTCCCCCTTGTCCTCACCTTCCACCCTACCAGCCGTCACATACATCAGATAATCCTCTGACATTTTCACCACCTCCAACGGGATCCCACCACTGGCCACATCTTCCCATTTCCTCCCCTTTCGACTTTCTGCAGAGACCGCTCCCTCCGTAACTCCTTGGTCAATTCGTCCCTTCCCACCCAAACCACCCCCTCCCCTGGTACTTTCCCTTGCAACCACAGGAAATGCTACACTTGTCGCTTTACCTCCCCCCTTGACTCCATTCAAGGACCCAAGCAGTCTTTCCAGGTGCGGCAGAGGTTCACTTGCACCTCTTCCAACCTCATCTATTGCATCCGCTGGTCTAGATGTCAGCTGCTCGACATCGGTGAGACACAGTGTAGGCTTGGCGATTGCTTCGCTCGGTTCGCACTAACCAACCTGATCTCCCGATGTTTTTAAGAAGGAACTGCAGATGCTGGAAAATCGAAGGTAGACAAGTGTGCTGGAGAAACTCAGCGGGTGGAGCAGCATCTATGGAGCGAAGGAAATAGGCAACATTTCGGGCAATGGCTCAGCAACTCCCCCTCTCATTCCGAATCCGACTTTTCTGTCCTGGGTCTCCTCCATGGCCAGAGTGAGTCCCACCGTAAATTGGAGGAGCTGTACCTCGTATTTCATTTGGGTAATTTACACCCCAGCAGTATGAACATTAACTTCTCCAATTTCAGATATTCCTTGCTTTCTCCCTCTTTCCCCTCTCCTTCCCAGCTCTCCCACAGCCCACTGTCTCCGTCTCTTCCTTTCTTCTCCCCACCCCCACATCAGTCTGAAGAAGGGTCTCGACCCAAAACGTCACCTATTTCTTCGCTCCGTAGATGCTGCCTCACCCGCCGAGTTTCTCCAGTATTTTTATCTTGTACCATGGTAGTGTTCAAGATGCTTTTCAATAGGCACACGGATATGGAGAGATATGGATCATGTGCAGGCAGATACCTTGGCATCGTTCAGCACAGACATTGTGGGCCGAAGGTCCTGTTCCTGTGCTGTACTGTTCCGTGCGAGATGGTGTTAAGAGAAGCAGGAAGGTCAATATCTAATGGACACAGATTCAAGGCAGCTGGCAGAAGGGACAGAGGTGACACTTGGTTGGATTTTAAGCAGAAAGTTGTAGTTTGAAAGCTTGATGCAAGTAGATTCAATACTAGGGATTGTGTGTGTGTGTTTATATGTGAAAGGAAAACATTTGGAGAGCTGTGACACAAGGAGAAGTGAGACATATCAAAGAGCCATAGAAATGACTGCCTTTTGTATGATTTGAAGTCTAAGGAATATTATCTTAAGTATAGCCACGTATACCACAGTTGACACGGTGTCTAAGAAAATTAGTAATAAATTCAGCTGGATTCTGTCCGGCAGATGTTTAACCTTGCTTCTGCGTTGTGTTGCTGAAGGGACGCTGTCGTAGCTGTGGACCGTGCTATCGGACGAGAGACTGATGAACAAAAGGCAACTAGACGATCACGTCTCTATGGAATAACCACGGCATACTCACAGTGTCCCCCAGGTAATGGGCACTCTTCTCTGTACTCCCTCTGACCCTGCGTTTGCTACATGTGTTGTAGAGTATTGTATTCAGTTATGAGCATCATGTTGTAGGAAAGATGGTGTTAAACTGGAAAGGGTGCAGAGAAGATTTACGAGGATGTTGCCAGGACTCGAGGGCCTGAGCTCCAGGGAGGTTAGGGTTAGGCTAGGACCCTGTTTCTTGGATCGTATAAGGATGGGGGGGGTGATCTTACAGAGGTGTACAAAATCACGACATAAATAGATTGGGTTGATGCACCCAGTCTCTTGCCCAGAGTAGGGGAATCGAGAACCAGAGGACATAGGTCAAGAGCCAAAAGTGTTTTATTGTCATGTGTCCCAGATAGAACAATGACATTTTTACTTGCTGCAGCAAAACAGAATAAGTAAATATAATAAATAATAGAACAAAAACCTCAGAAAAAAAGACCAAACAATAACAGTGAAATAATAATAATAATAGTCTATTGTAGTTCATAGCTTATGAGGTTGTTGTATTTAATAGCCTGATGGCTGTTGGGAAGAAGCTGTTCCTGAACCTGGACGTTACAGTTCTGAGGCTCCTGTACCTTCTTCCCAATGGCAATGGTGAAATGAGTGTGTGGCCAGGATGGTGTGGGTCTTTGATGATGTTGGCTGCCTTTTTGAAGCAGCAACTACGATAGATCCCGTTGATGGTGGGGAGGTCAGAGCCGGTGATGTTTACAACTTTTTGCAGTCATTTCCGCTCCTGGACATTTAAGTTGCCGAACCAGGCCACGATGCAACCATTCAGTATGTTCTCTACTGTGCACCTGTAGAAGTTCAAGAGAATCCTCTTTGACATACCGAATCTCCATAATCTTCTCAGGAAGTAGAGGCGCTGATGTGCTTTCTTTATGATTGCATCAGTGTGCTGGGACCAGGAGAGATCATCGGAAATATGCACGCCCAGGAATTTGAAGTTTTTGACCCTCTCCACCAGATGTAAACAGGATTGTGGGTCCTCAACCTTCCCCTTCCAAAGTCCACAATCCGTTCTTTGGTTTTTGTGATATTGAGAGCCAGGTTGTTGTGCTGGCATCATATGGTCAGTCGGTCAATATGGTCGGTCGGCCATCACCATCTGTAATTCGTCCCACAACAGTGGTGTCGTCAGCGAACTTTAAAATGCAGTTTGCACTAAGTCCGGCTACACAGTCAAGTCAAGTCAAGTCAAGTTTATTTGTCACATACACATACGAGCTGTGCAGTGAAATGAAAGTGGCAATGCTCGCGGAACAACAAAACAACCAAACAAATTATAAACACAATCATAACACACATATTATTTTACATATTAAATAATAGAAGGAAAAACGTTCTGTACAGTTAGTCCCTGGTGAGAAACCATTCGGCCCATCAAGTCTACTCCGCCATTCAATCATGGCCGACTATCTTTCCCTCTCAACCCCATTCTCCTGCCTTCTCCCCGTAACCTTTCATGAGTATAGAGTGAGTAGAGCAGGGAGCTGAGCACGCAGCCTTGTGCTTCCGTACTGATTATCACTGAGGATGAAGTGTTTCTGCCAATTCGAACAGACTGTGGTCTGTGGATGAGGAAGTCGAGCATCCAATTGCAGAGGGATGTGCAGAGATCCAGTTCTGTGAGTTTAAGATGAAGTTGGAAGGATTTAATGGGAACCTGAGGACTAACCTTTTTACACAAATGGTGGTAGTTGTATGGAACGAGCTGTTGCGGGAGGTAGTTGAGGCAGGTGCTATTGCAATTTTTAAGAAACATTTAGACAGATACATGGATAGGATAAGTTTAGTGGGATATGGGCCAAACAAACGCAAGCAGATGGGACTAGTGTAGATGAGGCATGTTGGTGGACTTGGGCAAGTTGGGCTGGGGGCCTGGTTCCACGCTGTATGACGCTATATGATTGACCAAATGATTTGGGTCTGGAGTTGAACGTGCTGTTTGGGCTGTTTGGTTTGGTATCATTGCTGCCTTCACTACAGATTGTCACACGGACATGTAATGCTAACTTTAGAAAGACCATTCCTCTGCTTTCCCAATTTTTGATTCAAGTGCTTTGAGCTGGATTTTTATGTTCATAATAAAGTCACCGAGGCAAAATTCAGCCATTCGGCCCATCAAGTCTACTCCGCCATTCAATCATGGCCGACTATCTTTCCCTCTCAACCCCATTCTCCTGCCCTCCCCGTCTCCCCGTAACCTTTGATGCACCTGTCAATGTCTGCTTTAAAAATATCCAATAACTTAGCCTCTACTGCCATCTGTGGCAATGAATTTCACAGATTCACCACCCACTGACTGAAGACATTTCTCATCATCACCTTTCTCACTATTCTGTAAGTTTCAATGAGGAACCCCCTCATCCTTCTAAACTCCAGTGACTACAGACCCAGAGCTGTCAAGAAGCTTCACTCTGATTGTTTGAATGATACAACATGAAAACAGGCCCTTTGGCCCACTAAGTCCAAGCCAACCAACCATTCACAATTAGTTCTGTGTTATCGCACTTTCACATCCATTCACTGGATGTAATTTACAGAGGCCAATTATTTTATAAACCCACATCTTTGGGATGTGGGTGGGACCCGGAATCCCTGCAGGAAACCCATGCGATCACAGGGAGAACATGCAAACTCCATACAGACAGCACCTGAGGTCAGAATCCAACTTGGGTCTCTGGCCCTGTGAGGCAGCAGCACTACCAGTTATTTAATCTTTTGCGCCACTGTGCCGCCCAAATCTTACTCTAAATTCTTATTGTCCCCTCACAACACCATCCCTTTGATCTCTCGGTAATTTCCCACAACCCTCTTTTGCTATCTTAGCTCTTTCAATTCTGCCCTCTTGACTGTCTGACATTCTAGCATGCATGCATGTCACCCTAGTTGCCAATCCTACAGCTTCCAAAGCACTGCCTAAATGCTTTCTGCCATGTCACCTTCCTCTCCTCCCTAAAACTGACCTCTTTAACCGAGCTTTGGATCACCCATCAACAGCTTTTTGTGTAGCCTGGAGCTATACAGCACGGAAACAATGGCTCAACTTGTCCATGCTAAAGGCCAAGATGCCCATCCATTTGCCTGGTCCCATTCCATGCTGTATGAGATCGTGTCCCATTTGCCCACGTTTGACTCTGATCCCTGTAAACTCTTCCTAACAATCTGGTGACTCTCCTCCCGCAGTTTCACTTGAGCATTGGTGCGATATAAAGGTGAGTTGTTGAATGCTGAAGGCACAGACATATGTGGATAATGCCTGTTTGGATTGATTTTAATAGGGCAGAACCACTGCGCTGTAAACAATGGAGGCTGCACTCATCTATGCCTGGCAACACCCGAGAGAAGGTCCTGCAGTTGTCCTGATACCGTGACATCCGTCAGCTGCCTGGAGTCAAACTAACAGCTGAGTGTTTCAGCGAGTTCTCATTACTGTTAAGAGTCAAAGCTCTTCCTCAGAAGCCAAACTCTGCCGTGAAAATTTTAAAATACCATTTTAAAAATATGTTTTGTCTTTTTTAATTACTTTTTTATTTGGATGTTAATTCACTTTTTTATAAAATTACAACTGTAAATATGTTTTCTTACAGTTCACTAAATTGTATTCCGAGTGATATTTAGTTTAAACTGTATGCTGCTTCACTGTACTGTCACTTCGCCGTGAATGAAGCCAACACATCAGGTATTATGTTATGCTCTGTGAAGCTTTTCAAAATATAGCCAACAAAATAAAATCCAACCTTTTTTTGTACCATTTTCTCCTTGCGAATTTTTGATTTTTGATCCCTACCCTGCTCTGCTACTGCTGTTCCTGCAGGGGATCGGAAGCCGGAGAGGCTAGCAGGCCCTGCATGGTTGGCCAGTTACTCTGATATTTTTTGCCTGTCACGATCAAACATCTCCATGTTGAGCGGCACTGAACCATCCTCTCAACCTGCTGCCTGCCGTCCCTACAGTGAAGGTGCTGTTGAGTGAAGCATCCCAGGATTTTAACCTGGCACCAATTAGGAATATTGGAATTGATGGTCATAATCTTGTGAAACGTATCTGGGGCAGTTCCTAAAATATTGTAGCTTTCTTCCTCCCTCTTCTTGGTTTTGGAGGTCAGGGCGACATGCTCTTGGAATAGATTCATAGAGTTGAACGTAAGGATTGGACTTTAAAGTAGGTGCAGCAGCAACAAGACGTGGGGAGCAGGGGTTGGGTATAGGGAGGGAGGGGGGTGGGATTTGGTTAACATACATCGGACTATAATGGATGCAGGGGGGGGGGGGTAAAGGATGTTGTTTATGTACATAAGCAAACCAGGTGCCGTGCTTAATGGAGTACAAAAGCAAGGAGGTTGTGTCACTAAGTTTTCCTTTCAGAGATGTTTGGACCTGAATTGTGCAGGGGAATGGAAGAACGGGAGAAGATGGAAGTTCTCCTCTGAGCTAAGAGGTTAGTGCTATCGGAGGTAATCATGATTTTTGATAGAATGGACAAGAAGAAACTTTGAAATGGAGGGTGGCTCAGTTACCAGAGGTCACAGTGTAAGATCATTTACAAAAAAAGCTCAGGAAAATGGGGCTGCTGGAGATGACAACCCTCCAACAATCCATCTACACTAGACCCAAGTGCTCATGGAAACCTGTTAAACTCACCAAGCTCCTGATAAACTTGCCTGAAGTCACCGAGTTCCTGTTAAACTCACCAGGAGCCCATTCTACAAGCTCCTGTTAAACTCACTAAATTCCCATTAAATTCCCCAGTGGCCTGTGCTCTGAGCTTCTGTTAAACTCACTATATCAATATTATTATTCTCTTTTGCAGAGGGGATTAAAAGTTGATGGAACAGAGATAAACCTCTGGAGGGAGGGAAAGCTTTGAACCTGGTCTGGGGGGGGGAGGGGGGGGAGGGGGAGGGGGGGGGGGGGGGGGGGGAAGGTAATAACCTTGACATTGGAGCCAGGCTGTTGAAGGGATGTCAGGAATTACATCTTCACAGACCCGGTTAGAAAATAATTAACTTGCTCTCCAAAATGGTTTAGTTGGAAGATAAATTGGATCATGATTAACTCTTTAGATATTTGATTTATCGAGGACAGAATTCAGCCTTTGAGCAAGAGGATGTAGTGGGAGTGATGTACCTCTATATTCATTGTACGGCAAGGAAACTGTGCGTTGGTGCAAGACCCACTCGCAAACAAGCATGATCGCAATCTTACTGCTGCCCCGATTTAAAATGAATCAAAGATGTCGGGGTTTCTGTTGGCTACAATCTCCTGAAACCTAATGGTCTGCAGTGTGAAAATGGTACAAAAATAATAATTTGGCATTGAATTTAACTTATGCGCTTTGTGCTGTGTGTTAATAATTTGGTAGTACTCAGATTTAAATGTGTAGACTTTTAAAACTTATTGCAGGATATTTTTGTCCTAAATTATTCTTTGAAAAACACAACAGTGCCGCACAACATACTCAGCTGTTGTAATGTTAACGGAGATTCAATGAGATACAGATTTCTGTGAGTCACCCTCCGTCTGACCCATGTTAAATTGTGCAACAGACATTTCCCATACTCTGTTTCAGAAAGATTGACCCTAAACTTGTTGTGGCATAAGTCAGTACAGAAATATAAATATTGCTCTGTCAGATAGTTTAGTCTCTTTAGTTGTGGCTGGTCTTGTTTATGTAATGATTTGGCAAATGCCAGCCTAGTGGATTTTACTCATTGGGATTTCCTTTCTTTTGGAAAACATGACGACAATTGCCTTGGTTCACTTGTTGTTCACTTCCAGCTGATGGGTGTGACATTTTGTTTTCCATACAATCGCAGCCTTAAGTTGTAGGACAACTTGTTCTATTTGATCTTATTTGATTGTGCACGCCAGGTTGATTGCATTCGTTGAAACAGGGCGGACCACGTGAAGGTTGCAATCTCGCACCCCCACACAAAGTGCTGAAGGAACTCAAATGGTCAGGCAACACCTGTAGCGGCAATATAGTGAATTGGGACACAATCATTCTGAAGAAGGGTCCCAACCCAAAACTTCATCTATCTATGTTCTCCAGAGATGCTGCCTGACCTGCTGAGCTACTCCAGCATTTTGTGTCTTTCATTGGTGAACCATATCTGCAGTTCCTTGTTTCTATTAATGGTCTTTTTTTCTTTCTTGTATTTAACCAACTCAAAGCCCCCAATGCTCCCCCCCCCCCCCCCCCCCCCCCCCCCCCCCCCCCCCCCCCCCCCAGCATCTGGCTCAAATTCTGACCATTCTCTGGCTCCAGGAGTTCTCCTTGAATTCCCATTAGATTCTTGTACTTTTATGGGGTCAAACATCTCTAGTTCTGAAGTGTCCCGTTAGCAGAAATATCCTGCTGAAATTGTGCTGACAAAATGTTTCATAATCTTAAGAACCTTTGTACACCCCACCTCTCCGGACTCCTTTCTTCCAAAATGATTCCATCCTCTGGGTCAGCCCAGCTTGGCTGAGAGTCTTCTCCAGTGGCTTGTTAGGATCAGTGTTTTGCTTCGGGTCCATGTGAGATGAACTGATAAACTGAAGGTTTCCAGTGAGCCAGTGCAGCACAGTGGCACAGTCAGTGTGAACTGCTGGCTCCCAGCACCAGAGACCTGGGCTCGATCTTGACCTCGGGTGCGATCTGTATCCACCAAGGTTTCCTGGGTGCTCCTATTTTTTTCCACATCCCTAACGTCAGTTAATTAACCACTGCAAATTGCCCCTATTTGTAAGTGATTGGTAACATCTGGGGAGATTGAAAAAATGGGATTGAAGTAGTATTGGTTTAAATGGCTGGCCATCCTCTGAGAATGAAAGATTGCGTGTGATAGGCTTATGTAAGCAACCTCAGTTTTAACTTAAACAGGATTAGAAATGATCAGTTTCGGGACTTGCAGTTACAGTGCGAGTTTTACATTGGTTAAAATGGTCCTCCTATTTTGGCAGTGCTTCAGGCCCAAACAGACTTAATTCTCACATGATACTGGATATATGAATTTGGAGAATTGATCTAAGGCAGCTGTGATTGAAGGAGATCTTGTCTATTGCTGGGTTACTCTGGGTTCAGATGCTGTTTAAACAACAACCCAAAATCAATGAAACTGTTTTACATTGATGGCAGCCTTGCAGTACAAGTACAGCATAAATACTCACAAGGCCAAGTGGACTGATTGATTGGGAATCTCAGAAGGCAGAATATTTAATATTGATTTTCAAAATGTCAGGTTAGATTACTGTAGAAACAATTTGTATTCATCCAGAGCTTTTTATCGCAGTTTCGTTAGGTAGTCCTTAGCGTTATGGATCAAAGGTCCAACATTTGAGGTGCAGTAACTTTACATAATTGCTGCAGACTCCAGAAGTGTTGGCAACGTTGTCTCGAGTGACATAGGACAAGGGGTTTGATCAGTTATCCACAGACAAAAGCAATTTATTTTGAGGCCAGGCCAGATTATCTGAGGGAAGGATTTTCAACTCGATTCAAGAGTCAAGAGTGTTTTATTGTCATATATCAATATTCAATGTCAATATTTCAATATTCATAGACAATATGTCAATGTCAATATATGTCTTAATTGAAAAGCTAAGAAGGGGTTGATACACACCGCCCCCAAAGTCTAGATCGAGCCCAGGCCTCTGGTGCTGGGAGCCACCAGTTCTGATGGCTGTGTCACTGTGCTGCACTGGCTCACTGGATACCTTCAGTTTATCAATTCATCTTGCATGGACCTGAAGGAAAATACTGACCCTAACAAGCCACTTTAGAGTGGACTCTCAGCCAAGCTAGGCTGACCCAGAGGATGGAATCATGTAGGAAGAAAGAGTGTCAGGAGAGGTAGGGTGTCTAAACGGTTTTAAAGATTATGAAACAAGTGTGTTTAATTATCATATGTACTGAAAACAGAACAATTAAATTCTTACTTGCAGCAGCATAACAGGCAGGAGATGAGCTATGGGAACACCTACTGCAGTTGTGTAGTGCAGCTGGAGATGACGAACCTCCAACAATTGTAGACATATCTCCAGGATATGGCTGGCAACAAACCCAGAGGCTTAAAAATAAACATTATTTGCCTTTTTGGTGGAAGCACATTTAAGTCGCTCTTCAACTGATTGAGAGGATGTGGCATTGTGAGGATGGACGTGTTGAATATTCAATGGTAGGAGAGTGGGGTGGGCAGGGCTTTATGAAGATGGACATGTTGGATACCAGATGGTTAGGTAGTAGGGTAGGCAGAGTATCATGTTGGATGACCAATGGTGAGAGAGTGGAGGGGGTGCAAATCACCGAGGATTGATGCAAATCAACAACTCAGTGGGCCTGGCAGCATCTTTGGCGGACGAGGGGTTAGATAATATTCAGGTTCTGAAGAAGGGTCTCGACTGACGAAGGGTCTTCTTCTACTTCTATGTAGTTTTTTTTGGCGGTTGGCAAACAACTTTTTTGGTGCATTACCGCCACCAACTGGCATAGAGTGTGGATCAAACAACACCATTACATATACTAATAACCTATATCCTTCCGAACAAATTGGTAACCCTAAGAAAAAGCAACAGGATTTGATAGCACTTATATGAACTCCCTTGCAAAATATCTACCAAATCAAATTGTACTCTTTCTTTTTCTGAACTGCTCACTCATCCGTCCTCTCTCCTCCTCATACCTCTCACAATGTACAATGACATGCTCTATTGTCTCTTCTTGCCCACAGTATTCACATCTGCCTGTATTATGCTTGTTTTTATATATTATAAAAAGTGTACTGTTCAGACCAGTGTGTCCAAATCTAATTCTTGAAATTACTGTCTCCTCTTTTCTGTTTTTTCCTGCACCTCATTTCTCCCACTTTCCTCTGGGAAAGAGTGCTCTGCAGGAGACGAGACCCATTTCCATCTGGAGAGAATTCATGTTCACACTTTGGGTGTAAAATTAGGAAACTGTATTTTTGAAAGTTTTTTAGCTGTATGAAGTTTATGATATTAAGGGTTTGGACTGTAGAACCACTGTCCTTTCCGCTCTTCCTCCCATTGCTTTTGCCATTTTTCCTTCAGTCTTTTGCTTAATAATGTCTTTGATTTCAGTTTTACCTATGTTAATACTTAAATCAATCTTACTTCTTTTTGTTACCTCTTTTGCCACCTTATCTGCCATTTCGTTTCCTCTAATGCCAATGTGTGCTGGTACCCATAAAAATATGACTGTAAGCCCCATCATTTGAATTCTGAATCGTGTTTGTTGTATTTCAATCAAAATGTCTGGTCTACTGTCTGAATGGCTGTGCTGTAAACTCTTTATTGCTAAACTTGAATCTGAACAAATAACTGTCCTTAAAGGCCTAGTATCCTCGACCCACTGTACCACTAACAATATTGCAATAATTTCACCTGTGTATACCGAGACGTTCTGCCACGCCTTCCCATCGATCCCACTCCTCCCACACAAGATTACACCTCTCATCCACACACCAGGACATATTAACTGCAACCAATCAACCTACCAATCCACACATCTTTTGGGTGAGAGGAAACTGGAGCACTCGTGGGAAATAGCGCACACTATCTGGGAGAACGTGCAAACTCCTCACCTGAAGCTGTGAGGCAGCGTCTCTGCGGGGCTGTGCCTCTCTGGAGTGGGACTTAAACCAACCCATCAAAGCCTTGATTTATATCAGGACAGTGAATGTTGGTGAATATGGGGGCATCATGTGCACTAAATGTTAAAAAAGAAAATGTTTGTAAATGCCCTGATAAAAAAAATTGACGCTGATTATCTAATCCCTTTTCTATATCAAGAGTCAAAGTGTTTAATTGTCATATGCATTTTTCGCTCATGTGTCAGATGAGGTTCTGCCATCGCTTTGCCATAGCCAGTGCCACATCTGTGCTTCTGCGGAGATCGTCTGTAGTGCATGCCTCTCCGCCGCAAGTCAGTATGTGGGTCATATGGATTGAGAACAATGTAATTCTTACTTGCTGCTGCTTTACATGCACATCAATGCGCCAACACAGCAAACAGTAATGGGCCTGCCCCACTTCGGCAGTTTTTTAGGCGACTATCTGTCGCCGGGGTGTCGCCTGTATGGTCGTCTCAGTCGCCCAAAGAATTGTAGCGTTTGGTCGCCGCTGGATTCTGAAATGTTTAAAAGTTTTAGGCGACAGTTGGCTTGACGCCAGTGAGCGCAGCGTGACTATTCCTGACGTAGGTTGTCGCCAGGATGACGTAGGTTGTTGCCGGTGCTGACTTTGGTGAATTCCATTGGCGACTACCTACGTCAACCGGCGACTGAATTGTCTTAAGTTGTCTTCGGTTGTCGCTGACAGGGTCATAGCTTGTCGCGGGGTGGAGGAAGGTTGGCGGAGATGTGGTCGTAGGAGGATGTCCTAATGGGTCGCCGGTTGTCGGTACCTTGACTAGGTGGTAGGTTGTTGTAGACATTTCTGTAGGGGGGTCCAGGCACCAGTTTTTCGGCGATCTGCTACAACTATGACAATCGCCGGCAGTCACTGAAAAATTCGCCTAAGTGGGACAGGCCCATGAATCATACAATAATATCAGGAACACCAGGTAATGAGACCATAATCGTCTAAACCACAGTACATAATGCAACTAAACAAAGTCCATAGGAGATCGTTGCTGAGGTAACGGTTAGGATTGTGCATTGTAATTCAACAGCCTGCTGGTTAATGGGAAGAAGCTGTTCTTCAACCTGGTGGTCACGGTTCTCAGGCTCCTGTATATTTATCCCAATGGTAGCAGCGAGTTGAGAGTGGGGCCAAGGTGCGGTGGGTCTTTGGTGATATTAACTGCCTTTAGAGGCAGTGCTTTCTGTGGATCCCTTCAATGGTGGGGAAATCAGTTCCTGCGATGTCCACCGTTTTCTGCAGCCTATGAATTAGTACAAAACAATATTTAAATGTCACCATGAACATGGGATTTTTCCAAATAACTTCACTCCATTAGAAGAGGTCTTAATGAATTTGATTTCATTTGTTTTGCAATCTCACCATAGATCTGCTATGAACAGACCAGCTCAGAACAGATGTCTGTAGAATCTTTTGGCTGTATGCCCTATAACCACAGGCTTTTTAAAGCAAAAAGTTACTGGGGAAAATCAAACAGAAATTTAATTCCCAGCCATTTTTTGGGACCTGTGCCCCTGAAAAGGATGTGCCTCCTGGTGTTTTCTGTGAAATATGTTATTCTTTCCATTAACTCCCTGCGAGGGTCTAATAGTCACAAACAATCTAGGCACCATTTACAGCGATGAATTAACCTGGCGAGCTGTGTTGCTTTGGGATGTTGGAGGAAGGCGGAGCACCCGGGAGAATCCCACCGGAGAACATGCAAACTCTGCACCAGAGATCAGGATTGGATCTCGAGCACTGCCACCCTGAGCTAGGGGCTAGAAACTTGGAACTCGCGTGTGAGAGGGAGGGTGAGGGAGGAGGGAGCTGTGTGTGGGGTAAAAAATTGAAACCAAAGGCTGCCGAAGAGAGGGCGAGAAAACCAGGGAAAGGGATAAAGGCAGGGATGAGAAAGGAGAACGAAAGGGCAGTCCAAAATTGCTCAGCAATAAGGTGGATAGGAGTGCTGTAGCAGAGCTGTATGAGCCAGGAGGATTAAATGGAGGATTTAAAAAATAAAGGGTCAGTGGAGTGGTTAGAGTGGGGGAACTGAGGGCAATAGGATGCGGGGAGATGGACAACCTAGGACAGGGTGAGGGTAGTGGGGAAATGGAAAACCTAGAACCTAAGGGGGGGGGGGGGAGGGGGGTGGGATGGGGGGGTGGGGGTGCTGTGGTTGGTGGGTGGGAGGAGAGGGAAGAAACCAAGCATGCTGGGTTGTGGGGGAGATGCAGCAGGTGATACAGTGCCCTCCATAATGTTTGTGACAAAGACCAATCATTTATTTATTTGCCTCTGTACTCCACAATTTGAGATTTGTAATAGAAAACAAAATCACATGTGGTTAAAGTGCACATTGTCAGATTTTAATAAAGGCCATTTTTATACATTTTGGTATCACCATGTAGAAATTACAGCAGTGTTTATACATTGTCCCCCCCATTATGGAGGGCACTGTAGGTCGTGGTGAGTGAAACATTGAGGTTGATGGGTTAGAATGGGGTTACTGAGGTTGTTTATGTAAGGGAAGTGGTAACGGGTGACAGGTTGGGGGAGAGAGATGGAGCCAGTGAGAAGCGTTCTTGAATCAAAGTCAGAAGCTTGTGGTTCATTGTTAAGTAACCTTCCTCAACCCAGATTCACATAGAATATTGCCGATTGGATGATTCACTGGAAAACCTATTTCCAGGGACAAGACGGGTCTTTCCAGTTTCACTGAAGATTGGCTACATTTAAGCAAACTGCTCTTTCTGATTCAGGCACTACCACAGAGCAATTCCTAACAGCTCTGATCAGTTGAAACCCATTTATCAATGTGTTGCTGCCCGCTATGTACTACGTTCCTCTCCCACCAATCATCAGTGACTCCTGCCTCAAAAGGTTGTAATTAAACCCTCATCTTTATATTCAAATGGGCCATTCAGCCCATCAGGCCAATGCCAGCCCTCAGCAGAACAAACTGATCTGCCCCACTCCTTATTCACTTGTAGATATGCAATTTATTTTCTCTCTCACATTCCACTAACTCCCCCTTAATCCTTAAGGGTAACTAAGGGATACTTTACAGCAGCTCCAGTAATTACTTTTATCAGATTTCTCAGATGGCTAATTCCAGCTGTCATCAGCAGCATTCTTCATATTAGCTCCCATATCCTGCAACTCGTGTGCATGCCATCCAGATAGGGCTAAGTGGGTAATGCTTTTGTCTCTTAAGTCGGAAAGTGTTACATGAGGAGGGAAGAGTATATTAACAAAGCCCAACATAGCTCAGTGCAGTCTCAAATATTTCACCATTGGAGGATCCGTATGTTGGACAAAATGTTAACTAAGGCCATGACTGCAGGATAG
Organism: Leucoraja erinaceus; assembly: GCF_028641065.1. Lineage (NCBI taxonomy): Eukaryota > Metazoa > Chordata > Chondrichthyes > Rajiformes > Rajidae > Leucoraja > Leucoraja erinaceus. The sequence continues at coordinate 18,794,410 of NC_073381.1, read as the reverse complement.
ATTGTCTGCAACTGATCCTAACCCCCTTCAGTATACAACAAAGACACAACATGCTGGAGTAACTCAGCGGGTCAGGCAGCAGCCTTGGAGAACATTGATAGGTGACGTTTTGGGTGGGGAACCTTTTTCAGACTTTGGTGATGCAGGTCTCGCCAATAGATTCAGACTATTGACGGCACAGAGGCACATCGGTAGACCTGGTGCTTTACAGAGTTAGAGACCTGGGTTCAATGCTGACCACGGTGCTGTCAGTGCAGAGTTTGCTCGTTCTCCTTATGACCGTGTGGATTTCCTCCGAGTGTTCCAGTTTCCTCCAACATCTCAAATACGTACAGGTTTGTAGGTTAATCTATTTATTATATATTAAAACTGTGTGGCTGCCGCCTGGCGTCCGGCTGCCTTTCTGCCTTTTGATTCGCTGCTCCTTCCTATCAGCTTCCAACACACTTCAAAACAAAGTTGCAAGACAGGAACACTCTGAACTTTTCACCTCAATGGGATATCACAGCAAGTGCTTCAACAGGAGGGAGAGGGCCAATTGGTATTGCAATTGGAACTGCTGCAGCAGGCAGGGGAGGTGCAATTGGAGGTTTTTTTTAATCCACTGCTGAGGGAGGCAGGGGAGTGCTGGAATCTTACATTTGGGAACGGGTTCAGTTCCGTTGGAGGAGACGGGTGCATAGTGGAATATTGGGTTGGGGGATCACACCATTGGGGGAGCAGACCCAACGGGTCTGCACTTGGTCTAGTTAGCTATAAAAATAGAAAATAGGTGCAGGAGTAGGCCATTCGGCCCTTCGAGCCTGCACCTGCCATTCAATATGATCATGGCTGATCATCCAACTCGGTATCTCCATACCCCCTGATCCCTTTAGCCACAAGGGCCACATCTAACTCCCTCTTAAATATAGCCAATGAACTGGCCTCAACTACCTTCTGTGGCAGAGAATTCCAGAGATTCACCACTGTCTGTGTGAAAAATGTTTTTCTCATCTCGGTCCTAAACGATTTCCCCCTTATCCTTAAACTGTGACCCCTTGTTCTGGATTGCAGTGTGTTGGATGTGAAAATGGGATAACATAGAACTAATATGAACAGGTGATTGATGGTCAGTGTGGACTTAGTGTGCAGAAAGGCCGAGTTCTACTCTGTATCTCTAAACTAAACTATTGGATGTTAATTTTATTAATATTCTAACATATTTTTAAATTTTTTAACACGTTAGACAATATTACAATACATTTTTCCAAGAGGTAAGTTTCAAGGGAATGTAGCAACTAGGGTTCAGGTGAATGATTCCCGGCACGACAACCAGTCCCAGTGAGTCACATGCCAAATCATCAGAATTTCAGAACAGTTGGATTGTGGAATATCACGGTACCAAGTAAACAGTGACAGGACCAGCGTTTTCCCCTCAGTCAGTGCTGCTCCCACTACTGGGTCCAGAATTAGTCGGCGCGACTTACAGCCTGCAGTTAAATGTAGTGTCTCTTTAAATCTCTTCCCTGTCTGGGAGACCCGACTTTTTCCCTGTCGGGTCTCGGCTGTCGTTGGGGCCTAGCACCGTGGAGCGGCCTCCAGCCTGAACGACCCGGGGGCTCGGGAGACTGCGGAGCTGCGGAGCTGCGGACTCACCATCGTGGGATTGGCCGGCCTCGGAGCGTGGGGACGGCGGTGCAGGAAGGTTTTTTTTCCATATAACATTAATAAGTTCATAAATTCATGTCATAGTTGCAGAAATAGAGCATTTGGCCCATTGAGTCTACCATTCAATCATGGCTGATCTATCTCTCCCTCAACCCCATTCTCCTGCCTTCTCCCCATAACCTTTGACTCCCTTTTATGCCCCTGTCCCACTTAAGAAACCTGAACGGAAACCTCTGGCGACTTTGCGCCCCACCCGAGGTTTCCTTGTGTTTCCCGGAGGTTTTTGTCCGTCTCCCTACCTGCTTCCATTACCTGCAACCTCGGTCGGGCGCGCAAAGTCTCCAGAGGTTTCCGTTCCGGTTTCCTTCCTAAGTGGAACATGGGCATTTACTAATCAAGAATCTGTCAATCTCCATCTTAAAAGTACCCAATGACTTGGCCTCCATGGCTGTCTGAGCCTTGCACATGCATCTTCTGTTAACAACATGGAACTTGGAAAGGTGAAAGCTCACCTCTGGGAGAATTGGAATTTGTCTATGGAACTGTTTTGCCACAATGCTGAGAGCTACATTCTGCGCTCTGTATCTTTCCCTCCGCTGCATCTGTTGTACTTGAGTTTGACTTAATTGTATTTATGTAAAGTACTCACTGATCTGATTGAATAGCATGCAAAAAAAAGCTTTTCACTGTACCTTGTCACAACAATAAATCTAAACCTTAACGAGGAGTGCACGCAGGTTTACTACTCAAAATACATGCTGGTCATTTAGTGACCAATTCTAAGTAACTCAATAACGTCGGGAGTAGTGGGTTTCAAAACATTTGCACCATAAGCATTTACATAGAAACATAGAAAATAGGTGCAGGAGGAGGCTATTCGGCCCTTCGAGCCAGCACTGCCATTCATTGTGATCATGGCTGATCATCTCCAATCAATAACCCGTGCCTGCCTTCTCCCCATTTCCCTTGATTCCACTAGCCCCTAGAGCTCTATCTAACTCTCTTAAATCCATCCAGTGACTTGGCCTCCACTGCCCTCTGAGGCAGGGAATTCCACAAATTCACAACTCTCTGGGTGAAAAAGTTTTTTCACACATCAGTCTTAAATGACCTCCCCTTATTCTAAGACTGTGGCCCCTGGTTTTGGACTCGCCCAACATTGTGAATATTTTTCTGCATCTAGCTTGTCCAGTCCTTTTATAATTTTATATGTTTTTATAAGATATCCCCTCATCCTTCTAAACTCCAGTGAATACAAGCCTAGTCTTTTCAATCTTTCCTCATATGACAGACCCACCATCCCAGGGATCAATCTCGTGAACCTACGCTGCACTGCCTCAATCACAAGGATGTCCTTGCTCAAATTAGGAGACCAAAACTGTACACAATACTCCAGATGTGGTCTCGCCAGAGTCCTATACAACTGCAGAAGAACCTCTCTACTCCTATACTGAAATCCTCTTGTTATGAAGGCCAACATTCCATTGGCTTTCTTCACTGCCTGCTGTACCTGCATGCCACGTTCAGTGACTGGTGTACAAGGACGCCCAGGTCTCGCTGCACCTCCCCTTTACCTAACCGAACCCCATTGAGATAATAATCTACCCCCTTGTTTTTGCTGCCAAAGGGGATAGCCTCACATTTATCTATATTATACTGCATCTGCCACACATCTGCCCACTCACTCAACGTGTCCAGGTCACCCTGCAACCTCCTAACATCCTCTTCACAGTTCACACTGCCACCCAGCTTTGTATCATCCGCAAACTTGCTAGTGTTGCTCCTAATTCCCTCTTCCAAATCATTAATATATATGGTAAACAGTTGCGGCCCCAACACCGAGCCTTGCGGCACTCCACTCGCCACCAAAGATTATAGAGGAGCATTCCACTCACCACTGCCTGCGATTCTGAAAAGGACCCGTTCACTCCTACTCATTGTTTCCGGTCTGCCAACCAATTTTCTATCCACGTCAACACCCTACCGCCAATACCATGTGTTCTAAATTTTTTTTTCCAAGAGTTTAAGCTTGAAACGTATTATAATAATTAGCAGGATTGGAAGAATTACTCTATGAAAGACTGCAGGGTCAATGTCAAATTCTGTGAAGACAACAACAGTTCAGCATTCAGGAGTTAATGTGATCTTCTTGCCACGGCTGTGTAATTCATAACATGGCCATCAGAGGGCCACATTGAGCCACAAACTAAGGGGAAAACTGGGTTTGTCTCTTTCATCTTATTGGGTTTCCTGAATGCTGCGGTACTGCTGATGAGGAATGTATTTGAAGATCTGACAAACCAAGTGCATTCATCTTCATGGGGAGCTTTAAAGTCCAACACGGGTAAATCGCCTTTTTTTAATTCAGCAATTGTGCATTTGGAAAAAACATCTGCCTGCAACTGCCTCGCACTGAACACGTTCCCTCAGTCTTTGGTTTCTTATAAAGTTTACCCAATTATCCAAATTTCTCTTGCTCAACTTTCCTCACCCTTTTGCACACGCTATTCAACCTGGCCTCACTCACCCTTGAGTCTGTTCAGACCACATCACTCATGGACCTGAGCCCAGATTCAAGGCTGAATCACCCAGAGTTGGAGCCTAGCACAGTTGGATGTGCTGTCTTCCAGAGAAACCAGTTTACTGACGCTTTGACCATCAACCACAGAACCTATGGACATTATTCCAGGGAGGAGAGGGGCAGTCCTCGCTGTTCTGACTAAAATTTGTCCCTTCACCGAAGAACAAAAGATACCAGCTGTGTACCTTCGATTTTCCAGCATCTGCAGTTCCTTCTTGAACAAAAGATACCGGCTAACTGGTCACAGTTATGTTGCAGGTTGTGAGATCTAGCGAACATGTTTCCTGGTGCTTATCACTGACAGTGCCTCAGAAGTACTTGAACTGTGAAATACATTGGGATTGCGCTGTGGTCATGATTGCAAGGTGGTAAATAACCAGATGGGAATAAAAGTTACGGACTGCAAATTGGATTTTAATCTGTGGGGCTCACTATGCAGCGGGCATCTATATCACCGGATGGATGGTACTGGATCAAGGCTCTTGACCATATGCCAATGTATATGTTTTGCATGAGACAGCATACAGTTAGTTTCCTGGTTTGCCTTTTTCCTGGTTAAAAATGTCACATAATTAAATAGGTTGTGACTGCAGGAAAAAATAGTTTGTTCATTTCATGTTGTGAATGCAGCATTTCATGTTTCCAAAAACAGATAGAGCTCTGACTGTTCAGGCTCCTGGAAGGAAGTAATTGCTGCCACTAAAAGCAGGAGGGTCTTGATGATGGCGCCATCACTCACTTGAATTTCATCAAGACCACTCAGATCTACACTTCATCACAGTCTCGGTCCAAACATTGTCCAAAGAGCTGAATTGCAGAGGTGAGGAGAGCACATGCTCTAATGTGCTCTAATTTTAGTCACCAGTCTCCTATGCGGGACCTTATCAAAGGCTTCCTGAAAGTCTAGATACACTACATCCACTGGCTCCCCTTCATCTATTTTACTTGTCACATCCTCAAAAAATTCCAGAAGATTAGTCAAGCATGATTTCCCTTTCATAAATCCATGTTGACTTGGACTAATCCTTTTACTGCTATCCAAATGCTCCATTATTACCTCCAGCATCTGTCCCACCACCGAAGTCAGGCTAACTGGTCTGTAATACCCCGTTTTCCCTCTCACTCCTTTCTTGAAAAGTGGGATAACATTAGCTGTCCTCCAATCCACAGGAACTAATCCCGAATCTATTGAACATTGGAAAATGATCACAAATGCGTCCACTATTTCTAGAGCCACCTCCCTGAGGGCCTTGGGATGCAGACCATCAGGCCCAGGGGATTTATCATCCTTCAGTCCCATTAGCCTACCCAATACTATTTCTTGCCTGAAGATAATTTCTTTCTGTTCCTCTACCCCCTTAGATCCTCTGTCCTCCAGTACATCTGGGAGATTGTTTGTGTCTTCCTTAGTGAAGACAGATCCGAAGTACCTATTCAACTCTTCTGCCATTTCCTTGTTACCCATAATAATTTCACCCGTGTCTGCCTTCAAGGGACCCACATTTGACTTTGCTACTCTTTTTCCCTTAACATATCTAAAGAAGCTTTTACTGTCCTTCTTTATATTGCAGACCAGCTTCCCTTCGTACTTCATCTTTTATGATCTGAGTTTATTGACTGAGTGACGGATCAAAAGGCTCTGAAGCTGAAGTCAATGAGCATCTTTGGAAAGTGCTAGAACAAGAAAAATGGTTCATGGTGCAAGCTAAACCAGTCACAAATTTCCCTGTGCCTCTTAGACAGATTTAATCAAGCAGTGTTATATTACTATTTTTGTAAAATCTAAATCCTTTTTCTATCACCAATGATTTATACCGGATTCCTATTCATTTCTGTAACTCTGTAGTGTTTTCCATGAAATGGAAGCACTTCTACCTCACTTGATTAGTATGGGTGTCAGGAGTTATGGGGAGAGGCAGGCAGGGTTAGGAGGGAACGATACAACACCCATGATTAAATGGCAGAGTAGACTTGATGGGCTGAATGGCCTAATTCTGCTCCTATCACTTATAACCTTATAACCTTGGTAATATATCACCACTATTAAAACCCCCACATTAAAACTGCACAGAAATGCTGTAATGATTTTTTTAAATCAATTTTCTTCAAACTAAAAAGTTCGATTTGTGTAATTTTGAAACATTCAAAGTATTCCCTTGAAACAAAAATCAGACAGAACAACATAATCACGTCAACATTCCAAAAGTGTGTATACACAGTGAGGTTGAATACTAACAAACTTTTATACACTTCGGTCTCCTGTCCAAGAGTAGGACTCTCTCATGTAAAACATTAACTAGCAATTGAAAATGACCATTGCAGAATTCAGAGATGTGCTGTTTCTTCCTGTTATAATTGGCCAAAGTGCTTTACATTTGTTATAAGAATAGTACCTGTATAAACAAACAAACTACATACACATATACATATAACCCTCACTCAGTGGACGTCAGGAAAGGCTTGGGAGTATAGATAAGTTTTTAGTCTTGACTTAAAGGAGTCGATGGAGGGGGCAGTTCTGATGGGAAGGGAGATGCTGTTCCACAGTCTGGGAGCTGCAACCTGCAAATGCGCGGTCGCCCCTGAGCTTATGCCTAGACCGCGGGATATTCAGCAGCCCCAAGTCGGCCGATCTGAGGGACCTGGAGATGGAGTGGTGGGTGAGAAGACTTTTAATGTAGGAGGGGGCAAGCCCATTGAGGGCTTTGTAGACATAGAGGAGGGTCTTGAAATGTATACGGAACCGCACAGGGAGCCAGTGGAAAGAGGCCAGGATCGGGATGATGTGGTCCTTTTTTCGGGTGCCCGTCAGGAGTCTCGCTGCGGCGTTTTGGACCAGTTGCAGGCGGGACAGGGAAGATTGGCTGATGCCAGTGTAGAGGGAGTTTCAGTAATCTAGGCGGGAGGAGATAAATGTGTGGATGATCTTTTCGAGGTCATCAAAGTGGAGGAATTGTTTAATTTTAGCTATCATCCGAAGCTGGAAGAAGCTGGCTTTTACCATGGCATTGACTTGTTTGTCAAATTTCAGTGCTGAGTCAAATATCACGCTGAGGTTTTTGACGTGAGGTTTGAGTAATGGGGTAAGGCTTCCAAGACTGCCTGCTATCATTTTGATTGAGTCCGAGGAGCCGAGAAGGATGACCTCAGACTTACTCTCATTTAGTTGGAGGAAGTTCTGGGCCATCCAACACTTTATATCCTCAAGGCAGCGGGTAAGGTTAAGCAGATTTGATTGGGTTTTGGGCTTCAGGGGGAGATAGAGTTGTGTATCGTCTGCGTAGCAATGGAAGGAAATGCCGTGCCTTTGAATGACGGCCTAAGGGGAGCATATACAGGGAGAAGAGAATGGGGCCAAGGATGGAACCTTTTGGAACCCCACAGCAGAGATTAGCTGGGGAGGAGAAAGAGTTGCCTATGTTAGTAGTGAAACTCCTACCTTTGAGATAGGAGATGAACCAGCTCAGGGCAGTGCCATCAATACCAACCCCGTACCAGAGACAGTCAATTAGGATGGTGTGGTCGACAGTATCAAATGTTGCGCTGAGGTCGAGAAGGAGCAGGATTACACAGTCGCGGAGTCAACGGTGAGCAGTAGGTCATTATGTACCTTCAACAAGGCAGACTCTGTGCTGTGGTGGGCCCTGAAACCTGATTGGAAAGTTTCCAAGATAGTATTTTGGTGAAGGTAAGGCATAAGTTGACTTAAAATTACCTTTTTCAAGGGCTTTTGAAAGGAAAGGCAGTTTAGAAATGGGTCTGTAGTTGCTTGGCAAGGTGGGGTCGAGGTTAGGTTTTTTCAGGAGGGGCTGGACCACCGCATGCTTGAAGCAGGTAGGAACAGGGCCAGTGGCCAGAGAGCTGATGAAGATGGTGAGGATGCTGGAACTGGCTGTTGTAATGACATCCTTTAGAAGGGCAGAGGGGATAGTGTCGAGGGGGCAGGTGGTAGATTTCATGGTGGTGACCAGTTTTACAAGGGAGGGTAGAGTAACGGGTTGGAAACAGTCTAATTTTGAGGAGCAGACCATTGAGGAGCAGGCCAGGTCACAGGTGGGAGGGGAAATATTTGTTCTTATGTTTTTTACCTTGCTGGTGAAAAATGTAGTAAATTCCTCGCACTTAGCAGGGGACCCAGTTAAGCTGGTGCTGGGGGCAGGACAAATAATGACAATGATGGTGCTAAAAAGCACCTTGGAATTATGAGCGGTTTTCAGATTCAGATTCAGATTCAGATTCAATTTAATTGTCATTGTCAGTGTACAGTACAGAGACAACGAAATGCATTTAGCATCTCCCTTGAAGAGCGAAATAGCAAACGATTTGAATAAAAAATAATAAGTGTCCGGGGGGGGGGGGGGGGGGGTGGTGATTGGCAGTCACCGAGGTACGTTGTTGAGTAGAGTGACAGCCGCCGGAAAGAAGCTGTTCCTCGACCTGCTGGTTCGGCAACGGAGAGACCTGTAGCGCCTCCCGGATGGTAGGAGGGTAAACAGTCCATGGTTGGGGTGAGAGCAGTCCTTGGCGATGCTGAGCGCCCTCCGCAGACAGCGCTTGCTTTGGACAGACTCAATGGAGGGGAGCGTGGAACCGGTGGTATGCGTTGGGCAGTTTTCACCACCCTCTGCAATGCCTTCCGGTCGGAGACAGAGCAGTTGCCATACCATACTGTGATGCAGTTGGTAAGGATGCTCTCGATGGTGCAGCGGTTCTAGAAGTTCACCAGGATCTGAGGAGACAGATGGACCTTCTTCAGTCTCCTCAGGAAGAAGAGACGCTGATGAGCCTTCTTGATCAGAGTAGATGAGGGTGGAGATGAGGGTGGAAAAGTATTTTGTTCTTGCAGATTTTACCGCTTACCATACAATACAATACGGTTTATTTGTCACATTGCACATAAGTGCAAGTGAAATGAATGTCAGCAGCTGTACAATGATAAAGAACACACACAAAAACACAATAAAAATTTAACACAAACATCCACCACAGCATTCATCATTGTGGTGGAAGGCACACAATTTGGCCAGCCTCCTGGTATTTGTGAAGATTGTTTTTCTGAAGTTCAAAGGAAATTTAAAGCATCAGATTTGTACTTCCGTTTTGATTTTCTGCATTCTCTTCTTAGGGCTCTGGTGGTGTCATTGAGCCACGGCCTGGCTTTAGGCTTAGGCTTTTTCATTTTAAGAGGAGCAACAGAATCCAGAATGTAGGAGCAAGTAGTATTGAATAAAGAAATGAGGTCGTCGCTGCTGAGATGGAGGGGAGACGCCTTAATAGTGGAGATGTCGGGGGCGGCTATGAGAGCCTCGGAGAACTTATTGGCTGTCGTGGAGTTTACGTAGCGGGAGTAGCGAGCAGGGAGATGGGATTTTGAGGGAGAGTAAGGCAGAGATGTATCGACTATAATTGGACTATGATCAGATAGACAGGCATCAATAATTTATGTATTACAAATTGGGAGACCAGACGAATGCACTAGGTCTAGTGTATGGCCAAGCTTCTGCGTGGGTCCAGTGGTGAGTAGAGACAGATTGAAGGACTCAACCAGGTTCATAAATTCACTCACAAGAGGCTTTGTGAGAAAGCAGACATGAATGTTAAAGTCACCAAGAATCAGGACCCGGTCAAATTTTGGCAACAAGCTAGCGATAAGATCACCAAATTGTCCTTATTCGTTTTTGGTGGGCGATACACAAGAACAATTAAAAGCAGACAGATTAGACAAACTGATTAGTTGATGTTCAAAACTGGAGACATGATCAGTGTTCAGAAGGCGGCAGTTGAAATGCTTCTTTAACACAGTGGCTAGGCCCCCACCACGACCTGAGATCCTAGGCGAGCTGAAAAAGTTATAGGTATCAGGACAGAGTTCCACGAGTGGAGCAAGCTCACCAGGATTCAACCAGACACTGAAGCTTAGAAATTGGGTCACATGGTATTTTTTTTAAAACAAACTTTTCATTTTTCATAACAGTCGAGAAAACATTTGTCAAAAATATCTAACATAATTTTCCAATTTAAAATGTTCACCTTTAGATTCAAATGTTCTCCCAATTACAAATATACAAATGCAGACATTCAATAAATATTTTTTAAAACCATCTCCTATAACCAAGGCGCTGCTGAATAAATGGCCTTAAACTAAACCGAACAATAGCTGATTCTGAACACTAACTTATGTGTGTATATAAACGTCACTTATTCCAACGGTTGTAGCAGAAGAAATATTGAGAATAATGGCAACAAGAAGTGCCATTACATCATATGCATTTTGTTTATTCATATTTCATCTGCACTCTGCATGTGGATGTACATCATGTGTGCACATTCTTTCTCCTTATCAAAGAGAAAGCCTGATTCATATTTCCACATTATAAATATAAACTTCACAGGATTTTTTGGTTCATTTGATCTTCGAGATGGTATGTGTGGTTGTATGGTATCCATTTCTTGACAAGCAAAATGTCATTCCTAACTTCAGTCTGGTATCGTCTTGTCTATTTCTTCTACAGTCTCCTCTGGATCGCCCTCTGGAACACACTCAACATTATACATTGTCTTGCATATCATTCGCAGGATTTAAGTGATTTATGTGCACACCTCTGATTGTACCTCTCGTTTTCCCAAGATATCTCTTGGTGGTTCAACTATTGCTCCAATGTCAGTTCTCAATGTCTGATGTCGTGCAATGTTAACACTCAAACATTATCGTTTTGCTTCTGTCTGAGTTACTACTCGCCTCAAGATTTGGCTGAATTAAATTCAATTATGTTCTGAGTCTTCCATGAGTTTGTCACTTAGCAAGAATTAAGACTGAGAATTGAGCCAAGAATTAAGGTTAAAAAAGTGTGCAGCTTGCTTGGCTTCATCAGTTAAGGCATCATATATCACATCATCATATCATATATATATATATCATATCATATCTATATACTTTAAAAACTCGTGTTTGTGGGTGTGTGTCATTTTGCCTTTGAAACATATCTCCTCGAAAACCAGATGCAAAAACGCGGAGATTTTTACATATTTCGGTATGGATTTAAGTTATGATTTCAGAAATCCCTCTCTAAATTTGGTCAATTATTTCCCAAGATGTTGAGGAATTATTTCCCCAGCCGCTGTGGATTAACGCAGCTGCTGTCAACGCGCATGCATTAATCCCTCTCCCTCTCCCCCTCTCCCCCCCTCTCCCCTCTCCCTCTCTCTACCCTCTCCCTCCCTCTCCCCTCTCCTCCCTCCCTATCTCTCCCCTCTCCTCGCACTCCTCCCTCTCTCTCCCTCGCCCTCACTCTCCCCTCTCTCTGTCCCTCGCTCTCTCTCTCTCTCTCTCTCTCCCTCTCTCTCCCCCGCTCTCTCTCTCCCCCCGCTCTCTCTCTCCCATCTCTCTCTATCTCCCCCCTCTCTCTCTCCCATCTCTCTCTCTCTCTCTCTCCCCGCTCTCTCTCTCTCTCTCTCTTCTCTCCCCTCTATCTCTCCCCCTCCCTCACTATCTCTTCCCCCCCCCCCACCCCCCACCGCAAACGCGCATTGGGGGCACTTGGTCTAGTACTCACTAAAACTCTGTGTGTGTGTGTGTTTGTGATTTCACCTTTGATGAAGATGCTGAAACGGTGAAACTTTTACATATTTCAATAGATATATACCTCATGGGATATAACCTTTGGTTAATTATTTCCCTAGTTTTTTTACTAAAATTATTCACAAAATCTGCCCTTTTTTTTTCAAATCTAACCGCTGGCCAGCTGATGACATCACAATACCTTTGTTCATGGCACACCTGGCTCGTGGCACCCCCCCCCCCCCACCCCCACCCCCGGCTCTGGATTAAAGCAGCTGCTGTCAATGCGCAGGCACAGGCTGTTTTCCACGAGTTGCGTCGCCACCCCTCCTCCCCCCCCCCCCCCCCCCCCCCCGTTCTTCGAAAGGCGCAGAAACCAAAGATCCTAGAGGACCAAGATAGACCACTCCTTCGAAATCCAATGGACTGGTGTGTAGTACGTGACGGAACGTCACGGCCGCCATTTTTCAATGCGACACGCGACTTCCGGTATGCCACCCGCTGTGATTCAAAGCAAAGATTATAGAGCTCCGCTATAATCTTTGATCCAAAGCAAAGATCCTCAAGTATCTTGTAGCGAGAACAGCCCCCTCCTTTGCGTAGTTTCCCTTGCATTGTATTGCTTTAACACACACTGCACAAAATTAAATTTAACGTATACATATTATATATATTTATATGAATGTGTGTCTGTGTGTGAGAGGCAAGTTACAGATAGTTAAGTTTATTCTCATGGATCAGAAGTAACTTTGATTTAAATAATCACTATTAATTTATTTGTCTTGTAAGATGATAAACATAAACCATAAAGGCAATTATATATATAATTATATAGTAATAATATATATATGCATATATATATTTATACACACATATATATACACATACATATATACACACACATATATACACATACATACGTAGTATACACATACATATGCACACATACAAATACACACATACATATGGATACATTTATATGCATACATACACACATATAAACATATATATACATACATATATACACACATATACATATACATGCATATATACACATACATGCATACATATACACATACATATATATTTATACATATGATTAATATGTAGAGGAACCAACGAGAGAGCAGGCTATTTTAGACTGGGTATTGAGTAATGAGGAAGGGTTAGTTAGCAATCTTGTTGTACGTGCCCCCTTGGGCAAGAGTGACCATAATATGGTTGAGTTCTTCATTAAGCAGGCAGTGACTAGTGGGGTACTGCAAGGCTCAGTGCTGGGACCCCAGCTATTTACAATATATATTAATGATCTGGATGAGGGAATTGAAGGCAATATCTCCAAGTTTGCGGATGACACTAAGCTGGGGGGCAGTGTTAGCTGTGAGGAGGATGCTAGGAGACTGCAAGGTGACTTGGATAGGCTGGGTGAGTGGGCAAATGTTTGGCAGTATAATGTGGATAAATGTGAGGTTATCCATTTTGGTGGCAAAAACAGGAAAGCAGACTATTATCTAAACAGCGGCCGACTAGGAAAAGGGGAGATGCAGCGAGACCTGGGTGTCATGGTACACCAGTCATTGAAAGTAGGCATGCAGGTGCAGCAGGCAGTGAAGAAAGCGAATGGTATGTTAGCTTTCATAGCGAAAGGATTTGAGTATAGGAGCAGGGAGTTTCTACTGCAGTTGTACAGGGTCTTGGTGAGACCACACCTGGAGTATTGCGTACAGTTTTGGTCTCCAAATCTGAGGAAGGACATTATTGCCATAGAGGGAGTGCAGAGAAGGTTCACCAGACTGATTCCTGGGATGTCAGGACTGTCTTATGAAGAAAGACTGGATACACTTGGTTTATACTCTCCAGAATTTAGGAGATTGAGAGGGGATCTTATAGAAACTTACAAAATTCTTAAGGGGTTGGACAGACTAGATGCAGGAAGATTGCTCCCGATGTTAGGGAAGTCCAGGACAAGGGGTTACAGCTTAAGGATAAGGGGGAAATCCTTTAAAACCGAGATGAGAAGAACCTTTTTCACACAGAGAGTGGTGAATCTCTGGAACTCTCTGCCGCAGAGGGTAGTCGAGGCCAGTTCATTGGCTATATTTAAGAGGGAGTTAGATGTGGCCCTTGTGGCTAAGGGGATCAGAGGGTATGGAGAGAAGGCAGGTACGGGATACTGAGTTGGATGATCAGCCATGATCATATTGAATGGCAGTGCAGGCTCGAAGGGCCGAATGGCCTACTCCTGCACCTAATTTCTATGTTTCTATTATAAGTGTTTCTATTATTTTCCAACGATCAATAGATTTACGATCAGTTCCTGTGGATTGGAGGATAGCTAATGCTATCCCACTTTTCAAGAAAGGAGCGAGGGAGAAAACGGGGAATTACAGACCAGTTAGCCTGACTTTGGTGGTGTGAAAGATGCTGGAGTCAATTATTAAAGATGTAATAATGGGGCATTTGGATAGCAGTAAAAGGATTAGTCCAAGTCAACATGGATTTATGATTTTACAATGCATTTAAGCCTCTCCCATTTTTTATGAGATGAATTCCTGGAATATGTAGGAAGTTTATTGTAACCTAGTGCTACTTGCCTGAACAATGGATGATATATCACTTAAATGCAATTGTTTTCAGTTGTGTGGAGAGACCTGTATATTGAAAATGCGTTTTGTCTCTAATATGTCAATTTACCTTAAATGTAGAAGAGCTTATTAAAATCTTCTTACAAAGACCATTAAGTATTTTCTATCTATCCTCTTTTGGACCCAAGGCATAGCAGAGCTGCCAACTCTCACGAAGAGGTAAGGGGGGGAGAGATGGAAGGGAGGGAGAGAGGGAAGGGAGGGAGATCGCAAAGAGAGAGGGGGAGAGAGAGAGAGAGGGGGAGAATGAGGGGAGAGAGAGAGAGAGACTTCACAGGAATAGAGGGGAGCGAGAGATCGAGAGAAGAGAGGGGAGAAGGGGGAGAGGGAGAAGGGGGAGGGAGAAGGGGAGAGGAGGGGAGAAGGGGAAGGGGGGGAAAAGGGGAAAGGGGGGGGGGAGAAGGGGGGGAGGGAGAAGGGGGACAGGGACAAGGGGGAGAGGGAGAAGGGGGAGAGGGAGAGGAACACGATAGCACATTATAACGCGCAGGCCATCCCATTCTTCCGACCAAAGATTATAGAGCAGAGCTCCACATGTATCTTTGATTGCGGCCGCCGCCACCGAACCCCCCGACCCACCATTGCACCCAAAGATGATAGAGCAGAGTTATATAATATTTGATTGCACCCTTCTTCACGGCGGGCTTGTGATCTTTGCTTGTGATGTCTTGTATGTATGTGAGTGTTGTTTGCTATGTCCCTATGTTCGAGGAATATAACGGGTAACAGCCGCCCATTCTTGGACTTGAATCTGAGCTCGAAAAATCTCCTGGTCACTGGACCTGATGTGTCCGCGGGCCATATTGTGGAGACCAATCCTTTACAAAACAAAACCAAAAACGTACAGAAGTGTTAAAATTGTCTTTATTATTGTGGTGAGTAAACAACTATTAAAAATAAGTCTAATAACTTTCTAATGTACTGACAAACCCAGTTTCCCAATGGCCGTTGATGGGAGAACAGAAAATAACATTTTCACGACAGAATATCGACTGAAAATAATAAAAATATTTTCTCACCTTTCTTTTTTATTGGGGAACCTAAAGAATGACAGGTCGGGTCATTTAGATTTACGATTAGAATACTTGATAGCAGAGCAGTGAGATGAAATTTAGATAAGGGCGCCATGACAGTGTGGGGGAAGCCAATAAATGCCTCGAAAAATGGCGTCGACGATCACACACGTGATACAACGCGTTTTTTGAGGAGTGAGTGGTCTATCTTGCTCCTCTAGGATCTTTGGCAGAAACAACGAGCAAATTCTGCAAATCCCAAGGTCACCCGGCGCTCATGCCGCTCCCCCGCTCCCCCGGCCCATCCCTCCCACTGCTAACCGCTCCTATCCTGCTCCAGCCTCCGGATTCCAGATAGTCGGGCCCTGTACACTGTCACACACACACACTAATCTCTCTCTCTCTCTCTCTCTCTCTCTCTCCTCTCTCTCCCCACTCTCTCTCTCTCTCTCTCCCCCCCCCCCCTCCTTTCTCCCTCCCTTTGCATGGTGGGAGATCTCCCCGCCTCTGTCCCTCGCCCTCGCACTCCTGAAAACCCTCGCAGAATCCCTCGCTCGAACTGGAGTAACTCCCTGGTGTTACTCTTCCTTCTTGGTTTCCTGATCCTCCAAAAATATTCGAAATGGAATTTAAACACCACCACCAAACTCTGAACAATAACAGCCTATTGCATTTTATCTGTTTATTTATTGTGTATATATATATGGTCTATGGTATAAAGACACAGTGAACTTTAATCTCCTGTTCTGTATTATGTTTACAAATTCTGTTGTGCTGCAGCAAAGAATTTCATTGTCCTATCTGGGACACATGACAATAAAACTCTCTTGACTTGGACTTAAACAAAAAAGGGTTCTTGGGGAAAAAAAGAGCTACCTTAAATTTAATTGCTTCTGGTTGGGTACCTATAGTAGGGTGAAGACTATTCCATGCTTTAATTGTGCGGGGGAACTCCATGGAGCAGTCAACATCTCTGGATAGAAGAAATCTGAAATTGGGTGACGTTTCTGGTAGAGACCCTTCTTTAGATTTCTGGTTTTAGTGTTTTAGTTTAATTTATAGATACAACATGGAAACAAGCCCTTCGGCCCACCGAGTCCACGCCGACCACCGATCACCCGTACACTAGTTCTATCCCACACATTAGCGACGTAAGTCAAGAGTGTTTTATTCTCTCATGTCTCATTGAAATCCTTACTTGCAGTGGCACAACAGAATATGTAAACATAGTACACTGTAAACAATGTTATCAACGAGAAAACAAAACAGTGTATATTTATATATGAATATATAACTATATACACACACACACACACCAATTTCCCTCCTTGGATTAATAAAGTTCTATCGTATAGTATCGTGTGTGTAGGAAAGAACTGCAGATGTTGGTTTAAACTGAAGATCGACACAAAAAGCTGGAGTAACTCAACAGGTCAGACACAATCTCTGAACAAAAGGAAAATATTACGTTTTGGGTTGAGTCTGAAAAAGGTTCCTGCAGTCCTTTGGAATGTGGAAGGAAACAAGAGCAACGGAGAAAACCCATGCGATCAAAGGGAAAAGAAGCAAACTCCATACAGACAGCACCCATATTCAGGATCAATTACGGGTCTCTGGCAATTTTAGGCAGCAACTTTATAGCCAATGTACTGCCCCATAGTCTTGGTCTGAATTAAAACCTACAGTAGCTGTAAAGGGTGACATAGCATAACTTAGAGATCTAAGACTGAAAATTGATTGTTTCTTTTTTTTAGTAACCAGAGTTATCAACGTATAATTTTTGTGTGTTGGAAAATAAAATATAGTGGCACAGCTGGTGGACTTGCTGCCTGACAAGCCAGGAATCTGTGTTTGATTCTGTCCTCGGGCACTGGCTGTGTTGAATTTGCACATTCACCCTGCAAGCGTGTGGGGGGTTTCCTCCCACATCCCAAAAACGCATTGGCTTTGTAGGTTAACTTGTCTGTAAAATTGCCCCTAACGTGTAGGGAGTGGGTGAGGAAAGTGGGATAACTGAACTTGTGTGAATGTGGAGACAAAAATGCTGGAGAAACTCAGCGGGTGTGGCAGCATCTATGGAGCAAAGGAAATACGCGATGTTTTGGGTCGAGACCCTTCTTCAAACTGATGTAAGAGTGCAGGGGGTGGGAAGAAGAAAGGAAGAGGTGGAGAAAGAGGGCTGAGGGAGAGCTGGGATGCGGAGGAGAAAGCAAGGATTACCTGAAATTGGAGGTCAATGTTCATACTGCTGGGGTGTAAACTGCCCAAGCAAAATATAAGGTGCTGCTCCTCCAATTTGCGGTGGGTCTCACTCTGGCCATGGAGGAGGCCCAGGACAGAAAGGTTGGATTCGGAATGGGAGGGGGAATTGCTGAATAATCCAACCAGAATTTTGTTTGGAAGTGGAAAGAAATAATAGAAATTGCATTCATTGCAACGTGTAAAAGGAGATGAGATACTGTATTGTAATTTTGCTGCATGTCATTGTGGTATATATCATGTCTTGATTTGTTGAATATGTTTAGTTCGTGACTTTATTTGAAGCAGAAATATTATGTGAATGCTTCATTGATCATAATTCTGACTGGTAACTACGCACTTCGTCCGAGCACATTATCGCACGTGTCATGCAAGCCGTCTTAAATGACCACCTAACCGGTAATTTGGCAACCTAAAAAGCTGCCTAGGTTGCCCGGCTGGCAACAGGGAAAAAAAGTTAAGTGAGAGCCCTGCCTCCTCTCTCCCCACTCCTCTTTCCCGTCTACTATCTCTCCCCCCCTCTACCCCCCTACGACCCCCTCTCTCCCCGTCTCTCTTCCCCACTCCTCTCTCTCCCCACTCCCCTCTACTCTCTCTCTACCTCCCCCCTCTCCCCCCGCCTCACTACCCCTCCTCTCTCTCTCCTCCTCCCCCTATCTGCCCCCCTCCTCTCTCTCCCTCTTCCCCCTCTCTCCCCCTCCTTTCTCCCCCCTTGCCCCCTCTCTCTCTTCTCCCTCTCTCCCTCTCCTCCCCCCCCTCCTCTCTCCCACCACTCCTCTCTCCTCTCTCGCCTCTCTCTCTCCTCCTCCACCTCCCCCCCCCCCCTCCCCTCCCCTCTCACCTCCCCCCTTCCCCCTCCCTCTCCCCACTCCTCACTCTCTCCCCCCCCCTCCCCTCCCCCCCCTCCCTCCCCTCACCTCTCCCTCCCCTCACCCCTCCCCTCCACCTCCACCTCACTCCCCTTCCTTTCCCCCCTCTCCCCCCCCCCCCCCCCCTCCTCCTCCCCCCTGTGAGGCAGCAGCACTAACCACTGCACCATTTTGTGAGTACTTTTGTAAAGCACTTTTAACTGGATGCAATAAACGTACTGTGTTGTTCTTGAACTTGTCAGTGATTCCTATGGTTGCCTTAAAAATTAACAGGTTGTAACTTATAATATCCTGTTCAATTGCCATCATACGATTTCTTTAACCGAATCTTTCTGTTTTAATGTAATGTTGATCTTATCGAATGACGCGATTACTAACCTGATGAATGAATGTGTTGTTTTTCTAAAATTCAAAATGTTGTTGAATGTTCTTTGAAAGGGGGAAGAAAGTATGGTGCAAGAAAAATGAGGACAGTAAAGCATGGGACTTTGTGTTGAGGTCTGAGTCATTCTTGAAATGGGAGCAGAAAATGAATTAACACGGCAGATTAGTATCTGAGCATGACTGTTTCAAGGCATTTCAAAGACATTGCAACACAATGGTTGCTTTTCTTCTATTATATAACTAGCAAGCACAAGACCTTGTAACCTTTCTTGTCCTGGTTTATGTTAGCAGGTTTGGCGAGGATGAGGCACAAAAGCAGAACTAAGACAACTAATCTCATTCATCAACATTCAAAGTCAAGGGTAAATTTGGGGCAGCTTTCCAAGCTTTGAGTTAGGATTATGTTGCAGCTGTCTGAGACTTCGGTTGGGCTGCATTTGGAGTATCGTGTGCAGTTCTGGTCACCCCATTACAGGAAGGATGTGGAGGCTTTGGAGAACATGTAGAGGAGGTTTACCAAAATGCTGCTTGGATTAGAGGCTTTCAGCTACAAGAAGAATTTAGTTTAGTTTAGTTCATTTTGTCAGGTGCAATTAAGTCAAAGAAAAGACTACACATGAATACAATGAAGAATCCTGAATCCTGATTCCAACAAGTTGGATACATTTGGATTGTTTCCTCTGGAGCATTGGAGGTTGAGGGGAGACTTGATAGAACTGTATCAAATTATGAGAGGCATAGATAGGGTAGACGGTAAGAGCGTTTTTTCCCAGGGTTGCATGTCCAACACTAGAGGGCTATAAGGTGAGAGGGGGAAAGTTTAATGGAGAAGTACAGGCCAAGTTTTTTACATAGAAACAATAGACAATAGGTGCAGGAGTTGGCCATTTGGCCCTTCGAGCCAGCACCACCATTCAATGTGATCATGGCTGATCATCCCCAATCAGTACCCCGTTCCTGCCTTCTCCCCATATCCACTGACTCCACTAGTTTTAAAAGCCCTATCTAGCTCTCTCTTGAAAGCATCCAGAGAACCGGCCTCCATCGCCCTCTGAGGCAGAGAATTCCACAGACTCACCACTCTCTGTGAGGAAAAAGTGTTTGCTCGTCTCCGTTCTAAATGACTTACTCCTTATTCTTAAACTGTGGCCCCTGGTTCTGGACTCCCCCAACATCGGGAACCTTTGTGGTGTGGGGCCTGGAGAGTGGTGGGGGCCTGGAGCGCATTGTCAGGAGTGGTGGTGGAGGCAGATGCGATAGTGGCATTTAAGAGGCTTTTAGCTGGGCACATAGAAGTGCAGGGAATAGAGGGATATGGATCATGAGCAGGCAGATTTGATGTTTAACTTAGCATCATGTTCAGTACAAACAATGTGGGCCAAAGAGACTTTCCTGTGGTGTACTGTCTATGTTCAAAGAATCAAAGGATTCTGGTGTGTGGAATGGTATGTCAATATTATGTCTGAATCTTTTTAGGCCATTCCTTGGGATTTAAGAGTTCCCACTTGATTTTTGTGGCTTCTGTATGGTGCAATGTGTGGTCCCATTTCACTTTTCACTGTGACCATGACTGTCTCTCACTCTGCTTTCACCAACACTATGGCCTGTTTTCTTCTGGATTTTTCTTGCTTGGTCTTACTATGCCACAAGTAAACTGCGTGACACACTCTTTCTTGATTCACAATTGCAAAAAAATTGTTTTTTTCAGGTAATTTGGTAATTAATTTGGCCAGTAGTAAAATGGAATTTGATATGGTTCAAGAAGTTCCCCCCTTCAGTCTGAAGAAGGATTTTGGCCCGAAACGTTGCCTATTACCTTAGCTCCATAGATGCTGCTGCACCCACTGAGTTTCTCCAGCATTTTTGTGTACCTTCGATCTTCCAGCATCTGCAGGTCCTTCTTAAACAAGTTCCTGTTAAAGTTTGGCCATTATCACTGTTCCTGTTCCTGTTCATGAAGAAATGACAGGTTGTACAAGAAGATTAGGTAGCGTGTTGACTCATGCCTAGTCACAGATAGCTATGGGTACAAAACCCTGATATTGTATTGTACAATCCTCAATTGTCAAACATCGCACGATCCAATTTCTTCTCTGCCTATTCTCTTCAACCTCTAACATTAATAGAGTCCACCAATAAGTAGTTATGAGGGCCCAAATTACACCCTCTCTCATTTCCAATGAATATAACACATAACTGATTGAGCTCAGATCCAACCAAAAAAAAGAAGACACAATGTGCTGGAGTAACTCAGCGGGTCAGCCAGTATCTCTGGAGAACATGGATAAGTGACATCTCAGGTCGGGTCGCTTATTTAACCACTAGTCTGAGGAAGGGTCCTGACACGAAATATCACCCATCCATTCCCTCCATAGATTCTGCCTGACCCGTTGAGTTCCTTCAACACTTTGTGCTTTGCTCAAGATTCCAGCATCTGCATTTTCTTGCCTCGCCACTTTCATAGGCTGCCACAACATCTCTGCATTTCCTGCTGAGAGCACCTTGCTTTGGAAATCTCAGACCTCTGCAAATAGCCAGGGATTGCTGTGAGGATATCCCCCCTGCGAATGTAAACAGAAATGCCAGATTGCCTTAACGCATCTGGTGACGTCATGACATTTCTGTCAGCATTGCCCGGGGATTACTAGTCATTCCCTGACAGCCTCTTCTATTGCTGGAGCTGGCAAGTCTCCTGGCCTTCCCACTGCCCAGCATCTTACGCCTGGCTTGACCAGGACTTGCATTTCCCTTTGAACGAACATGGAAGCTTCTTCTCTGCAGCAGGAATGTGTTCTGTAGCTGCCCTGGGGAATGTGCCTTCAAAGGCTGGCAGGTACCCTTCTCCGGTTGCTAGGCAGCAACGTAGCAGGAGATGCACAATATTGAGTGAAGATACATTAAAAATCATCCAGGATCTGGTTCAGTTGTTAACCATCCTAATACCATTTCAAACTAAATTTCGTCAATTTGAATGATTTATTTTGGCAGGAGACCCAGTTGGGATCAGACTAAACCGTGTCCTTGGTTTTAAACATAACAAAAATGCATACAATCAAATTCCTAAGCATTTGTCTTTTATTGAGACTCTTTACTGGCCTCCAGCCTCAAGATTACATTTAACCTTTTAAGATCATGGTCACTGAGCACTTGAAACCTCCTCTGAGATACATAATTCCATCAGCTGAAAAGCGTTTTCAGATATCCTTAGGTTGTGAGAATTACTATGTAAATTCAAGTTTTTATTTTGGTCACTATTTAGACCAGTGGTTCGCAACCTTTTTCATCCGTTGCCAAAAATTGATCAAATATTTGGACTTACTTATATTAAGATAACATGATAAATGAATTGATCATACTGTTAAATTGATTTGAATTTTCAAAACATTTTAGTTTAGCTTTACAGCTTATTAATCATGAAGTTAAACTATTAAATTAAAATTAAATTAACTAGTGGGAAAACAAAATTAAACATAAAATAAAAGACATTGTTGTGGCGATGCCTTGTGGCAGCAGCTCGACTGCAGTCCGTCCGTCTTTTCTTTCTTTTTGTCCCGTTAGGTGTATTTTTTTGTTTTATTTTTTAGATGTGTATATGTGGGAGGTTGGAGGGGGGAGGGGGGGGTGTGCAGGAAACTTTTTAAATCTCTTCCCTGTACGGGGACTCGACCTTCTCCCTGTCGGGTCTCCGTTGTCGTTGGGCCTAACATCGTGGAGCCGGCGGCCTCCAACCGGAACCAGCCTGAGGGCTTCAGTAGTGGAGCCTGCGGACTCACCACTCACTGGCCGACTTCGGAGTGTGGAGAGCTGTGATGTCGCGCGGCTGCGACCCGACTTCGGAGCTTCGGAGGCTCCGGCTGCAGGCCCTGCGGACGGTAACATCGGGAACTCGCAGGTCCCTGGCAGGAGACCGCTTTTTGGAGCTCCCGCAATGGCAACTTCTCCCGCCCGAATTGCGGGGTTAAAACGACCCGGAGCAGGGCCTTACATTGCCTGGCGCAGTTTTAACGACCGCGGGACTTACCATCGCCTGCCAGGTGCTCTAACATCAAGACCCGGAGCAGGGCCTTGCATCACCCAGCGCGGCCTTATTGGCCGCCGGACTTACCATCTCCCACTGGGGGCTTTAACATCGGGAGCCCCGGTTGCCTTGACGCAGCAGTTGGACTGCTGGACCGTGGAAGAAGAATAAAGAACAGTGAAGAGACAACACTTTTGCCTTCCATCACTGTGAGGAGGTGTTTTTGAGATTCACTGTGATGGATGTTTATGTAAATTGTATTAATTGTGTGTCTTGGTTTTTTTTTTGATGTTAAGACTGCAGGAACAAAATTTCGTTTGAACCATGTCTATTTGAATGGCAATAAATGGCATTCTATTCTATTTTATTCATAATGAACATTGTTAATATATCGAAAGCCGGCAACCAATGTACCCACCTGGCCCTTGCTTGATGAAACATGCACAACAGCTGTGTCGCTGCGTGTCAACCATTTGAACAACTTTTGCTGGAATATTCCATAATATCTTTAAAAAAAATGTGGACACCCTTGCGGCCCAATTTCAATCCTTCACGGCACAATTTTTGGCAGCAGCTGGAGGTTGGAAACCAGCGATTTAGACCAACATTCTGACCATTGCATCACTACTATTTTACTACCACCTTGCTACCATTCTAAATGCAGTTGCAATGTCAGCATCTCCTTCAAATTGCTTTGTACCATTGTCATTTAATCAATCCTGCTCAGCAGCCTATCTCAAATGGTTTCAATTCGTATTCCTTCTCCCTGCCACTCCCTCACCCCAATATCCTCGACCCAAAATGTCACACATTCTTTGTCTCCAGAGATTCCTTCTCTCCAGAGATGTTGCCTGTCTCGCTGAGTTACTGCAGCATTTTGTGTCTATCCTCTGACAATGTGTTTTCTTTTATTTAACCTGTATGTTATGTTGTCACTTGCGGATGGAGCACCGAGGCAAATTCCTTGTATGTGAATACTTGACCAATAAACTTATTCATTCCCAAAAGTTCCCATCTGCCTCCACAAGCTCTCTGGGATGCTCCGCATTTAATTTTATGGACACACATAGATACATAGACATAGATATGTAGACCGTAGGTGCAGGAGTACGCCATTTGGCCTTTTGAGCTAGCATTCAATGTGGTCATGGCAGATCATCCACAATCGGTACCCCGTTCCTGCCCTCTCCCCATATCCCTTGATTCCGCAAGCCCTAAGAGCTCTATCTAACTCTCTTTTGAATGCATCCAGTGAATTGGCCTCCACTGCCTTCTGAGGCAGAGAATTCCACAAATTCACAACTCTGGTTGAAAAGGTTTTTCCTCATCTCAGTTCTAAATGGCCTACCCCTTATCCTTAAACTGTGGCTCCTGGTTCTGGACATCCCCAACATCGGGAACATGTTTCCTGCATCTAGCATGTCCAATCCCTTAATAATGGGGGTAAATTATTCAATGGAGAAATGCAGGAATACACACACAAAACCTTTTAGAGTCAACCTCTACTTCTGGGTATGCGTTATGTGCTGTCCAGATTTTACAGGGAAAAGAAAGTGTAAAAACAAATAGACAAAAAGGTAATAATTTCCTTTGATAAAGATGACAATAACAGTGTAGCCGATGAATGTTTTGATAGGTTGATGTGTCAGAGGTTATGGGGAGAATGGGGTTAGGAGGGAGGGATAGATCAGTCATGAATGAATGGCAGAATAGTCTTGATGGGCTGAATGGCCTAATTCTGCTCCTATCACTTATGATACAATTAAGTGGGCTTGCAAAGGTCATTGTGCATTGTACCTGACTCTACAATATTCAGTTGCACGCACTGCACCTTTGACTTCACATTTGCTTGGTAATGCCGGGAAGTAAGTCTGGGACTAGAGCTGACTGGAGTGGCAATTGGCAGGGTGGTGGTATCAAGGCACAGGAGTTGGGACTGGCTGGGCACTGGGTTTTGTAGTTGCATCTGGAGATTAGGTCTGGGGCAATTGGAAAATAGGCTGGGTAAGGGAGTGTGAGGAAGTCATCAGGTTATTGGGGGAAGCATTTTTTTTGATTTATAAACACAAGGGTTGTTACTTCCTTGTTTTTGACATGCTCCAGCAGATATTAATTATCTGGTGAAAACTGGCGAGATCACAAATTGCCTATGTACTCTTTGAGATTATAAATTATGATTTCGATATTATGAATTCCTTTATGTTTTTCCCTCTTTTTACGCGCATTGTAGTGGTTGCAATGAAGTTTCAGTGAGCAGGCTAGGTGCTAAATTATGAAATACGCTGATGAGGTATTGATATTCAGAGCAACTTATGTGTTTTGCCATGTTGTTTTATTTCAGAACAGAATATCGTTGCTCTTTTGTCAACATTACTATTACGCAGTAACTACAGGAAGCAGCAAAACCACAAAGAATATCGTTGAAGCACATTGGGGTTGAGGTCTGGCCATTGCTGCGGACGGTTGGGGTTGCACCAAAATCCTGCAAATGAATCATCAAAACGTACAATCAATGCCTACAGGAAAGTTTTCAAAGTAAACTGTGGTTTAATTGGATCGGAGTAGTTATGTAATGCATTTTTCTGCAATGCAACTGCTTGTGTAGTTTTGGGCTGAAAACGGATCTGTGGCAACAACATTCGAGGATTGCAACGGGACACTCTAATCTCAAGTCCAATGCCAGCTCGCAGACGAAAAACCACATATGTGCAGGAACGAACTGCAAGGTGATGGTTATGCGCCGAAGACAGACACACAAATGCTGGAGTAACTCAGCGCGGGACGGGCAGACTAAGAAAAGTCTCGACCCGAAACATCACGCATTCTCCTTCTTCTCCAGAGATGCTGGCTGTCCCTTGAGTCCCTGCCAGTTGTGTTGCATTTGATGGGTCTGTCTTCGGCGTAAACACAGAGAGAGGGGGAGAGAGGTGCAGCCGGCGTGAGCTCTAATCTTGACTCACAGGCAGGCGCGCGGTTTTGCACGGCCCGGGCTCGTCTCGCGCGCCCCGCCCCGCGCACGTTGCGTGATTACGTCAGGCGGACCAGAGGTCGCGAGACGGGAGCGGGTAACGGACGGAGGCGACGGGGCCGAGCGCGGGGACGGGGACGGCAGCGGCAGCAGCAGCAGAGGCGGCGGGAGGAGGAGGGGGAGGACTAAGGCCACAGCTGCAGTGCGGCGGCGAGACACTGAACAACCGCTGCCAGGAGTTGCCGGCCGGCCTACCTACCTACCTACCTCCCTACCAACCACCACCATCCCGCAGGAGGTTGGGCTGCCGAGGAGCCCGGCAAAAGTTTGTGTGGTGTGTGGGGGGGGGAGAAGAGATGCCCCGGAGCCCGAGTGACAGCTTGAACCATGCGTGGCGGAGCTACCGGGAGGCAGAGTCGCAGCAACAGCAGCAGCAGCAGGTGAGGAGATGAGTGGAGAGGAGGAGAGAGGGGGGGACCTTGCACCGTCCCGATGCACGGCAGCCGACCGGCCCGGACTGCAGACCGAGGCACGGGCAGAGTTGTGGCTTGTGGGGGTTGCAGAGTTTGCAGCGCCCAGCGTGGAGGCAACAAACTGTGGGAAGGGTGGCCAGGAGATGCCACGCCTCGCAGGGAATGTTGCCCGGGTGTGGTTTGTTAGGGGGCAAGAGTCCGCATGGATGGCAAGCCCGGGCACACAGCATGATGGGTGGGGTGGTACTTTAATGTGGGCAGAGTGTTAAGTTTTGGCATGGGAGAATAACATGTTTTGGCAGAAGGGGTGATGTGGGAAATGACTCACTAGCACCATGATTGAGGAGGAGGGGGGCAGGGCTAGTTGTCATTAGTGCAGGGTGTTAAGGCTGGTGGTTTTTGTTGCAGGGAATGGTTTGGCCAATGTCGTGCTTTAGCATGAAAAGTTGGGATAGTGGCTGATTTTGAGGAGACTGGCTTGGTGTTGCACAGCAAGAATGATAATCTTTGATAGTGCATGCTATGTATATTTCAT
Source organism: Leucoraja erinaceus (assembly GCF_028641065.1). NCBI lineage: Eukaryota > Metazoa > Chordata > Chondrichthyes > Rajiformes > Rajidae > Leucoraja > Leucoraja erinaceus. The sequence continues at coordinate 18,767,460 of NC_073381.1, read as the reverse complement.
ATAGATTAAATAGTTTGGAAAAGATGATGTACTTTCAAAAGGAATGTGTTTTGCTTTGACGCTGTGATGACACCTTTGGGAGTGAGTAGGAGGGTGCCATGCATTGGCATTGGAAGAGAGTAATGTAGTTTGGCATAGAAGATAATGAGAAAGATCTACTCCAGGCACACAATTACTTTAATCTAGGGTGACAGAACTGAATTACTGAATGATGTATTGCTAGGGGATATAATCTGTCAGATGAGTGTTCCCTCTTGGCCTGGACAATTGTTCTTATTTTGTCGAAGTGCATGTTTTCTACACAGGGTGGCACAGTAATGCAGCTGGGAGGAGCTGCTGCCTCACAGCACCAGAGACCGGGTTCAGTCCTGACCTTGGGTGCTGTCAGTGTGGAGTTTGCACATTCTCTCTGTGATTGTGTGGGTTTCCTCCAGCTGCCAGCGGCCACAGTTTAAGAATAAGGGGTAAACCATTTAGAACAGATGAGGAAAAACATTTTCACCCAGATAGTTGTGAATTTGGAATTCTCTGCCTCAGAAGGCAGTGGAGGCTGATTCTCTGAATGCTTTCAAGAGAGAGTTAGATGGAGCTCTTAAAGATATCGGAGTCAAGGGATATGGGGAGAGGGCAGGAATGGGGTACTGATTGGTCTACTCCTGCACCTATTATTTATTGCTCCAGTTTCCTCCCACATCCAAAAATGAATGAACTTTGGGTTAATTGGCCAGTGTAAATTGCCCCCAATTTGACTTGGTGCGCCAAAGGGCCTATTTCCAAGTTGTGTCTCTAAAATAAGTAAACTAAACATTTATTACACACTAACATTAATAAAAGCAATTGAGAAGGTGGAAAAGCTATTCGGGAGACAGAAAAGCCGGAAATCTCCAGGATTCAATGGTTAAATAATAATAATAAACATTTTATTGATCCCCTCAAGGAAATTCAGATGTCCAGAAGCCCCCAACCAACAAACCCACACATTCAAAATGAACGCAGACAGAAAATACATAAAATACAACGTTGACACTACCTGAGAGCAATAAATACTTAAAAAGACCAATAATTAACAATCACATTTTTTTTTTAAATTAAAAAAAAAAATCACCCTCTACCCTCAAGCTCTGTGCCGAACAACTGGCACCAGTCTACACAGACATTTTCAATCGGAACGAGCAGCTGAAAATAAAAAGAGGCAATAATTAACAAAAAGGAATGGAGAATAAGTAAAACTGAAGGATAAAGGACAAACTATCATAGGATATGGGTAGTATTGTGATTAAACTGCAGGAAGGATGCTTTGTTTATTTATTATTTCTGGGTGCTGGAAGAATAAATTGTAAAGCATCTTGTACTCCAACATTGACCTTACCCCTCCCCACTCATTTTTGATGCGCTTTACTCTCTGCTACATCTTTGAAGAAAGCTTGGGCAGGTTTGAGTATTATTTTGGAGCACACATATGTTTTCCATCACTGTGGCCCAGGGCCTATTTCTCATTATGAACATTATGAAGCAGATTATCAGTGGCTGAGTGAGTATGCATCAAGCACTCTGAGTGAATGCCAGGTCTTATGCCTCAATGTACCATCAGTGTATATGTGTACTCTGTAATTGGCTGCACAGTGTCTTTAGCATGCCTTATGTTCAAATTATAGATGTGTCATCTCTTGCCAGAAATACATGAGTGCACTTTTTTATTGCACATATTGTTTTTCGGTTAAAGTAGTCTTAGTTTTTTTCCCCCCTAATATTTCTATCTTCTTACTACCTCTATTTCTTTTGGGTTTTTTTGTTCATAACAATCAAGATTCCTCTCCTTCTCTTCCCTCACTTTCCCCAGATATTGACATTCTCAGTTGTCTTGGCATAATGTTTTCTGGAATGAAACTGCCTTCTGAAGGACTTCAGCTGTGAAGTAGAAAAATGTCCGGAAATTGTCGAAGCAAAAGGAAGATAGTGTAGATATTTGAAATCTACTGGGAAAATGCTCAGTCAGGCACAGAAGCATGTACAGAGAAGCAGAAACTCAACTTAAAGCAGGCACAGAAGTTGGGGCAGATAGGATTGTTGGTTAAAAGGCAAGGTCAAAGAGTTTGTTTAGAGCCCACGCAAGAGTCGAGAACAAAGCTAGTACCAAGTGACAGGAGCTGATTAAATGCGTCATCGTACCAGGAGTGAAGTATAAACTCGGCAAGTGATTAATCACACCCATTAGCAGGGATAAATCAGCCCTTATGTATAAGCATGATGGGTCAAATGGCTTGCTTTATAATAAATTCATATGATTGTATTATTCATCATTTTCTAGGCAGTTGGCCCATGTAGATTCGTTGTTTTTCTTAAATCAGATTTGCAATACAGGTGACAAATACTAGCCTGAAATATTATGCCAAAGGTAAAATTTGATTTTATTTCTTGTTTGATTTTCTTATCGTATCTACTTTTAAAAGAGTTGTCAAAAGAAATTGTGGTAGTCAAAGGGAATCTTCTTGTGTTTCCACTTTCTATCGTCACGATATGTACACTTCATCTGTGTTTCAGCTTCTCGTATTCCCAGACGAAATACAGTTCAGAGCAAAAGCACATCTCTGAAAATATGGCAAAGGAATTTATTGAAATCCTATTGGCGGATGTTATTCAACGGTTTTTAGCTCTTTGGTGAAGATATGGGTTCACAAAGGAATCTATTTAAATGAGTTTAAATAATATATTTGCATAATCAATGCTTTTCCGTCTGAAGAAGGGTTTCGGCCCGAAACTTTGCCTATTTCCTTCGCTCCATAGATGCTGCTGGACCCGCTGAGTTTCTCCAGCTTTTTTGTGTACCTTTTCTGACATCTATTTACTCAAGTTCTATCTGTGGACCAGAACCATGGAAGGAAACAGTTAGAATTGAATAGAATTGATAGAATTTATTTGCCACACAACCAGGGTCGGTGGAATTTGGGTTGTCAGCAGTGGTACAATAATAGAGAACACACAACCACAATAAAAATGTAACACAAAGATCCACCACAGCATTCATCACTATGGTGAAAGGCACAGAACTTGGCCAGTCCTCCTCCATTTTCCCCCGTGGTCTGGACCTCCACCCTCCGCAGCCGTTGCTGCGGGTGTCCAGATGGTAAGGGACAAAGTCAAAGTCAAGGTAAGTCCAGGATCGGCTCTTCCCCACCGGAGACCGCGGCTTCAGGCTGGTGTAGGCCGCAGGCCGGCGGTCGAAGATTTAAGGTTGCCGCAGCCAGAAGCACTGCAGACCGCAGGGCCGATGGTCGAAGCTCCCCTCCAAGGGTGATGGTAAGTCCATGCCGGACCCGCGGTAGAAGTTGGCCGCGGGCCGGCTGTGATGGCTTCTTCTTCCCCCGGGTCCCCCATGAGGGATCCCGGGCTGCGGACACCGCGCCATCTGGAGCTCTGCAGACCGCGGCTTCAGGCTGCCGGCTGCCTCGGGCCAGCGAAACGGAGCGCTCCCCTCCAGCGAGGGCTCGCCCGCTCCACGCCAAGAGTCCACGCTGCGCCAGCCGCTGAAGTCCTGGGCGCATCTCCGGAAAAGGCCGCGCCGATCCTCGTTGTTAGGCCACAGGGGAGGCGACCTGGAAAAAGTCGCCTCTCCGTGGAGGAGGCGACCGAAGCGGTTTCCCCCTTACCCCCCCACACCACCCCCCACACAAAGACACACAAAGGAACATTAAAACAAACTTTAAAACATACTTTAAAACATACTAAAAATTGAAAAGACTAACGCGCTGCTGACAGGCGCTGCCACTGCAGCGCCCCCTACGAACAGTTAAAAGTTATATCTCTCTTAATTGAGAATGTAATACCAGTTGATGTCAAACTTATCATTACATCAAGATTAACTGATGTGTATTCTCAAAAAAAAGGCAAAACAATATTAATGCAATCCATCTTGCAACTGTAAACATTTTGTTTTAATTAATTCATGAGCCAAACTGGAATTTATTATCTATTTTTAAATACACATGATGAGATGGTAGTGAGTCACCACGAATCTCTGCAATGCTTCTAATAAAGATAGTACCCACACAGTGCTGTTCGGATGGGAGATCTGGGATCCCCACATTCAGGATGTAAACTAAATTGAAAAGTAGCAAATGGGTCACAGAATGGTTAATTCCTCTTTGTTACTTCTCATTTTTTAAAAGCTTTCAAAATAAATTTAGCGACAGAACAACTTTTCAGTACCGTGAACGAATTGATTGAGCTCTTTTTCTCACACTTTGCTCCCCTGCATACCCTTTGCCTCTTCCACTTATGTCCTTTCCTTTGGCTTCACATATTGCTATATTTAAGAGGGAGTTAGATGTAGCCCTTGTGGCTAAAAGGATCAGGGGGTATGGAGAGAAGGTAGGTACAGTTGGATGAGTTGGATGATCAGCCATGATCATATTGAATGGCGGTGCAGGTTCGAAGGGCCGAATGGCCTACTCCTGCACCTATTTTCTATGTTTCACATTTCATGCTTCGTCTCTCCTTTATCATCTTCCCATCTGGCCTTTATCCACCCGTCTGCTACTCAAACCCCCCCACCGTATCTACCTGAAAAGTCACCTATCCATATTCTCCAGATATGCTGCCTGACCCTCTGAGTTACTCCAGCACTTTGTGTCTTTTGTAAACCAGCACCTGCAGTTCCACGTGTCCACCTATCATTTACCTGGCTTTGTCCTGAACCCGCTTCATCCAACTTTCCCTTCCTACTACAATCAGTCTGAAGAAGAGTCCCGACCTGAAATGTCATCTGTCCATGTTCACCAGAGATGTTGCCTGACCCACTGAGTTATTCCAGTGCTGTTTTTTTTTTGTAAATTAGCATCTGTGGTTCCTTGTATCTAAGTGTTCAGTACCACTGGTTTAAAATTAACTTTGTGGAGGATCTTTAAAATAAATAGAACATTTTGCAAATCATTGCTGTTGGTTACACTAGATATTTAAACGTATAATGCTGGAAATGAAGATCATGCTGTACAATTATACAAATGATTCTTGGCTTTCAATCCATTTCCATCTCTAAACACCTTTTTCCAATCTCATAGGTGACTTTTCTTTTGAATTGCTAGAACTGTTGGGCCCCTCCCCACCCCATGTAGGCAAATTCAAAAAGTGGCTTGTCATATAACCTAATTTTGTGCAGTCAGTTAAATGTCCTTCCAGTGCTGAAACGTGTATATATAAATAAACAATGAATGAGATGTTTAAGAAGGAACTGCAGATGCTGAAAAATCGAAGGTACACAGAAATGCTGGAGAAACTCAGTGGGTGCAGCAGAATCTATGAATTAATGAGATGTGTCTGAGTCTTTGGAGGAAGCAGGTGGTTGAAGAGAGTGGGGCTTGGAGGAAGTGACAGTAAAGGTTTAGAATTTAGGGGGTTGTCCCACTTGGGCGACCAAATCTGTGAGTTAAGAAGAGTGTCTTTGACTCAAGTTCGAGGGCACTCGTCTGGAAAGCCTCGGGGGGGTGGGGAGAAAAGAAGGAGTGGAGACAGTTTTAAGAAGTATAATAGAGTTTAGCGGGCATTTTACCTACCGGTAGGTTTACCTTGGTCCTGAAAACTCCAACTCCAAAATGTCCGGTCAGAGAACGAGATTTGCGACCTCATAGGACCTCCAAGGACCATGTGTTGACCATGTTGCGAGTTTGAAGGTTGAAGACACTCTTCTAAACTCGCAGATTAGGTCGCCCAAGTGGGATAGCCCCTTTAGTTATGGAGCTGAGTATAATGAGATCTGTGAAGAGAAGTTGGAATTTGGGAATTCCACAGGCCACAAGTGATGAAGCTGTGATGCCAGGAAGCGGCTGAATTGGATTTAGTGCATTGGATTTTGTCAGTAGAGATGCTGCAGAGAAAGTCCTTAAATATATTGGAGGGAGAATGTAGCTAGCCTGGACTTGAATAATTTGCTCTTTAAAAATAGTCCTTTATTTTTTTTAATTCCGGGGCAGCCCAGTGACACAGCTGGCAGAATTTGCTCCTACATCTCAAAGACATCCGAGTTTGTAGGTTAATTGGTCTCTTAAATAGCCTCTAGAGGACGGGGGATGATCTTATAGAGGTGTATAAGATCATGAGAAGAATAGATTGGGTAAATGCACGGAGTTTCTTACCCAGAGTAGGTGAATCAAGAACCAGAGGGCATAGGTTTAAGATGAGGGGTGAAAGATTTGATAGGAACCCGAGGGGCAACTTTTGTTTTACACAAATGGTGGTAGATATATGGAACGAGCTGTCAGAGGAGGTAGTTGATGCAGGTACTATCACCATATTTAAAAAAAACATTTAGACAGGTTCATGGAAAGGATTGATTTGGAGGGATATGGGCCAAACGGCAGCAGGTAGGACTGGTGTAGATGGGACATGTTGGTCGGTGTGGGCAAGTTGGGCTGAAGGGCCTGTTTCCTCGCTGTATAACTCCATTACTCTGAGTGGCTGTGATGGGAAGTATAAAGTTAACAAAACTATGTTGGATACTAGACACAAAAAGCTGGAGTAACTCAGCAGGCCAGGCAGCATCTTTGGTGAAAAGGAATAGGTGACATTTCAGATCAAAACCCTTCTTTGGATCGAGACCCTTTTCTGTTGAAAACTGATTGTTCCAATGAATCTAATATTACGCTGTTTTCTGCCTGGAACAAACTCGGGAATGGGGTGGGGAGGCTCATGGTGGGAAGTGGCAGATTGCAATTTGTTCTATCCATATCATCAGCAATAAAATTGGCATTAAAAATCAACAGGACTCTGAAATATATGGAATTATTGTACTGATATTTATTAAATATTTATACAGCCTTGGCCTGAAGAGGAAAGTTTAGCAGGGCAGTTACCCAGGCCTTACGTTGCTGGCTTGAAATTCTTGAGTTTTCTCTCTTATCCGAGCTAAACTCACTTGGAAGTCCATGAGACCATGTAAGTGTGATAATGAAATGTATTATTTTTTTATTGTACTATAGTGTGTGCTCTATTAGCCTGTGTAGGAGGGTAAGTGGTGGGTGGGAGGAGAGGCATATTGCTGCAAATTACCAGAGCGTAAACAGCAGTAAAATAGTGTTTGAAAATCAATACAGGTGCACAACCTTTTATCCGAAAGCCTTGGGACCAGACACTTGTCGGATTTCGGACATTTTCGGATTTCTGAATGGAAGATTTTTAGCGTAGATTAGGTAGGTAGCGCGGGCGGCTTGAAAAGTCTGGAGCGGCTGCCTCCTCCCCGGAGACCGGGGAATCATTGTAAATCATTGCTTAAATGTTAGTCAGTTAGTTTGGAGGGATTTTATGTGGTGGTGGGGGGTGAAGGGGGAAAGTTTAATTCTTAGTCCCCTACCTGGTCGGCGACTCCCAACATCGCGGAGCTGGGAGCTCCGTCCGGCCGCGGGCGGCGCCGGTTGGAGCTCTGACCCTGGCAACTCTACCCCTGGCTGCGAGGCGCTCCAAATCCAGTGCCGCCCGCGGCCGGACGCCCGCAGCCCCAGCTCCGCGAATGTTGGGAGTCGGCGGCCACAGCGCTCCGGAGCTTACCGCACGGTGACCCGGTAAGGCATTGCCCGCTCCCCGCTGGTATCCCAGCGCTGCGACGCCGCCGACTCCCAACATTCGCGGAGCTGGGGCTGCGGGCGTCCGGTCGCGGGCGGCGGTGAATTTGGAGCGCCTTGCAGCCAGGGGTAGAGTTGCCGGGGTCGGAGCTACAACCGGCGCCGGCCGGACGCCCGCAGCCCCAGCTGGGAGTCGGCGGCCACAGCGCTGCGGAGCTTACTGCACGGCAACCCGGTAAGGCATTGACCGCTCCCCCCGCCTCTCCGACCAGGTAGGGGACTAAGAATGAAAGTTTCCCCCTTCACCCCCCCCCCCCTCCCCCCCCTTCACATAAAAGCCCTCCAAACTAACTGACTAACATTTAAGCAATGATTTACAGATGTTTAAGTGTCTCCCCGGTCTCTGGGGAGGAGGCAGCCGCTACAGTAGTACAGACCTGGGTTGACCGTGGGTCGTTTCGGGTCAAGTATGGCGCCAAACGCGAGCTTTGGTGTGCAGACGACATCCTGGAAAAAATGGCCGGTTTTCGGAGTTTTTCGGTTTCCGGAACTCCGGATAAATGGTTGTGCACCTGTACAAGCAAAGCTCATGCTACAACTGTTTGGATCGGCCATACAGAAATTAGTCCTTGCATAATGTACAACTTACTCCCCAAGAGATATGGAATAAAAGTTGCTTTTACAGAATTTATGTACATAACAAAAGGTAAATAAATTATTGTTTCAACTTGCAATTCTTCACACATATGCTGTCGATGTAGCCTAAGCTGCTTTGAAATATGTGAAAATATTGTACAGGAATCAGAGATTATTGGCCAGCTGTGTTTCTATTTCAATCTGTGCCGTTTATGGAAATATCTAGATAGGCTGACCCAATTTCTGTCAACGATCACTGCTGCAAAATGATTTACATAAGAATGCTTGATAATGATCAAAAGACATATTGGGAATCCTTGTCCTTTACAACCAAGGGTTTGAAAGAATATACATTTAAAAAGATTATACACTATATTTTATAACATGTTATGGCATGCAAAGATATTTTGGGACTTTTTTGTGAGCAAATGTTCTTTTTTTTTCACCAATGAATCACTAATTTCTCATTTTGACATGTTATTTTAAAACATTGCTTTTTCTTTTCCAATTTGGATTACATTTTTATGTACAGTGTATAAAGCAGTTGCAATGCATATTGCCCCTCATTGATTTCTTAGTAGTTGCAAGTGAGCAGCTTTTATTACTGTATTTTTATTTGTGATTTACCAGTTCTTTATATGCATTCCAAAACATTTGAGTCTTTAAAATGGAGTTTTTTTTAGTAAAGTATAATTAAGAAAGAATAGAGCTGTGATGGAATAGTTTTGAGATTTTACAGGCGCTAGTAAAAATATAAACACTTTAGTGTAAATTTGCCAGTTTTGCATTTTCATCCAACTTTATTGGGAATTAGATATTTACAGCACCGAATGGAAGCCATGTGGCCCAGCGGGTCCATGTCATCATAAACATTGGCTTTGGGTTGATTCTACTTCCATTAAGCTTGTAGACTCTTCAGGTTGTCACAGTAGATAATAAATGTCGTGAAGATTCTTACCTTCATAATCCTTTCAGACTGAATTTTTTTTTTTCCCTCAATTTCCCTCTAATTTCTCCAGCAATTAATTTGAATCCATGTATATTACCGACTAACTTATCTTCGAAGGGAAATAGGTCCTTGCTGTTTGCCCTAGATAGTCTTCTTGTAATTTATCGCAGCTCAAAGAAATATTCCCTCAGTATCAGAAAATGCTGGAAACCTTCAGTGAGTCAGGTACCATCTGTAGAAATGAGAAATAGCAGGATCTCGGAACTGACATGTTAACTCTGTTTCCATTTCTGTAGATGCTGCTTTACCTGCTTTTCCAGCATTTTTATTTTCCTTCAATTTTCCAGTAATAGCAGTTTTTTAAGTATCCCCTCGGTCTCAATCGTGTAAGGATAATTACCTCAGCATAGACTGTTCCAATGATGCTAAATCTACATTCTTTCAATCCGAGCTTGTGACAAAGAGCACTGGAAGGTCATATGTGGCATATGAGGTCATAGAATGCCCTCCATAATATTTGGGACAAAGACCCATCATTTATTTATTTGCCTCTGTATTCCACAATTTGAGAAAATAGAAATGTGGTTAAAGTGCACATTGTCAGATTTTAATAAAGGCCATTTTTATACATTTTGGTTTCACCATGTAGAAATTGCAGCTGTGTTTATACACAGTCCCCTTCAATGTTCTCTTCAGCATATAAAAGGCATGCACAATTGGCTTCAGATCGGGTGATTGGCTTGGCCACTCAAGAAATTACCAGTTTTTACTCTGAAAACTCCTATGTTGCTTTAGCAGTATGTTTGGGATCATTCGCTTGCTGTAGAATGAACCGCCAGCCAATGATTTTTGAGGCATTTGTCTGAACTTGAGCAGATAGGATGTGTCTATACACTTCAGAATTCATACTACTACCCATCAGCTGTTGCATCAACAATGAAGATAAGTGAGCCAGTACAGCAGCCATACATGCCCAGGCCATAACACCCTCACCACTGTGTTTCACAGATGAGGTGGTATGCTTTGGATCTTGGGCAATTCCTTCTCTCATCCATATTTTGCTTTACCATTGGTCTGATATGTTAATCTTCGTCTCATCTGTCCACAAGACCTTTTTCCAGAACTGTGGTTGCTCTTTTAAGTACTTATTGGCAAACTGTAACCTGGCCATCCTATTTTTGCGGCTAACCAGTGGTTTGCATCTTGCAGTGTAGCCTCTGTATTTCTGTTCATGAAGTCTTCTGCGGACAGTGGTTATTGACAAATTTACACCTAACTCCTGCAGAGTATTTCTGATCTGTCGGATAAGTGTTTGGGGATTTTTCTTTATTATAGAGATAATTCTTCTGTCATCAGCTGTGGAGGTCTTCCTTGGGCTGCCAGTCCCTTTGAGATTAGTAAGCTCACCTCTCTTTCTTCTTAATGATGTTCCAAACAGTTGATTTTGGTAAGCCTAAGGTTTGGCTGATGTCTCTATCAGTTGTATTCTTGTTTCTCAGTCTCATAATGGCTTCTTTGACTTTCATTGGCACTGCTTTGGTCCTCATGTTGATAAACAGCAATAAAAGTTTCCAAAGGTGATGGAAAGACTGGAGGAAAGACTAGGTGCTGTGAGCTCTCTTATACATGCATTAAGGAGGCAATTAAACATACCTGAGCAATTACAAACGCCTGTGAAGCCAGGTGTCCCAAACATTATGGTGCCCTGAACTGGGGGGGGGTAATGTATAAACACAGCTGCAATTTCTATGTGGTAAAACCAAAATGTATAAAAATGGCCTTTAATAACATCTGACAATATGCAGTTTAGTCACATGTGATTTTTTTTGTATCAAGTTCAAGTGAGTTTAATTGTCATGTGTCCCTGTATAGGACAATGAAATTCTTGCTTTGCTCCAGCACACAGAACATAGTAGGCATTTACTACAAAACATATAAGTGTGTCCATATACCATAATATAAATATATATACACACATGAATAAATAAACTGATAAAGTGCCAATAACAGAAAATGGGTTATTAATAATCAAGAGTTTTGTCCGAGCCAGGTTTAATAGCCTGATGGCTGGGGAAATTACAAATCTCAAATTGTGGAGTACAGAGACAAATAAATAAATGATAGGTCTTTGTCCCAAATATTATGGAGGGCACTGCATATAGACTCTATGTGGAAACAAGGAACTGCAGATTACAAAAGAAGGTAAAAAAAGTCCGAAGAAGGGTCCCTTCACCTATCCATGTTCTTTAAGAATGCTGCCTGTCCCGCTGAGATACTCCAGAACTTTGTGTCTTAGCTGTGATAGAAGGGAAGGAAGGATGTTTCCAGGAGGAGAAATTCCATTATATACTAGACTAAGTGGGACCCGTTGGGACCCAGCATCACATGGGCTGGTCCCCCAATGCAATATTCCACCAATTCCAATATTGGTGGCCAGTGGTGGTGGTGGGGGGGGGCTTTCTGGAGCGCTAGTATGGGTGTTGTGGGCTGAAGAGACTGGTTTCCAGAGGGCTAGTATGGACATTGTGGGCTGAATGGATTCTTGGGCTGGTGGCTCAGCCACTCAAGCCTGTTGTGCTGGCAGCTTACTCACTCACAGCTGGTGGGCTGGCAGTTGATACGGCTATTCCTTGAAATTCCATTTCAAGCAGGGTGCAAGGCCACCAAATTCAAGTGCAGTTTCATACCATTTCAAGCAGGGTGCAAGGCCACTAAAGACAGCGAGTCGTGACCTCTCCCTCCTCCATCTTGCAGAGACTGAGCCACGCCCACACTTCTGGGTTTTATAGTCCCTGCCCCCCTCCCACCAGAAGTGACGTGGCCTTCATAGCGTGATTGACAGGAGAGAGAATCTCAACATTTTTTAAACACTAATAACTCTTATTGTTCATCGATGGGAAAAATCCTCGGCACCTGATGAGCGGAGGGGGACTCCGAGTAAGATGGCCTAAAATCACAGCCGTACGTGGTAGCGTTTTTTCTAAAATCAATATAAAGCGCAAACAGGAAGTGGTCAAGATTAGACTTTTAATTATATGGAAGGCAAGGCAACTTTAATTAGGCAAGGCAACTTTAATTAGGCAATTTAATTAGGCAACACAGCTTTAGCATTTCCAAACCAAAGGCAACACAGCTTTAGCATTTCCAAACTATATTTTCAAACCACATTAAGGGCACTGACAGGTCAGTAAAACCACTCACAGTTTAGTAGGCATGTGTTCAGTGTTATCCTCTTGTCCTGCGCAGCGGAGGAGGACTCTGAGTAAGGTGGCCAAAAATCACAGCTGTAAGTGGCAGCGTTTTTTCTAAAATCAATATACAGAACAAGAGGAAGTGGTCAAGATCAGACTTTTAGTAACATAGATAGATATATACTAATTTCCAAATGTTTGTAATGTCATTGCCTTGGTCATCTAAACTATTTTTGGTGCAGGTAAAACATGTGCTAAACATTGATGAGATATTTATTGGTGAGTGAAGGCTGCATAGAGATGCTGCAAGTTCCAAAGTGTAATTCTTCAGTACTGCACATGGGATGTCATCTAGTCATTAGCTTTTGTCGTATCCTTTGTTGTCAACTTCTTAATATCTCAGGGAGTGAAATAAATTAACTGAAAACTAGCTACGGCAATAATACAAATCTCAGCAAAAAAATAAAGTGGCGGCCACTGGGCCATTGGACACTCTGGCTAAAGATGCATCCAATTGCTTCAGCCTTTCCTTTGGCATTTGTGTTGAGGTTTTCTTTCGGCCTTTTCACATTGCTGCTTAGCTGTCAATAATTTAACTCTCCAGTATATGAGGCAGAACTGTGGAGCTTTGATCTGATCTGTTTATTTTGGAGTTTTGCTTTATAGTTTATGGCATTGTTTGTTTGGATATAGCCCTTATTTTTGAATATTTTGTGCTGCACTGTGTTCACTAGTCAATGTATGGTCTGGTATAATGAAACGCTGTTTGATTTGGTAACAGCCTCAGTTTTCTGAATTTGTTCACTAGTTATAAAGTGCAATTTAGAGCATGGAAAAGCTAAATATATTCATTCTAAATGCGACTATTTTGTGAAGTTTTAACACTTTATCATTTGGATAATTATTTTTATTTACATAGAACTGATTAACAATTCAGTTGCTGCAATGTTGTTGCTTTTGCTGTGTTTATTTGGCAAAACCTGCGCTTGTTTAATGAATAATTCCTTTACCTGCACTGTGCGACTATATTGATAAATCCCTTGTACAAGCATTACTGAGACTCTGAGAAATTAAATGCATTGACGTCTGCTTGAGGCAAGAAATCTGGCCTAGTTTAATAAAGCCTTTACTGTATTAAACTGTATGTATACATTATAGATAAGATGTTCCAAGTCTGTAATTCTAGCTGCATGATTCAGGTCACTGATCCTGGATTGCTTTCTTGTTTTTGAAACATTCATAAAACTAAAATAAATACTTAAATTCATATTACGTACAGTTAAGAATACCTTAACATATATCCTAATGAAGTGGTTTGTGCAGATAAAAGCCTTTAAAAATGAATAACCTGGTTGCAACCTCATCAGCAATATTGCTGTGTATTCTGCACTGTGCAGGATAGCTAATGAAGCATCCTTGTTCATTCAAGAAAAGTGAAGTGTCCTGTGATAATTTTGCAATTTTATGTGGAACGTTGGGTCCCGTCCCCTCCCCTCAATGCGCGGTTGCGGATGGGGAGTCTGTGGCGTCACACACACACAAACCATCCCACACACACACAGGGGGGGTGAGAGGGGAGGAAAGGGAGGGTGAGAGGAGGGGGAGAGAGTGGGGAGTGGGGGGGGGGAAGGGAGGGGGGGGGAGGAGGGGGGGAGGAGGGGGGAGAGTAGGGGGGGAAAGGGGGGGGGGATAGAGGGGGGGGCTAGAGAGAGTAGGTGGGGGAGAGGGAAAGGGAGGGGAGGGGGGGGGGGGGGTGAGGGGGGAGGGGGTGGAGGGGGGTTTAGTCCCCGCGGGGCGCAACGGGCAGCAGCGGATAGGAGTGGTTAGCAGCGGGGAGAGGCGGATAGCAACGGGGAGCAGCAGGTAGCAGCGGGAGGAAGGGGGCGGGAGAGGGGAACGACTTCACTCGCCGTGTGGGTGGAACAGAGCAGCAGGCCACGAGTAGAAAGTTCTTCAAAAGCAAGCTGGGAAGCTCGTGGCCTCGGGATCTGCAGTACAGAGCCCACGCTCGCTCTTTCTGCGTCTTTTGAAGAACGGGAGGGGGGTGGGGGGGGTGGTGACATCATTCCTGGAAAACAGTGTCCAGCAGGCAGCGAGCCGAAAATTCTGCGCAGCTTGCCACGAGGAGCAAAGGCATTGTGAAGGTACACAAAAGTGTTGGAGAAACTCAGCGGGTGCAGCAGCATCTATGGAGCGAAGGAGATAGGCAATGTTTCGGGCCGAAACCTTTCTTCAGACGTCTTGCAGCTCGCTCCAGCACGTTAGATTTTAAAAATATCTCAGATTAGTGAACAATTTTTGTAAAAAACTCAGGAAATAATTAATCAAATTTTCTGATGAGGCGATTTTCGACATCATGAGGTAAATCTCTACCGGAATATGTAAAAATCTTACCATTAACGCGTCGGGTTTTGGAGAAGATTAGATTCGCAAGCGAACTAACGAAAGGTCAGATCAGAGTTTTATAAGTATACTAGACTAAGTGGGACCCATATACTAGACTAAGTGGGACCCATTGGGTCCCAACATCACATGGGAGGGCTGGTCCCCCAACGCAATATTCCACCTCTCCACCAATTACAATATCGGTGGCCAGTGGGGGGAGATTTCTGGAGCGCTAGTATGGGTGTTGTGGGCTGAAGAGACTGGTTTTCAGAGGGCTAGTATGGACATTGTGGGCCAAATGGTTTCTTGGGCTGGCGGCTCAGTCACTCAAGCCTGTTGTGCTGGCAGCTCACTCATTCACTGCTGGTGGGCTGGCAGTTGACTCACGGCTATTCCTTGAAATTCCATTTCAAGCAGGGTGCAAGGCCACCAAATTCAAGTGCAGTTTCATACCATTTCAAGCAGGGTGCAAGGCCACTAAGGACAGCGAGCGTGACCTCTCCATCTTGCAGAGACTGAGCCACGCCCACACTTCGTGGTTTTATAGTCCCTCCAACAAGAAGGGGCGTGGCCTTCATGGCGTGATTGACAGGAGAGAGAATCTCAACAGTTTTAAATATTAATAACTCTTATTTTTCATCGATGGGAAAAATCCTCGGCACCTGATGAGCGGAGGGGGATTCTGAGTGAGATGGCCAAAAATCACAACTGTACGTGGTAGCGTTTTTCCTAAAATCAATATACAGCGCAAACAGGATGTGGTCAAGATTAGACTTTTAATTATATAGATGGCAAACAGGAAGTGGTCAAGATTAGACTTTTAATTATATTCTCAAATAACTTTTCAATTAGGCAACAACTTTAGCATTCTCAAACCAACCTTTCAATTAGGCAAGGCATTCTCAAATCAACTTTTCAATTAGCCAAGGCAACTTTAATTAGGCAACGCAACTTTAATTAGGCAACGCAACTTTAGCATTTCCAAACCAAAGGCAACACAGCTTTAGCATTTCTAAACCAAAGGCAACACAGCTTTAGCATTTCCAAACTATATTTTCAAACCACATTAAGGGCACTGACAGGTCAGTAAAACCACTCACAGTTTAGTAGGCATGTGTTCAGTGTTACTCACAGCTCAGACTGAGAGACGTGACCCTCTCGCTCCCCCATCTTGCAGAGACTGGCTGAGGCACTCAACACTTCTGGGTTTTATAGTCCCTCTGGAAGGGGCGTGACCTTCAGGAGAGAGAATCTCAACATTTTTAAAACACTAATAACTTTTTTCATGGATTAAAAAAATCTTCTTGTCCTGCGCAGCAGAGGGGGACTCTGAGTAAGATGGCCAAAAATCACAGCTGTAAGTGGCAGTGTTTTTTTCTAAAATCAATATACAGAACAACAGGAAGTGGTCAAGATCAGACTTTTAGTAATATAGATAGATGACTCGTACTCATGGAGCAAACACATATTGGCTCAAATTAATCATTGGAATTTGTTTTCATGTCATATTCAAACATATTTGGAAAAGTAAAAAGTAAAAACTTAAAGAAATAGGTCTTCAATTTAGTGTTATTTTTAAGGATGGAACATAACCAAGATTGGGGAGTGCTATTAAGCAATGCACTTCTTTGTGTAATAATATGTATATGTTAGCTTGATATTCTGAATCTGAATGAATGAAATAATTGGTTCAGTATAATTACTGTAACATGCTAAAAGTTGGTGAGTATAAATGTTTGATGGGTAACTATATCACAAGAGAAAAGACTGAGCTTTCACGCCAGAACTGAAGGTGGAGGGTAATTTTAGAATAAGTGATTGTTAATGTTAGATGGAAATTAAGGGGAATTTCTTCTGAAAAGTGTTGATCTTTGGAATTCCCTACTTCGAAGATGACTTTGAAACTGAACTTGAACATTTTGAAAGGTGAAATTGATTTTTGAGATGCAAGTTACAGAGGTCAGACAGGAAAGTGAAGCTAAGGCCTATCTTCAATCCACCATGATCTATGGAATGATATAGTAGATTTAACAGATCATACAGCTATTTCATTCCATGTTAATCAACTAGATATGATTCCAATTGAAGTGTTGTTTTTCTTACTACTAAGATGAATCAACTCTTTTCATTTGGTTACAGAATTGTCCCATCATCTGATACAGCTTCATTAATTGTGCATACTATGGATCAATTCACTAATATCAGCAGATCTAATCACGCTTTCTTGGCAATCCTTTAGGATGTTTTCTCCCCTTGGCTGGTGGGACTGGAACACATTCAGATTCCTTGGAGATCCAGTCAATAGCTCATTCGACTTTTCTGATAGAGAGGAGAGATGCTGACCCTTGCGAGTGTTTTGGCTCAGTTGGAGTTCACTTTGGCAGGGCATGATGGTGAGGAGGAAATGAGTTTGCTGAGCATTGTCCATTTAATTTTGTGTTCAAAATAGTAGTCATTGTGGTGGGTATTTTGGACACACAATTAAATGAAGACAAGATAAACGTCAGTCCCAATTATTCAAAAAATAAATATTTGAAACATTTCCAGGGCTCTCACTTAACTTTTTTTCCTCTGTTGTCAGCCGGGCAACCAAGGCAGCATTTTAGGTTGCCAAATGACAGTTTAGGTGGTCATTTAAGATGGCTTGCATGACGCGTGCGATAATGTGCTCGGCCGAAGTGCGTAGTTACAAGTCGGAATTATGCTCAATGAAGCATTCACTTATTATTTCTGCTTCAAATAGTTACAAACTAAATATATTCACCAATCAAGACATATATACCACAATGAAATGAGGCAAAATATTAATGCAGTATATACAGTATCTCAACTCTTTTTACACGGTGCAATGAATGCAATTTCTATTATTTCTTTCCACTTCCAAACAAAAATGTGATTGGATTATTCAGCGTATGATCAACCTCGGTGAGATCAAGCGCAGGCTTGGCGATCGCTTCGCACAACACCTCCACTCAGTTCGCAATAACCAACCTGATCTCCCGGTGGCTCAGCACTTCAACTCCCCCTCCCATTCCGAATCCGACCTTTCTGTCCTGGGCCTCCTCCATGGCCAGAGTGAGGCTCACCGCAAATTGGAAGAACAGCACCTCGTATTTCGCTTGGGTAGTTTACATCTCAGCGGTATGAACATTGGTTTCTCCAATTTCAGGTAGTCCTTGCTTTCTCCCTCCTTCCCCTGCCATTCCCAGCTCTCCCACAGCTTACTGCCTTCCGCCTCTTCCTTTCTTTTTCCTGTGTCCCCCTCCCCCCACCCCCCCCCCACATCAGTCTGAAGGTGTCTCGACCCGAAACGTCGCCTATTTCCTTTGCTCCATAGATGCTGCCTCACCCGCTGAGTTTCTCCAGCATTTTTGTCTACCCATTCACACAAGTTCTGTTATCCCACTTTCCTCACCCACTCCCTACACATTAGGGGCAATTTTACAGAGACAAGTTAACCTACAAAGCCAATGCGTCTTTGGGATGTGGGAGGAAACCCACACGCTTGCAGGGAGAATGTGCATATTCAACACAGACTGTGCCCGAGGACAGGATCAAACACAGATCTCTGGCGTGTGAGGCAGCAAGTCCACCAGCTGTGCCACTATATTTTGTTTTCCAACACACAAAAAATTATACGTTGATAACTTTGGCTACTAAAAAAAAAAAAAAAAGAACTATCCATTTTCAGTCTTAAATCTCTAAGTGACGCTATGGTCGCCCTTTGCAGCTACTGTATATTTTAATTCAGTTCAAGACTATGGGGCAGTACATTGGCCATAAAGCTGCTGCCCAAAAGTGCCAGAGACCTGGAATTGATCCTGAATATGGATGCTGTATGTATGGAGTTTGCTCCTTTTCCCTTTGATCGCATGGGTTTTCTCCGGGTGCTCTTGTTTCCTTATGTCCATAGATTTTGTCGGACCTGTTGACTTACTCCAGCTTTTTCTGTCTATCTTCAGCTTAAACCAGCATATGCAGGTCCTTCCTACACACACAATACTATAAGATAGAACTTTATTAATCCCAGGAGGGAAATTGTGTGTGTGTGTGGGTATATATATTACATGCACACGCACACGCACACGCACACGCACACACACATATTTATATAGCTATATATTTATATATAAATATACACTTTGTTTTCCCGTTTCTAACATTGTTTACAAAGTACTATGTTTTGGTATATTCTGTTGTGCTGCTGCAAGTAAGGATTTCATTGTTCTAACTGGGACGTGAGCATAAAACACTCTTGACTTAAGTCGCTAATGTGTTGGATAGATCGGTGGTTGGCGTGGACTCGGTGTGCCGAAGGGCCTGTATCTTTAAATTAAACTAAAAACACTAAAACCAGAGGAAATCTAAAGAAGGATCTCTACCCGAAACGTCACCCAATTTCTTCTATCCAGAGATGCTGGCTGCTCCATGGAGTTCCCCCGCACAATTAAAGCATGGAATAGTCTTCACCCTACCATAGTTACCCAACCAGACGCAACTAAATTTAAGATAGCTCTTTTTTCCCCAAGAACCCTTTTTTGCTGACCAGTTGCCATGGCAGTGCGCGTGTGTAGGGCGACACATGCGCACAACCACGGCCGATGATGTGGGTGTGCGCATGTGCAAGGGGAGGATGTGCAGGCCGTGGCAGTGCGCATGTGCAAGGTGGCCGGCCGTGCCAGGTGGATGAGGAGCGAGTGGTGAAAGGAGAACTGGCAGTCCGGATACGGATGACGGGCAGAGACGGAGAGTGACAGAGAGAGAGAGATAGAGAGTTGGGCCCGCTTAGAGTTGAACGATAGGTGTCCCGTGTGCTCGCCATGCCGGTCAAAATGGCACAGCTTTTAGGTTGCCCGACGGGACTTTAGGTCGCCATTGGCACCCGGGCAACCGTTAATTTCAAGCCCTGATTTCTTGAACTCTAGCTTCCTCCCAGATGATTATGCAATGATGATGTTTCCCAGCTGTGTACTTTTATGTTAGGGTGGAAATAAAAGCTCTCCTCAAACACCACCAAGGGTTTCCAATTATATGATCAGTGAAAGAATAGTGATTGTGAGTGAAGAATGGCCCATTTAGCCTGCAGATGTGGAGTAGCACAGTGTGATGTGTGCTGAATTTGTTAGCTAGTGGGAGTTGTGTACAGGCCACCTAACAGTAGTAGTGGTTGGGGATGGCATCAAACAGGAAATTAGAAATACATGCAACAAAGGTAAAACAGTTATAATGGGTGACTTCAATCTACATATAGATTGGGTGAATCAAATTGGCAGGGGTGCTGATGAAGAGGATTTCTTGGAATGTATGCGGGATAGTTTTCTAAACCAAAATGTAGAGGAACCAACGGGAGAGCAGGCTATTCTAGGCTGGGTATTGAGTAATGAGGAAGGGTTAGTTAGCAGTCTTGTTGTGCGTGGCCCCTTGGGCAAGAGTGACCATAATATGGTTGCGTTCTTCATTAGGATGGAGAGTAACATAATTAATTCAGAAACAAGGGTTCTGAACTTAAAGAAAGGTAACCTTGAGGGTATGAGACGTGAATTGGCCGTTAGAATTGATTCTTAAAGGGTTGACGGTGGATATGCAATGGAAGGCATTTAAAGGGTGCATGGATGAACTACAACAATTGTTCATCCCAGTTTGGCAAAATAATAAATCAGGGAAGGTAGTGCATCTGTGGATAACAAGGGAAATCAGGGATAGTATCAAAACAAAGGATGAAGCATACAAATTAGCCAGAAAAAGCAGCCTACCAGAGGACTGGGAGAAATTCAGATTCCAGCAGCGGAGGACAAAGGGCTTAATTAGGAAAGGGAAAATAGATTATGAAAGAAAACTGGCAGGAAACATAAAAACTGACTGCAAAGGTTTTAATAGATATGTGAAGAGAAAAAGATTAGTTAAAACAAATGTAGGTCCTTTGCAGTCAGAAACAGGTGAATTGATCATGGGGAACAAGGACATGGCAGACCAATTGAATAACTACTTTGGTTCTGTCTTCACTAAGGAAGACTTAATTAATCTGCCGGAAATAGCAGGGGACCTGGGGTCAAATGAGATGGAGGAACTGAGTGAAATCCAGGTTAGCCGGGAAATGGTGTTAGGTAAATTGAATGGATTAAAGGCCGATAAATCCCCTGGGCCAGATAGGCTGCATCCCAGAGTACTTAAGGAAGTAGCCCCAGAAATAGTGGATGCATTAGTGATGATTTTTCAAAACTCTTTAGATTCTGGAGTAGTTCCTGAGGATTGGAGGGTAGCTAATGTAACACCACTTTTTAAAAAGGGAGGGAGAGAGAAAACGGGGAATTACAGACCAGTTAGTTTAACGTCTGTAGTGGGGAAACTGCTGGAGTCAGTTATTAGAGATGGGATAGCAGCACATTTGGAAAGTGGTGAAATCATTGGACAAAGTCAGCATGGATTTATGAAAGGTAAATCATGTCTGACGAATCTTATAGAATTTTTCGAGGATGTAACTAGTAGAGTGGATAAGGGAGAAATAGTGGATGTGGTATATCTGGACTTTCAGAAGGCTTTCGACAAGGTCCCACATAAGAGATTAGTATACAAACTTAAAGCACACGGTATTGGAGGTTCAGTATTGATGTGGATAGAGAACTGGCTGGCAGACAGGAAGCAAAGAGTAGGAGCTAACAGGTCCTTTTCAGAATGTCAAGCAGTGACTAGTGGGGTACCGCAAGGCTCAGTGCTGGGACCCCAGCTATTTACTATATATATTAATGATTTGGACGAAGGAATTGAATGCAATATCTCCAAGGTTTGCAGATGACATGAAGCTGGGGGGCAGTGTTAGCTGTGAGGAGGATGCTAGGAGGCTGCAAGGCGACTTGGATAGGCTGGGTGAGTGGGCAAATGCATGGCAGATGCAGTATAATGTGGATAAATGTGAGGTTATCCACTTTGGTGGCAAAAACAAGAAAGTAGACTATTACCTGAATGGTGGCCGATTAGGAAAAGGGGAGATGCAATGAGACCTGGGTGTCATGGTACACCAGGCATTGAAAGTAGGCATGCAGGTGCAGCAGGCAGTGAAGAAAGCGAATGGTATGTTAGCATTCATAGCAAAAGGATTTGTGTATAGGAGCAGGGAGGTTCTACTGCAGTTGTACAGTGTCTTGGTGAGACCACACCTGGAGTATTGCGTACAGTTTTGGTCTCCTAATCTGAGGAAGGACATTCTTGCCATAGAGGGAAAACAGAGAAGGTTCACCAGACTGATTCCTGGGATGTCAGGACTTTCATATGAAAGACTGGATAGACTCAACTTGTACTCGCTAGAATTTAGAAGATTGAGGGGGGATCTTATAGAAACTTAGAAAATTCTTAAGGGGTTGGACAGGCTAGATGCAGGAAGATTGTTCCCGATGTTGGGGAAGTCCAGAACAAGGGGTCACAGTTTAAGGATAAAGGGGAAATCTTTTAGGACCGAGATGAGGAAAACATTTTTCACACAGAGAGTGGTGAATCTCTGGAGTTCTCTGCCACAGAAGGTAGTTGAGGCCAGTTCATTGGCTATATTTAAGAGGGAGTTAGATGTGGCCCTTGTGGCTAAAGAGATCAGGGGGTATGGAGAGAAAGCAGGTACAGGATACCGAGTTGGATGATCAGCCATGATCATATTGAATGGCGGTCGGTGCAGGCTCGAAGGGCGTAATGGACTATTCCTGCACCTATTTTCTATGTTTCTATGTTACAATGCAATTTCAATTGGGAACTAGAGAACCGCTTAAAAGTTACTTTGGAAATTGACTAGCGGGAACAAAAACTCTCCTGCGGGGAATAAAGAATGGGTGTTTCCATGGAACTTCCCCCCAGTCATCAGACAACATTGTCTCTAAGAAAACAGACTGCTCGTTTCACCAATTTTGCTTTCAGTCTACAGTTTATGGGTTGCCTCAAAATTATTAATAAACAAAGCATTAATTTCTGACTTCTAGAACACAACTGCTATAAAATGTTCAATTTGAAAAGCTGTAAATTATGAATTCTCCAAAATCTAGCATGTGTACCAATTTCTTATTTTTCACCTTCCAACGGTGTGGATTCAAAGAATACTTATCCAGAAAATAGACGCAAGAAATTGTGGAACAATTCTTCAAGAAAATCCTCAATTTGTTCTGGTTTACTGTATCACCAGGTTGTAATCATTGATTAGTTTTAGAAAACTAAACAACGTTAGTTTTCTCAATCCTGTTTGTTTTGTATGTCAACAGCTTTCAGTTCTAAATAAAACTCTGCATGTTTGTTTTAACAATAATTTGACCATGCAGATTCAATATTGTCCTTGATCTTGTGACTTGAAATTTAAAAGAAAAGCAGTTTAAAAAAAAAGAGAGATTAATTCACAGCATGTGGGGTGTGGCTGGCATGCCCATTTTGTATTGATCCTTCCTAATTTCCTAGGTACACAAAAATGCTGGAGAAACTCAACGGGTGCAACAGCATCTATGGAGCGAAGGAAATAGGCAACGTTTCGGGCCGAAACCCTTCTTCAGACTGATGGGGGGTGCTGGGGAGGAAAAAGGAGGAGGAGGAGCCCGAGGGCTGAGGGATGGGAGGAGACAGCCCAAGGGCTGAGGAAGGGGAGGAGACAGCAAGTGCTAACAAAATTGGGAGAATTCAATGTTCATGCCCGCAGGATGCAGACTCCCCAAGCGGAATACGAGGTGCTGTTCTTCCAATTTCCGGTGTTGCTCACTCTGGCCATTCCCCATCTGACCTCTCTGTCCTGGGTCTCCTCCATGGCCAGAGTGAGCAACACCGGAAATTGGAAGAACCGGGAGGTCAGGTAGGTTCTTGCGGACCGAGCGGAGGTGTTCGGCGAAACAATCGCCCAGCCTCTGCTTAGTCTCACCTAGAATTTCCTAATTTCCTTTTGATTTGATGGTTTGCTAGGTCAGGGTGGCACAGAGGCGTTGTGGTAGAGTTGGTGCCTTATGGGCCTGTCCCACTTTGGCGATTTTTCAGGCGCCTGTCAAGTTGCCGGCAGTCGCCTGAAAAACCTGCGTCTGGAACGGCAACTGTCAGAGTGGAACATGCTCACACAGACGTACACGCAGACGCAGACACACACGCACACACATCCCAGCAGCCAGTTAATAAGCAAGCGGGGGAAGCGTTGTCCGAGTTAAATTCAGACAGTGCAAAGCCAATGTGATACAGACACATACCGCGATGAACAGGAAAGTTGGCGTTGTAATGAAGACGTTGAAAGCGCAGTGTACAGGAAAGGTCACGTAAGTCCTTTAAAAAAGAGGGGGGAGAAGGAGTCGAGACAACTTTTAAGAAGCTCGGCGGACATTAACATTACCGGTTGGTTATCCTTGATTCTGAAAACTACTGCTTACATTTTTTTTCCCAATGAGCCAATGAAATTCACCAGTCAGCACCGGCTAGAACGTACGAGAACCTGCAACAACCTTGGACCTCCTGGCAACCCATTACCACTGAACCTACAGCACGAGATTTCTCGGTACTCTCCATGGTCGCCTCATTCTGGTCGCCGCTAATTTTTCAACATGTCGAAAAATTTGCGGTGACCATAATGAGGCCGCGCGGAACTCCTCACGACCATGATGGAGACTACCCGGCAACCACCCACGAACATGTGGTGACCGCATAGTATCCTGCAGTCACCTAAGTGGGACAGGCCCATTATAGTGCCAGAGACCCTGGTTCAATCCCAACTATCGGTGCTCTCTATACAGAGTTTGTACAGTCTCTCTGTAACCTATTTGTGCTCCTATATTACGCCATAGGAGCACACATAGGACATTTGGCCCATCGAGTCTACTCCGTCATTAAATCATGGCGCCCCATAACCCTTGATACCTTTACCAATCTAGTATCTGTCAATTTCTGCCTTAAAAATCAATGACTTCGCCTCCGCAGCTGTCTGGGGCAATTTATTCCACTGATCCACCACCCTCTGACTTAATAAATTCCTCCTCATCTCTTTTATCTGAGGCAATGCCCTCTGGTTCTAAACTCTTCAAATCTAGTGAAAGAGGTATCTGCTCCAAAGGGGGATCCACTTCATATGAGGGTACATTGACCGGGAGACCTTTCACTATTCGGATCGGTGGAAGAAAGGGGAACTCAATCGCCTACCTGGAAGAAACCAGACATTTTTTCCAGGATGTCGTCTGCTCACGTTTGGCGTCCTTCTAAAGAGTTGAAAATGTCAAGGCCGCCTAGGGCAGTACCCGCGCTAGGGTGACCCAGTGCCGGTCATTAAACCAGTGAACATTCAACACACTGCATCATACAGTTTATTCTGCATACATGAAGACTCAAACTCTAAAAATGCCGGGATTACAAACTCGCTCTGGGATGCCTCCACACTTACTAAAAAAATATCCATTCCGTGCGAGAAATTGTTGGAAAAGTGTCTGGTTTGTAAGGGTGTCAAGGATTATTGGCAGAAGGCAATAAAATGGGGTTGAGAGGGAAAGATAGATCAGCCATGATTGAATGGAGGAGTAAACTTGATGGGCTGAATGGCCTACTTCTACTATGATGTATACATTTATTTATTGGCTACTGTAAATTCCTTGGAGTGTAGGATGCAAAACTGAGATAGCATAGAACTAGTGTACGGAGGATCTTTGGTCAGTGTGGACTCAGTGGGCTGAGCATGAAAGGCCTGTTTCCACGCTGTATCTCTAAACTGAACATAACTAAATTTCAGGGGTCATTTAAGTCTTGAAGAGGCCATATGGTGAAGGATGGCAGATTTCCTCATTGCATGTGCTTTTATGTTAGTCAGTCACTGTGTCTGAAAATACTTACACTAGCCTTTTATTTCAGATTTATTTAATTAATTAACTGATTTACAATTTCCACATGGAATCTATATTTGTGCTTCTGGATTATTAGTTCAAGATTTTGGATTACCAGACCTGTAATGCATCTCTGCTGCTGTATCCCAAAATGGAAATGGTAACTTTGCAATGTGAGTCATAGAAACATAAAAATTAGGTGCAGGAGTAGGCCATTCGGCCCTTCGAGCCTACACCGCCATTCAATATGATCATGGCTGATCATCAACTCAGTATCCCGTACCTGCCTTCTCTCCATACCCTCTGATCCCCTTGGCCACAAGGGCCACATCTAACTCCCTCTTAAATATAGCCAATGAACTGGCCTCAACTACCCTCTGTGGCAGAGAGTTCCAGAGATTCACCACTCTCTGTGTGAAAAAGGTTCTCCTCATCTCGGTTTTAAAGGATTTCCCCCTTATCCTTAAGCTGTGACCCCTTGTCCTGGACTTTCCCAACATCGGGAACAATCTTCCTGCATCTAGCCTGTCCAACCCCTTAAGAATTTTGTAAGTTTCTATAAGATCCCCTCTCAATCTCCTAAATTCTAGAGAGTATAAACCAAGTCTATTCAGTCTTTCTTCATAAGACAGTCTTGACATCCCAGGAATCAGTCTCTGCACTCCCTCTATGGCAATAATGTCCTTCCTCAGATTTGGAGTCATAGAAATATAATGAAAGCCAGTTTGGGCTTTTAGATGTATTAACAGTATTTATTTATCTGCTTATTGGATATGCACGATAACAGTCACAGACTACTGCAAGAGATTTTGTTTTAAACTATATAGTACAGAACAGTGCCAAATTTTATCTGCCTGCGCATATTTCATACCCCTCAATTCACTGCATATTCATATGTCTATAGAAATGTTTCTTAAATTCCACTATCGTATCTGCCTCGACCACCAAGCAGGCTTTCAGGCACTTGCCACCAAAGATCCTAGAGCTCTAGGATCTTTGCTTACCACCAGTGCCGGCCTTAGGAGGTGCAGGGCCGGCGGGAGCGTATGCCGAGGTTTGTAAACGTTGCTTTGGCCTCCCCCCAACCCCCGGCCCGGCCCTTCCTGTATTGTTCACCGCGTCTCCCCAGGGAGAGAGAGGGGTGAAGCACACGGCGACTGGGAGTGCTGCCACGGGACCGTAAGGGAACGACCCACCTCCCCCTTTTCTATTCACCCCTCACACCCCCCCCCTCCCCCCCTCTACTCTCTCTTGGGATTTTTATTTATTTATTTAAAAAAAAAAAATTCAAAATAGACTTTATTCATTTGATAAATATATACAATTCATGAACCATTCGAACAAAAAATTCATCCGACATTTTTGTGGGCTATAGAGATTGTTCAATACAGTTTATGTCTCATGTGGCCCCCTGGTGTGGGATACCTTCCCTTAATTTAATTTGAGGGGCGTCTCCACCATACCGTGCCCCCTATGTCCAGCAGCGGAAGGACCCTAGACTGTGGCCCTCCCCCACCGAGCCTTGGCGTTGGCTGCACCAAGCTTCAGCGAGTCCCTTAGCACGTACTCCTACAATCTGCAGTGGGCCAGTCGGCAACATTCCCTGACGGACATCTCGCTCTGCTGGGTGGTGAGCAACGCTCGGGCAGACCAAAGAGCATCTTTCACCGAGTTGATGACCCTCCAGCATCACTCGATGTCAGCCTCTGAATGTGCCCCTTTGAACAGTCCGTAAATCACAGAGTCCTCTGTGACGGAGCTGTTCGGGATAAATCGTTCCAGGGACCCTTGCATACTTCTCCAGACTCTTTTTGCAAATCCACACTCTGCAAAGAGGTGGGCAACCGTCTCCTCCCCATAGCAGCCGTCCCGAGGGCAGTGTGCGCTGGTAGTGAGGTTCCGACGGTGCAGGAAGGATCTAACTGGGAGGGCTCCCCTCACCGCCAGCCAAGCCAGGTCTTGGTGCTTGTTGGTCAGTTCTGGCGATGAGGCATTTTGCCAGACAAGCTGGGCAGTCTGCTCTGGGAACCACGCCACCAGATCCATCGAGTCCTTTCCCTGCAGGACATTCCGTGCTGACCACTGACCAATTGACTTGTGGTCAAAGGTGTTGGTCCGGAAGAACCTTTCCACAGACGACAGATGGGGCGGCAATGTCCAGCTGACTGGCACATTGCGTGGCATCTGCGCCAGGCCCATCCTTCGCAACACCGGGGACAGGTACAACCTCAGCAGGTAGAGCCTTGGCTCTACACTCCGGCTGATGCAGCCACACACAAAGGTGGCCATCAGGGTGAGGGCGACGTTGGGCACACTTCTACCCCCGTTGTCTGCCGACGTACATTGTGGCCTGTCGCACCCGGTCCATCCTCCACCCCCAGATGAACTGGAAGACGGCCCGGGTGATCCCCGTGGCGTAGGAGGGAGGGACAGGCCACACTTGTGCCAAGTACAGCAGCCCCGAGAGCACCTCACACCTGATGACCAAATTTTTACCGGTTATGGAGAGGGAGCGTTGCCTCCACAGCTCCAGCTTCTTCCCCACCTTGGCTATCCGCTCCAGCCAATTATTGTTACTTGCCTCAGCCCCCCCAAACCAGATCCCCAGCACCTTCAAGAAGTCAGGCTTGATGGTGAAGGGGACGGAAGACGGTCGGGCCAGTTGCCAAAGAGCATGGCCTCGCTCTTCCGGCGGTTCACCCTGGCTCCCGTGGCCGACTCAAACTGGTCGCAGATGCTGATCAATCTGCGGACCGACCTTGGATCCGAGCAGAAGACGGCGACATCGTCCATGTACAGGGAGGTCTTGACTTGAATGCCCCCACTGCCTGGCAATGTCACTCCTCTTATGCTCGCATCCTTCCTGATGGACTCGGCAAAAGGTTCAATACAGCAGATAAACAAGACAGGAGAGAGGGCAACCCTGCCTGACTCCAGACCTTACAGGGAAACTGTCTGATTCCCACCCATTGATTTGGACTGCACTACGGATATTGGTGTAGAGCAGTTTGATCCAATTTCAGATTCCCTCCCCAAAACCCATTTTGGAGAGCACGTCCCTCATGTACGTGTGCGATATCCTGTCGAAGGCCTTCCCTGGTCCAAGCTGACTAGGCAAGCATCCACCTGTCTGTCCTGCACATAGGCGATGGTATCTCTCAGCAGCGCTAGGCTGTCTGCGATTTTCCTGCCATGTACAGCACAGGTTTGGTCTGGGTGGATCACCTGTCCCAGAGCAGGCTTGACCCGGTTGGCGATGGACAGGATCTTGTAATCTACATTCAACAATGTTATGGGTCTCCAATTCTTTATATCCTTCATCTCCCCCTTCTGCTTGTAGATTAGGGAGATTCTGCCCTTCCTCATGGAGTCTGACATGCTGCCGGCTAGAAGCATGTCGTTGTACACTTCCAGCAGGTCCGGGCCCACCCAGTCCCACAGAGCCGAATACAACTTGGCCGGTAAGCCATCGCTTCCGGGAGTTTTACTCGAGTCAAAGGAGCGGATGGAGCCAGTCAGCTCCTCTAGGGTCAGTGGTTGGTCCAGACTCTCCCGCTTGCTGTCCTCCAAGACCTCCGTGATAGAGGACAGGAAGTTCTGGGAGGCGGTGCTGTCTGTGGCCTTTCTGTCATACAATTCTGTGTAAAAGTATTTGCAGACCCTCAGCATGTCTGTCTGCAAGGATGCTACCGAGCCGTCCTCCTCCCTAAGGCTGTTGATCACAGAGCTCCTCCCCCTGTGAACCTTATGGAAGAAGAAACGTGAGCACGTCTCATCCTGCTCCACATGGTGGACCCTGGATCGGAAGATGATCTTGGAGGATTCAGAGGTAAAGAGCCGAGCTTGCCGGTCCTTCACCTCTCTAAGTTCCTCCCTCACATCCACCCCCCTCGACTGCAGAAGGAGCAGTTGTTGCAAATCTGTCTGGAGTTGGCACAATTCCCTCAGACTCTGTCTTGCTCTCTGAACCCCTTTGACTATGAAGAACCTCTTAATGTTCTCCTTGGTTGCTTCCCACCAGAGTGTCGGGGAGTCAAAGAGGGGCCTCACCATTCTCCAACGTGCGTAGTCCCTCTTTAGCTCCTCAACGTTCTCTGGGGTCAACAGCTTTACATTTAACTTCCACGTCCCTCTGCCTGCCTTCCGGTCCTCCTGTAGGTGACAGGAAGCCTGAAGGAGGCAGTGGTCAGAGAAGAACACCGGCGTGAGGTCGGTGTGTCTCACCGTGACGGCCTTCGTCGTGAAGACGAAGTCTATCCGGGATCGGGCTGAACCGTCCGATCTCGACCAAGTGAACCGCGGCTGGGACCCACCTGCAGGGTCGCTGAAGGCGTCGTGCAGCTTTGCGTCTTTTACCATTTCCATCAGGAACTTGGACGTGCTGTCCAGTCTGTTGTCGGCACTGCCGGATCGTCCAGCCGCATCAATGATGCAGTTGAAGTCACCGGCCAGAACGAGCTGCCGGGACGTGGCCAACAGCACTGGGAGCTGCTGGAGAATGGCCAGCCACTCGCTCCGCACGGGTGGGGCATACACATTAATCAGCCGGAGCGGAGAACCACGGTACATAACATCCACTACGAGGAGACGCCCCGCAACCACCTCCCTGACCGCAGTGATGGCGAAGTTCCCTCCCCGCAGCAAGATCCCCAGGCCGGAAGCACGACAGTCATTGCCCCTCGACCACACCGACAGTCCGTGGGGACACCGGATTGGCTTAAGGCCAGCCCTGCTTGCCACCATCTGTTTTAAAAAAAACCTGCCCCGCACATCTCCTTTAAACTTTGCTCCTCGCACCTTAAAGCTATACTGAGACACCTATCCTTCTTTCTCTGCTGGAAGCTACTTAATTCAGAGAAATTAAGAATGAGTAATAAATATTGTTGCTATTATTTGTTTTGTTGGAAGTGCAATGTTAGGAATCTGACTACTCTGAATAGCATATAATCCAATTTCTATTCAGTGTTTTGTTTCATGATTTTAATTATTTAGCTTTTGAAGATATGTTGGAAAAGTAAATTATTCAGTTGCGTATTGCATTCATATGAAGTGAAAACATAATCTCATCCTGTTTATGTATTGTGTTTGAGGCTAGTTTGACATGCTTTTATGGGGTCAAGTTCTATTTTACACTGATGAGCGCACTGTGTTGGAAATATTTAGATAGCATTTAACCCCATCTACACTGCAACCTAAGCTTGTAACTGAGATATAGAGTGAATGTAGGTCATAGATTTAAGTCTCTGCGGTGTTGAGTTGAGACGATGGTTGTATTATAGTGCTGCTTTAACGTTTTAAAAGATAAATAAAATCAACCACAGTTGTTCTTTGCCTATTGTTGTCCACTCACCTCATTCATAGCTCGGATGTGAAAAGCTGGAGATGCTTATGGAAGAATCCTGTGATTATGTTCTGTGTATTTGTGTGATTTTGTGACTTTTGACGAACTGGTTGAAGATGACTTCTGCCAATTAAATCATGCCCACGAAATGTAGGTGTTCCAGAGAAAAGCAAAATAGCAGAACATTTTCTGAAGATTCTATCACTCATAACTCAGTCTTAAAATACAATTAATATAAAGGAGATTAACAACCATATTAAACACTTGATAATAAAACGTAAATATTTTAAGAAGCACCATATCGAAAAATAATTCTTGTGTGCCCATAGTATTCTGGAACTTAATATCTTAATAAGGAGAGGTTGATCAAACTTGGATTGTTTTCTCTGGAATGTCTGACACTGAGCAGATACCTGATATAAAATTATGAGAGGTATAGATGGGGTAAACAGTAGAAATCTTTTTCCCGAGGTGGAAATGATAAAGACTAGAAGGCATAGCTGAGAGGGGTAAAATTGAAGGAGATGTGTGGGACAATTTAAAAAAAAAAAAAAAAAAAAAATGTTTTGCACAGGTGGTGTGGTGTTGGGTCTCTGCACGCACTGCCAGGGAAGGTGCTGGAGGCAGATACAACGGCATCTGAAAGGCTTTTGGATAGGCATATGGATTTACAGGAAATTAAGAGGTGTAGATCACTGGGAGGCAGAGATTAGTTTAATTTAGCATCATGTTCGGCATGGACATTGTTGGCTGAAGGGCCTGTCCCTGTGCTCTACTGTATTTTATGTCTCATTTTTGGTAGTGCATCTTATTTTATCAAAACTATATAGATTTCACTTTACTTTTTATTTTTCAATAACAATTCTTTTCACATGCATCCTTGTTACTGATTTATTGATTTATCGACCAGTGAAAAATACATTTTACATTTTACCAACGTAAAATATTTAATAGTTTTGAAGATTTCTATATGATCACTTCCTCCTGAGCCCCTTTTTCCATTTAGAAAGCTCCGCAATTTACAAAAGGACACAAAATGCTGGAGTAACTCAGCAGGTTAGACAGCATCCCTGGAGAACATGGATAAGTGACGTTTCGGGTCGAGAACTTTCTTCTGACATGCTCCCTGACCAGCTGAGTTAATCCAGCACTTTGTATCCTTTTGTGCATTAACCAGCATCTGCAGTTCTTTGTTTCTCATTTTTTATGAACTTTATATCTATGATGACTTTAACTTTTATCATTCATGTGAGGGCATGGCAATGCATTATTTAAATACCCCAAAGTATTTTTTATTCAATGACTTATCATGCTGAAGTATTTACATTGCTTTGCAAACAATTGTAAAATAATTACTTTTAATCGGAGGGAGGGGAGAGCCGAGATACGGGGATATTTCCTAACTCTCAATATATTGGAAAGTGAATAATGCAAATTGAATGGATTTGGTCTCTGTTAAATGACTCATTCAAAGCACAACACATCAAATCCATGCAAAACTATCTAGGTAAAAGGAAAATTGCATTTCTTTAATGCCTTTCACTACTTCAGGAATTTCAAAACAAGCTTCACAGCTGATCATGCACTTATGGAGGTGTGGTTACTGTTGTAAGAGATTAAATGTGCAGGCATAACCCACAAGCGGTGGCATGATGATGATGATGACAATAAGGAGTGAAAATTAATAGCTCTCTAAATCGTTCATGTGTAATCACTATGTGGGATCAACTAGTGTCCATTGATGAATTGCTGACAATTTTCTGCAACCCATCAGTAATGATACAAGCACGTGTTCGAGGATTTTGATCAATGAATGGACAAAAAATGGAGAAAGAAAGAGCAAGCAACTATATTATAGGAAACGTACAGAAAAAATGATTAATATAGCAATAAATCAAACATCCTGCTCGTTGAGCCTTCACTGATATGAGTGGGGGCTGATGGCATTGAGTCTCTCGGCCTTCAACGTATCAGAGACTCCTGCTTGCTATGGGTGATTGGAGAACTCTATGCCACCGGCACTGTTCCAGATGCTGTTCCAGGGTGGTGCTGCAGCATGCACTTGTATCATTAATAAGACTGCGCTTCTATCCTAATCTACAAACAGCTGCCGTCTGTTTTTAAAACTTGCTCTTCTTAGTACTGAAAAGAAAGATGATTTATTACATCAGGCGCCAAGCAAGTTTCTGATTCCTCTGAGAAAGAAAAGTATGATTTTCTAATCGAACCTGCTTGCTTGACATGTGGTACTGTTAGCAGACAACTCCATCTTCACCGAAAAGCCTGTTTTACCCTTGTATTGCACCATCGCTCACTTTTTATGGCTTCGCCTTTCCCGATTTCCATCTGACAAACTTATGCTTCACTATCTCACATTCGAGTATAGGAGCAGGGAGGTTCTACTGCAGTTGTACAGGGTCTTGGTGAGACCACACCTGGAGTATTGCGTACAGTTTTGGTCTCCAAATCTGAGGAAGGACATTATTGCCATAGAGGGAGTGCAGAGAAGGTTCACCAGACTGATTCCTGGGATGTCAGGACTGTCTTATGAAGAAAGACTGGATAGACTTGGTTTATACTCTCTAGAATTTAGGAGATTGAGAGGGGATCTTATAGAAACTTACAAAATTCTTAAGGGGTTGGACAGGCTAGATACAGGAAGATTGCTCCCGATGTTGGGGAAGTCCAGGACAAGGGGTCACAGCTTAAGGATAAGGGGGAAATCCTTTAAAACCGAGATGAAAAGAACCTTTTTCACACAGAGAGTGGTGAATCTCTGGAACTCTCTGCCACAGAGGGTAGTCGAGGCCAGTTCATTGGCTATATTTAAGAGGGAGTTAGAAGTGGCCCTTGTGGCTAAGGGGATCAGAGGGTATGGAGAGAAGGCAGGTACGGGATACTGAGTTGGATGATCAGCCATGATCATATTGAATGGCGGTGCAGGCTCGAAGGGCCGAATTGCCTACTCCTGCACCTAATTTCTATGTTTCTATATATGTAGCACTATTGTATTCTTCTTAGCTTGCACTTACTGTCAGTTATTCAATCATGGTTACCATGTCTTCAAAAATACTCATTTAACATCCCCCCCCTGTTTAATAAGAATAGTTAACATAAACCTGAGGCATTAAGGGCTAACCACAAGGGAAGTGGGTCAACATGTTTGTCCTGACTCTGAGGGGTGATGACAGCTGTTATTTAGATGCCTTATGCTAAGGCTACATGCTCATAATTTAACTTTTTTTAAATCTTTCTCCTCACATCGTACCACCGGCAACCTATTTTTCCTTTGATTTGCAAGTAGCGAAGAGCTAAATCCATGCACTGATTACCTGCTTGCCAACCATCCCTGAAAAAAAACCCTTAACCTTTCTCATGTCCATTAACTGCAATCTAGTTGAAATAGCAAGTAAATAGTGAAAATTAACACGTGATCTTTTACCTTCATGGCACTATCACAGATAACACTGAAGTCATTTATTACAATAGAGGTGTGGTATGCTTCAGCCAAGATAGGGGCTTGGCTAGAACAGGCGCATGTCTGTCAGGGGGCAAGCTTGCAATACCATTAATGATTCACTTATACTTCATTGTCACATGTGCGACAATGAGAGTCGGAGAGACTATATCTCTTTCTTCCTTTTCCCCCGACTCTCAGTCCGAAATATCACCCATTCCATCTCTCCAGAGATGCTGCCTGTCCCACTGAGTTACTCCAGCATTTTGTGTCTATCTTGAAAAATAATTGGTTTGTATAGGAGAGTCATCAATTCCTTTCCTTTATTTTTCAACAGATGGAATACTGTGAGAGCAGGTTGGGGCCGCTGCTCCCAGAAATTGAGATTGTACCTCAAATTAAAACAGGATAATAGAGGGCATTCAGCCTAATTGTTTACTGCAAACAGCTTATTTGTTGTTGGTCTAGAATAATATTAATAAAGACTTTAAAATAATTTTAAAAACTGAGTAGAAAACAATGTATGAAGAGAAAGTAGCTTACAAATGGCAAGATTTGATTCAGACGACAAAAAAAATCCTTAGAAGAAAGCTCCATGTGTATTTCATTTGTGACAGACAAATAGGGTTATTATCATTAATTTCCTCTGCACTTAATGGCTTTCTACATAAAATTACTCTGGCAAAAGCAGGATTAAGTTTGTGATAGCACCAGCTTTTTGGTTCAGGGAAATGCAGATTTTATAAAGAGCAAGTCATTGAGCAGAGAATTAATATTTTTCTCCTTGTCTCATGACTGAAATTAGTTATAATTGGTGAGTGACTAAGACATTTCATCTGCAGTGACTAAATTAATTGTGGAGTTTCAATACACATGGTGCAATTACAAAATGAAAGTTAATAAAAATCCTCAGTTCCCTAATTATTTGTTTCTTTTGTAAAAGAATGGTATTGGGTGAGGTGTTATTTAAAAAAAAATCTTCAGGATCTTGATGGTGCTAGTAAGGACAACATTTATTGTTCACACCTAATTGCCTTTTAGGTGATGGTGAACTGCCCTCAATTGTTACAGTGTGAGTTGTATAGGGCTCTGGTAAGACCACATCTAGAGTATTGTGTACAGTTTTGGTCTCTTAATTTGAGGAAGGACATCCTTGTGATTGAGAAAGTGCAGCGTAGGTTCACGAGATTGATCCCTGGGATGGCGGGACTGTCATATGAGGAAAGATTGAAAAGACTAGGCTTGTATTCACTGGAGTTTAGAAGGATGAGGGGGATTTTATAGAAACATATAAAATTATAGAAGGACTGGACAGGCTAGATGCAGGAAAAAAATTCCCAATGTTGGGCGAGTCCAGAACCAGGGGCCACAGTCTTAGAATGAAGGGGTGGCCATTTAGGACTGAGGTGAGAAAAAACGTTTTCACCTAGAGAGTTGTGAAATTGTGGAATTCCCTGCCACAGAGGGCAGTGGAGGCCAAATCACTGGATGGATTTAAGAGAGAATTAGATAGAGCTCTAGGGGCTGGTGGAATCTTGGTTCTTCGTGGTTCTTGGGTCCTCCAAAATATTCCAACTGGAATGTAAACTGGAGGTGGTGAAGGGAGGGATTAAGCCAGAAAGGGTATAAAGAACACACACTATAGAATTTAACATAAAACATCCACACACAGCAGAATCAAAGTTTCCCACTGTGTGGGAAGGCACCAAAGTCAGTCTCTTCCTCCACTGTTCCTCGTGGTCAGGGCCTCCCCAAGCCCTCCTCAGTTGCAGCTACGGGCGGCCCGATGTCCGAATCAAGGGATATGGGCAGAAGGCAGGCACGGGTTATTGATTGGGGGCGATCAGCCATGATCACAATGAATGGCAGTGCTGGCTCGAAGGGCCGATTGGCTTCCTCCTGCACCTATTTATTAAAAAAAAAAGTATCTGTTAAAGGTACTCAATGCCAGGTGATATTTCCAATTTGGGATGATGTACAACTTGGAGGTGTACATGCAGATGATGTTCCAATGTGCCCACTGTCTTTGTGGGAAGGAAAATCATTTATGGTGCCACTGAAAACGAGGAACTCTTGCAGTGACATTATAGACCTCCGCCAACTGCAAACTAGCCATTGGAATGTTTTCTCCTTGATGCTCAATGACTCAACATCTAATTCTGTGAACTATTTCCACCTTCTACACAGTGAAACTATTTAATTAGTTTTTCTAAATTATTTTATCACGACTTACTGATTACGCCCAGCTACTGATTTGTTCCAGTAAAATTGCCACCCTCTCCTGTTTGATGGAAGAAATAATTTAACCTAGAGAATATTGGGAGTAAATCACAGGGGATATGTGTGATTTGTTATTTAAGCATATTGTGATTGTAGATGTATTTAAGGTTTTGAATGTAATCAAGGAAGAGAATTATCGTGGCTTAAAAGTAAATTATCAATTTTACATGTATGCAATATAAGGGTGAAGAGGAAGTGTTCAGTTACAGGGCTTTCCAACAATCATAATGTGTGGTACAAAATAGATGGACTGGATGATTTTTTTTACACCAGCAATGTTATATGTTGAATTTGTATTTAAAATGGGCTTGGGTTCACCATTCAGTAAGATAGTAACTCATCTAATAATACCTCAACATGATTTCAACCACAGTGGTGCCAATCCCTTATTCCCTTAATATCCCCAAATCCATTGGCCTCTGTCTTGAACATAATAGGTGCCATTAAATCCACCCCAAAAAGTTCATACATTACTTTAATCTGCTTCCTAATTCAATCTACCTTCTTATTGTTTATCTCAAGATATTCTATGTTTATCTAATATTTCTATCTGACTTGCTCTCAAGTTATAATTTCTTCCAATTATTTTTTCATTCAATTATTCTCCTTCCCTTCTTTTTAAGATGATTGCTGCTATCAGTGACAGCTTTGCAAGATTGACAATAATAAAGGCAAATGGGGCAACAAACATTTTTCCAGTATGTCTCATTCTGTGATGTTTCAATATTTCTTGGAGAGGGCTTCGTAAGTGATCAGCTCAATGCATGGTGAGTCTTTGTGCTCCATGATGGTGTTTTAACAATGCTGCAGTCGTTCCCAAGCATGGAGCCCAAATTACAAAGAGCTTGACTGTAAGTGAGTGACTTAGGGTAACTGATTTCCACCAACATCTAAGAGCCAAAGTTGCCCGCCTGAAGTGGAATGTGAAAAACAAATTTCAAAAATCAAAAATTCAGATACGGTCTTCAAGCAAAAATATGATCATATGAGTTTCAGGGGTAGTGTCTAGTCTTCAGTCTAGTCTTCAGTATCATTCATTTTAATAATTTCTAACAGACTTTCCACTTTCTGAATGTTGTTAGAAATCATTTAATACAATTTGAGTTTTATACAATTTTTATATTCTAAGTTCCCTTAGATGATAGAAATATATTTTTCTGATCTTAAATAATGGAATCTAAGTAAAATTAAGATCTAAAGAAACCAAGATAACTAGAATTACTTAGTGATTTTAATCAAGATTGAAGGAAAATTAAAGTTTAAATATCCATTCCATTGAAGTAGGCTTATGATTTGAGGAACCATATTGGTGGAAGTATAAGAATTATTTGAATATCATCATCTTCAAGTTGCAGTAAGCATATAAAATGTTAAAGTGAAATTATAACACAGAGGGATAGTGACTGAGAAATTTGTATCTTTGGTGCTGGCTTTTCATACTATGTGTATTAAAATCAATTTATTCTCGAGTGAAATGCTATTGAGATGATTTGTAGTGAATGATACAATGATACCACTCCGGAAAT
The DNA here is from genome assembly GCF_028641065.1 of Leucoraja erinaceus. NCBI lineage: Eukaryota > Metazoa > Chordata > Chondrichthyes > Rajiformes > Rajidae > Leucoraja > Leucoraja erinaceus. The sequence continues at coordinate 18,729,340 of NC_073381.1, read as the reverse complement.
TCATCCAGGCACTTGTAGTCACAAATAGTACTTGAGGCAATGATGTGAGTGAACAGTTTTTATTTCTGAAGTCTTTCGTTAAATCGTACTAGAATTATTTCAATGTTAGATTTAAAAAATATTTAGTAAATAAATTAATAAATCTCCACGAAAACCCCCCATGAATGATCAAACACTGGAGTTATTGGTTTAGGGAAGAAGATTGGATAAGAGAAATTCTGGAAAAATTCTGTTTTTTTTTCATGTAATGTCATCTATATTTTGAATATCAACAGATATTTTGATTTGTTGCCTACTGAAACTTGGCATCCCAAACAATATAGCACTACTTTGGATCTGTCTTCACTAAGGAAGACACAAACAGTCTCCCAGATGTACTAGTGGCCAGAGGACCTAGGGTGACAGAGGAACTGAAGGAAATTCACATTAAGCAGGAAATGGTGTTGGGTAGACTGATAGGACTGAAGGCAGATAAATCCCCAGGGCCTGATGGTCTGCATCCCAGGGTACTTAAGGAGGTGGCTCTAGAAATCGTGGACACATTGGTGATCATTTTCCAATGTTCTATAGATTCCGGATCAGTTCCTGTGGATTGGAGGGTAGCTAATGTTATCCCACTTTTTAAGAAAGGAGGGAGAGAGAAAACAGGGAATTATAGACCAGTTAGCCTGACAATGGTGGTGGGGAAGATGCTGGAGTCAATTATAAAAGATGAAATAGCAGCACATTTGGATAGCAGTAACAGGATCGGTCTGAGTCAGCATGTATTTACGAAGGTGAAATCATGCTTGACTAATCTTCTGGAATTTTTTTGAGGATGTAACTAGGAAACTGGACAACGGAGAGCCAGTGGATGTAGTGTACCTGGACTTTTAGAAAGCTTTTAATAAGGTCCCACATAGGAGATTAGTGGGCAAAATTAGAGCACATGGTATTGGGGGTAGGGTACTGACATGGATAGAAAATTGGTTGTCATACAGGAAACAAAGAGTAGGGATTAACGGATCCCTTTCAGAATGGCAGGATGTGACTAGTGGGGTACCACAAGGCTCGGTGGTGCTGAGACCGCAGCTATTTACAATATACATTAATGATTTAGATGAAGGGATTTAAAGTACCTATGGAAAATTTGCAGATGACACAAAGCTGGGTGGTATGTGTGAACTGTGAGGAGGATGCTATGAGGATGCAGGGTGACTTGGACAGGTTGGGTGTGGGCAGATGCATGGCGGATTCATTTTAATGTGTAGAAATGTGAGGTTATCCATTTTGGTGGCAAGAACAGGGAGGCAGATTATTATCTGAATGATGTCAAGTTAGGAAAAGGTGATGTACAAGATCTGGGTGTCCTTGTTCATCAGTCACTGAATGTAAGCATGCAGGTATAGCAGGCAGTGAAGAAAGCTAATGGCATGTTGGCCTTCATATCAAGAGGGGTTGAGTATAGGAGCAAAGAGGTCCTTCTGAAGTTGCAACCAAATCTCACTAGAGACCACACTTGGAATATTGTGTGCAGCTTTGGTCTCCAAATTTGAGGAAGGACATTCTTGCTATTGAGGGAGTGCAGCTTAGGTTCATGAGGTTAATTCCCAGGATGACGGGACTGTCATATGCTGATAGAATGGAGCGGCTGGGCTTGTGTACACTGGAATTTAGAAGGATGAGAGGGAATCTTATTGAAACATATAAGATTATTAAGCGATTGGACATGCTAGAGGCAGGAAACATGCTCTCCATGTTGGGGGAGTCCAGAACCAGGGGCCACAGTTTAAGACTAAGGGGTAGGCCATTTAGAACTGAGATGAGGAAAAACCTTTTCACCCAGAGAGTTGTGAATCTGTGGAATTGTCTGCCTCAGAATGCAGTGGAAGCCAATTCTCTGGACGCTTTCAAGAAAGTTTGATAGAGCTCTTAGAGATAGCGGAGTTGGGGGATATGGGGAGAAGGCAGGAAAGGGGTACTGGTTGTGGATGATCAGCTATGATCACAGTGAATGGCAGTGCTGGCCCGAAGGGCCAAATGGCCTACTCCTGCACCTTTTGTCTATGGTCTGTTATTGCTTTGAAGTGTTGGCTCGTGTCAAAATTCAAGATGTGCAGAAAATGACACAATTCTCTGGGCAATGTTCCCTGCACAATTAGTGATTAGGTCACATTGGTCTGTGTTTCCGTTGTCAGGGACTTTCAGAAAATTGATAGCATTTTGCTGCTCCTTGAAACTTTTGGGTAATTATCCCTTATTTACTCTCCATACTACCCCCAATCCACTCAATGTTTTCACCTCCAATTGTTCCTGATGCCCAATCTGACATCTAACTGATCTGATGATTCTTCGTGTCCTTGCACTCCTCCACCTCCAAATTCTGAACTTGCTCTACTCAATATCTTCCTCAATGGCACACTAGGTGAACAAAAGCATGTGGAAGTTGTTTAGTAACATTTTAGACCCCCTAAGTCATTGAATTTTTATTGTGCAGAGCCCATGATCAAACATGTGGTCTAACAACCTTTTCAAAATATTTACAAACCTCAGGTCAGAAACAGATATTAAAAAATGAAGTTATATGGATTTTGTAACCATTTTGGTTTCTTGCAGTCTTCCTTCCAATCACAAAATATCCCATCTTTTTGTGAAAACTTAATCAACCAAAATATAGTTTAGTATAATTATCTAGGCTTGCGATCAGAAATATTTTTGGATGGCTGTTGATGCACAGTTGAGCATGAAAAACAAAGGTCACTGGATTTTTGGAAATTCAAGGGATCATGTGGGTTGTCGAGTTGATTCCGATTCAGATTCAATTTCAATTTTAATTGTCATTGTTAGTGTACAGTACAGAGACGACGAAATGCATTTAGCATCTCCCTGGAAGAGCGACATAGCAAATGATATTAGATCAATAAATAATAAATAAATAAATAAATAATGATAAGTGTCCGGGGGGGGGGGGGGGGGGGGGGGGGGGGTGGTGGTGGTGGTGGTGGTGATTGGCAGTCACCGAGGTACGTTGTTGAGTAGAGTGACAGCCGCCGGGAAGAAGCTGTTCCTCGACCTGCTGGTTCGGCAACGGAGAGACCTGTAGCGCCTCCCGGATGGTAGGAGGGTAAACAGTCCATGGTTGGGGTGAGAGCAGTCCTTGGCGATGCTGAGCGCCCTCCGCAGACAGCGCTTGCTTTGGACAGACTCAATGGAGGGGAGCGAGGAACCGGTGATGCGTTGGGCAATTTTCACCACCCTCTGCAATGCTTTCCAGTCGGAGACATAGCAGTTGCCACACCATACTGTGATGCAGTTGGTAAGGATGCTCTCGATGGTGCAGCGGTAGAAGTTCACCAGGATCTGAGGAGACAGATGGACCTTCTTCAGTCTCCTCAGGAAGAAGAGACGCTGATGAGCCTTCTTGATCAGAGTAGAGGTATTGTGGGTCCAAGAGAGGTCATCGGAGATGTTGACTCCCAGGAACCTGAAGCTAGAAACACGTTCCACCTCCGTCCCGTTAATGTGGATGGGGGTGTGCGTGCCGCCTCTGGACTTCCTGAAGTCTACAATGAGCTCCTTGGTCTTCTTGGAGTTAAGGGCCAGGTTGTTGTCGGCGCACCATGCTGCTAAGTGCTGGACCTCCTCCCTGTAGGCCAGCTCATCGTTGTTGCTGATGAGGCCAATCACCGTTGTATCATCTGCATACTTGATGATGGTGTTAGTACCATGTACAGGTGTGCAGTCATAGGTGAAGAGGGAGTAGAGGAGGGGGCTCAGCACACAGCCCTGTGGAACGCTGATGTTCAGGGTGAGGGTTGAAGAGGTGTGCTTGTCTAACCTCACAGACTGGGGTCTGTTGGTTAGAAAGTCCAGTCCAGTCCAGAAAGAGATGTAGAGAGAAGATTTGCACTGATCATTTGAATGGCAGAACATAGTGAGATGCAATGTTTTTTTTTCTATTTCTTGTCCTGAAAATTAAGAACTACGTTCCCATGTTAAATTTGTTCATGTACCTTTGATACGAAACTTATTGCATTCAAAAACTTTTTGAAGCTGTATTGCTCTTTATCATTGAAGTTGACCTGGTAAACAACCTGTTTTGCACTCGAGTTCCATGTTAACTGATTTTCCTCAAATAAACATGTGCATTGTGTTCTTTTACCATTAGTCAATTTTATGTTTGTTGTGTATAATTTCTTGTATTGAGGTTTATGAATTCTTTTGTTTTTAGGTCAAAATTGACTGCCTGGAGAAGTTCCTCACTCTTTTTCACTACTATATCCACAAAGAAAATCTGAACGCGACAGAAACCATCAAGTTCTGGTCAGTATTTTGTTAAAGTGCTCATCGCCAATTGTCAGTTGAATGTTAATTTGACTACATCCTGAACGTCCGAGAAGAAGGCCTTTTCACTTTCTACATTGCTTTACATTTTATGTTCATCCAGGTTTTTCCTTGCTGTAACGTATCCTAGACTGTCTTCCTCCCTGCTGTACTTTGTAATCATTGGGCTCTGAAAACTAATCATTCCAAATTTTAAAGTATTCTGTGCTTTAATTGATTAATTAAAGGTTCTTCTACTGTTAGTTTTGTTCTGAGATACAGCATGGAAATGAGCCTTTCGGCCCATCAAGTCCATGCTGACCATCATACTAGCTCTATGTTATCCCACTTTTTTGTCCACTCACTCCCCATGCCCTAGAGTAATTGTACAAAGTTTAATTAAACTACAAACCTGTACGCCTTTGGGATGTAGGAGGAAACCGGAGCACCTGGAGGAAACGCGTGCAATCTCCACATAGACAGCACTGGAGGTCAGGTTCGAATCTAGGTCTCTGGCACTGAGAGGTAGCAGCTGTAGCACTATGCTGCCCCTGTGTTTTTATGGCTCTGGGGGTTTTTTGCCTCTTCCTCCCACTGTCCTCCACCTACTACTTTTTGCATCTTGGGCAAATGTGACAACTATGAATGTAAACTGGTGTAACAGGATTGTTTTATAAAGATTCCTTTGATTTTGTCTCAATATTGGAGTAATATAAAGGGTAAAGTTCAGATCTTGTGTGATCCGATAAATATTTCTGTAAGCAAATTAAATTGTTTGTGACTCAAATCTTGTTTCATTTTCTTCCCATTTGGAGCTGATTATAGGCCTATTAAGTCAGATTATCGTATACAGGTGCACAACCATTTATCCGAAATCCTTGGACCAGACACTTTTCGTAATTCTGAATTTTTCGGCTTTCGGAATGGAAGATTTTTAGCATAGATTTTAACGGCTGGCTCGGTGGTAGAGTGCTCGGCTCATATCCGCAAGGTCGCGAGTTTGCGCCTCGATCCCGGCAGTTATTCGATCGCGAGTTTGAGTCTTCAATGTAGTTTTATCTTGCAGAATAGGAGAGAATAGGGAGGGTTAGGCTGGGATCATTCTCTGCGAGATGATCTTAGTGCGGGAGACAAGTGTAGGAGAGGTGTACTGACTGTGTGGGCAGAACTTTGGAAGTGATTGCCCACCCTTTCTCAAAAGCCGCTGTGTCTCCCTGTCCCTGGGATAACAGGGGGCGATCAAACAGCACAATACCCCCCTCCCCCTCCAACTCCAGAGGAATCCGCTCCCCGATGGGCCGCTACGGCGGCAAGTGGCAGTTCGCCGACAGCCCGAGCTGCGCCACCCCAAGAACAAGACGTACCTTGCACACCATCAGCTTCTGCCCCTACGTGTTTCTCTGGAGTTGGAGCGGGGCTGGGCTGGAGTTGCTGATCCGGGATCTCCGTGCTTGCAGTGGGCCTGGGGGTTGGTGTCCCGATGAGGGGGCGCAGCGAACTGCCGTAGCGGCTCATCGAGGAGCGGCTTCTGGTGGTCCTGACGTCTCCGGCCAGTTTGCAGTTTTCCTCTGGAGTTGGAACGGGGCTGGGCTGCTGCTGGCTGTGGGTCTCTGGGATCTCCGTGCTTGCAGTGGGCCTGGGGGTCGGTGTCCCATTGGTCCTGACGTCTCCGTCTCTGACTGGCACTGACCTGCTGGCATCGCAAACGTGAAGCCAGTGCAAAGCCCCCGCGCCGGTGCAATGGGCAGGGAGCTGGAGAGGGGAGGGAAGGGGGTCACACACATGGCCGGGAAGCAGAGGGCTGTAGGTGGGGTGAAACTGAAGGGAGCAACAATCTGCTGCTGCCTGCCTGCTGAGTTAAAAAGTTCCCACGCAAGACTCACGATACACTGTGTATCGTGAGTCTACCGTGGGAACTTTTTAACTCAGCGGGCAGGCAGCAGCAGATTGTAAATTATTAACCCTCTTGCGCAATATACCCTCACCTTCTCTTTTATGAATGGGGATTTAGTTCCCCTTTCTTCGAGGACCGACCGGAGGTTTCGCTGTCACCTCTGCGGGCCGCCCTCGGTGAACGTCTTCAAGGACCGAAAAAATGTCCGCTATTCGGAGCTTTTCGTTATTTGGAATTTCGGATAAAAGGTTGTGCACCTGTATTGCAAATTAAACTTGGATTATATTAATCAAATAGTCTAAAGCACCTACCTCACCCATTATGTAACGTAAAGTATTGAAACCCTTGGGTTTGGTACCAGAAAGAATACAGATTGTGTTGCTGTTTGTAGTTGACAAATGCTATTTTATCCTTTGGGAGACTTGGCAAATTTTCTATCCTTATTGTCTTCAATGGTGGTGTCCTCGAGAGTGGTATTGTCAATTCTAAGACGTCAGGATGGTGTCATGGTAACACCAAAAATCAGGGACTGGATAAAGAATATTAAAACTCATTCATACCCATTGCCATAAACATCTTAAATAAAAAATGAACAATGGACAAATTAACCCTGACGCATTGTCACTTCACACGTATCCACAACTTTTATCTTGTCTATTTTTACAGTTTTTAATCTTTATATTTGCTTTTAAGATCGATACACACTGTGTGTGCTCGCAGAAATCTGTGTTGTATGACTGCTTATCAGTACATTGTCCTGTCTGTATGTTGAGCCACGTCAAAGAAGATTTTCTGTTACGACAGACAATAAAGTTTTCTGAATCTGAATCAAAAGCACCGTTTACTGTTACAAGCATTTGAACTTGCTTAATATTTAAGTAACCTTCAGCTTTTTTGCTGAACAGTTGTTCAAGATCTCTCATTCCTTTATAATTCTGTAACGATTCTTCACTAACACGTACCAAAATTGTTCTTTTGCAAGTAGATTATAAATTTGTTTTTAGATTATGTTTTTTTTAAATAGAAACAGAAGAAAATGGAAGCTCAATATGCCAAATATCAATTCCTTTATTTTGTGCATACAAGGATAGTTGAGGCTATTTAATAATTCATGCCCATTTTTCACATGTACTTGATTTTGGTATGTCATCAATTTTTGCAAATTCACAATGATTTCTCATATAATTGAAAATTGCACCACACTAGAAGTCACTGAATCATGCACACTATGGTATGTCTTCTATCACTTGGGAGGATTTTATTATGTCAGTAAAATTTTGTTGAGATATAATAGGAAAGTTGCACTTAAAATTGTATTTGCTCTGTTTTCGTTTTGCTGATGGCTAAGTAAAATGTCCTGCCTATTTTTAAGGTATGGAATCAATAGGAAATACAAGGAAAAATCAGTGTAATGTAATCATGTCTGAAGAAACAACCAAATATGAACTGTATTCTATCTATTGACTTAATAACTTTAAATGTCTCTGACATAGAATGACATTTAGAAATAGAGTCATACATAGTCTTACAGCGTGGAAATAGGCCCTTCTGCCCAACTTGCCCACTCCAGCCAACATGTCCCATCTAAACTAGCCCCACCTGCCAGCATTGGCCCATATCGCTCTAAATCTGCCCTATCTGTGTACCTTTCCAAATGTTTCTTAAACATTACGATAGTACTTGTCTCAACTACCTCCTCCGGCAGCCCTTTCCGTACACCCACCACTCTTTGTGAAAAAAGTTACCCCTCAGGTTTCTATTAAATCTTTCCCACCTCGATTCCCCTACTCTGGGCAAGAGATTCTGTGCATCTACCCGATCTATTCCTCTCATGATTTTGTACACCTCTATAAGATCACCCCTCATCCTCCTGTGCTTCAAGGAATAGAGTCATAGCCTGCTCAACCTTTCTCTTTAGCTCAGGCCCTCGAGTAGTGGCAATATCCTTGTAAATCCTCCCCTCCAGCTTGGCAACATCTTTCCTATAACATGGTGCCCAGAACTGAACTCTGAACCAGAACTCTAAATGCAGCTTCACCAAAATCTTACACAACTGCAACATGACCTCCCAATACACTGACGAAGACCATTGTGCCAAAAGCCTTTCTGACCCCCCCCCCTGTCTGCCTGTGATGTCACTTTCAACAACCTATGTACCTATACACCTTGATCCCTCTACCCTACTGTGTATGTCCTGCCCATGTTAGTCGTCCCAAAATGCAATTCCTCAATTTCTCTGTTTTAAATTCCACCAACCATTCCTCAGCGCACCTGCCTATCCTGCTGCAATTATTGACAACCATCTTCACTGTCTACAATCCCACCCACTTTTGTGTCAACTGCAAACTTGCTATTGATAATGATCAAAAAAAGCAATTTAGATATATTAGTTTCTTATACCGAAAATACACAAAACACAAATTATTTTGGTTCAGTTTAAAGTTTATACACTGTAATAAAATATCTTAGCTTCTCCATCGCCGCAAACTTTGTCCTTACAGTCCTTGTTCACTTTCTTGGATTATCTCTACTTCACTTCTTTAAGAAAGGAACCATGTTGGCTGCACTCCAGTTTTTCAGAACCTCACCTGTGCTTCGTGAACTTACACAGATCCTCCTCGAATCCCCTGAAAATAATTCTAAACGGCAAAACCTGGGGAAAATAACAGGAGAAACAAATGTGGCATCCTATTTAGATATATTTGGTATTCTGGTACACCAGAATGACTTTTGGTAATAGAATTTGTTACAGGTTTGCTACATTGATCAGAAAATTATTCATTTGTTTTAACCTGTCAACTGGTTGTGTTCTGTTATATGAAATTTTATATGTATGTGTACAGCGTGAACCAAAGATCCTAGAGCAGCAAGATAGACCACTCCTCCGAAATCCAATGGACTGACGTGTTGTACGTAACGGAACGTCACGGCCGCCATTTGTTTATGCCAAACGCGACATCTTTGGTAGAGGAGACGGACTCCACAGTTATACAATCTGCTCTTACATCAGGTCGCAGGGAAAAGATACTAGATACAGAATCGCAAAGATACTAGAGTCTCCTCTAGTAGTAGGCAGCGGGCAAGGCTCCTCTAGTATCTTCGGTGTAATCCATTCCAAAGATTGATCCGCTCTATCATCTTTCGTGTAATCAGTGTTGTAGGGAACAGTGGTACACAAAATTGCTGGAGAAACTCAGCAGGTGCAGCAGCATCTATGGAGCGAAGGAAATAGGCGACGTTTCGGGCCGAAACCCTTCTTCAGACTGCTAGGGAACTTGTAGGGAACAATGTTTTATATAGTATCGATCACTTCACATATTTAGTTATTATTATTGTAAATTTTATTAATATTATTGTAAATTGCAGCTCAATAAAATGGCGTCATGTCATACCCATGTCATACTATGATTTTTTTCGCAGAGTGGCGCATCTTGCTCTGCTCTATAATCTTTGGCGTGAACAGTGGTTATTCTCACAAATGTTGAATGTTATGTGGCAACTTGCATATGAATTATTTTTTAACAATCTGTCAAAAGTGAAAACTTACGATCATTTATTGTGAAAGAAAAGGCAGTCGGGCAGCATCTCTGGAGAACATTTTGGGTTGGGGCTCTTTCTCAGACGAGGAGAAATTCAAAGTAAGCATACCTTGAGGAGATTTTGCAGTGGAGCAGCAAAATATCTATTTTACTAAAAGTCTGATCTTGACCGCTTTTGGCCCGCTGTGCTGCGATTTCCGAGAGAATGCCGCCACCTACGGCCGTCATTTTTGGCCACCTCAGAGCCCCCCTCCGCCTTCCTGGACCGGAGAATTTTTCCCATCGATGACAAATCGGAGAGATATTAATGTTTTAAAAAAAAAATCACCATTCTCTCTGCTGCCCCTGCTGGAGGGAGGGGGAGGGACTATAAAACCAGGAAGTGGCGTGCCTCACTCAGTCTCTGCAAGATGGATGAAGCCAAAGGATCACGTCTCTCTGAGCTCTGAATAACACTGAACACATGTCTTCTCAACTGAGTCCCCTTACTGTGGTTTGAAAATGAAAATATGGTTTGTTTGAAGTAAAAAGGCACTGCCTGCAAATGGTTGTTTGGGTGCTTTGGCGAAGTTAAAAGGCACTACTTACTGCAAATGGTGGCTTGGGTGCTTTGGCTTGAAGTTAAAAAGCACTACTTACTGCAAATGGTGGCTTGGGTGCTTTGGCTTGAAGTTGAAAGGCAATACTTACTGCAAATGGTGACGGGTGCTTTGGCTTGAAGTTGAAAGGCACTACTTACTGCAAATGGCGGCTTGGGTGCTTTGGCTTGAAGTTGAAAGGCACTACTTACTGCAAATGGCGGCTTGTGTGCTTTGGCTTGAAGTTGAAAGGCACTACTTACTGCAAATGGTGGCTTGGGTGCTTTGGCTTGAAGTTGAAAGGCGCTACTTACTGCAAATGGCGGTTTGGGTGCTTTGGCTTGAAGTTGAAAGGCACTATTTACTGAAAATGGCGGCCTGTGTGCTTTGGCTTGAAGTTAAAAGACACTACTGCAAATGCACTTCCTGTTTGCACTTTATATTGATTTTAGATAAAACGCTACCACTTGCGGCTGTGATTTTTTTGGCCATCTTACTCAGTCTCCCTCTGCTCAGCAGGTGCAGAGAATTCTTCCCATCAATTAAAAATAAAAGTGTTATTAGTGTTTAAAAAATGTTGAAAATCTCTCTCCTGTCAATCACGCCATGAAGGCCACACATTTTCCGGTGGGAGGGGGAGGGGTTATAAAACCCGGATGTTTGGGTGTGGTTCAGTCTCTGCCTGATGAGGGAGGGAGAGGTCACGACACTGTATGGGTTGTGAATCAACTGATCACACTGAATGGCTTCTGAACTGTGAGTTTGGTGTTTTGTGTGGTTTTATGGTGGTTTCCCCCTGCTTGAAATGGAATGAACCTGCACTTGAATTTGGTGGCCTTGCACCCTGCTTGAAGTGGTATGAAACTGCACTGAATTTGGTGGCCTTGCACCCTGCTGAAAGTGGTATGAAACTGCACTTGAATTTGGTGGCCTTGGATCCAGCTTGAAGTGGTATTAAACTGCACTTGAATTCGGTAGCCTTGCACCCTGCTTGAAGTGGTTGGGAACTGCACTTTAATTTGGTGGCCTTGCACCCTGCTTGAAATGGAATTTCATGGAATAGCCATGAGTCAACTGCCAGCAGATCAGGCTTGAGGGACTGAGCTGCCACCCCAAGAACCCATACCAGCGCTCCAGAAAGCCCCCCCCACTGGCCACCAAATTGTAATTGGTAGAGAGGTGGAATATTGCGTCGGGGGACCAGCCTTCCCGTTTGAACATGGGACCACTTAGTCTAGTAAAAACTAGGAACTGCCGATGTTGCTTTACAAGAAAAAAGTCACAAAGTGCTGGAGTAACTCAGTGGGTCAGCTGGCCTCTCTGGATAACATATGAGAGAGGAGGAGAACATCATGTAGGCAAACATTGAGACTTTGCATTCAAAGTAGACATACCTTGAGGAGATTCAAGGTAGGCATACCTTGAGATTCATAGTAAGCATTGCTTGAGGCGTCTGAAGAAGGGTCCCGTGTTCTTAAGAGATGCTGCCTGACCCGCTGAGTTAAAGGCCTGTCCCACTTTCACGACCTAATTCACGACCTCTGCCGAGTTTGACCTTGACTCGTACTCGCAGCATGGTTGTAGGAGGTCATAGGTAGGTCATAGCAGGCCGTGATGCTAGTTGTAGGTACTCGTGGCATCAAGTAGGTCAGGGAGTTTTTTCTAACCTGATGAAAAATGTCCACGAGTAAAAAAGGTTGTGAATTAGGTCGTGAAAGTGGGACAGGCCCTTTACTCCAGCACTTTATCTTTTCTGGTAAACCAGCATTTCCTTTTCCCCTGAATCTCAGTCTGAAGAAGGGTCCAACCCAAAGCATCACCTATTCTTTTTCTCCAGAGATGCTGCGTGACCCACTGAGTTACTACAGCTTTTTGTGTCTGTCTTCGGTTTAAACCAGCATCTGCAGTTCCTTCCTACGCATTTGCTCTGCAGTTCTGTGTTCTTTCTTCATATTTTTGTAGTTTGGATTATGCTAAATTTCTGACTGTACGAATGCTGAGCTGTGATGCAATTTTCAGGAAAAGAGAGATATGTAACTCTTTTTCTTCAGGCTTCATATGTACTACACTAAAATGTAAGCACCAGATGTTGGCAACAATAAAACATTGCAGGGATTTGTGAAGATAAACCCTCCTCCACCAGCCCATTAAAAATGAGGTACTTGACAGGTCACGTGTGATTGTCATTATAATTCTTAAAGGTTGTAATTGAATCCATTGTTTCTCCATAATCAGTGAGTTGGTAAGCTGTAAACAAATGTAAGATGTTCACATGAATTGCTAAGAGGAAGTTTGTGGTTAGATTAATAAACACTGGCACAGTTACTTGAAGTAAAAATCTTAAAGTTAATTAATTACATGGAGAAGGGGAATTGCAACTTTTAAACCAGGCCAAACCAAGCTGCTATTTCCAAATGCAAATATTTTCTTTAAATAGATGTTTAGGGATTGGAGGAATATGTGGTTGGTGCAAAAAATTGGTGCTGAGATAAAGGATCAGACATGAGATTGATTAACAGAGCAGGCGTGAGAAGCTCAATGGCCATATGTTCAGACCTAATGGCGGGCGGTTATCTTTGAACCTGAATGACTATTGATCAAGGTACAGTTGAGTCGTCTCCTGTAACTGAAAGAGATTTGTGATCCAGCAATGCTGTAATGGATCATAACACATAGGAGCAGAATTAGACTATTTGGCCCATTGGCTCTGTCATTCGATCATGACTAATCTATTTTCCCCCCCATCAACCCCATGCTCCTGCCTTCTCCCCGTACTTCATATCCTAATGGTAACATGTCCCGTTTTGGTGATAACGCTACAGAATTCCTCGTTCTGTTAACATTTTCCAAACTGCACACTCTATTTGTGAAGTGTCAAAGCTGCCAAATACATTAATTGCAAGGGTTGGGGGTGGGGGGAGTGGAGGGGGATCAGTGTGGATAGTGGAGTTGTTGAGGAAATAGGAGGAAGGTGAGCAGGGAGGAGTTCCAGGAAAAGAAGAGCAGAAGGGAATATGCCCCTTATATTTGAATGACAATGTTGGCAATGCTGCAAGAATTCTGACAGTGTCCTTGATCTCAAAAGTAACTTTTTAAAAATCATTTATTGGAATTTGGACTTGCCAATGACGATAATTTTGTTTGTGGAATCTGAAGATTCATTCTCCAATGTCATTTTGATTTTGCTCAATAGGATAAATTTAGCAAGATGACAGTGAAACATGACACAATAGGGCATGTCAGAACCGACCCAGCAACTCAAAATTGGTATCCACAAGCTGTGGGTCGTTAGCAGCCACAGGATTGTATTTGTCATAGTTGTTTACCTTATGGTCCAACATATTCCACACCATCATTACAATTAAGTTAGGGAATCAAATATGTTTCACTAAAGAGTGCATCAACCATGCTTCACTGAGGACTGCAGAATGATTGGTGGGAGCAACAAATGACATGCAAAAAAATGTCTTTGGTGAGGCTGCAATGCTGGAGAGCAGTGTCCTGGACCAAACCATCTTCAGATGCTCCCTCAATATCCTTTCTTTCATCCTATGATCTAAAATCTCCCCCTCCCCCTCCCCCCGGACACAATGACTGATTGAACGGGAGGAGACCGATTTGTTGATTGGACGGGAATTTTCAGGGAAGCTGGTCGGTGATTGGACACAACCCCCTTAGAGACAGCAGTTGATTGGCCGCCAAAGAATCGGGCACAAAAAATTGAAAATAGGAAAACAATAAAATGGGAATTCCGGTTTAAATCGGAAGAATATCATGCCTTATCTGCAGCAAAGATACTAATATCCTCTCTAGTATCTTTGATCTGCAGTTCCTTCCAATTGAAGAAGAATCCTAGCCCGAAACAACTCCTAATCTATTCCCTCCACAGATGCCGCCTAGTTCCTCCAGCACTCTGTGTTTTTCATTTAACTCTTGAAATTGAAGTTAGACATAAAGCTGGAGTAACTCAGTGGGACAGGCAGCGATTCTGGAGAGCAGACCCTTCTTCAGACTGAACTGAACTCTCGTCGGTGAGAGTACTTGTGATTGTCTGCAGAAAGGTCTTGACCCGAAACGCCACCCACTCCCCAAAGCCGCCGCCCGACCTGCTGAGCCACCCTAGCCCCCCCCCCCCCCCCACATTGTCCACCTTCAACTCCAGATCCAAACAAAAAACACAGTGCTGGAGGAACTCAGCGGGCCAGGCGGCACCCGCAGAGGGAGCGGACCAGGACCCGCCATGGGTCAGGGTCTCCCCCCCTCAACAGGAAGGACCGCAGTAGCAGCTGTCCCCGCAAAATGGCAAAATGATTCTGGGAATGCCTAGGTGAGAGAGAAGGAGCGAGAGAGATCCGAAGGACAGATTTGCATCCCAACTATGCCTCGCTGAGACCTCGCCTGAAGTTTCAAACCTACGGCCCCCTCCAGTTCGAGCCACGTGGACCAAGATACCACGTTGTAAACAACCACGTTCACTACTTTGACTGAGAGTTTGCGTTCCGCCACAGTCCCGCCAGCGTTTTACAGCTCTTTGATATCCGCTTCAGGAAGGAGCGGGTGGTCTACGAGTTGAGTGTCCAGGAGGTGAACTCCATTTACGGCGGAGAGACGCCAGGTCTGATGAGGGCCAAGTTCTTAGACAGTCATTATGGAATTGGGAAAAGTTCCGATGAGCTGGTGTAAGACGTGGACTGTCCTTGCAGCGCCACATTCCTCCACACTCTCCATCTCGTGGAGACTGGAAACCATAGATCCTATAGTGGAGCAAGATAGTCCACTCGACGAAAAAGCCGTAGTAGGGTCATGGGTAATCTTCAGCACCATTTCCGTAACCGGCATCGTCTCCGCTCTAGTATCGTTGCTTTGGTCATGGCTTCTTCATGCACAAATCATCTTTTTTTTTTCTCAGCTGCAGGTGATCATTTTGATATTCCTGCCTAGTCCTCCTTATTAACTTTGAACATACAAAATATTGCCATTTGGAAGGAGCTCCAGAAAATCCTGCACCCACTCAAGCCATCCTCCTCCCCCCTCCGACACGGACACGGAGCGATCGCCGGCTCCCTTTTTCTTTTGTTAAACATCTGTTTCCTTCGGGTGCTTTTTAAAAAAAAAAATTTCCCCCTTACCATTTCCGTACTTTTTCGATAGCTGCCATGACCCGTTTGATGTCATCCTTCGCCCTGCTCCTGGTCTCGGCCTGCACCGATCAGAGTGAGCGAAAGCGCGGACAGACGGACGAAAGCAACGATCATAGTGTGGAATAGGTGACATTTCAGGTCGAGACCCTTCTTCAGACTGACGGTCAAGGGAGATGGGAAATATAGGCATAACTTCCATTCATTTGTCCGTAGTACTGTCTATATCTCTTGTTCCTCTTTCCCTTGACTCAGTCTGAAGAAGGTTCTCGACCCGAAATGTCATCTATTGCGCCCGATGATCGTTGCTTTCGTCCGTCTGTCCGCTCGTTCGCTCGCCCTTCATTAAGTAGCAAAGGATAAAGCTGCGAATTCACGCACAGGATGGAAACTGGAAACTGAAAAGTAGGTGAACGGCGTCCCCCTGCATACCCCCCATTTCCATCACTGGTCATTTGTCGGTCCCGCCGTCCCAGGAATTAACCCGGTAAACCTACGCTGCACCTCCTCAATAGCAAGGGTAGAGTCCATATTGGCTCATTGTTAGTTGGGGAAGGTGCACTAACTGCAGGGATAAAAGGGTGTAAACTGGAGCTAATGGGACCCACTACGGTGCGCAGGTGGAGGGGGGTAGAAATGCAGGAGTTACATGAAATTATAGAAATCAAAGTTTGTACGACCGTGTTGTACGTTGCCCAAGCAAATTGTGGTGCTGTTCCTCCAATTTGCGTGTGGCCTCACTCTGACAATGGAGGAGGCTCAGGACAGAGAGGCCCCAGTACGGGAAGGGGTGTTAAAATGTTTGGCAACCGCGAGATCGTATAGGCCAAGGCGGACTGAACAAAGAACAGCAGATGCTGTTTAATACATAAAAGGACCCAACGTGCTGAGATAACTCAGCAGCTCAGGCAGCATCTCTGCACAGAGATTAGTTAGAGGTTACCTGAAATTGGAGAATTCAATGTTCATACAGTTGGGTTGTAAGCTACCCAAGCAGTATATGAGGTGCTGTTCCTCCAGTTTACTTGTGGCCTCATTTTGGCAATGGAGGAGGCCCAGGACACAAAGGTCAGTGTGGTCACTGAGTCTATGATTGGTCTTGCTGATGTACAGAAGACCATATTGGGAACACTGGATAGAGTAGATGAGGTTAGAGGAGGTGCACCTGCGCCTCTGTTTCATCTAGAAGAACTGGTGGGTGCTGAGGGTGTTACATCTCCTGTGGTTGAAGATGGAACTGGGGCATTGGCAAACAGGGAGCAAAGAGTAGGAGTAAACGGGTCCTTTTCACAATGGCAGGCAGTGACTATTGGGGTACCCCAAGGCTGCAGTTAGAGGAGAGGTGCACCTGCGCCTCTGTTTCATCTAGAAGAACTGGTGGGGTGCTTGGATAGATGTGAGGGAGGAAGTGTGGGGACAGGTGTTACATCTCCTGTGGTTGAAGATGAAAGTAACTGGGGCTACGCTTGGTCTCGTTGATATACAGGAGCCCACACTGAGAGCACTGGATACAGTAGATGAGGTTGGAGAAGGTGCAAGTAAACCTCTGCCTCGCCTGAAAGGACTGTCGTGGACTCTGGGTGCAGTCGAGGGAGGAGGTATCAGGAGAGGTGTTGCATCTCCTGCAGTTGCAGGGGAAAGTTCCTGGAGAGGGGTAGTTTGTGTGGAAAGGGATGAATGAACCAGGGTGTACTGGAGGAAACAGTCTCTGCAGAAGGCAGAAAGGAGTGGAGATGGGAAGATGTGACTAGTGATGGGATCACGTTGGAGGTGATAAAAATCGGCAGATAATATGTTGTATGGCTCAGCTGATGGGGCGAAAGATTAGGACTAGGGGTCACTGTTAAGACTTGGGGAAAGGGGAGTAAGAGCGGAACTCCGAGATGCAGAGGAGATGTGTGAGGGCCTCATCTATGATATGGCATCATGTTCGGCACAAACATCGTGGGCTGAAGGGCCCGTTCCTATGCTGAATAGTGCTATTGTTCTCATTGGGATGGCACTGGTAATCTAGCGTCGCTTTATGGAAAGCATACAGAACCCCAGTGTAAACAGTAGGAGGATTGCGCCATCTCCTTTATTGGAAATCTGCTGACCCTATCAAACAACTCCTGCTCTTCAGAACCCGTGCAACTCGAAGCAAGTGATCCTAATCCTGAGGCATTGCCTGCGAAGAACCCAGTTATGAAAATGTGTGCATTCATTTTCAGTTAAGCATCATAATTAAGTGAACCTAATTGAAATCTCCATAGAAAGGAAGACACGCAAAGCGCATTTTACATATGTAAACAAATTGCTGCGGGTGCATGATATGCAATTTCTGTTAACTGCACACGGTGATATGGTTTACTGTTGCTTTAGCTGTCAGTAATTTGAGGATGTCATATCTACTTGGGGATATATTCTTAAATATTAACAAAATCTTTGTGCAGTGGAGGTAATCAAGTTATAACTTTTCTCACAGAGGTGTTTTAATACCTGAACAAATCCAGAATTAATCTTTTGGACATTTTTGCTATATTATTTTAATGTCCAAAGATATTAATATATGTTTGTTAAACATTCATACTTTATAACTAGAACAGTTAAGCACCTAATAACATAAGTTGACCTGATCTGTATCTTCATGGTGCATTTATGCTCATTACAGAAGTGATTGGCACTTATTAACAAGTCTCCCTTTGGTGAAAACATTTTGAAATAATTATCCTATTGAATTATTCCACAAAAGATGATTGATATATAAGAGCAACATGCCGTTTTAAGCAAAACTTTAAAAAATTCGAATAATCTATTTTTATAATATCCAAAATTTGAAGTGTAATTGTTTTTAGTTATCAATTTTTTGGAGCAGATTTGCTGACATTTACATTCATAATCATAAATGTATACCCCAACAGAAAAAGGCCAGGCAGCTTGTCACATCTATGCTGCCCAGAAACAAAGCTTCCTCTACTGATCCCACTTTCCAGTTTTGGGGTCATGTCATTGTGGGGCAGCACACATTATGCGCTCATCTGGGCTCTTTTTAAATGTTAAGATTATTTCTGCCTTAACCACTCTTTCGGGCAGCAAGTTTCAGACCCTGCATGTTGTGAAAGAGGGTGTTTGAAAGACAGACTTATCAATCATTTGAATTTGAATTTGAATTTCCTTTATTGTCATTCAAACAAGTTTGAACGAGATTTTGTACCATGCAGTCATGACAGAAAAAAAGCAACAAAACACACAATGAACACAATTTAACACAAACATCCACCACAGTGAATCTCCAGGCACCTCCTCACTGTGATGGAAGGCAAAAAGTCTTATATCTTCCTTGCTTGTTCTCCCGTTGCGTAGAGGCGATCGAGGCTCTCGATGTTGAAGCCCCCGCCGGGCGATGGTAAATCCCGCGGCCGATTTTAAACTCCGCGAACGGGCCGATTCAAACTCCGCGATTCGGGGAGGACGAAGCTGCTGTTGCGGGAGCTCCCGAAAATCGGTCACCAACCAGGGACCTGCGAGCTCCCAATGTTACCGTCCACAGGGCTTGCGGCCGAAGTCTCCGAGACTCCGAAGTCGGGTCGCAGCCACAGCGCCACCACAGCCTCCAAAGTCAGCCAGCTCAATGATGGTAAGTCCACAGCTCTGCCACCGGAGCCCCCAAGGTTGATTCCAGTTGGAGGCTGCCCGCTCCACAATATTAGGCCTCAGCGGAGACGGAGATACGTCAAGGAAAAGGTCGCATTCCCGTTGAAGGAAGAGATTAAAAAAAAGTTTCCCCCACCCCCTACATGTACACAACTAAAAATAGACTGAAACATACCTCTAACAAGACAAAAAGAAAACAAAAAAAGGAAAGATAGACAGACTGCAGGCGAGCCGCAGTTGCTCGGGCAGCACCGCCACTTCCGGATATTTAGTCTTAGACCAATGTAGAATGTTGCAGAGAAAGCACTGTCTATTTTCATTACTTTTTACTAAATCAATTATCAAGCATGGATGAAACAGTAAGCCTGTTTGTTATGTTGTAATATGTAATGCTTTTTTGTATGGGAGATCATCCATGTGATATCACATGATGCCACGTGGTTTTAACATTTCTGAATCTAGACCTTGACTTTTATCTGTTCATATCTCAATGATTTAGGGTGGAGGATTTCAATAATTGGCTCCAATATAAGAACTTACAAGATCTTTTAGGAAGCATCAGATATTCCCAGTGAAACAAGACGCCTGAAATGATGTAAAGGATTTAGTGTTTAACTCTAACTTTTTAATATCTGACATTAGTTTCATATATGACTGCATAAAATGGGTGAAATGGGTGAGTTTAACTTGCTATAGATGCATAATTTCTGTGAAATTTGTAAATAACCAGGACTGTGAAATTTAATTTATTTTTTCTTCTGGTTTTGCTTGAAAGGGAGGCTTATCAATTGCATAATGTTTAGTTAGTTCTAAAGTTTAGCTTTTGTAATCACTGTTGAGAACCCTCCTTCCAAAAATAGCAGTCAGGAGTAAGATTATCTTGAAAGTTGAGTGAAGGAGATTGGACCGTCATCTGCTTTTAAAATATTCTAAACAGAGTTTGCATCTTTCCACAGCTCAGACATGAGCAGTGTCTGTAATGCTTTAGCACGGGAATTCCTGACAGATGTGCACCAGCTTTGTAATGCTGTGTCTCAGAGGTCTGAGGATAAGGAAGAGGAGGAAGAAAGCCATATGGTCGCATTGGGAGAATATCTCGTTCGGGGTCGAGGATTCCTACTACTTAGTACCTTGGATTCCATTGTTGATCAGGTACTGTACTTAATTTCGTCATTGTAATTGGTGTGTTTAATGTACTCATTTCTAAACTAAATATCAAGAATTTTTAAAATCTGCCATAACATTCTGCAATCTACTTTGGAGAATTTTAGGGAGTTTGTGGTGATCAACTCTAGCATTTGCACATTTAATCTTAAATTATTGATTTTACGAATTTGCACAGTCATATTTGTCTCTGTGTTTTCCAGTAGCTCATTTTTTCTTAGTTGTGTTTCTTAAATGGGAAGAATATTGTCTACCACATAGCCCCGAAAATATCCATGAATGGTTTAAACTCTTCCTCAACTTCCTCATCAGCAGACCTCAATCAGTATGGATTGGGAGCATAATCATCTCCTCGCTGTCCATCAACACGGGCATCTCAGGGCTGCTTGTTCAGTCCCCCGCTCTACTCTCCATGTTCATGCTGCAGACAGACATAGCTCCAACGTCATCTTTAAATTTTCTAACCATACCATTGCTATTAGACTGCTAACAGGGAACAACAAGTATATGAGGGAGATCAACAATTTGGTTGAGTGATGCCAGAACAATAATCTTTCCCTTAATATTAGTAAGATCAAGGAGCTGAGTGTTGACTTTGTTGGAAGGGAATGCAGAGGAATCATGCACCTGTCTTTATTGTCGGGGCAGCAATACTGAGTGTCAATGGCTTCAAGCTCCTGGGTGTAAGCATATCTGCATTGGTCCCAGCACATTGATGCAATCACAAAAAAAGCTCAGAGGTTTGAGGAGATTAGACGTGTTGCCAAATACTCTATTGAACCTCTACGAGTGTATGGTGGAGAGCATACTAACTGGTTGCATCATGGCATGGTTTGGAAAATGCGATCACTCAAGAACAGAGGCGGTTATAGAAAGTGGTGGTTGTTGTCGGGTCCATCGCAGATACTGACCTCCTCACCATTGAAATATCTACAGGAAGTGTTGTCTCAAGAAGGCAACTAATATTATCAAAGCCTTGCACCACTCTGTCCACATTGTCTTCTCTCTGTTACCGTTGGGAAGAAAGTACAGAAGTCTGACAACCATCACCTCCAGGTTTTACAACAGCTTCTTTCCATCAATCATCAGATTCTTGAATCACCCTGCACAACCCTAACTAGCTCCGCCTCCTCCTTTTTCCTTCTTTCTCCCCACCACCCCCTATCAGTCCCTATCAGTCTGAAGAAGGGTTTCGGCCCGAAACGTTGCCTATTCCCTTCGCTCCATAGATGCTGCTGCACCCGCTGAGTTTCTCCAGCTTTTTTGTGTACCTTCCATTGAGATAATAATGTGCTCCCTTGTTTTTGCCACCAAAGTGGATAATAATACATTTATCTATATTATACTGCATCTGCCACGCATCTGCCCACTCACTCAACCTGTCCAGGTCACCCTGCAACCTCCTAACATCCTCTTCACAGTTCACACTGCCACCCAGCTTTGTGTCATCCACAAACTTGCTGGTGTTGCTCCTAATTCTCTCTTCCAAATCATAAATCCTCAGAATGGCTGGGAATACCTTAACCCATTCCTGTCCAGTCTCGGTCAAGAATTTACTTAATCTCTTCAGTGTCCTATTCATTCCCTCCACTAAATCTCTGAGGGTGGTTTTGAAATGTGAAATCAGTCTTTAGAAGCCTCCTTCATCACCTTCCCTGTTAACTTGTTCCTTGATCCGAGTCTTTCTGAAGAGGGACCCCCACCTAAATATTATCTCTTCAATTGTCCAAATATGTTTCTCCTCCCCAATCTATTTTATCTCTCACTTTTTACCCCTCATCGTGAGTTCCCTCAAACCCCCTTTTGTAAGCCACGGTCTGATGTGATCAACTAACACAATATTGCATGGACCTTAATTTGTCCCTTACACAGCACATGCTTCAAGCCTCCACATATTTGTTTGTCTGGAGACAGGAACCTGGCTGTTTATTTGCATTCTAAAAGACAAACGCTATGATCACATCAAAACAATTAAGACAGGAAACCTGGCTGCTCATTTGAATTGTAAAAGACAAACACTATTATCAAAACAAGCTTTCCCAAAAGAACTCAAACTCAAAATCAGTTATCCATAACTTTGCCAATATCCGTTAAAAAATAAATCATTATTAGGGAAAAAAACAATAAAAAAAATTATTCCCAATTGTTCCAATCTATCTCCCCAAATTCACAACCTGAAATTCCTAGCATAAATGCATACCATTCACAAATTTCCAAAATCAACATTTTCTTTTTTTTTGTGATATTGGCATTTCCAATTAGGGAAAAAAAACCAACTTAAAACTAGCAATGTTACAAAATGTTGAGATTTTAAAAATCAAGTCTGTAATTTATCCCATCAGATAAAACATAAAAAGAAGTTTAATTTGACACCTAATTCACTTTCATATCTTCAGTATTAAAAAAGGTATGGCCATTTCATACTCGGATATTTGAATCTTGTGCAATTGTGCAATTGCTTTTCCATTGACTTAACACAAAAGCTGTGATCAAGGACAGTGAAAAGCCCATAACTTTCTTAAAAATTAAGAGAACTGAAAGAAATGTTCAGTTATTGTAGATTTAAGCATTCTGAAACAAATATGAAACAATCTTACTTAGATGACTTGAAATTAAAGCATATAATTAGTTAGTTACCTAATTGTAGCTAATTACAAAATTCAATTACTAGATCTAAACATCTTATCAATTTCTTAAGAATAGATTAACATTTTTAAATAGCCTAAGTGTCCAAATAACATTCACACAAAAATTCACAATATAACATAATTTTTAAATTGCATTTTTATGGATCTATAGGCCAAATGGAAGGAATCATCTTATCATCTTGCGAGTGGGTTTTTCTGGAACGCGATCATTTGGAACGTTGCGGTTTGCGGTGAATTTAGACCCCTTATTGGCAGCAAAAATACTGCCGGTTCGTATGGGTCCTAAATCATCGTTTCGCAACTTAAAATGTGAACTAAAGGCATCTTAAGGACCACTTTTATATATAAAATAAACGGCTTTCGTTTACCTGTCCCATACCTGAAATCCGTCCCCGTTGTCGTCGTTGACGGCTGTAGCTGATTTTAAAATTACTCCAGCGCTGTAATTGTCGGGCGATTATATATTTAAAAAAAAAAAGAAGAAAATTACACAGAACGATTCTTCAGCAAAAGCTTGCACTCCAACCAAATATAATCCAGGATAAGGTAGGACAAAAACGCGTTTTAACCCCACCCCCCTCCAAAGGCGCCCAAATCGCGCACACGGCCAGAGGCAGAATTGCAGCGCCGCTGAAGGTAAGTATTGTAACATACCTATTAAAACATCGATAAGACAAACAACTGCATTTTTTTGCATCTCTCCTCTGTTTAAGTCAAAAGAACACAAGGAATAAACAGTTAATTTCCACATAAATAGATAAGCATTTCCAAAGAACTGAGGAAAAGAAAATAACAGTGTGGCTCCACCCCACACTGCAACTTCTTAAAGAGACACTACCTCTTAAAACCTTTTTGTCTGTGATATTCACTCACATATTGCCACACCTCATTCAATATTCTAAATCTCAGATATTCACACACTTTGAACCATGACAATTGTCACTTAAAAGTAACACAATTATACACAACTTCAAGGAAATTATTCAAACTTAAAACTTTTATACACCTAAATACACTCATAGGTTTGCCCACCATTCCACCCGTGATGTACTAAATGGAATTTTCACAAAGGAAAATTAGGTTTTGAAATTGTATCTCCATGGTTTTCCCTCCTTACTAGCATTCGTAAGGCTGTGTATATGATATAAAAGAACGGACAGAAAAAAATCAATTACACAAAACGTTTCCGAAAGGGGTTAGCCACAGACCAGTCAAAGAGTCCATGGTGTCGCACTCTCGTTTCCAAAAATTGCGCTGCGCTCTAAGAGGCGTCCCTCTCTATTAACTTTACATCACCCATGTCTTGGCAAGGCAATTCTGTTTACTAGAATCTTTGGTTCTGTGGGGACCAATGTGCAGAATTTGGTGTTTTGGCAGAGACAAGGGCCGACAGTAGTATCCTGTGTCAATGATACTCTGGCTTTGCATTGTTTAACTCTCTCACTGCTGATTCATTACTGATCTTCCTTCCTCTTCTGCATCAGCCCTTTCTCCTCTTCTTTCTCTTCTTCCTTTTCCGTCCCTGGGTCGCAATTTGTTCCCCATTCTCCCCTGAATTTGTTCCTTATCCCCCCCTTCCATAAACAGTGTCACCATGCCACAGACAAGGGGTCCCCGGGGTTATTTCGTTTTGGCGCCATTTTATTTTTACTAACTGTTGCTTAATTTACGACTCAATCAGGCATTTTCTTTTCCGGCCTTTTCCTTCTGTTTTATCATGCCATTCTGCTTGTAACACATCCCAATTCTTAGGTATACCATCCTTTTTAAACAGTTTCTACATTCCATGTTCCTTCTATTTTTCTCCATGTGCCCCCTACTGGCCAAGATTCATCTCCCAAATGTTTGGTTAATTTATAACTTAATATTCTATAGTCTTTGTTACTTTTTGGATTCAAATTACACATGTTGGACGGGCGTTCCCCTGTAATTTTTATCCAGATTATTCCCCATGGCCGCGAGTCTCTTCTCAGCCCAGCTACTTCTCAATCGAGCCCCGAATATCTCAACTCGGCAGACTTAAGTCCCGAACATCTCTCCTCGGCAGACTTAAAAAATACATACACAAAATATCGAGCCCTGAATATCTCAACTTGGCAGACTTAAGCCCCGAATATCTCAACTCGACAAACATTAAAAAAAAATGTTTAAATACATACGCAATTGGTCTTACCGTTGTCTGTATCTAAGAACCTCGGCTGGGAACGGATCAACTTTAGAAGAAGGACAACAGATGTTACCGGGAGTTTCTACGGGAGTCGATCTCAAATTAGAGCTCAGTTTTCTCCCTGTCCGATCCCAGTCACTCTATATAGCAATGTTACAAAATTTTGAGATTTAAAAAATCAAGTCTGTAATATATCCCATCAGATAAAGCATAAAAATAAGTTTAATTTGACACCTAATTCACTTTCATATCTCAAGTATTTAACAAGTTATGGCCATTTTCATACTCACAAATTAGCATCTTGTCCCCTATTGATTTTCTATGGACATAACATAAAAGCTGTGATCGTGTGCTGTCAAAAGGCCATAACCTTCTTAAAAATTAAGAGAACTGAATGAAATTTTTAGTTATCGTAGATTGAACCATTCTGAAACAAATATAAAATAATCTAACTTGGATGACCTGAAATTGAAACATATAATTAGTTAGTTACCCAAGTGTAGCAAATTTCAAACTTCAATTACTAGATCTAAACATCTATTCATTTCTTAATAAATGATTAACATTTTTAAATAGCTCAAGTGTCAAAATAATATCCATAAATAATTCACAATAAAACATGATTTTGAAATCTCATTTACATTAATTTATAGGCCAAATGGAAGGAATTTAGTGTTCAATTGCTGTAAATTTTACTTCGGAGTCACGTGAGTGACTACGTGAAGAACCCACCCAGCGCGCAGGCGCGGCATTACGTCAGCAGTGCAACAGCGGCAGCAGCTGGAGCCAGGCTCTCCAGCTGCAGCATAAAGACGAGACCTCAGGTAAGTGCCTTTTTTGTTACAGAGTCGCGCTAGAGAGAATAATGGCCTCTCGCAAGCGACCAGCCAGGAGGACTGCCTGCCCTACTCCACCCGAGGACGGGTCCATAGCGGGACGGCAGCCTCTCGCAGCGGAGGAGCTTTTTCAACGCTCCCGCTCACCCGACACCGAGCCGCCCCCAGTGCTGCAGATCTCAACGCCCCGCACAGGGAGGAAGGCGACACAGAAAACCGACCGGCCGGTGTCCTCCGATGATTCGGAGGAACGGGAACACTCTCCCCCACCGAAAAGGGGAGACGCTCGGATAAGCTGCATGAGGCAGCTCCTCGAGCGTATGATTAATGAGGAGATGCGGCATCTCCCAGGAGGACGGGCTTTGGCCTCCTCCTCTCCACACCCTTCTGTACCCTCTATATTCGAGGGCAGTAAGGGAGGCCAGGACTGGGCTGGCCTATCCCAAGGGCAGGCGGAGGATATCGTCAGCATGCCGGGCGTGCCGGAAGAAGAGCTACTGGGTGTAGTGGGCCGATATGCGGCACCACCAACAACTGGGATGGTGTTGCCACCCAGAATGGCGGCAACTATAAACTGGCTGTCCAACAACCCGCTGCAGGACAAGGCTGTCCAGCAGGCCCTTGACAACTACATCGCGCCCGAAAATTGCGAGGCGCTGAGGGTCAAGACGGTAAATGGGCAGATCTGGAACCAGCTGGGGCAGCACATAAGGGCTCAGGAGGTCAAAATGCAGCGAGTCCTGAAGCTCCACTCAGCAGCCGTCACCCGCCTTTGCTCGGTCCGTTGGGGATGAAGACCTGACCATACCCCAGCAGGATGCCCTCGCACTGATGTGCAGCACCACGTATGAGCTAAACAACCTACGGCGGGACAACATCAGGCCTGCCCTCAACCCAACATATGCCGGCCTCTGTAAAGCTCCAGCGCCCGAACGACAGGCGCTGCTATTTGGTGCGGATCTGGCCAAAAGGCTCAAGGAGTTGGAAGAGGCGGCAAAACCAGTAGGCCTCATGAGGGCAGGGCCAGGACCGAGCAGGGCGAAGACACCCAGTTGGCCGCACGCCTCGGCAGCCACCAGCAGATACCGAGCTGGTGAAAGCCTGGTGACCGCCTCCCACTACCCCCAGTGCTCTTTTTTAGAGCGGGGCCCAGGGCGGAGCCGTGGGAAGATGCGCCGCCCCACCGCAGCACCAACACGGACAACCTTGGGCCAGACCCACCGGAAACGACCCCACAAGTGAACATGGAGGTAGGTGGGTCTGGTTCCTGTCAACATACACAGACAAAGGGTGTAGTATTAACAGGGGGACGTTTGAGGTTCTTCAAGCATGTTTGGTGCTCCCTTACTAACAATCAGTTTATACTCAACAGTATTAGTGGATACAAGATTGAATTCAAACCAGGCGTAGAACCGCCAGTTCAGCACATGCCCCAAAGGGTGTTCCTTCCCTCGGCAGTTGAGAAGGTAGAAGGACAAGCTGAACTTGATCGGCTCGTGGCTAAAGGCATCATAGAAATGACCACACACGAGCCGCAAGAATTTGTATCAAATATTTTTCTCAAAACCAAAAAAGATGGTGGATGTCGCATTATTATTGATCTGACATCACTCAATCAGTCTGTTGAGTATCAACATTTCAAAATGGAGACATTTGTCACTGCCAGACAACTGATCTCCAAGGGATACTACATGGCAAGCATAGATATCAAAGATGCTTACTATTTGGTACCCATTCATAAAGATTACTTTAAATATCTGAAATTTATCTGGAGGGGCCAGCTATGGCAGTACCGAGCTTTGCCCAATGGTTTAACGACAGCTCCCAGACTATTTACGAAAATTCTTAAAGTGGCCATGAAGAAATTGAGAGAACTAAAACATTTAGTAGTGGCCTATCTGGACGATGTTCTCATATTAGGAAGAACACGGGAACAAGCTGTCGCAGGAGTGTTAGCCACTAAACAACTCCTTGAAACTTTGGGTTTTATCCTCCACCCAGATAAATCAATATTGGAGCCTACTACTAACATGGATTACTTAGGCTTCACTATTGACACGATTCACATGACTGTCACTCTGCCCAGAAACAAAACAGTTTCACTCATTGAAGCTTGTAGCCATTTAATTGCCACACCGCAACCTAGAATACGGCATGTAGCCAGAGTTATTGGCTCTATAGTAGCAGCATTTCCGGCTGCCCAACATGGGCCCTTGCATTATCAAAATCTACAAAGAGCAAGGACTCATGCATTACGCCTTCATAGGGGGCATTATGATCGCAAAATGGATTTACCCGCTGAAGCCAAATCAGAACTTCAGTGGTGGGTTGACAATATTTGGCACAGTCACAGTCCTATCACCGTAACCAATCCTAACATAACCATTGCAACGGATGCCAGTGCTTTAGGCTGGGGAGCTACTAACTCCAAAGACAGCACAGGTGGCAGATGGACTAACTCAGAGGCATCGCTACTACAATCACTGGGCATTAACTTTTTGGAAATGCTCGCCGCCTTTTATGGGCTAAAAGCATATGCATCTGGTATGCGACACGTGCATGTTAGAATTATGATCGACAACACTACGGCAGTATCTTATATCCAGCACATGGGTGGTATTAAATCAGTATCATGCGACAAATTAACTGCTATAATCTGGCAATGGTGTGTCGAGAGACATATTTGGCTATCAGCTGCCTATTTACCAGGCAAGCTAAATTTAGTGGCGGACACCAGGTCACGAAAATTCAACGACAACATCGAATGGATGTTGGACCCAAAATCATTTGCTAAAATTATCAAGCAATATGGTACGCCAGATATAGATTTGTTTGCGTCTAGGTTAAATCACCAACTACCCATGTATGTGGCTTGGGAACCAGACCCAGAGGCAGCAGCGGTAGATGCCTTCACGCTGGACTGGGGAAATTTCTTTTTCTATGCTTTCCCTCCCTTCTGCCTCATCAGTCGGGTACTCCAGAAAATTCAGGCAGACTCAGCCTCTGGCATTCTGGTCGTGCCCGACTGGCCTACCCAACCATGGTTCCCAATGTTCCACGACATGGTGGTAGAGACACCAATGGTCCTTCAACACCACCCCCAATTATTGACTCACCCGGTAACTGGCATTAGCCATCCATGCCACCAAAAATTGAAACTCCTGGTTTCCAGATTTTGAACAGGCCTTACCGGGGATTGGGGTTATCAGACAGAACAATCACCACCATGTCGGCATCCCTGCGAGTTCCACCAAGAAACAGTACCTGACCTTCATCAGGAAATGGGAACAGTACTGTCTGGACGCAGGGACATCCTACACGACGACTTCGATCTCGGATGTGCTGGAGTTCCTGGCCCACCTGCACCATGATCTCAAGATGAGCTACAGTGCCATCAATACGGCTCGGAGCGCACTGTCCGCATACCTCATGCCGATAGAACAGCATAGTGTGGGATCCCACCCTCTAGTCATCAGACTCCTTAAGGGGATCTTTAATACCAAACCCCCTACACCTAGATACACTCACATGTGGGATGTGAGTGTAGTTCTCACACACCTTCGAGGTTGGCCTCCGGTGGGATCCCTGAGCCTGGAACAGGTCACTTACAAAACCCTCATGCTCATGGCGCTTGTCTCAGCTCAAAGGGTTCAGTCGCTCCATCAGCTTAATCTGAACTACATGGTGACCACCCCAGATACCATTACTTTCACCATGCCGGGGTTGGTAAAACAAAGTAGACCAGGTACATCAAACTCCCCGTTGATCTTCCGGGCTTACCCTCCAGAACCTAGGCTGTGTGTGGTGACCCACCTTCATCATTATCTAGACACAACCCAAACGCTAAGAGGGAGAGAGAAAGCCTTATGGGTTAGCCACAGAAAGCCTTTTGGACGGGTAACCAGCCAAACATTATCCAGATGGTTGAAACAGGTCCTCAGCATGGCAGGGATTAACACAAATGTTTTTAAATCCCATTCAACCAGGGCAGCGTCCACCTCAGCGGCGGATAGGATGCAGGTTCCCCTCGACCACATCCTCAGAGCAGCGGGATGGTCAAGGGAATCGACATTCCAACGATTTTACAACAAACCCGCTGATGGAACAGGACGTCTTTGCGGATACCGTTTTAAAAACCGCAAAGTTATGATTTAAAGCCCATGGGAGCTATTTTGTTTTTTGTTATAGTTAATAAATATTTCTTTTATAACTAAACAAACTTGTTGGTCTCTAGCTACCACTTCCTCCCTCGATGATCTTTCGGCAGTGAGTGATATAACTGTTACACGGTTTGAAATCACAGACCTTTGAAGTCTTCACGTAGTCACTCACGTGACTCCGAAGTAAAATAGTAAGATTAAACGAGTACTTACCAGTACGAAGTTTGATCTGTATTTTATGAGGAGTTACGATGAGGGATTACGTGCCCTCCGCTCCCACCCTCATTATATAGATCAAATTCGGACTAATGTCTCGTTGGTCTTCACTATCTTTACTTCAACTAGTGTCTATCTGTGATTCCACACCGCTGCTTGGAAGTATGCCGCGCCTGCGCGCTGGGTGGGTTCTTCACGTAATCCCTCATCGTAACTCCTCATAAAATACAGATCAAACTTCGTACTGGTAAGTACTCGTTTAATCTTACTATTAAAGTCCATTTTAAATCAGCTTTCTAGTGGGATCCTGTGAACGTGCTGGTTTAGAACGTTCACATTGCGGTAGATTTGTGCCCTCAAATGCCCAGAAAAATACTGCGGGATACAATGGGGCCAAAATTAGCTACTCGCAATATTAAACTTGTATAAAGGGTTCTAAAGAAGCCCTTTTTAATGTAAAAATAAGGTACATACCTTTAATTGTTTGCTTTATAAAACCCTGGGGCTGCGAGAGGTCGCGGGTTTAGAGAGTGATTTTTAAACTACTATAACTATTTTCAAGACCATAAAAACTAATATTACCTTTTGCGACGGGGTCTTTCAGCGATTTTTCGTTAATGATTTACTAGGCTGAACATTTTCGATTGCAACAGCCTAGTGAAAATCGCGTTTTAAACCCGCCCCCTCAAAACAGCGCCAAAATCACACACACGGGCTGGGGCAGATTTTCAACGACTCTTCAGGTAGGCTTTGCAACATACCTACTCTATAGCCTCTTCCGCAGTCATCTGTTGATGGTTCCAGCTAGGTCCTGCCGACTACACCAATGAAAAGGTTCACTACTTAATAAACAGACAACTCACAAAACGGTTAGGTTGACCAATTCAAGCTTTACTGATTATTGGCCGATGGAAGTGGTGAGAATACCAGCCAAGTAAGCAACACAGACACTTGACTTTCCTCGTGTCACCAATTCCATGAACAAAGAATTACATGGTATTTTATACTGTTTTTTTGTCACCTAAGCGCATTCCAAAGATGTTAGTCATGGTCAGAGGTACAGTCAATACACATTACCACAGGATGCATCTGAGTGTCTCTTGTCAATCAGCAGTCGCATATCAAAGGCATCCTATCAGTTGGTACTTTCAAGACAAGACATTTCAAAGGCATCGGTCATTGTCTCAATACACCTCACTGGGACTAGTCTGGGCTTCTCTCTCTCATCAACTGGTAGCTCTGGTGGGCGGCACGACTCTCGTCAGCAGTGGCCTCTGTAGCCCGTCCGCGTTTTATTATTTTCTGTCTATGTTTTTATGTAGTTTTTGTTATTTTTTGTTGGGGTGTGTGTGTGGGGGTGGAGTGGGAGGGAGGGGGAAACTTTTAAATCTCTCCCTGCACGGGAGACCCGACCTTTTCTCGTCGGGCCTCCGTTATCGTTGGGGCTGCAACGAGGAGCGGCCTCCAACAGGAAGAGACCGGGGACTCTGGTTCCGACGACTCACCTCACCATCGCGGGGCTGGCCGAGTCCGGAGCGGGTGGAGCGGTGGAGGAGCGCTGCTGCTGCTGCTGCTGCTGCTGCAGCCCGACCGGAGAGTCGGAGGCTTTAACTGCAGGTCTGTGGACGGCGGCACCGGGAGCCCGTGGGTCCCTGGAGGGAGACCGCTTTTTCAGGGCTCTCGCATCGGTGACTTCCCCCGCCCGAGTTGCGGGGTCGAGGAGCTCCTGGAGCGGGGGCCTAACATCACCGCCCCGCGCGGCTTGGAATGGCCGCGGGACTCTGCGAGCGCACGCCAAGGGCTCTAACACCAAGACCCGGTGGGCGACCTCTTATCTCTCTCACTTATCAATCTACTGGAGAAAGCCTGCTTGAGATGAAATATAAGTTATAATAGTCCAGGATTCCATTATATATATTTAAAAGCATTTGACCTTTTCCCTGTCGTGGTAAAGCAATTAACTTTTTGTGGGAATCAAGAGGCTGTAAGATGAAGTGCTGGAAGAACTCAGTAAATATAATAAAATGTCAGGTGTAGTTATGGGACAAACTGTTTGTAGTAACCAAGCTAGAGGACATGGGTGGAAATTCTCTGTCATAGACACCTGAAGCTCCTGGTTGCAAACCATTTCAAAACACTTTCACATCCCACTGTCTGTCCTCGGCCTCCTCCACTGCCAGGATGAAGCTAAACACACACTCAGGGGCAGATAGACACAAAATGCTGGAGTAACTCAGAGGGTCAGGAAACGTACGATACAATAGAACTTTATTTATCCCAGGAGGGAAATTGGTCTACCGACAGTCATAGAACACAAGATACATGAAACATGAAATTAAAGTTATGACTGGAAAGTATTAGGGATGTGCAAAGATTGGGGAGGTGGGGGGAGGGAAGTCAGTCGACCCCATGACAGAAGGGGGAGGTTGTACAGTTTGATAGCCACAGGGAATAAAGATGTTCTGAGGCATTCTGTACTGCATCTTGGTGGAACCAGTCTGTTGCTGAAGGTACTCCTCAGGTTAATCAGTGTGTCATAGAGGGGGTGAGCTGTATTGTCCAAGATACTGCACAGTTTGAGGAGCATCCTC
The DNA here is from genome assembly GCF_028641065.1 of Leucoraja erinaceus. Taxonomy (NCBI): domain Eukaryota; kingdom Metazoa; phylum Chordata; class Chondrichthyes; order Rajiformes; family Rajidae; genus Leucoraja; species Leucoraja erinaceus. Next base: position 18,696,474 of record NC_073381.1, on the reverse strand, counting down.
CCCTCCAAGACCATCTCTGGAGGCATCTCTGGAGAAAAGGAATAGGTAACGTTTTGGGTCAAGACCCTTCTTGGTTTCCTGGTCCTCCAAAATATTCCACATGGAATTTAAACTGGAGGTGGAGACTGAGAGTCAGGGGATAGGGAAGCGAGAGATATAGTACTCACTAGACCGTGCCGACCCGTTGGTGCTCCCCCAATGCAAGATACCACCACTCACCTGTTCCCCCAACACAATATTGCACCACACACGCATAGCCCCCAATTGCGCAGGCGCAACTCATTTCTTCTCATCATCATCGCCCAGCAAGCCCTCCTCTTCCTCTTCACGCTCCCTCTTCAATTCCTAGAGAGGGTGGGGTGGTAGAGAGGGTGGGGTGGTAGAGAGGGAGGGGTAGTAGAGAGGGAGGGGTAGTAGAGAGGGAGGGGAGGAGGACGTAGGGAGAGGGGCAGAGAGGGAGGGGAGTCGAGAGAGAGAGAGAGGGAAGGGGGTAGAGCGAGAGGGATAGAGTTGGGGGTGGGAGGGTAGAGAGGAAGTGGGTAGAGAGGGAGGGGTGTAGATAGGGTTAGAGTGAGGGTAGATAGGGAGGGGGCATCTCCATCCTCCAACCGTCCCCATCTCCCTCCTCCACACCACCACCCCCTGCCCCATCTCCCTCCTCCACACCACCCCCCCCCGCCCCATCTCCCTCCTCCACACCACCACCCCCTGCCCTATCTCCCTCCTCCACACCACCCCCCCCCCCCCCATCCCCTCCTCCACACCACCCCCCCCACCCCATCTCCCCCTCCTCCTCCCCTCACTCCCATTCCCTGTCCCACTCCCATTCTCTGCCCCAGGACCTACCCAGGTCGTCCTTGGTTCCAGCGGCGGCTTATTTCTCGGTCCCGGTCACGGCCCCACCCCAAGCCCCGGGCTTGGCTCTCACTCTAGCTCGAGCACCAGGCTCGGCTCCAGCCAGGGCCCGCGGCTCCATCCTCGCCACCAGGTGTTGGGCGCCGGCAGCCACTGCACGAGCGCTGGAGTGGCCCCTCCCTCCCGGAGTGTCCAGTCCTGCCTTACGAGTCCATTGTGACGTCACTCAGGGTTTTTTTCCCCAAAATGGGTGAGTTTTCAGGCTGTTTTTAAAACTTTAAACGATTAAAACGTTCAGAAATATAGGTGGGAATGTGTTGGGAAGATGTTTATCGCCTTGACAGAAAAAATGTGAGTAGAATGTGTGAAAATGGGAAGACTGGCCTAGCGTTTGGAAGAAAATAGGAATGAATCAGATTGTGCCCATCTCTCTCACTCTCACACTCACTCTGACTCACCCTCACCCTCACCCTCGCACTCGCAGTCGCACTCGCACTCGCACTCGCACTCTCACTCTCATTCTCATTCTCACTCTCACTCTCACACACAAGAAGAGTTTTATTATATAGATAGATGAATGAAAGATATGCAATAAGTAATGATGATGAAGGAAAGGTGGAGCCCACAATGGTCCATTGTTGTCTGTGGGCTAGGTGAAAACAAGTTATACAGATAGCGAAATTCAACGGTACAATATTTAAACTAGTATGACGACCAGGATGGGGGAGGGATGGAGAGCCAGGGGATGCAAGGTTTACTTGAAATTTGAGAAATCAAAGTCATACCGCTGGGTTGTAAGCTGCCCAAGTGAAATATGAAGTGCTGTTCCTCCAATTTGCATTTGGCCTCGCTCTAACAATGGAGGAGGCCCAGGACAGGAAGGTCAGAAGGGAAGTTAAAGTGTTTGGCAATCGGGAGATCACGTCCCACTGATATATAGGAGTCCACATCTGGAACGACAGATACAGTAGCTGAGGTTGGAGGAGGTTCAGGTTCTGCCTAACCTGAAAGGACTGTCGGGGTCCTTGGACAGAGTCGAGGGAGGAGGTGTAGGGGCGGGTGTTGCATCTCTTGCGGTTGCAGGGGATGGTACCTGGGGAGGGGATGAGTTAACCAGGGTGTTGTAGAGGGAATGGTCTCTGCAGAAAGTGAAAAGGGGTGGAGAATGGAAAATATGACTAGTGGTGGGATCCCTTGGAGGTGGCGAAAATGTTAGGAGACGGAGGAATTGGGAGTAGGGGACCCAGTCTTTGCAGGCGGCAGGGTGGGAAGAAGTGTAGCCTAGATAGTTATGGGAGAGTAGGATTGTAATAGATGTCATTCGATAGTCTATCTCCTGTGATGGAGACGGTGAGATCAAGAAAGGGGAGGGTGGTGTTGGAGATGGTCCAAGTGACTTTGAGTGCAGGATGGAAATTGGTAGTGAAGTAAATCAAGTCCATGAGTTCTGCATGGGTGCAGGAGGTAGCATTGATGCAGTCATCAATGTAGAGGCGATAGAGTTCAGAGATAGGGCTAGTGTTCGCCTGGAACAGGGATTGTTCGACATAGCCTACAAAGAGGCAAACTGGGGCCCATGTGAGTGCCGATGGCTATGCCTTTGATTTGGAGGAAGTGGGAGGAGTCGAAAGAGAAGTTGTTGAGAGTGAGGACCAGCTCTGCTGGGGGGGAGGAGGGTGTTAGTAGAGGGAAATTGGCTGGTACTGCTGTCGAGGAGGAAAGGTAGGGCTTTAAGGTCTTCCTGGTGGGGGACGGAGGTGTAGAATGACAGAACGTCCACAGTAAAAATGGGGGAATGAGGGCCTGGAAAACTGAAGTGAAACTAGGGGAACAGTACCTCTGTAATCTGCCAACTCCCTTGCTCTTCCTCATTCCTTTTGTCCACCCTGATCCTCTCGCACGTACCCTTCTTTCGCATTACACCCTGCCTCTCCTCTTCCTGTTGCTTTTTCACCCACAACATCCACCCATTGCCCATGGACTCCTCCCTTTCGGCCCCTTTCCCCGTCCTCTTTCTCTCACCCCACTCAGGTGTACACAAAAGATCATTGACTGTGGACCCCTACTTTGGTATAAAGTGCCTGGACCTGATGATATACCCGGTCGTGTTCTAAAAACCTGTGCGGACCAACTGGCTGGAGTTTTTACGGACATCTTCAACCTCTCACTTCTGAGGTCTGAGGTTCCCACCTGCTTCAAGATTCAAGATTCAAGAGTTTATTGTCATGTGTTCCTGATAGGACAATGAAATTCTTGTTTTGCTTCAGCACAACATAACATAGTAGGCATTGACTACAAAACAGATCAGTGTGTCCATATACCATTATATACGTATATACACACATGAATAAATAAACTGATAACATGCTTGGGTCAAGTCGTCAGATTTATTTGTCGCGTGCACATAAAGTGCAGTGAAATGATTTTGCCAGCAGCGGTACAATCAAAAAAAGAACACACAATGCACAATAAAAATTTAACACAAACATCCACCACAGCATTCATCACTCTGGTGGAAAGCACAAAGTTTGGTCAGTCCTCCTCCATTATCCCCTGTGGTTGGGACCACAACCCACCGCAGTCGCTGCTGCGGGAGGCACATATGCAGCCAAGGTAAATCCCGAATCGGCGCTTCCCTACCGGAGACCGCGGCTTGAAGATGACATAGGCCACAGACTGGCGGTCGAAGATCTAAAGTCCCTGCCGCGCCGCAGCTAGAAGCACCGCAGACCGCAGGGCCGGCGGTCGGAGCTCCTCTCCAGGGATCCCCGGCGAGGGATCCCGCTCCGGATGGTAAGTCCCCGCCGCGCCCGCGGTTAAAAGTAGGCCGCGGGCCAGTGGTCGGAGCTCTTCTCCTCCGAGGTCCCCAACGAGGGATCCCAGGCTCCGGACACTGCGCCGGCTGGAGCACCGCAGACCGCGGCTTCAGGCTGCCGCGGGCCAGCGAACGGAGCGTCCCCTCCGGCGACCCCTGGCGAGGGCTCGCCCGCTCCGTGACGAAAGAGTCCACACTGCGCCAGCTGCTGAAGCCCCGGGCGCGTCTCCGGGAAAGGCCGCACCGATCCTCTGTGTTAGGCCGCGAGGGAGGCGACATGGAAAAGTCGCCTCTCCGTGGAGGAGGCGGCCAAAGTGGTTTCCCCCCTACCCCCCCCCCCCCCCGTTACCCCCCCACACCACGCCCCACACAAAACACACCAAGAAACATTAAAAACACGCATTGGGACACTAAAAAAACAAAAAAAGTGGAAAAAACTAACGCTGCTGGCAGGGCAGCCGACTCGCTGCGCCCCCATCGAGCATGCAAACAAAGTTTCTCACTGTATTTTGGTACACATGAAAGTAATAAACCAATGAAACCAGTGAGCTGGATAAAATATTCAATTGGCTTGGCATAGCTTAGCCCAACCTGAACATGAATTTTTAATCTGATTATGCACTTGAATCAACCCAAACCCGACACACATGTTGGTCCTGCTGAGTTTATGTTAAATGGCTAGATGCGAATAGATAGCAAGTAGGCAGAGGATTTTAGATATATTATAAAGAAGAATATAATGGAACAAACTGGCTGAGGAAGTGTAGTGGCAGCTACAATTGGGACATTTAAAAGATACTTGGATAGGTACAAGTTGGGAGGTAAAAAGACAAATCTATCCACTCTGGTTGGGCAACTTGGTCAGCACGGATGAGTTGGACCGAAGAAACTGTTTCCATGCTACATAGTTCTGTGAGTAATAGCTTAAATTATGCAAAACTGTTATAATGAGTACCTGCAGGTAAGGGCACATTTAACATGTAGGAGCAGCAAGTGATTAGGAAGGCAAGTGGCTGTCACCCTTGATTGTGAAGAATAGAAAGGATTTGTATCTGGAAAATGGAGATGGTAAGAGATCAGTCTTGATCTTTTTGAAAAACTGAGCTTGGTTGAAAGTCCTAGTGGGCTATTCTTTATATGTTTCTTGATCATTAACTGACTCCTTAATGTGACACGCTATGGTTGTACAGCCAATATATTAAAAAATCCTATTTTTGAGGCCATCCCATTGTTTTTGATAATCAATTATTATAGTAAACCCTTGCAATAATGGTCTGTTATTGCCAACTGTACACTATAACCGAGTGAGGGGGCGGATAAAGTTCAACCAACACTGGGAGGAAAGAAAGACATGTTGGGGGTGTTAAACAAGCGGGCCCAGTCACACCACCTTCATGTTGCTTACTCTCTCCGCTACCACGACTGGAAGCATGCCAGGTGACCCCAGCTCATTGGGTAACTGATGAAAGTGGGGGGGCAGAGCAACGGGAGCCTTAATGGGATACCTAACCAAAATCCACTATTTAGAGGTCCGGTATTGTGAGGTACTGTATTATGAATTATGACTTTTTAAAATGGACATGTTATACAATTGGTTATTTAAGAATTAGTTCTTTCAGGTAGCTTTATTTGAAACAAAATTAATGTTTGTTTCTTTCTTAGCATGGGGTTCAAAGCAATTTAAAATTACGCACAAAACTGTTTTAAATTCAAGGTTATTTATGTTGAAAAATGAAAAGAAATCCATGGTATCAATGTCCCCAGAGAATGGCTGTGTTAAAATTGTCATAACCTATAAAGGTTGATTAATGATCTGTTAATATGTTCAGTGCGATTATTATGACTATTTTGGGGTGTGATGTATCTGAAATATTTAACGTAGCCTTGTAACTTGATTATAGTTTCAGTAGAACTCAGAACTGAAAATAGCCACCTCACTGGATCACAGTTAATCATTTCTCAGAACGCATGCTTTTAATTATCACCTAATGAATCCTCCCACTGCACAGTGAGGAATTCTTTTAACATGAAAGATTTGAACGGCTTTGTTATTTTTAGAAGAAATCACAGACAGTTGTAAAATTTAATGCTATTGCTTGATATATTGCCTGCTTTACAGACGCTCAGAAATGTTCAGGCATGTAGTTGGAAGGTCGTTCTGAATATGGTCCTCACATTATCTCATTTACTTTTCATAGGAATTAACTTGCCGAGAGGAATTACTTACCTTACTCCTGTCACTTCTTCCCCTTGTTTGGAAGATACCTGTCCAACAAGAGAGAGCTTCAGGTTGGTGATCTACCTTTTCAAAATTTTTGTTTGTGTTAATTCACATGTTCTTTTGTTGTTGAGAGATCTGTGTGTAATTTATAGGAGATTTAAAATTCTTGAAGCTATAAGAGTTTTCTCTCTGAAAAGCTTTGGAGATGCACTTAAAGAAACTGCACGAGTCATGTATAATGCATTCTTTGTGCTTGTGTTATTAATGTAACTGAAAGATACATGTCTGCGTGTTAACTTTTAAAGGTATGCGGAGTGGGCCGTGTTGAAGAAAATGAACTGTGTGCGACGTTTCACTTTTTACTTGTAGAAATGATTATTGGGCAAATAGTTTGCTCTTTTGATCTGGTGCCACATTTTTAGCAGATTCAGTAAATGCGCATTCAACAATCGAACAATTTTCTAACCACGCTCTGCCAGAAATTAAATTAATAAATGATGCGAATGAGAATCTGTGCAACATTCCTCATTCTTGCCAAAGCCAATTTTAACAAGAGAGGAAAGACCTTGATATCCCCACCATTTGTGATCTCAGTGACTGTGTGGGTGAGGGATCCATCTATGAAAACCATGTTTACTAAAGAAAGCGGACCTCAGATATCCTACAATGGAAAGCCTCATCTTGGAGCAGATATTATGGTGATGGAGTAATTGAGAGTAAAGGATAGTGTTTGTGCAAGAGACAGGGTGGGCAGAGGTGTCGTTCAGAAAACAGTGGGATTCTGTGGGTTTCTAGTAGACGTCAGTTGATAGTCTGTCCTCTGTGATAGAAGCAGACGTCAGCGATTCTACGTCCCCATCCACCTACGTTCCTTCCTCTGGCTTCACAATTTGCACATCTTCTATCATCTCCTTGTCTCACTGTGTCTTTTCATCTCTGGCCTTTGACCAACCATATACCACTCAAACACTCCCTGGAGGAGTTTTGGGAACTGAGGAGCATGCTAAAAAAAAAGAAAATCAGGAGGGTGAAAAGGGGACAGGAGATAGCTCTGGCAGATAATATTGAAACTGTCAACTCTGGAGCCACAGGAGATGGGCAAGGTCCTCAATGAGTATTTCTCCTTTGTTCTTACTGTGAAGAAAGATATGAGGACTGGGGAACTTGGGAAAGTCAATGGAAGTGTTTTGAGTGCAATCAGTATTATGATCAAGATGATGTTGAAGGCCCTAATGTCTATGAAGGTAGACAAACCTCCTGGGCCTGATTGGATATATCCGAGGACACTGAAGGAAGCTAGAGAGGAAATTGCAGATGGCCTGGCCAAGATTTAGGAGTTGTCACGGGTAAGTTGCCGGGAGATTGGAAGGTGGCAAATGTTGTGCCTCTATTTAAGAAGGGCTATAGGGAAAAGCCTGGAATCTACAGACCAGTGGGTCTAACATCTGTGGTTGGAAAGTTGGATAGAGTATTCTGAGGGATAAGATATATCTGAATTTAGATGGACAAAGGCTGATTAGGAATAGTCAGCATGGTTTTGTATGTGGGACATCATGTTGCATGTATTTGAGTTTTTTGAAGATGTGATCAAAAAGGTTGTTGAGGGAAGAGCTGTAGACCTTGATTTCAGCAAAGCATTTGAGAAGTTTCCGCATGGTAGGCTACTCTGGAAGGTTAGATAGCATGTGATTGAAGGGAAGATAGCAGACTGGATAGAAAAGTGGCTATATATTTTAGAGAAACAGGCCCAATGAGTCCGCACTGACCAGCAATCTCCGCATATTAACACAAGTCTACACACACTAGGGACAATTTACACTTATACGAAGTATACAAACCCAAGCCAAGCAACCTACAAACCTGCAAATCTTTGGATTGTGGGAGAAAAACCGAAGATATCGAACAAAACCCACGCGGTCACAGGGAGAAAGTACAAACTCCGTACAGACAGCACATGTAGTCAGTATCGGACCCGGGTCCCCGGCATTGCAAGGGCTGTAAGGCAGCAACTCCTCTACCACTGCGCCACAGAGCCGCCCATAGGAGGCTTCATGGCAGGAAGAAGAGCTTGATGGTGGAAGGTTGATTTTCAGACTGGAGGCCTGTGACTAATGATGTGTCTCGGGGTTCGGTGCAGGGCCCATTGCTGTATCTCATTTATATTAATTATTTGGATGAGATTGTACAAGGTATGATTAGTAGGTTTACAGACGACACTAAAGTGGGTGGTAAAGTAGATAGTAAAGAAGGTTGTCAAAAATTGCAGCATTATGTTACCAGAAAATACTCCCTTTTGTTTAAAACAAATTTCCAACCATTAATTACTAAACTTTATACGTATATTCAATTTTGGAAAACACTGCCTAGCTCTCTTCTCGGTAGACTAAATGCCGTAAAGATGATCTTCCTTCCGCAACTTTTATACTTATTCCAGTCAATACCGATACATCTCCATAAACGTTTAAAAAAAAAAATCGATTCCATGGTCACTAATTTCATCTTTGACTATAAAATCCACCGAATACACAAAATACATTTGTGTAAATCCAAAGAGAATGGAGGATTAGTCTTACCTAACTTCCTCTTTTATTATTAGGCTACCAATATTAAAACTATAATTTTTTGGCTGGATGATTCATATCAACAGGCAAACTGGCTAAAAATGGAAAGGGAAGAATGTTCGCCTTTCTGTATAGGTTCAATTGTCCTGTCTCCAATATCCCTGAGTAAGTTAAATGTATGAGCATAACCCGATAATACACAGTACTATCCGTATCGTTTCCAGTTGAAACTCAAACTGAGAAACATGTCTCTCCTTCTCCCCATTGCAAATAATCCCTCTTTTAAATCATCCACTCTTGATGTGGTTTTTGTTCAATGGAAGAATCAGGGAATCAATACAGTGAGAGACCTCCATCAGAAGGGGACTCTTTCTTCCTTTCAAGAACTGCAGGAGAAATATGATTTGAACACTAATACGTTTTTCAGATACCTCCAAGTTAGGGATTACCTGAGAACATACATACAAGACTGCTCCTCTGTAGGTCCAGATATACTAGATGAATGTTTGAATAGACACGCAGATACAGAGAAGTTGATTTCCCACATTTACAATGGCCTCCAAAACGTCGACACTCCATCTTCTTCTTCTTGCGATGGCGTGCACAGCCTAAAGTTGTAGGACAACTTGTTCTATTTTATCTTACTTGATTGTGAACGCCAGGTTGGTTGCACTCATTGAAACAGGGCGGACCACGTGAAGATTGCAATCTCTCACCCCAACTCCATCTTCTAAGATTTATAGACGTTCATGGGAGGATGTGATGGGTCAACATATCTCCAAGGATATATGGGACGAAGGCCGACAATACATACATCATTGTTCTTTAAATGCCAGACATTGCCTGATACAGTTTAAAGTACTGCACAGGTTATATTACTCAAAGACCAAATTGAGCAAGATCCTCCCCAGTGTTTCTCCCCTTTGAGATAAATGTCACTCTCCAGAAGCCACCTTAACCCATACTTTTGTACTTTGTACAAAAATAGAAAACTTTTGGACGGAAGTCTTTAATGTTACTTCTAAAACACTGAAAATTCCACGAGAGCCAGACCCAAAACTGATAATACTGGAAGTATCAGAGACATGTGTTAATTTAATGGTATTTCAAAGACGTTTTCTTGATTATTGTACTTCCGGTGGCGCTGGTGCCAGCAGCCTCCACTTTCAGCCGGGTATCTTTTTGTTTTTTTGTTTTTTTAGTTATGTGAAGTGTATTTTTTATGATTTTTTTAATGTCTTTATGTGGGGGAAGAGGGCACGGTGCGGGGGATACCGTCCTTCAGCCGCTTCCTGGTGAGGACGCGACTATTATTCGATTAAATGTCTGGCATTTAAAGACCAGGGTCAAATGGAATATGAGGCATTGTTCCTCCAATTAAATCTGTAATTGATTTAGGTGAAGCATCAAATAAGCTGGTTCTTCTCTACTTAGAAAACCATGGATTACATTGGTAATTGGTCATTGCGTGACAATGCCTTTTATGTAACAACTCCATTTTATTATTTGCTAGACCAAGTGGGACCCGTTGGGTCCCTGTCACACGGGAGGCCTGGTCCCCCAACGCAACCCGTTTCCCCAATGCATTATTCTACCACTCACCCTTGGCCCCCCACGGAAGGCCTGGTCCCCCAACGCAACCCGTTCCCCAATGCAATATTCCAGCACTCACCCATAGCCCCTAACTGCGCGGGGGTGGCTCATTTCCCCTTAACCCCAGCACTCCCTCCCCCTCTTCACCCCCTCCCTCTTTTTAAACTTTGAAAATTTGATTTTTCACTTTAAAAAATCCAATTGCCCTTGCTGCCAAAACTCAGTGTCCTGTGATTTACAACATTGTAATGGGCAGGACAATTGGATTTTTTACAGAGGAAAGTTAAGCCGGCCATTTATGTAAATGAGATTCCATTGTGACGTCATAGCTGCTAACTGCCACTGCAACTTGATCTGATTTTTCGAGTTGATTGTGATGTCAGTCGGAATTTTTTTTCTTGAAAATGAGAATGTTGAAAACAGTAATATTTTGAAGCTGTTTTTAAAAGGTTAGAAACTTGTTAAATATAGGTTGAAATGCGACGGGAAGATATTTATCCAGTGGGCTGAAAAAATATGAGTAGCATGTCTGAAAATAGGAAGGCTGTGGCCTAGCTTTTGGAAGAAGATACAAATTAAGGAGATTAAAAGAAAGCCAACACAACCCTGCAAACACACAGATATTTAGAATGTTAAGAACAAAGGGAAGCATTTTAGTATATACTAGATCAAGTGCAGACCCGTTGGGTCTGCTCCCCCAACGCAGCCGTTCCCTGCCTGTAGCCCACACGGGAGACGTGGTCCTCCAACTCAAGCGCCTCAGGAATCAGCAGTGCGGCTGTTTTTAAATGGCGTCTTTGAGGCGAGATGCGGGCGCCAGCAGCCGTTATGGTTGCTGGCCAGCAGGAGGCGACAAAATGAGTGAGTGGTGGGGAGAGAAGGATTTTATTAAAAACGTGTACATAAAGATGACAAAATTTAATGAGGAGTGGATACTTGGAATGAAAAGTGAAATCTCTACCGAAATGGAAAAAATCAGGGCGTTTGTGGGTGGGGCGTTGGCGTAGCAACGAATCAAAGGGTGGCAGCCACAAGTCAGAAACACACACAGCCAGACACACACACAGTTTTAATATTATATAGATAAATATATATACTAGACCAAGTGGGAACCGTTGGGCCCCGTTCCCCCAACGCAATATTCCACCACTCACCCGTTCCCCCAACACAACCCGTTTACACCACTCACCCGTTTCCCCCCAACTCATCCCATTCCCCCAACGCAATATTTCACACTCATCCATAGCCCCCAACTGCGCAGGAGCGGCTCATTTTTCCTCATCCCCCATCAGTCTCTCCCCCTCCTCTTCACCCCTCCTCTTCACCCTCCCCCTTCTCTCTCCTCCCCTCCTTCACTCCCTCCCTTGCCTCTCCCTCCCTCACTCCCTCCATATCCCCTATACCCTCCCTACCCCCCTCTCCCTCTATCTCCCTGCTCCCCCACTCCTCACCTCCGCCTATCCCACTCTGCCACTAAATATAATGTTTAAATAACATTTCTCCCCCTCCCCCACACCATCCCTCTCCTTACAACAATGTAACAAATCTCTCATTACACTGTTGACAGGCAGTGTATGTAAATGAGATCCCATTGTGACATCATATGCTGCTAACTGCCAATGGAACACTGCTGACGGGCAGTTTATGTAAATTAGATCCCATTGTGACATCATAGCCGCTAACCCGCAGTGCAGATGGAAGAAAATGTTCTCAAAGTCGGATTTTATAATGTTAAAAATATGAATAACTTGTAAAATATAACATCAATCTGAACGGAACTTGACCACACTCATAGACAATGGTGAATAAGGTGGGCCAAAATTGTAGTGCTGTCGTGTACCGTTTTGGCGTAATTCAAGGCATGTCTACGCTCGCACACAGACAGACTCACAAACAAACAAGATGAGAGTTTTAGTAATATACAGATGGATGGATGGACGGACGGGCGTGCGTGCCTGCAGCTGTGTTTGAAATCCCTTATGGGTATGGGATCACAAGATTCTGTTTCCAGCAGTCTTGGCAAACAATTTAATGCTGAACTTGGATCATCATGCTGTATCAGTACGCATGAGTCACTACGCCCTAGTCCTGTTTGATTTACTGTGTGGAATGTTTTGTTTGAATTGAATACATAGGCAATCTTCTATAGGGATAACAGCAAAGTTGTTTTATCATGTCAACGAATGACCCTAACATTCAGAGTCGATCAATTTATCTTTAGCCTTGCGTGAAAAGGGTGAGCATGATTACTAATCCGGTGTTCATACAGTTTTCTGGCTGTTGCTCACCTTAGATATTACTTTGAATGCTTAGCCACTTGAATACAGTACTGATTAATGTCAGGTCACATTACTGTGAATAATATGAATCTCTTTGACTTATGTAAACCTTCCTTAAGGCAAATAAATACTTAATATTTACTAGTATTTTCTTTTTTATTATGTTACATAATTATTGGGCATTACTGAATATACTGGAAATACAACGGGTGATATTTGCAGAAATTCTGGTCTGCACCTAATTAATTTTAATTAAGATGTTCTGTAATGCCATTACAGTAATTGCCAGTAGAGCCTGAAGAAGGGTCTTGACCCGAAACGTCACCCATTGCTTCTCTCCAGAGATGACCCGCTGAGTTACTTCAGCTTTTTGTGTCTATCTTATCCCATTACATTGGTTTCCATGCTCCTATCTCAGCGAGCATGAAAAAAATCAAGGTTAACCTCATTGTAGCTATTGTAATATTGCTGCTGATAAATGAGGGTTTGTGGTCATTGGCAGATAAATAAATGCATTTATATCCTCCACAGCTTGTACATTGCTCAGATGTAGACCTTATTAAATGTTTTCTCCCATTCTCATTCATTATGGCTATTCCATAGCTTTTATAACCAAACTGCTTGGAGGTCAATACTAGAAATTAATCATCTTTTTTTAATCTCCTTAAAGGCAAATCTTAGTATTGTAACGGACTCACTCCATTAAAATTGTATTCCAAGGTCCGTGTTTCTTGTGTTTGTAAATTATTTTCACAGCAGTGTGCTAGAATTTTGGATATGTTGTTACCATAGTTGAATGTTACATTTCATCAGTTATCTGGCATATCAGCAAGGATATGTTGAATCTTGAATCATCATTTTTGTGTTGTAATCTAGGCTTCACTCGCAAATATTTTTAGGAATATATGTGATGTTGCAATACATGAGACCATACAATAGAATGTATAATTCATTTTAATATTGGTGTACATTCTGGAACTAGTACTCCCTCACTTTCTTTTCAGAAGGTGTGAGTGTATCAAGAGACTCCAGTTTGAGTAAGTTAGGCCATTCTTAACCAACAGAAGATAGGCTAAACATATATAGTTCCTCTTGAACTCAAAATCTTATCGCAAGATGTAAATTATTCAGAAAAATGATTATTTATGACAATGTCAACTTTTTGTGTCCAGCTCTGTCTGCTAGAAATATATAGTTAGGAAGAATAAACATGAATCAGTCTGAGGAAGGGTTCCAACCCTATCCATTCCCTCCACAAATGCTGCTTGACTCGGAGTTATTCCATCACTTTGTATTTTGCATTTATCTGGTATCTGTTACAACCATAGAACGTTCAAAAGCATTTTATATACACTTTGTTGTTGCTATTATTTAAAAAAAGAAAATGTTGCAATAATCTTTTTGCACAGTAGTGCCTACGTAACAATGTTATAATTGTCAAATAATCTGTTGTGAAATTAATGGGTTCTGAAATTATAATTTTAGAACTGGGGAGAACTCAAATGTTGTTCTTCCAGATGGTTCTATGATATCTTTCATGTCTACTGGAGAGGGCCGTGATGATGGTGGATTAATGTTTCGACTGAAAGATAATACCTCTGGTATTATAGTAGGTAATGTTTTAAAGTCTCGAGTGAGTAATGGACAACTTTCTGATCCAAGATGTGAGATTTCCCCTATCCCTTCCCACATCCATCCTCCTCCCACTTACAAATTATAGATGACACTGGATATTTCAGGTGGCTAATTCGGAGAATTAAATAATTGAATTGTACCGCTTTATTGCATAATTCGTTTTAGTGGTTAATCAAGCATAACAGAATGTGAAAGTATCCTATCCAGTTAATCAATCATCCCACGTTCAAATGCAGATCAAAGCTAATGGAATTTAAAAAATCAACTTTCTGCCTTAATGCACTAAATGGGGTTTCATTAAATTCTTATCCTTCAGAGTCTCTTAATGTATTTGTCTCTTTAGATTTATCTCATTTCAATGCCACTGCTGAACTGAAGGCATAAAATGGGCAAAATATTTTAATCATTATAGATATGGGAAGTTTTGAAATTGGCCTCTGCCTTCAAACCATAGGGCAGGTTAGATCTGGGCCATGAACATTAACAAAGTGTATTAAGCGACCACATGACACAATGTGAGGAAGAGTAGGGGTGATAACAAGATACCCTGCCTAATATTTCTCTCTCTTATTGATCATTAATACAATATATTAACTGATTATTATATTGTGTAGAATTTCATGGCTGTGTTTTTAACATTGCAGCAGTGATAATAACTTCATTCTCAATTGGCTGAAAAGTGATTTTGATGTTATGAGGCTTGAAAGCCAGAAATACAAACCCGATGAAGGGAGTAACATCTGAAATGTTAATTCTGATTATCTACAGATTATGTCAGACATGAGTGTTTCCAGCGTTTTCTATTTTTGTTTCTATCTTTTAATGCCAGAAAGCAATTTCCTTCAAATTTGCATGGCTTGTTCTTTAGCTTACTCATGAAAATAAGTGATGCCTTGTGTATATGAGGATTGGAAATCTGATCATTAGTTTGCGCAGATTTCTATATTGGCATCACTCAAAACAGTAACAAAACTGCAGCAGGCAAGAAATAAATGACTGGATTATTCCCCAGATTCCCATGCTACAATAAATGACTGAGAATAATTTCTATATATACAACATTTGGGTAATCTACTGAGTGTGAAGATGACCTTCATTTCAGTGGATTTCAGGTGATTTAGGAGGCCAATGCACAACTAACAGACTCTACAGACTCTACCACACAAGGGCAGGATGTTTTTGAAAGAGGAGATGACAATTATCATGAGAAGTGGTCTGTTATTTATCCTCGGCTTCTCTGTGCTCCTGAGGTTCTTGCCTCGAGCTGTTGCTTCATTTTAAGCTATCATGGCTTAAGGATTCCCATGAGTCAGGTGGCTTTGAGGGCATTCTGAGTTGTTTCCTGTGTCCACCTGTTAATTCCTTGCCCTGATAAAACTCAGGGTAGAATGTGTATTTTGGGAGTCCGATGTCAGACATGCAATCAATGTAGAATTCCCATTGGAACGGCCTGTGATGTCAATATCATCCTGAGAGAGGATGGTTAAATTGGTTGGTTATCCTGCCAGTCAATTTGGAGGATTTTGCAGAGACAGAATTCTGAGTATCTCTTCCGTGCTTAGAGGTACCCATTGTAAGTCATCCATCCCTCAGAAGTATATAAGGGAATGGTGATAACTGCCCTCCTGTTTGCTTCAGAAACATGAGGGTACACAGAGAATGTACGAACTCCATACAAACAGCACCTATAGTCAGGATCAAACCCAGGTCTCTGACGCTGTAAGGCAGCAACTCAACCGCTGCACCACCATGCCACCCTTGTTTGTTCTTGATCGCTACCTTTTTTTTATCAACTCATTTCTTTAACCATTTTGACTCTCTAAGGTAATCTGTCTCTTTAACGCCTGGATAGAGTGGCTGTGGAGAGGATGTTTCCACTAGTGGGAGAGTCTAGGACCATAGGTCATAGCCTCAGAATTAAAGGACTTTCCTTTAGAAAGGAGAGGGAGAAGGGAAAATCAGAAGTGTCAGTATTACAGTTGAACGGAGGGGACTATGGAGCCATGAAGGAGGAGCTGGCCAAAGTTGACTGGAAAGATAACCTAGCAGGGATGACAGTGGAACAACAGTGGCAGATATTTTTGGGAATAATACAGAAGGTGCAGGACCAGTTCATTCCAACGAGGAAGAAAGATTCCAAAGGGAGTAAGGGGCGACTATGGCTGACAAGTGAAGTCAAGGACAGTATAAAAATAAAAGAGAAATATAACAGCAAAGATGAGTGGGAAACTTTTAAAGAGCAACAAAAGATAACTAAAAAGGCAATACGGGGAGAAAAGATGAGGTACGAAGGTAAGCTAGCCAAGAATATAAAAGGAGGATAGTAAAAGCTTCTTTAGTATATGAAGAGGAAAAAATTAGTTAAGATCAAAGTTGGACCCTTGAAGACTGACAGGTGGTTTTATTATGGGGAACAAGGAAATGGCAGATGAGTTGAACAGGTACTTTGGATCTGTCTTCACTAAGGAAGACACAAACAATCTCCTTGATGTACTAGTGGCCAGAGGATCTCGGGTGACGGAGGAACTGAAGGAAATGCACACTAGGCAGGAAATGGTATTTTTGGCAGACTGATGGGACTGAAGGCTGATAAATCCCCAGGGCCTGATGGTCTGCATCCCAGGGTACTTAAGGAAGTGGTTCTAGAAATTGTGGACGCATTGGTGATAATTTTCCAATGTGCTAAAGATTCAGGATCAGTTCCTGTGGGTTGGAGGGTACCTAATGTTATCCCACTTTTTAAGAAAGGCGGGAATGAGAAAACAGGGAATTATAGACCAGTTAGGCTGACATCAGTGGTGGGGAAGATGCTGGAGTCAATTATAAAAGATGAAATACCGGCACATTTGGATAGCAGTAACAGGATCGGTCCGGATCAGCATGGATTTACGAAGGGAAAATCATGCTTGACTAATCATCTGGAATTTTTTGAGGATGTAACTAGGAAAATGGACAAGGGAGAGCCAGTGGATATAGTGTATCTGGACTTTCAGAAAGCATTTGATAAGGTCCCACATGGGAGATTAGTGGGCAAATCTCTATTAGCACATGGTATTAGGGGTAGAGTGCTGACATGGATAGAAAATTGGTTGACAGACAGGAAACAAAGAGTAGGGATTAACGGATCCCTTTCAGAATGGCAGGCAGTGACTAGTGGGGTACAGCAAGGCTCGGTGCTGGGACCACAGCTATTTACAATATGGATTAATGATTTAGATGGATGGATTAAAAGTAACATTAGCAAATTTGCAGATGACACAAAGCTGGGTGGCAGTGTGATGCTATGAGAATGCAGGGTGACTTGGACAGGTTGGGTGAATTGGCAGATGCCGTTTAATGTGGATAAATGTGAGGTTATCCACTTTGGTGACAAAAACAGGAAGGCAAATTATTATCTGAATGCTGTCAAATTGGGAAAAGGGGAAGTACAACGAGATCTGGGGGTCCTTGTTCATCAGTCACTGAAAGTAAGCATGCAGGTAGCAGAGGCAGTGAAGAAAGTGAATGGCATGTTGGCCTTCATAACAAGAGGAGTTGAGTATAGGAGCAAAGAGGTCCTTCTGCAGTTGTGCAGGGTCCTAGTGAGACCACACCTGGAGTATTGTGTGCAGTTTTGGACTCCAGATTTGAGGAAGAACATTCTTGTTATTGAGGGGGTGCAGAATAACATTCTTGTTATTGAGGATTCACAAGGTTAATTCCCGGGATGGCGGGACTGTCATATGGTGATAGAATGGGCTTGTATAAGCTGGACTTGTATAGTCTGGAATTTAAAAGGATGAGAGGTAATCTTATTGAAACATATAAGATTATTAAGGGATTGGACATGCCAGAGGCAGGAAACATGTTCCCGATGTTGAGGGAGTCCAGAACCAGGGGCTACAGTTTAAGAATAAGGGGTAGGCCATTTAGAACGGGGATGAGGAAAAACTTTTTCATCGCAGAGAGTTATGAATCTGTGGAATTCCTTGCCTCAGAAGGCAGTGGAGGCCAATTCTCTGGATGCTTCCAAGAGAGAGTTAGATAGAGCTCTTAAAGATAGCAGAGTCAGGGGATATGGTGGGAAGGCAGGAATGGGGTACTGATTGTGGATGATCAGCCATGATCACAGTGAATGGTGGTGCTGGCTTGAAGGCCCGAGTGGCCTACTCCCGCGTCTATTGAGATGAGGAGGAATTTCTTTAGCCAGAGGGTATTGAATCTGGAATTCATTGCCACAGTAGGCTGTTGAGGCCATCAATTAATATTTTTAAGGCAGAGATAGATCGATTCTTGATTAGTATGGATGTCAGGGATTTGGGAGGAAAGGCAGGAGAATGGGGTTAAGAGGGAAAGATAGATCAGCTGCGATTGAATGGTGGAAAAGACTTGATGGGTCGAATGGCCTAATTCTGCTCCTATTACTTATGAACTTAGAATGGTTCATTTGTGCTGGCCAGGTAGTCAGGAATTTAAAATTTGCAGCAGTTTGAGAAATAGCTGCTGTCGCAGTGAATGATCCAAGTTATATTCCAAATGCAAGATTCGACCATACACTGTTCTTTGGACAAAATACGATTGGCTACTCAGCATTTTTGTTTTGTTTTTTAATGGGTTTGTTGAGAAATTTTTAGATTTATTTGCAGCAGTGCCATTCCTAGCTCCAGCCCCAAATGCTTTCTTTGTCAATGATATTTCTGACAGTACCAGATATGTTCACTTATGAATGATATGGAGGGAATCTATTCTTCTACCAGTAAAACCTTTGCTAAAGGAGTGCCTGAAATTTGATTTAGTAATTCAAAGCTAAAGGAAATAAAGCTCTGCTTCCAATATCTCAAATTTAACTTACTTGATATAT
The DNA here is from genome assembly GCF_028641065.1 of Leucoraja erinaceus. Taxonomy (NCBI): domain Eukaryota; kingdom Metazoa; phylum Chordata; class Chondrichthyes; order Rajiformes; family Rajidae; genus Leucoraja; species Leucoraja erinaceus. The sequence goes on along the minus strand of NC_073381.1, from coordinate 18,677,675 downwards.
ACAAACGCTGCTTTCCCATTTTGATTTTTAATTTTGGTATTTCTTCCATTGAATAGAGGCGTACCCTTCTCTATTTCTTGACAAGCTATCCGTTCCTTTAGCTGATAGTTCATTTGAGAAAAATCAATTGCTGTTCAAAATTTCGATAACCAAATCTTTCTTTTAAGGTTCAACCCTGTTCCAATAATGTTTGATGTAATTTGTTGAAAATCATTTTGTATTTTGAGAGATGTCATATGCTTCTTGGATTTACAAGCTGAATCTAGATTTCCGTTTATAAAAGCCCATCCATTTGGTCTCGTCATCTTCACAAAGTCAATTATTGTAATCAAGCATAGTTCAGATGAAATCTTTAACTTCCAGATTAGAAGGGATTTTAAAAAGCATTGCTAGGATTGACATAATGAAGCTGAGCATAGCCAAGAAGAGAGATAAATCAAAAATCAGTGCACTTGGACTGGAATGTGCTGGGATTAAAGGCTAAAGGCCAATAATGGAAATGTTGACAAAATTGAAACTGATGGGCTATGACTAAGATTGTGACAGTCCCTGGACTGTAATTCATATAAAGCAAAATAAAGGGAGAAGTTTTCAGAAAATTTCCAAATCAGAAACGTTAGAAATGGATGGTTAGATTTGGAATGCGCAGGACCAAAGGAGATTACAAAAAGTGGTGGCTACTGCCTGGTCCATCACGGGTAATGACCTCCCCACCATCAAAGGGATCTATAGGATCCGTTTCCACCCTGTCCATGCTCTCATTTCACTCCTGCCATCAGGAAGGGCGTATAGGAGTCAGAAAACAGTGACCTCCAGGTTCAGGAACAGCTTCTCAACAACCATCAGGCTATTGAACACAACAAGCACCAATTAAACTTTGAACTACAAACTGCCTTAGCTGTACTAGGCATTTGGGGCTTTTGTTTTATAGTTTTGCACTATGCAAGCACTCCATGGCTTGCGTAATAGGCGAGTTACATAAACTTGCACTTGTATAAAAAATTCACAATAGGTGAGCCCATTTCCTGTGTTATTGCAATTGGAGAGCTTACCGTCCATTTCGTAGATATAAAAATGTCGCCCAGGCTCGCTGCTCTTCCAGTTTCAACCATTGTCAGTGCAATACTATGAAGGCAGGCGAGGATGAGGGAGGCGGTGGCCGACAGTGCTTTCTTCAGGCGCTTGCTCGGCCACCATGGGGCTTTCTCACCTCTCACTTCTTTCTGTTGACCGTCGCCTTCTCCACTCCGCTGCTCCCCCCAGCACCGCCTCCGCCTGTTCCCTCTCCCATAGTTTGTCCACTCTGCCTCTCCCTCTCCACCGCTGCCTCCTCCACTTCCTTCCACCTGGAGGAGGGAGCGACAAAACGGACAAAGTGATGGCCGACAGGAAGAAGCAGCAGCTGGTGAGAGGGGAAGGAGCGCCACGGTGACTGAGCACATCTTGTCGATAGTGGCGGCCTGAAGAAAGCGCTCTTTGCCAGGGGCTACAACGTGAGCTGCAACAACAGCTGCGTCAATGGTGCGGCAGCTGCCGAAGAAGGGTTTGCTGGTGCAGACAAGCAGCATCAGTGCCTAATTTTAAGGTGAAACTACACAAAGTACTGGAGTAATTCATTAACCAGCATCTGCAGTTCTTTGTATCTGCCTAGTTATAAGGTGATACCAACTTATGTTAAATCTGATTTACGTAAGGTTTTTCAGAACATAACCCTTGCGTAAGTCAGGGAATGTTTGTATTGTGTTTTTTATTTATTTAACTTTTTTAGTTTATTATGTTAGCTATTGAGTACGAACTTGTGGTGCTGCAAGTAAGAAATTCATCGTTCTGTTTTGGTACACTTGACAATTAAATACCCCTGACTCTTTCAACTCTCGAGTAGGATACAGGAAAAGGAGGGGTTTCGGTATCACGCAAAGACAACAGGCTAAGTCAGGGATCAAAACATTATTTTCAATGAGCTGTAGGATACAATGATTTTTAACCTTGATTTGGCATTGTGAAATTTGTCCCTTGAATGCGAAATCGTCTTAACCATCCTGATTGAATGATTCTTGTAGCAGTCGTCAGTAAGATTATGGTGCGATTAAAGCCATAAATTTAATCTTCTACGTGTTCTAATTTTCTTACAACTGAGTACGCAGCAATTATTCAGCAGAATAATTATCTTGAGTGTTTTTTTTATTCATTCTTGGATGGAACTACTGTGACCGGTCTAAAATGTATTGCACACACCTAATTGTCTTAGAACTGAGTAACAATTTCAGGGGGCATTAAGAGTTAATTATACAAACAGTAAACATGGTAGATTCTATTCCCAAATTACTCTGTTCATTTAAGGGTATCTGAGTATTTATTGCACATCCACAGTTCTTTTGAAGGTTGTGGCAAACTCTTGAACCGCCAGTCTTTGTAGTGGAAATATTCTCACAGTGTTGATTAGGGAGTTTCAGGACTTAGGTGTAAAAACAAAGAAGAAATGATGATATTCAGAGTGAGGTGCAATTTGGAGGAGAAGTTGTTTCCAAGTGTGTTAAAAGTAGAAGGTACACAAAAATGCTGGAGAAACTCAGCGGCTGCAGCAGCATCTATGGAGCGAAGGAAATAGACGACGTTTTGGGCCGAAACCCTTCTTCAGACTGATGGGGGGTGGGGGGGAGAAGGAAGGAGAAAGGGAGGAGGAGGAGCCCGAGGGCGGGGGGATGGGAGGAGACAGCTCGAGGGTGAAGGAAGGGGAGGAGACAGCAAGGGCTAGCAAAACTGGGAGAATTCAACGTTCATGCCATCCGGACGCAAGCTGCCCAGGCGTAATATGAGGTGCTGTTCCTCCAATTTCCGGTGTTGCTCACTCTGGCAATGGAGGAGACCCAGGACAGAAAGATCGGATTGGGAATGGGAGGGGGAGTTGAAGTGCTGAGCCACCGGGCGTTCAGGTAGGTTATTGCGGACTGAGCGGAGGTGTTCGGCGAAACGATCGCCCAACCTCCGCTTAGTCTCCCTAATGTAAATCAGCTGACATCTAGAGCAGCGGTGTTAAAAGTAGATATGTGGGAGTGAAGTGTATTTTGCAGATGGTATATGTGACAGCCATAAGTGCTCTGAAGGCGGAGTGAGTGAATGTCTAAGGTGCCAAGCTTCTCGCGTTGATGGGGCTGTAATCATTCAGGCAAGTATAGAGCATTCCATCTCACTACAGACTTCTGCCATGTAGATGTGGAAAGGATTTATTGTGTCTGGCATTGAGCCATGCTGCAGGATATGTAGTTTCTGTAACTTATAACCACAATATTTATGTGCTTGTCCTGCTGAGATTCTGTTTAGGATACTGAAGATATTGATGTGCGGTACTTGGTTATAGTAATAATATTGAATGTCAAGAAGAGGCGGTTAGAGTTTGTTGTTGAAATTGGTCATTGCCAGATATGTGGCATGGGATAATTTCTTATCCCATATCTTAATGTCATCGAATGAGCCATATTTATTCCACCATAATTTGGTGGTTTCATGGTTGCCATTACTGGTATTAACTTTTTTAAATTCCAGGTTTATTTAATTACTTATATTTACAAAGTTAGTGCAGTAATGCTGCAAAAATATTTTAATTTCAAATCAGCAACAGTTAAAATGGGTCAGACGTGAAAAGCGCACTGGATACAGTGGATGAGGTTGGAAGAGGTGCAAGTAAACCTCTGCCTCACCTGACGGACTGACGTGGACTCTGGGTGGAGTTGAGGGAGGAGGTATCAGGAGAGGTGTTGCATCTCCTGTGGTTGCAGGGGAAAGTTCCTGTGGAGGGGTAGTTTGTGTGGAAAGCGACAAGTGAACCAAGGATTGCGGAGGAGTGGTCTCTGCCGAATGCGGAAAGGGGTTGCGATGGGAAGATGTGACTAGTGGTGGGATCACATTGGAGGTGACAGGACAGTCGGAGCATAATATGTTTAATGTGGAGGCTGGTGGGGTGAAAGGTGTGGACCAAGGTAACTCGGTCCTTGTTCCGTTTGGGCGGAGGGGGAGCAACAGCACAATTACGGGACGCTAGTGCAGGATCCATCTATGACAGAAGAGGGAAACCACATTTACTAAAGAATGGTGCTAAAATGTTTTTGTGATCATTTCATAAGGATGGAGCTGCAGCTGTCATAGATGTCATAGATAGCTTAATTTGACCAAATGGTTTGTAGGCTTGAAAGGATTAAATCCAAAAAGGGAAGTTCAGTTTCTGCTCCAGATATTTTTGTAACCTTTGAATCCCGGGGAAAAGAAGGATATATAACACAGTCCAGCTTGATCAAAGCTGTGGCCTTTTAGGAGGTTTAGAAGGGAGAGGCAACTGAAGAAACACCATAGACAATTATAGCATGAGGCCAGTGAAGGTAAGAATTCAAAACATACCAAGGGATCTTCTGTTTTGAAAAGCTGTCATTCAACGAGACACATTGGATGCATTTTCCCTGCAGGTAACTATTAAAAATATATAGTTGCCTTTTTTGAGTACAATTTTTCAGGTTGTAGCCAAAATGCCAATAAATGACATTCAACGTTATTGGAAAAGACAATGGCTCATACAGTTATCACCTATTTGTGAGATCTTGCTTTATACATAATAACTGCTCTGCTTACCTAGATAAATCATGGCATTATATATTTTTCATGATATTCTTTCAGATATTTATGAAAAATGCACCGTGCAACTATTTTGGTAGTAGGGATGACCATAAAAGATCATTCAAAGTAATGCAGTAAACAAAATATTAAAATGTACAAGGCTACAAATAATGGGTCAGAGGTTACTTTAATCTTGAGGAGAATTGATGATTATCAGTGCAACTTTACCCACTAAAATATATGTTTGTTGCTGCATATGGCACGGAAAGGAACCTGTCATAGCTCAGCAACTTCATTACTTTAATGTGGAAGTATGAACTGATTCATTATAATGACTAATTACTACCAACATGTAAAAGTCATAGTCATGGTTGCTTGCAAGCTGCATATAGTAATGGAATTGTACAATTACACAAAATTGCATCGTTTTGAAGCATGTCCCCTCACGTTTGTTTTTTTGTGCTTTTCTTGATATCTAGATGTTGTATTACACCATTTTATACCCTAACTTTTTATTTTATTTTTCAGATTATAATCTATCTGCACTTGAAGATTTTTTGTTTACCAAAGAGACCAAATATTCTGCATCCAAATCTTCTCAGGAAAAAACAAGTCACACAGCAGATGGAAGCTTAGTTTTATATGCTCAGGTACCATCAAGATGCAGCACCAGCAACTGGAAGACTAGGCGACAACGTAGAAATGCTCAGTGCCATGCTTCGAGGGATGCAAGAAAAGTTCCGCTTTCTACATCTGATTCCGACACTAGTTTGGGTGATGACAATTCAGTCATCATCAGACAAAGACGGCAGCAGACTTTGCAGCCTTTTGTAACTCATCAGCCAAGAGAGGACTACAGTTCCCCCAGAAGCTGTCTGCTCCCATCTTTGCGAGTCAGTGAAGTAACACAGGATAGCCCAAGTTTAGAATGTGCTGCCATTTTGGAAGAAGTAGACATGGAGCCTTCCATTTTAAGTAGGGTAGCAAATACTCCATTTGATCTTTGTCACATTTTATTGTCTCTGTTAGAAAAAGTTTGCAAGTTTGACATGGCCTTAAATCACAATCCAGCTTTAGCAGCTAGTGTAGTTCCCACATTAACTGAATTTTTGGCAAGGTTTGGGAACTGCTGCAATAGTAACATATCTGAAGCTGAGGAATTTGCTACAGGATGGACAACAGAACCAGCAGCCCTGGTTCAAAGAATGCTTTTAAGAACTGTCTTGCACTTGATGTCAGTTGAAATAAATTGTAGAAGTAACATGCCCGATACACTTCGACGAAATATTGTAGACTTGCTGAGGACAACATTGAAGATTAGGAATTGCATTGAAAAGCGTCCAGATCCTTTTGTTCCACAGCCAAAGAAGACACTGCAAGAGCTCAGCAAAGATATTTCTTTCTCATCTTCTCATCATAAATTGCTGCTGCTACCCGAGTTACTCGAAGTAGTTTTGCAAATTCTCCTTTGTACCCTGCAGTCAGCTTCCAACAATCCTTTCTTCTTCAGTCAGGCCATGGACCTGGTCCATGAGTTTACACAGCATCATGGCTTTGAATTATTTGAAAGTACAGTGCTTGAGATGGAAACGTTGATTACAAAAAATGAACCCCAGTCTAAAGAGGCAGCAGAGCACATCAAATCGCTGATTGGTAATGTTATGAAAATAATCAGCATTGTCAAGAAAGTGAAATCAGAACAACTCCATCAGTCTGTTTGTACACGCAAGAGACACAGACGATGTGAATATTCTCAATTCATGCACCATCACAGAGATCTGTCTGGTCTCCCTGTTGCAGCATTCAAAACCCAGCAGTCAAAAAATCCTTTTGACACTGCATTGGATGGTGAAATCTGCTATCCCAATCGTTGCTGCTGTATTGCAGTGTGCGCCCACCAGTGTCTGCGTTTGCTGCAAGAAGTCAGCTTAACTAGCACTTGTGTGCAAATTTTATCAGGTGTGCATTCTGTGGGAATTTGCTGTTGCATGGACCCAAGATCTGTCATTGCCCCCATGCTTTATGCCATGAAATCACAATCTTTAAAAAACAGTCACGTGCATATCTTGAATATTCTGAGTAAATTTATCCTTGAGCAGCTTGGAGGTGGGGAAATTTCAGTAAAAATGAAACGTGCAAGCTGTAATATTTGCACAGTCGACAGTAGTCAGGCACCTGATATTGCAGAGGGTCTACATGAAGGTATCATAGGCATTGGTTCCTCCTCCAGTCTTTCCAATCCCAATTTCCGATCAGATGGTATTTTACCAAGCAGAGGGTCCCGAGACATGTTGTGGAGTTGGGAAGCTTTGGAAGCTTACCAAGATCTTCTCTTCATTGAAGATGCACAGCTGAGTTTGCAGGTTGCCAGTCATATATGCTACCTAATCCAAAAAGGCAATGCTGTGGTTAAATGGCAACTTTACACTCACGTCATTAACAGTGTGCTTCAAAAGGGAGTGGAGTTGTCTCACCATGGACAGCAGCTAAGAGTAACAACATCCTGTACCCAAGCTTATAATCACCACATCAAATATTTGTCTCGTGATGTTCTTCAACTTCACCTGCACACATTGCCTTCACTCTTTCAATCCAAGTGAGTAAAGCTTTTTTTCCTGGTTTACTATGATACTGACTTCACTTTGAGTATGATGTAGGTTGTAACTAAAGTATGTGTAGGTTTATGGCAAACTACTGATGTTATCAGTTTAAAATAAAACACCCTGGCTCAGAGGCCGCACTTTTGTTTCTGAAGCAGGTGTCCAGTCCATACTCAAATGTTAAGCTGACATTCTCCTGCAGCTGAGGATGTTACTAATGTGCCGGCTTTCAGATAACATTCAACTGAGACCTCATCTGGCTTGACAGGTGAATGTAAGACACTCCTCTTTGAAGGACAGGGGGGTTTGGTATTTTGGTCAACATTTGTCTCTGAATCACAATTTAAAACAGATTATCTAGTTACCTTGCCATAGCTGTCAATAGAATTGTTTTGTTTGGAAGTTGTGTTTCCAGCTTTACTGCAACAATAGTAATAAAATCAAATGTTTATGTTAGATTTGATGCAAGTAGTAAGAACATAGAAAATGAAATTAAGATATAGGGTCAGCAGTTCAATGTCATCTACATGCTCAAGGCAACATGGAAAATAATACTAATGGTACTATTCAGCTGTAGCCAAAACTTGGCTGTTATTTGTTACTTTGCAGATGGTGTATTATTGCAGTAGTGGAAACAGTATGGTAGCACCAGAAGGATGACATTCGTACAGCAACCTCCAGCAGTATCGGTCTGCAATCGTTACTTTGACACGTTGGAATTAACTTGCAAACATGGAACAGTTCTAGGTTTTATGTTGGGTTGCTTCAATTTGTCTTTTTAGTCTCGTTCAGCTTTTTGGTCCTTGCAAACGTTTCTTCCAGGTCGTGATTCATTCTGACCTCTAGCACAGAGGAAACCCATGTGGTCACAGAGAGAATGAGCAAACTCTACACCGACTGCATCTGAGGTCAGGTTGGAACCCAGGTCTCTGGCGCAGCTCTACAATCTGCGCCACTGTGCTGCCGCCAATTGTGCCAATTGTTCAATTCTGTTTTTAAAAAAAAGAAAACCTTGTGTTTTCCTTTCTAATTTAGATCCACTTGGGGAGCAAAGGTACCATGAAAAACATGTAGACTTCAAATGTTCTGTTGTATTTGGTTTGAGTGCATGCTATACTAAAACTAAATGCAGGGAATCATTCCTGAAAATAGCATTGATTACTTATAATAATTCCAAATTTTCAATTGCATAGTTGAAGATATACATTTAGTTTTAGGATCAATTTTATCTACGTACTGTAATATTTCATGTTAGTATGGAATTGGAGTTAGATTTCAGATACTGAGAATCTGAAACAAAGACGACTCATTTTGAGTTTCCATTGTGGAATGGTGTACAATTTTTATTCTATTTTTCCTTTGGTATTCATGACCAGGCATATTTGAATGAAATTTCACAAGAATATAAACTCTTGCTACCCATGATCTCGAGTGTACAAAGTATTGAGGCTGCAGATTGAAAGAAATTATTGTTTCACTGTGGCGAGTAAGATAGATCTTGTGAAAAGTAGTAAAATAAGCTTTCAAACAGTCAAAAAAAGATAATTGTGATTAATTATAGTTAACGATGTCTTAATCACACAGCTAAACCAGATAAAATACCATTTTTGAGTGGTACAAAGAAACCACTTTGATTTAAATTTGAATAGTTTCGAAGAAAATGTTTTGCCATTGTTACCATTAAAGATTTAAAACCATCATAGAATTTAAATACCTTTGGCCATCAGTAACGTCCTACAATCATTGGATTTTTTTTTACATAGCTGGGATATATAAAATATATAGTCCATGATTTCCATTGATGTACCATTTCTGCACGGTGTACATAGTCTATTAATAAATTGAAAGCTTTGTTACAAGTACTGCTATGCTTGCACAATGAGTTAATCTTTTATCGATACAGCAAAAACAGGGATGCTTGAAGTCGTTCTTGTTTTGGTTTGATAAGAGTTCACTCATTACTTGGTGACCAAACTGTTGTGAGGTAAACTAGAATAAATTTCAAAGTGATGTGAAAGGTCTGAGTAAGCATGCAATCAGATCCAAACCTTACCAGTGATGCCAACCCAGAATAAACCGTTGCCATCTGCCCAGCTTCCAAGTTTCCATCTATGCAGTTTAAGCACAGTTTTCCTAATCCTAAAGCAGATGGCAAGTGGGTGATGGGGAAAAAAACAAAATTAATTAAAGGAACTGGGCTTAGACATCTGATTCAGATTCTTCTTCTGGAAAGATTTCCCTCTCCCTCTTGTCTACTAATCCTGTTCCTCCTCACTTCCCATCCTTAATAGGAGTAAGAGATTCTGAGGGCATATTGTTTCAAATTGCATGGATTGGCCCTTCTTGGAAGTTATTTAGTTTCACATATGTGATGTCAAACGATATAATAACAATAATAGTTTAATACAATTTACACTCGTCAATGTTTAAGTGGTTCATATGGTTCACCCAGATGAGATAATTCTGTTTAATGACTTGTTATAGAAATATGACAGTACACCCAAAAGAATGAGACATAATTAGCAGTTAACTCTGTCAGACATGTTCATACTGTTCAAAAAAGCAAATGTACTTCTGCTTTTAGCAGCAGTTGAACCTGCAAAGAATTTCAAGAATTTTAGATTTCTACATGAAATATTGCACATCAATGCATATTTCTAATTATCATGTCTGTTTTGCACAAAGAAAATGTGTATGTTTGTTTTGCAGGCTAGTCAGAAGTCTCTTTTTGAGCTGCAACGGATTAAATCAAATGACAGAACTCATTTATCTAGACTGTGTTAGATCAAGTGCACTGATGGTTTTTGAAACTTTAATCCTGTGTCTTGGAGATCAACATACAAATGGAGAACTGGATGAAGAAACAAATGCAGAGTACTCTGCTCTGAATCCCAGTGACACTGCAAGTCCCCAACATACTGCACTACATAAAAATGAAATGCAGCACAGTTTAAGTAGGTTTTATGCAGTTCTGAAAGAATCACAGCCCAGGAAGAAGAAAGCTAGAAATATAGACATCCACCTAAATGTTATAAACCTGTTTCTCTGCGTGGCATTTATGTGCATCAGTCAAGAGCCTGAATCTGATCGTGACTCGGTTAATGATTCTGAAGATACCTCAGGCTATGATAGCTCTGCCAGTGAAGCTCTGGATAATATGCTTCCTCACTTATCACCAGACAGTGTTGTTTTACCTTCAAACGAGCAGATCAGACGGGCAGCAGATGTGTGGTCTGTTTGTCGTTCAATCTACTTGAAAAATATAGTGTTCCAAAAACAGTTCCATAAACTAGGTGGTCTGGAGGCCTGTCGTAGATTACTGACAATCATCATTCAGAGGATATCCAAAATAATTATAGACAGTGCAAAAGAAAATAAAGAAAGAACATTAACTCAGTGTGATAATCCAGAGGAAGTAGAAATTTCTTTGCATTCATCATCAAATCCAATAGCTGAACAAGGCGAATCATATGTCAACAATGATGAAGAATCAACTCAACCAGACCGTGAAGTTGTTCAAGAATCAGCAGATCAATTAGACGAGCAGGGTATTTCCATAGAAGGTGAAGAAGATTGGGAATTTGTGGAGCAAGAGCAAACTAGAACAGAGGAGGAATGGGCGTTGCAGAGCATCAGGCTGCTGGAAGCTTTGTTGGCCATCTGTTTACACGCTTCTGATCCTTCTGGGAGAACAGATTCGGAGCATTCTCCACAGGTACACTTTTCATTAATGTGTCTAGATTCCTAGTGGCATGATACATAGTGCAAAATGCAACATAGTGCAGTAATTTCTACTCTACAATTCTGTTCTCCTATCTTGTTGCCTCATGATAGTAATTATGGTAGTGGGATCAATTCTGGTTCACAAATGCAATTCTTAACAAATGTTGAGTTTTGTTAAGACCTGGAAGATGGTCACTTGTTATCTATCCTCTTGGTTATATACCATGTAAAATAGAGAAGTTAATTTTGTTTCTTTTCGCACTTTGTGTAGTGTCCAGAAGCCCAGGGAAAAGAGTCAAAAGGTTGCCAGTGTTGCACCTTTTTTTTGCACTGGACTCTCATGACCATCAATTCAACTTAAACACAATCCACTATAGACGATAAATCAACATACAATTTTGATTGTTGTTATTGTGCAATCAAAAATGTATGTTCATGGAAGATGTAAAACTAATCGATTAAACCTTTTATACTTTTGATTACTGTGTTTTATGAATCTGCTCCAAGTGCTAACACTAATAAGTTCTATTTCATTTCCTTAATCATTTTTGTTTAGAATTGTCCCTGTGCCTATCTTCCTTGGCCACGGTCCTGGCTTTCAAAGGCTGCCTCCTCAAAACCTGCTTGTTTTAAGCAGCATATCAAAGAAAGTAGAGAGGTTTAGAATGAGAATTACAGGATGTTGTTTTTGAAATTTACATTTTTATTTCTTAACTTCCAGAACCTTTCTGTGGATGAAATATTGACCGAAATTCGAAACCTGCTTGTTTGTTCGGGTATAGTTGATTCTCATCTAGCCAAGCCCCTCTTCGATTCCTTGCAATGTGTAGCCTTGGGAAGAAGTACTCCAGTAGGCTGTTCCATTGAGCAAGAACGGAAAAAGGTGATAACTTGGTTTAGAATTATGTACAATACCCATCGTATTTTACTTGTTGTGAATTAACTAATTGATTGCTGTGTGCAATGTTAAAATGTTATTAAAATGATGCTCACACTCAACCAAAGATCTATGCAGCTGCAAAGTATTTTCGTGATTTTATTTCTGGTTGTCTTTTCTATTTGAGTAAAGGGCAAAATACTTCCTCATATGCCTTGAGCTCTGAATTGGTAGCAAAAGTATTACAGTGCTGAATGGGTTGAGTAGTGCAATATATATTAGCCTTGCCAAGGCAATACATGTGTGTTAGACATAAGGAACTGTAGATGCTGGCTTACAAAAAAAGAGACTGGAGCAAATCAATGGGGTCAGGCTACATCTCTGGAGTATAGGTCGGCACCCTTCTTCAGACAGATTGTGAATGAGGGGAGGGGGGGAAGCAGGAGGTGTATATTTATGTGTCTACACCAAGAATGAACTTCAGCAGGAATTTTACAGCCTATTTAACTTGTCTTTAATTGATACTAAGTTGGTTTTATATTGAGTGTGTATTGATAGCACTGAATCCAATGAGTTGTTTAGACAGTGCACATGTCTCACAACAGGAAACCTTCGATTTCTTAGCAAAGAGAGTTTGTTTAAAAGCATAGGAAACAGAAACCACAACTTCTCCATGTGAAAACTCCAAAAAAAGGTACAGAAATGGAAGCCAGCTACATATGAAACGTGATTCCCATCTTTAAGTGCCAAAATAATTACTCTTGTCATCTCCATTTGGTGTGCTCATTTGTGATATTCATGAATCCTTTCTATAAGATATGGAATGGGGAGGCTGCCCGAAACGTCACCCAGTCCCCTCTCCAGAGATGTTGCTTGTCCCGCTGAATTACTAAAACATTTTGCCTATCTGCTGAAACAGTCAGTAGTTTTTGAAAGTGGTTGAATTCAGGGGAAGATACGGAATGGGTGTTCTTCCACTGGTTTCTTCACTGTGTCAAACATGATGTCAAATTAAACTAATCCTTTCTGTGTGTGATCCTTATTGCTCCATTCCTTGCTTATTCATCAGCTTCTCTAAAAGTCTCTTAAACGCCACTATTGTTTCTGCTTCCACCACCACCACACCGGCAGCATATTCGAGGGCTGGTGGTGGAAGCAAACGTAATAGTGATCTTTGTGTTAAAAGAAAATCGTGCCCCTGTCATCTTAAAGCCATGACCTCTATTTGGAATTTTTACCCGGGGGGGGGGGGGGCGGGAAGGTTCTGAATGTGCTCATAATCCATGCCTCTCATAATGTTATGTTTATATTACCTCACCCCTTAGCTTCTGACACTTCAGAGAAAACAATCTATGTTTGTCCAATCACTTCCTGCAGCAAGTCCAGGCAACATTCTATTGATGCTGCTGCCACTACCACCCCTGGAATATGGGTGTGGAGGTGGTGTAAGCAGACACAATAGTGGTGTTTAAAGGGCCTGTCCCACTTGGGCGCCATTTGCGTGTCACACAGATGGCGCACAAGGATTTTGAGCATCCCGAAATCCTGGAGCGGCGCGCTACTGCTCGTCACTGCATACACCACCACGCCTCATCACGCGCCATGTGCGTGTCACGACGCGCCAACCAATTTTTAGAATGACTCGCAAGTGACGCCCAAGTGGGACAGGTCCTTTAGAGGCTTTTAGACAGGCTGATGAATATGCAAATAATGGAGCAATGTGGATAACATGCAGGTGGAAAAGATGAGTTTAAGTTGACATCATCTTCGGCACAGATACCGTAGGCTGTTCCCTGCTGAATAATTCAATGTTAAAAATATTCAAGATCCTTGGAGGCTCCAAGGGGTGCTAATTTTTCCAGTATAGTAGTAGACCCTCAGACAAGGAAACCAGAACAGAACATGCAACTAGGTGTAAAGAAATTTCATTTTGCGGAGAATGGTGTGTCTTCAGAATTTCTTACGGGCCTGTCCCACTTAGGCGACTTTTTAGGTGACTGCAGGAGACTATGCAGTCACCACGTGGTCGCCACATGTTCGCGGGTGGTTGCCGGGGTATGGCCTTCATGGTCGTGGGGAGTTCCCGCATTCTGGGAACTACTTGCGGCCTCATTATCGTTGCCGCAAATTTTTCACCATGTTAAAATTAGCGGCGACTAGAATGAAGCCGCCATGGAGAATAGCGAGAATTCTCGAGCCGTAGGTGGATCGTCAGGGTCCTAGTGGGTTGCCAGGAAGTCTGAGGTTCTGATTTTGGAGCCGCTGCTGACTGGTGAATCTCATTGGCTCATTGGGTAAAAAAGGTAAGCAGAAGTTTTTAGAACCAAGGATAACCGACCGGTAATGTTAAATGTCGCGCCGAGCTTCACAGCCGTGTATCTCTGGCTTCTTAAAAGTTGTCTCCCTCCTTCTTTCCCTCTTTCCCCCCCCCCCCCCCCCTCTTTTAAAGGACTTACCGTATACTGTGCTTTAGCCGTCTTTTTACAGTGCCAACCTTCCTGTTCATCGCGGTGTGTGTCTGTATCACCTTGGCCTTGCACCGTGTTGATTTTTTAGAAAATTCAGGAATGAAGGAAGGTGTGTCTCTGTCTGTCTGTCTGTCTGTCTGTCTGTCTCGTGACAGTCGCCGCCAGTCTGCTGGAAGCCGCCTAGGTCGCCCATTACTCTGCAGGTTTGTGGAGGCCTCTGTGTGGCCTGAGCTTTGATCACCATGATCATATTGAATGGCTTGGAAGGCCTGAAGGACTTTTCTGTTCCTGTTTTCTGGTCTCCGTTTGAAGGGAAACAATGTTTCATTTTCTTTCCAGTGTTCTTTAAGGGTGTGACAAATAGAGTGGATTAAGGAATAAAATCGGTGATTTCTGCAAAAAATCAGGCAGCAACTATGGAAAGACAAATACTTCATGTTTCAGATAATTTTTGTTTTGGCATTCTGTAACTGGTGAAGTGCCATAGGGATCAGAGATGGGGTATCAATTATTTACAATCTATGTTCTCGACAAGGATGAAGAGGTTGTACTACCAGCTGATTTACTGATAATACAAAGCCTGTTTGTTGATAATACAAAAATAGATGGGATTAACAAGATGCGATGAGGATGCAAAGGGCCTAGAAAGGAATATAAATGATCCACGTTGAAATGAAGGATAGACATTGAAATATAAAACAAGTTATTATTTGAGTGGAATGAAACTACAAGGCGTTGCGGTTCAGAAAGAACGAGCGTCCTGGCACATGAAACAAAGTCGGTATGCAGTTACAGCAAGTAATTGGGAGAACTATTGTTGACCTTTATTGCACAGAGTAAAGAATGAAACAATAAGGACAATTGATGCCGCTTTAAAGGCACTGGTGAGACTGTATACAATTTTGGGGTTCATGTTTAAGGAATAATATATTTGCTGTTCAACACTATAGTTGATTCCTAAAAAGGAGGGGTTGTTGTGTGCATGTAGAAAGGTTAAAGAAGTCAAGCCTATAAATTATTGGACTTCAGAAGAATAGAAGGTGCTCCAATTGGATCATATAAGATGCTGAGAGGGATCAATGAGATGGATTCCAAGTTGTTTCCCCAAGTGGAGTATCTTGCGGGGAGAGGAGAGGAGTGTGCATAGTTTCAGAAAAAGGAGATGCCCAGTTTTGACAGAGATCAGGAGGGATTGTTCAGATATTACCTCGGATTCAAAATGTTTGTATATATCTATAATACCCTCATGGACTTGCCTATCATTTTGAATACAAGGAAGACTCTTGGTATATAATCTGATTTTTACTGCAATCGCTGAATTATTGTAAGAAAAATTAAAAATTGATTTAGTTCATGTTAATTTGCTCTGATGTTATAATTTGCCTGGATGTTATAAGCACTGCTAAGTGTTAATGCCTCAATTCTGCATTCATACCTAAACTCTTGCCTGGGTCTATTCCATTTGTGAGCCCCTCCCATCCACAAAAAGGATTAGGTTCACATCTTCCACCTCACCAGTTCCATGTTGACTTATCCATCTCTACCAATACTCATTTCCCTTCTCATTGCGTTTTTCTATTCAATCACGATCTCTGATAAAGGGTCTTCTATACAAAATGTGAACTGAATTTTCTTTCTACAGATCTGCCTGATCTGTATGTTCCCAACAAATTGTTTTGATATAGACCTTGTTTTCTATTGTCCTTTGCAATTCCTTTGCAAATTTAAACTTTTGTAACATTTCTACGTAATGGTAAAAGCGCAGTAGTTATGGTTAAAAAAATTTTTAACAAGGTTTCAAGGTCAGTGTATTGTCACTTGTACCTAATAAGATACAGTGAAATTTGATATACCATGCAGCCATACAAAAACACAGCAACAAGATACACAACTACATAAATATTAACATAAACTTCCACCAAAGTGGATTCTCCACCTTCCTCACTGTGATGGAAGGCAATAAAGTCCAATCTTCTTCCTCTTTTATTCTCCCACGGTCTGGGCAGTCGAACCATCCGCAGTCAGGGCGATCGAAGCCCCTGCAGCCAGTGATTGAAGCTCCCACGTCAGGGCGATCGAAGCTCTCGCGTCAGGGCGGTCGAAACTCCTGCGGTTTGGAGTTCCCAAAGTCAGTCTCTGACCAAAGACCGCGGGCTCCGCGATGTTAAAGTCCCGCAGACTCCCGTAGTAGAGCTCAGAGGTTGATCCCTGGGAAAGGGATCTCGAGCTCCGTGATGTTGTCCGCATCCACCCGCGGTGGATCTCCCAATCGATCTCCAGCAAAGGCCGCCAATTCCTCGATGTTAGGCTGCAGTGCGGACGGAGATATGATACGGAAAATAATTGCAATTCCTTCAAGGTAAGAGTTTTTTTTTTTTAAATCCCCAACTCCCCCTCCCCCTCCCCCCACATAAACCCCCCACAAGCTAAAGAACACTAAAAACCTACATTTAACACATACAAACAAACAATAAGAGAAGGCAGGCACAGACAGACTGTTGGCGAGGCAGCCATTGCTGGCACCACCCTGTGGAACAGACGTCAAGCCTGAATATTGCCATTCCACCACAACCCTCCGTCTTCTATCAGTAAAGCAGTTTTTAATTATCCATATCACTGTTACCCCGTGCATCTTAATTTTTTGGATCTGCCGACCATGGTGGAATTTATTAAATGACTTACTCAAATCCATATAGAGAACATCCACCGCCCTATCCTCATTGACCACCTTCATCACTTCCTCAGAAAACTCAATCAAGTTAGTAAGGCACAACCTACTAACTTGCTGACTGTCCCTACTTATCCCAATTATCTTCCCGGGAGTAAATCCTATCTAGAAGAATCCCATCCAAAAGCTTAATTCGGATGGATCAGATGCATCACAACAACATAGAGTCCTCCACAAATTGGTTTAAGACACAAAGTTCTTTTTTAGCGTGATCAAGACCAATTTGGATTGGTAACTGTTAATTGAGTTTACATCTGCTTTGCGAACAGTATGTTGTCTTCTTTAAACACAATTTGAATAATTGTTTAGCTTGTGAATGAATTGTAGTTCTGCAGGAACTCTGTCCTTCTGCAGATGTATTTTGTAGTTTTTATAATGAGATACATGTCCGCCTTGGCTCAGTTATAGCATTCTTGAAATAGAAGGCCATGGTGTAAACCCATCTTGAAACTTGAGCGCACACTTGGTGCCTTTCGCAGATCAGAAGTCTTACCTACCTTCATGATTGGTGGTGGGGGATCATGGTCTAATTTTGAAAACTAACTAGGAATTCTTGCATCCAATACTCATGTGCCCATAAATATCACAAAAATAGATTATAGGGTTAATGGTTACATTGATGTTTGTAAGAAATTTGAGTGCAAAGTGATTAATGCTTCCTAAATTACCGTATGATATCCTTACTCCTTTGAAACCCGATAGTTTTTAGTTTTCGATCCCTCTCAATTTCAAGGCTATAATTCTTGCGGCGGTACAGAAAAAAAAGGGAAATATATTATTGAAACTAGTATATTGCAACCTTTCCATCTTTTGAATCTTGTAGTCTTGCTGTGAATAATCCAATTGAAAATTAATTTGATTTACAGATTGCATTTTCTAAATTTAAAATGGAATGTTTATTTTAGGATCATTAACGTAAAACTTAATTTTTTTTCTACAGCAGCGGAAAATGAATGACGAGACAGGACTACAGATGGGTGATTTTTCAGAGGAAACAGAGGAACCTCATTATTACAGTATCAGACTTTTTGCAGAAGAGGAAGGGTATGAGGCTGATAGTGAAAGTAACCCAGAAGATGGTACAACTAAGGATGAAGGTAATCTTGGAACCATTTTTTATGGACTTCGCTTTCTCTTACTTTGGTAAACTTTGCTCCAGTGAGGAGGCATAATGCAAATGAGTGATTGCTGTGTTTAATCACATTATCCAACTTCAACACAAACTAAGTAGGTCATTATTTAAGAAGTTACAAAAAGGCACATAAAATGGTTTATGCTCTGGCAATTTTTAACTTGGAGAGTATCGAGAATGTGATTGAAATGGTAATGTTATTTATCCAATGCATATTTTTCATACCAAAAATGTTGAATTCTGCAGATTGTAGATTACTTTGGGCATCATTTAGGCACGCATTTGGTTTAATAACTGTTTAGATAAAAAAGTGTTTGTGACTTTGAAGAGTCTGAAGAAGGATCCCGACCTGAAACATCAGCTGTTCATTTCCCTCCACAGATGTTGTCTGACCGGCTGTGTTACTCCAGCATCTTGTGTCTGTGACACAAAATACTGGAAAAAATCAGCGGAGCATTGTAAAAGAAAAAGGCGGCATTTAATATTTCAGGATATTAAACTGTTGAAATGCTGCATGACCATCTGAGTCTTCTGACATCTATAGATTTTTTCTTTTGAAATAAATCTTTTTCCGTTTCCTTATGAATTAATAAAAAGTGTAAGTCATATTTTGGTTGATGTGCTCATAAGAATTTTTAACACTCTTTAAAGAAGTTTATCGTAATTTATATTGAATTGAATAAATTGGCTGTCCAGAGAATCATAGTCATACAGCACAGAAATAGGGCCTTAAGTCTTGTCCACGAGGCTCATCTTTGCTAGTCCCATTTATGTGCGCTTGACCCATATCCCTCTAAACTTCTGATAAATGCAAATTGTAAAACAATAGTCAATAGTCAGATTTATTCGTCACATGCACAATGAAGTGTAGTGAAATGAACTTGCCAGCAGCGGTACAATAAAAAAGAACCCACAATACATAATATAAAATTCAACATGAAACATCCACCACAGCATTCATCACTGTGGTGGAAGGCACAAAGTTTAGTCATTCCTCCTCCAATTTTCCCCGTGGTCGGGACCATAAACCTCCGCAGTCACCGCTGCGGGCGGCCAGATGTACAGGCAAGGTAAGTCCCGAATCGGTGCTTCCCTACCCGGAGAACGCAGCTTGAAGAAGACGTAGGCCGCAGGCCGGCGGTTGGAGCTCTTCTCCAGGGATTCCCGGCGATGGATCCCACTCCGGAAGGTAAGTAAGTAAGTCCCCGCCGCGCCCGCGGCTTCAAGCTGTTGTAGGTCGTGGGCCGGCGGTCTGAGCTCTTCTCCGGGGTCCCCAACGAGGGATCCCAGGCTCCGGACGCTGCGCCAGCTGGAATCTCCGCAGACCGCGGCTTCAGGCTGCTGCGGGCTAGCGGTCGGATCATTCCCTTCTGGCGACCCCCAGCGAGGGCTCGCCCGCTCCGTGATGAAAAGTCCACACTGCACCCGCTGCTGAAGCTCCGGGCCCGACTCCGGGAAAGGCCGCACAAATCCTTGGTGTTAGTCCGCGAGGGAGGCGACATGGAAAAAGTCGCCTCTCCGTGGAGGAGGCGACCTAAAGCGGTTCGCCCCTTACCCCCCCCCCCTCACCACCCATATAACAATTACAGCACGGAAACAGGCCATCTCGGCCCTACAAGTCCGTAAGCACCCCCCACACAAGACACACCAAGAGACATTAAAACAAACATTTGGACATACTAAAAAAAACCCCAAAAAAGTAGAATTGACAAACACGCTGCTGGCAGGGCAGCCATCTTGCAGCGCCCCCACCAACAAATGTTTGCTGTTTCAAGTAAGTACTGGTAATAAATTGGTTACAGAATATGTCAAAATTCTGAATTAAATTTGCTGCAACTAGAAAAGGGAAGTGAGAACATGACCAATGGCGTAAAGTGGGATGTGAGAGAATAAATGAGAAGTAAAGGGGTTAAGAACTGGTTTCTGGCATACATAGTTTAGTCATTCAACTTTGCTCTTTGACCACAAATAGATATTTGTATGTTAATTTGGCCTGAATAACAAAATGCCCAAATTTTGGAAGTGACATTGGAATGGAACGAGGCAAGTGGGATTGGGTGAATTCTGGTACTGGCATTTCTGAATTTCTATTTGCCATGACTCATAATTAATACCCTGGTACTTTAATTTCCTCATCAGAGATCTTTCTGCAGTTTCATGCATCCTGTTTTCCCTGTAATACATGACACTATTCACACAAACCTGCACAAATATCCCTGACATGAATTTAAAATATACTAACTCCTTCCATTGTATTTTAATAAGTCTCATCTTTTATTTGCTGCTTTGTATTTTCCCTTTACATTCCTCTGGTATGGAATTCACATTTATTACTGTTACTGATGTAGGTTTTTCTTGATGTGTGTTGATTTTTAATGTTCAATGGTACTTTATTGTCACATGTAAAGTAAAGTATCCTTTATTGTCATGTCTGAACGAAATTCCGTGCCTTGCAGTCATAACATAGAATAAAATAACAAAACACACAATAAACACAGATTTAACATCCACCACCGTGAGTCCACCAGGCACCTCCTCACTGTGCTGGAAGGCAAAAGTCTTAAAGTCCTTGTCTCTTCCCTCCTTGTTCTCCCTCTGCGTGGAGGCGATCCAGGCTTCCGATGTTGGGACCCCGCTGGGTGATGGTGAGTCCCGCGGCTGAATCCGAGCTCCGCGAACGGGCCGGTTCAAACTCCGCGGCCCAGGGCGGACGAAGCTGCCATCCTTCAGTCCAGTGGGCGAAGTTGTTGTTGCTGGAGCTCCGGAGAACCGGTCACCAACCTGGGACCTGCGAGCTCCAGACGTTGTCGTCCACTGGGCCCGCGGCCGAATATTACTGAGTATTACTATGCATAAGCCCAAAATTAATTAAGTACACGTGTATAGGAATAATACACTGAGAGTATGCATGAGTTGCCATGTTTGGCGCCGTTTTTCATGATTCAAATCCAAGTCTGAAAGTTGTTACAAATGTAGAGTTCTTGACCTGGCCACAAAAGCCTGCTGTCCTGGCCAAAGATCTTGGAGCGGAGATCTTTGGTCCTGGCAATGCTGCAGGGTCGGCCTGGCAATGAGAAGTTGGTGCCAATCCTCTGCTGCATCACCACTCCGTACTGCTGCAGGCAGCATCTGATCCCTGCAGTAGCTCCCAATCCAATCGAGACCCAGGCTACTGCAGGGTCTTCAGCAGCTGACTCCACCTACTCCTCGATTCGGACACAATGACCCACAAACCGTCGTCCCTCGCCACCGTTCAGACCAAATGTCTGCAATGGCATGATTTATCTTTTATTTTCCTTTTGGCATTATTGTCGTAAGGTTGAAAGATTTAACAAAACACCAGTCTTCATTATTCTAACAGCTATTTTTGACCTTTTCATAATTTTAAACAATGCAACTTAGACCTAGGTCTGCAAATTAACAAATAGAGTATATAGGAAGAAAGAAAGAATGACCCAAGATGTAATTTGGACGTGGGCATGGTTGGATGTGGTGATGAGGAACAAGCGATAGCAGACAATTTCTTATCGACTTTGAACAGACAGGCTGATCTTTGAGATTACTAGGACTATTGATTATAGGATGAATCACAAATACATCTCTTGCAGAAGATGCATTGAAACAATTTAGACGAAGAATTTAAAAAATCCTTAAATGAGGAACGAGCTGTGGTATCCACTGAAGACTTTATTGAATACTAGAGCAAGTGGGACCCGTTGCGGGGGGGGGGGGGCTTCGGCCACACACACACACACCCCTTGATATTAGATATTATATTAATATTAATTCGCTCCTTTTACCCCATTGCACGCCCTATCCACTCACACATAACCCCCAACTGTGCAGGTGCGGCTAAGGGGGGGGGGGGGGGGTAGGGTAGAGAGAGGGGGAGGGGGTGGAGAGGGATGGGGGGTAGTGATTGAGGGTGGGGGGGGGGGCACAGCATCACAGGGGGGAGGGCTGGTTCCCGAACGCAATAATCCACCAGAGAGGGAGGGGGGAGGCCAGAGAGGGAAGGGGGTGGAGAGAGAGAGGGATGGGGGAGAGAGGGAGCTGGAGATAGAGAGGGAGGGGGTGGAGAGAGAGTGCGAGGAGGAGGGGGTAGAGAGGAAGTGCGAGGGGGTAGAGAGGGAGGGGAGGGGGGAGAGACAGCACCTACCAAGGTCAGAGAGCAGCAGCCTCCCCACCATGCGCCGGGTCCGAGCAAGGCTGCGGGCGGGCGTCGAGCCGAGGGAGGCTGCGGGCGGACGTGGACTCGAGGGAGGCTGCGGGCAGACAAGTATGCATCGAGCCTGGCTCTTCCCGCGGCAGCAGCCTCCCCACCAGGCATGCGGATGCTGAGCGGGCGGTACCACTCTCCATGCAACGGAGGGCTGGCCGATCTTGGCTTCCGCGAGGGGAAACCCACCCACCCCCGTGACAGACGATCTGGGCGGGGGAGGCGGAGGGGAGGTCATCCCCCATGACGGCCAAATATCGTCAGGTGGGATAGGGATCACCAGCGAGGAAAAGGTGTCATGATTCCCCGAGTCCCTGCGATAGACGGAGGAATCGCAGGTCTCCATAGACGGCCTCTCCCAGAGGGAGTAATGGCTGCCATGGCCACCTTCCCATCGTGCTGTCCCGCACCCTCATCCGGGTGGCGATAACGACCGCCGCCGCCATGTTCTAGAACTTCAAGGAGCTCAGTGGAGCGCACAGCACGACCTGAGCAGCAGTTTAAAAATGCTAAGTGACAAATTTAACGAAGTGAAAGTTAAGAAGCCAAGAAGTACCAAAGACATAACAGGGGTGAAGTCAATCGCGGCAGTCAAGCTGCAGGCAGTCAGGTCCATTGTGACGCCATCAGGGAGACCATCTCGTTTATTTTCTAAGTTATTTGAGATTTGTGAACATTTTCATAAATAACTCGAGAAATAATGCATTAAATTTTTAGATAAGGCAATTTATGACATCGTGGCGTAAATCTCTATCGGAATATGTAAACATTTCACCGTTAGCGCGTCGTGTTTTCGAGGAGATGTGAAACGCACACGGACATCACACACTCAAATAAATACACATCCAAGATCAGAGTTTTATAAGTATAGAGATAGTAAAGTGCCGATCCTACATAAATTTGACATCAGAAATTAAGCAGTTGTAGCAGCAGTTTGATGGATGGACTTCAGTTGTCCCTCAGTGTGAACGTAGAACATAGAATAGACAATAGACAATAGGTGCAGGAGTAGGACATTCGGCCCTTCAAGCCAGCACCACCATTCAATGTGATCATGGCTGATCATCCCCAATCACTACCCCGTTCCTGCCTTCTCCCCATATCCCCTGACTCCGCTATTTTTAAGCCCTATCTAGCTCTCTCTTGAATGCATCTACCAGGTCTGAATATGGCATGACTGAAAGATTCTGTAGCCTTTCAGAATATAAGAAAAGCTGGGTCCAAATCAAGCTCATCCAATAACAAGTTATTACTTATCTCTGGAGCGTCAGCTATTTTTTTCAATCTTGGCTTCTTTATGGCCTTGAATGAAGCACATGTTATTACTGCAGGATTCCATCTTAATTTCTTTATTGAAAAGACAACTTGTCCTCCATATTGTGTTCCATATAATTTACAAAGTCATTCAGACTTGGCACCGAGCCATTCTTTTGTTCTACTAGTCCATGCTTTTGTAGACGAATGACTCAATTTTAGATTTGACTATTAGATTAGATCTTTCAGTTTGTTCCTCCTAATCCAAACTGTTCAACTACTTCCAATCACAATTGTATGTTGGATTAAAGTGGAAAATGAGCAAATTATTTTTATTCTCTGTATTACAGATGTAAAGCCAGAACTCTCTTCCTTGACTCAGTCTTCTAGTTATCTTGGAAACCCTACAGAGAGTACATTGGGCAAGTTGGTGTATCCTGAGATCTGTATGCTGGAGCTCACCCTGCTAAGTGTCAGCAGTCCCAGCCTTGATGTCCTAACCCATGTCTTCAGCAGCCTGCTGGAGATTGTTCAACACAATGAAGAAAATGCTGCCTCCATTTACCAGCAGGTAGAATTGAGTATGAGTGGGGGGGAAAAATGATGCAGAAATTTAAACGTATTCGAATCTTGATGGGATAAAATCACTTGTTAAGTATTCAAATGATATAGTAATTTTAATTAATCAAATTAAAGAAAACAACATCAGATGGTCTGTTATGCCTGTAGAATATTCAGTAATTCAAATGGGTGATTTGGATTGCAGTCAACTCTTATTTAATGTATTGGCTCTTCTATTGTATGACCTGGAACTGGTGTAATATATTCTACTTTCATGGATAATAGTTAAGAAAATATATAGATCTATATCGGTGAGACCAAGCGGAGGTTGGGCGATCGTTTCGCCGAACACCTCCGCTCGGTCCGCAATAACCAAGCTGACCTCCCGGTTAGCACTTCAACTCCCCCTCCCACTCCGCCTCCGACCTCTCAGTCCTGGGTCTCCTCCATGGCCACAGCGAGCAGCACCGGAAATTGGAGGAACAGCACCTCATATTCCGTTTGGGGAGTCTGCACCCCCGGGGCATGAACATCGAATTCTCCCAATTTTGTTAGTCCTTGCTGTCTCCTCCCCTTCCTCAGCTCCCCTGCTGTCTCCTCCCAATTTAAAACTCATGGCTACTCCTCCTTTTCCTGTCCCCAAGGGAATCAGTCTGAAAGAAGGTTTTCGGCTGGTACGTTGTCTGGTTCCTTCCTCCATAGATGCTGCTGACCCGCTGTAGTTAACAAATTTAAGGCATCCAACCTCTTATCTTCTGCTTTATTGACTTGGATCACTAACTACTTAAGTACAATGTTTGAAATGGTTTAAACTGATCTTATTTCAAAAAATATATAATCAAGAGAACTTTCTTTTTCAAGCGAAATGTAAATCTGCATTTATGACAATTACTATTTTTCATGTTTTCATGCTTTATTTCAGGGAGCAGTAACAACTATTCTAAGTGGTTTTCAGAATATTTTGAGCCAGTCTGGGATACATTTGGAGGGTATGTGTAAACTTTATTTTGCGGAGCTTCTAATTGTATTTATTAAAGTGTATCATTAGTGTGCAGCAATATGACCTGTCTGGAAATGCGATAACCATTAGCAGTTCACCATCAATTCCATGACCCGGTAATCATTTTTGCTTGTTTATACAGAGTGCCAAGCAGTACTTGTGGAATTATTGGTGATTTTAACCAGATCCAGATTGTCAGCAGAAGAATTAGCCCTTTTTCTGAAATTGTTTTTGGAAAAGACCCCTCCAACTGTGAGTACTAATTGTTTTATTGAAAATGTTTTCCAAAGCTGAATTAATCTCGCAACTAGATTAAGAGAGCAAAGAAGAAATGTAATTGTCAGAAATTCAATTTTGCGCAGAATACACAGGAGAATTCATGGCAGAACATGCTCAAAAGTGCTGTTCTGAAGGAAATCATGACGGAATACTTAATGTTCCAAACTTCCAAATTACAAAACATTCTAGTCGACATAGTTTTATGGGGGAGATTGTGGGAAAGCCAAGAGCAGCTCCCTGGAGATGCAAGGAATTGCAGATGCTGGTATCTTGAGCTAAACACAATGCTGGAGGAACTCAGCAGGTCAGGCTGCATCTGTGCAGGGAATTGTGACGTTTCAGGTCGGGACCCTCTTCAGACTGATTATAATAGGGGGAGAAAGCTGGACAAAAGAGGTGGGTGGACAAACCCTGGCAAGTGATAGATGATTACAGGTGAAGGGGGTTGATTGTACATTGTAAGTGAGTGACAAAGACTAGAGTGGAAAGGAAACATAGAAACATAGGAAATAGGTGCAGGAGGAGGCCATTCGACCCTTTGAGCCAACACCACCATTCAAAGCGATCATGGCTGATTGTCCCCAATCAGTAACCCGTGCCTGCCTTCTCCCCATATCCCTGGATTCCACAAATAGGAGACAAAAGGGTGCCAGATAAGGAGAGAATGGGAGTGACATGTAAAGCCAGAGAGATGGTTATAGATGGAAGGGGAGAGGTGGGGGGGGGGGATAATAAATAGAAATGAGGAACTTGGTGATGGGAAATTAGTGTACAAAGGATGGGAAAGCAGGGTGACGGGGGAGGTGGAAATAGCGGGAGAAATGGGTGTGCACCAGGGCAGGATAGCACAGGAAAGAGAGAGGAGGAAGGGGGATATAACTTGAAATTGGAGAATTCAATGTTCACACAGTTGGATTGTTTGTTACCCAAAAATAATATGAGATGTTCTTCCTCCCAAGCAAAATATGAGGTGCTCTTCCTGTTTCTGGTATTTTTTACTGCTGTGATCTTTGAGAAAATTCCATCTAGGTACATTTTAGTTCACTTGCCTTGCATCCTTTCTGATTCTAAAAGAATACAATATATGAATAAATGTCCACATCCTCACTTCACTAGTAGAATCATAGATAACCAGTATCTAGTTTCAAGGAATATTTGTTTAATAGGCTACTAGTTTGATGTCAATGTATTAAGAAAGAAGAAGGAAGCAGTGGAGGGCAGCATAACAAATGATGAAATGAGAAAAGTAATAAGTGAAACAATTGTTTGGAATTAATCTCATTTTTCATTCCATTCCTTTGCTTTATGATGCACCATAGTTAATTGTAGATTGTTAGGCGTGGTGTTCCAGAGATTTTTAAAGCAGTGCATTGTGCTGGCTGCGGTAGATAGTTCAGAAGAGCGTGGCTGGCATTCAGATGCCCCAATGTTCGGTAGGCCTGGACTTAACCTGGGAAATGAGAACATATGAAGTAGGAACCCACAAGACTGCTCTGGTATTTAACACGATTGTGGCTAGTCTACCTACCACTTGAACATAGTTGTTCTGCTTTATCCCATACTTCTTGATTACTCTAACATACAGAGATTTGCTAATTCCATTTATATATGTCCAGAATGACTGAGCCTCCAGCCTTTTGGGATATAGAACTCCATAGATCCTTCACTCTTTGAATGAAGAAATATCTCCTCATTGGAGTCTACCCTTTATTTTGACATTTTAGCTCTGAATTCTAGACTCAGTCAAAGGGAGTATAATTCCCCATATATCTTGTTGGGACCTCTAACATTTTAGTGTGCTTTAATTGCATCACCTTTCATTATAAACTACAGGCCTAGCTTACTCAGTCTCTCCTCGTATAAATAATCTGCCATTCTCAGGAATCAATCTGATGAATCTTTGTTATATTCCTTGTAAGGCAAATACATATTTTTTAATAAGCTTATCAAAATTGTACTCTGATGTGGTCTAACCTAGGCTCCTTATTATAATGATGTAGTGGCATCAGTTGCTTTATTCAGACATTACTTGGTTGACGTACATGCAAGTTTGGTCTAACATATTGTCATTGATACTGCAGCTGCGCGAGGGTGTTGTCTCGAGCGCAGCTACTTGTCGACTGATGATCTCCAGGTGAGATCTGCTTATGTAGCAGGACACTCCCCTTAACCCATGTCGTCACGAGACAGCCCTCATAACCACTGAAGAGGGTTCGACCGTAAGTGGTCTAACTATCAGCTGACGCCACAATGACATCTTTACTCTTGTACTTGGATACTTTGCCTTCATTGCCTGCCGGACCTGCATGTTTTTTGTCAGTGACTTGTGTACAAGGACACCCAGGTCTCTGTGCATCAAAAATTTCCATCTAAAAAATACCCCGCAGATCTTTTACTTTCCTGAGTAAGAATGCCAGTGTACATCTTACTCAACTCCACCTCTTTATGTAGAATCTCAGTAAATTATTTATTTTAGATTATTTATGAATACATTTTTATTTTAAATTTGCACAATAATTTACAGCATGATTTATAGTATTTAATTATTGCTGAATGTCAGAGGCTTTGTAAAAGTGGTCCAAGGATTTCACAGAAATGTATTTTCCACTGCATCTTTGCTTCCTGTCAGAGTGCAGGACCAGCTGGTGCCGTGCTTACTGCCGTGGTCTTGCGAGTCACACTGGACACCACTTGTGCAGAGTGAGCTGATTCAGCTTTCGGCATCTGGCCCACATAAGTATGGATAGGTGGGGATTGTGATTGGCAGTGCAAATGCAGGGTCTCCAGGCAAAAATATAAATATTTTCCTATTGTTACTTCATCTGGGAGCCATTACTTTAAGACTTGTACAATGAAATATTGAAGAATTGGTATTTGTTTTTATATTTCAGAAAATACTGCTTGGAGGAATTCTGAGCATAGTGGAAGCAAATATAAATATGGTCCCAATGCAGTACCTTGCTTTCCCAATAGCATCCAACTCTAAAGTTTCTGGTAGCATTTCATCCATGCAGAAATCCAGTTCTGCCATCAGCAACAAGAGCTCTAACCCTCTAAAGCGTGTCAAGATCTCACAAAGCAGAAGAGAGACAGAACCTGACAGATACATCCACCAATTATACTCTCCTTGGCACGTGGCTCCACTCCACTTACCAATTGTTGGTCAAATCTGTTGGCCACATATGTCGGATGGCTTTAGCATTTCACTGTGGTTAAAAGTGGAAGTACCTAAAGGAATGGATGCGTTAAATAAAGTTAAAAAGCAAAAACGAAATTTGCTAGACACTTCCAGAGAGAACAGTGTTGACATCACTGGTAAGAATAGAATTAATTGTTCTATTTTATTGCAAATTAATAACTTATGTAATGGAGTATTGTTTCAAAATAATTTTCATGAAAGATTTTTAGGAATGAGGAAGCTTACCACATTGTGCAAATTTGTGGCCAATTTAACTTCTGCTTATCTATTGTTTGCACTAGAAACATCTTAAATGTTAAATCTATAAGAGATCTATTTTGAACGTTAATTTATTTAAGCAAGTCTTCACACCAGGCATTCGTGATTAGTGTACCTACAATTGTTTAGCTGTAAAGTCTAAAATTGAGAGTGCAAGTTCGGAATTGAGAATGCATGTTGTCCCTACTTTACTCCAGATAACATTCATGTGGCAAAATCCTTGTATAACACTTTAACGTGATGATGTGAGGCAAAGTAGATTTCAAATAACAATGAGACAGAGTACAGGAAGGAGATTGCGAACCTTGTGGTCTAGTGTCGAGACAACAATCTTTCTCTCAAAGACAGCAAGACAAAGAAGATAGTGACTGACTTCAGGAAGCGAAGTGGTACACATACCCCCGTTTGCAATTAATGTCCCAAAATAAAGATGGTTTAAAAACTTCAAATTCTTAGGAGTCAATATTACCAACAAGTTCTCCTGGACCACCCATATTGAAGCAATGACCAAGAAAGCACACCACCAGCACCTCTACTTCCTCAGATGGCTTAAGAAGTTCAGCATGTCCCTAACAACTCTCACCAATTTCTACAGATGCACCATAGAAAGCACTTTATCGGGATGCATCACCGCTTGGTTTGGAAACAGCACCATCCTAGACTGCAAGAAAATGCGGCGAATTATGGACGTAGCCCAGATCATCAGACAAACCAACCTCCCTCCCATTGACTCCATTTATACCGCACCTAGCCTCGGCAAGGACAGCAGCATAATCAAGGACGAGTCGCACCCTGGTCACTCCCTCTCCTTCCCTCTCCCATTGGGCAAAAGGTATAGGTGTGAAAACACACACCTCCTTTTCAGGGACAATTTCTTCCCAGCTGTTATCAGGCAACTGAATCTTCCTACCGCAAGAAGAGAAAAGTCCCAAACTACTGTCTACCTCATTGTTGACCCTTGGACTATTTTTGATCGGATTTTACTGGCTTTACCTTGCACTAAACGTTATTCCCTTATGTATCTCAACACTGTAACTGGCTCAATTGTAATCATGTGTTCTCTTTCCAATGACTGGTTAACACGCAGCAAAAGCTTTTCTATGTATTTCGGTACACGTGACAATAAACCAAACTGAAACTGAACTGAAGTAACTGAAACAGCAATTATATCCTCTCTGAGAGAAAAATGAG
This sequence comes from Leucoraja erinaceus, assembly GCF_028641065.1. Classification (NCBI taxonomy): domain Eukaryota; kingdom Metazoa; phylum Chordata; class Chondrichthyes; order Rajiformes; family Rajidae; genus Leucoraja; species Leucoraja erinaceus. The sequence goes on along the minus strand of NC_073381.1, from coordinate 18,647,581 downwards.
AGCAGTGTCATTATGGTCTTCTATAGCAAAAAAACAATAATTTGCAAAGTGATGATTATACAAATTCTGACCACCATAGGTCTTTCATTACGATTTGCATCATGAACCAAATATGTAAGGAACTTTCCACAACTGTTGTCATTTCTTAAGAACAGAGTATGCTGTACGTTTCCATGTTTTCATCGGTCTATCACAAATACACAATTTGAGTTCATGGGCACTTAACTCGGTCTGATTATTGTGAAAATGGTAATTTCAGGTTGCTTCTGCTGCATTTACATTTATAATGATCTGGTTCAAGCTTCTAAGGGAAGCCAGACAAGGATGGATTGACAGAATATGTGTGGATAACACTATATTATTTAATGACAGTATTTTAGTGGGTTAACATATCATTTGAATATTTGTCACAGAAACAAGATAGATACACTAATGTGAAGATCCAGTAAGATCCAAAATAGATCTCTTTTAGCTGAAAGGAAAGAACAATTTTCACAATGTTTAGTCCCGATAACTGCAATTAGTGAAGTATTTTTGAACTGTACTCAAAATTGCCATTTAAGATTTAAGGTTGCAAACTTCAACTTGGTCAGGTCTAAATTAATACTAATTTTAATCATCCTATAGCATCTTCTTTGGCTAATGCAACTGTTTATTGATGTTGGTTGTGAGATAGGTTTTGTTTAGGAGATTAAAGAGACCTCTGCTGCTCTTGACGGGTCATGGAGTCTTTTATGTCCCTCTCAGGAGGCGATTATCTCAGTTTAACATCTCAATTGAAAGGCAGTTCCTCATGGGTGAGCACTCCCTCAGTATAGCATTGTGATGCCAACCAGTGGATTCGTATCTCTGGAGTGGGATTAGCATTTACTGAGCCAGAACAGATACCTCATGACCTATCATCTTTCAAAGGTGGCAAACCCTTGAGAATATGGAGCCATAGAGCCTTCTCTGCTGCGGTTCACAATTTCATTGGAGCTCAAGTTAAAACAAAGCTAACAATTTTCATTATTTCAGTTTTTACTAAATTTCACTAATCTTTATTGAAGATTATCCGTGGTTGTTCATTCAAGTTCCTGACAATTTTAAAGATAGCTATCTGCATTGCCCCCCCCCCCCCCCCCCCCCCCCCACTGTATTGGTAACATGGTTGCAATATGTGCCTGCTCATCTTTCCTGGTGATGAAAAAAATGTATTTTGTTTTGCAGAAGACGAGAAAACAACAGGCTTATATTATGATGGTGATAAACTGATTGAAGATGATTGTCTTCATGTCATTTCATTGGGGTCTAAAACAATGATGCTGCAAGTTTGGGCTGATTTGAACACTGGTGGTTTTGTATTCAGGTGGAGTATGACATTCTGAAGTATAATGGGATATTGAGTGGGATATATATCAGAAATCAATTGGCTGAATTGGTTTATTTGCTTCAGATTCCAGCGTCTGCAGTCTTTATTACTATTTTGATAATAAGTACTGTTATTTAAAATATGGATGATACTTAGTTAATTGCCCAATGCTTGCTCCCATGAATTTGTAAGTGTGTTGATGGTTTTGGAGAGCCTTGAGTAACAAATCATTAAAAAAAAGTATTATAATGTTTTGGTAATGATTGCTAATCACCATGCATTAACACTTCTGTGACTACAGTTGGCTCAAATAATAAAGATGCATGGGATGCATGAAAAGTAACTTGGTTTCCTTTTGCAGAATTTGCAATGATTCAAATGATGACTTGAAAGCAGGGATTCTGGCACAGGCCGAGTCACAACAAAATATTATAACTCCAGGCAAATGGCAGCACTTAGCACTTACCTACACACAACGGTCGGAAAACCAAAAGAATGTTAATGGCATGCTTTCACTTTGGATATCGGGGCAAAGGTATATTCTTACAATCCTCTCAAATCATGTTAAAGCCTTCAAATCAATTATATTTCACCACAACTGTAAAGCATTGCAGGCTAGATTATGTTGTCCGTCCAGAAATTGACTGTTTAAGCTGTAATATCTCACTTGTAATTGCACTGCACCATAAAATTGATTCTGAATATCTGCGACTAAAGCAGAATAAAGGGCCTGTCCCACTTTCACGACCTAATTCACGACCTTTTTTACTCGGGGCCCTTTAACCATTCCCAACGAGTTGTTCTGTAGTGCTTTATGAGTAACATGAGGGAAAATTGCCACATTCATCATGAGGAAAAATTACCACATTCATCATGTGCAATGTATTAATCACGAGCATTAATAACATATCATTGTTCAGGGTTTGCAAGTATCGCTTAAAGAAATCAGTGGATCAAATTTTGTTCTGCCACCGACCATGTTCCGCCATTCAGCGAGAACATACCTGATCTGTGTCTTTACTGTTTATCCTGTCTTGATGCCATATCCATTACCCCTGGACTTCTACAAATTAGACTTTCAATGAAGTCTAACACCATCTTAGTTCCTCTCCCACCACTCCTCTTTCTCCTCAACAGCTTCTTGAGGGAGTGTATTTCGGATTTACAGGGCTTCCTATGTAATTAAGAAAAGTGACCTCGACCCTGAATAATCTTGCCCTGATATCTAGGTTTTCATCACCTGTTCTGGGTTTCCCTGAAGAGGAAATAGCTTCTATCTATCCGGCTAAATCCTTTAATCATCTCAAATGCCTCAATTGGATCATCCTTTAATCTTCTCTAATAACGAGAATACAAGCCTAGTCTATGAAACCTGTACTCATTACTAAACCTTCCAATTACTCTTTCATTCTGGTGAAACATATTTATTCAAGGCACACAAATAGTACAGTTGATTTTACTGACCCTGGTGAAGATGTGCTGGTGGGACGGTAAATTGTCCCTGGTGTGGGTGTGAGGGTGACGTATGGTGATCAGGATATTAGAGGAAAATGCCATAAATGCAGGCGCGTGCGTGATGGTAGGCATAGACATCGCCTGGAAGGTTTGTGTCCACGTGGTACGATTCTGATTATTTTCTGGTGAAGGGAACCGGACTGGGGTGGGAGGGCACCAGTTTTAATATAGAAGCCACTGTACATAGCTTAAACATGGTAGATTACACAGGTTCTCTGAATGTTTTTACAATAACCATTATAAGGAAACCTCTCAGGATCTTTGCACACTAATTACAATTTTGCCTATACCAAATTGCCTTGAAGTTAAGATGTGCAATTGTTTTATAGATTGCATTTTCCCATTGTTTGTTATTGTTCTTTTAATAAAAGCTTGAGTGAATGGTGACTCTTCCAAGATGTCTTGAGGAAATTCAATAGTTTAGAGGTATTTTTACAGTGAGGAAGATTAAAGGATTTTTTGTTTAATTCTTAAACTAAAGGGAGGGACTTGACAGAGGTATACAAAATTATGAGAGATAAAATTGTAAGGGACATTTCCCCATGGCAGAGGTGTTTAAGACCAGAGGATATAGATTTAAGGTGAGGAGCTGGAGATTTGGAGACCTGAGAAATATTTATGTTTCCCTCCAGTGGGTAGTTTTCAAAAAAATACATTGGAAGCAGGCACTCTGAAAACATTTTAAAAACATCTGGATGAGCACTTGAATCAATTATGTTTTTCTGCTGTATAAATCTATGACCTACATAGACAGAAGGATTCTTATACTAAGAATGTTGTTGAAAAATCTGCAAAAGAGATAGAAGTGATGAAAAGTTCAAGCAGCGAGATGTGATTTTGTCTGTTGTGCATTAGAGAGACATGGATGAGAGAGGGGTTGTGCAGAAATAACAGGTTACAGAGCTTTTTGGACCAGAGTTTTTTTTAATCATTATGAGTAGAAAATGAGAAATAATATATATTGATTTTTGGGTGGTGGGTATTGATGGTAATGCCAGTATTGAACATCCCTCATCACCCTTGTTTTAGTTTAGTTTTTAGAGATATTGCATAGAAACAGGCCCGTTGGCCCTCCGAGTTCTCACCGACCATCCATCACCCGTTCACACTAGTTCTATGTTTTATCACTTTCTCATCCAATCCCTACACACTCAGGGCAATTCACAGAGGCCAATTAAGCTACAAACCCACATGTCTTTGGGATGTGGGCAGAAACCATAGCACCCGTCAGAAATCCACATGGCCACAGGAGGAACGTGCAAACTCCACACAGACAGCACCCAAGGTCAGGGTCGAACCCAGGTCTCTGGCTCTGTAAGGCAGCAGCTCTACCAGCTGCGCTACTATGCTGCCCAATGTGAATATGGTGGGGAATACATTGCCTTCAATTTATTGTGGTCCTTCTGTTGAAGGTACTGCTATGATACAGATAGTCATTCAATCCAGAATTTAGATCAGCAACAATACGGTGCAATTATACATTCACTCTTTAGGGTGATGTGCAACTTGACAGGGATATATACAGTTACACTATATATATCAATTATTGGTAATCTATGTTAAATATGCATTGCATGGAGACACAGCAATATAGTATTTATTGATAAGAGTCGACTGCCACAAAATTGACAAAGATTTGTTTGGATTTTGATGAAAGGTTTTCTCTGTTTTACAGAAAGTCTGACTTGGCCTTGGTTTACTTAATTCCTCGAAAAAACAGCCTCTCATCTGATGGTAATAAAACATTTGCATTGATCGGCCACTCTGCAGCCCCTCAAGATTCCACCAGATTAGCTGGAAGATGGAATATTGGAAGTTTGCTTCTTTTCAATGGTAATGGTTTGATGAGAAATTCAAGCTTTTCTGTGTGTTCTTTGTATTTGCTGACTGAAGGAAAATCCCTTTGAAATAGTATAAAGCTTACTGAAACCCCAACCGGAAAATTCTAATGCACTAAGTGCAGTACGTACATGAACGAGGTGATTGAATTTTGTTTTGTTTTCTAATCCTGTACACTGGAGATGGCTGCTGGGCCGCATCGGCATATGATCAAAAAAGTCTTACCGTATCCATTTTAGGGTGCCAATCATATTTTATAACAATAAAAAATCTCTGTATAAAATCACTGAGCTGTATAATAGCATATAAAATTACTTAAGCCTTCATATAAAATTCGTATAACTATTTTAAATTTTTAAATGCAGTAAAGATAAAAATGTAAATATCATTGAAAATATTTCTTTTTCAATATAGGCGCCAGGATAGGGCCAGAAGAAGCATATTACTTGTATGTCTGTGGACCTGACTTCACCTCCATTATGCCCTGTAAATTTGGGAAAATTCAGGCAAATTACTCCAAGTATGTTACTCTGGAAATTTTACAGTGTGATCAAATTAAAGAAGTTATCATGAACAACAAGGAAGTAGACACTGGCCCTCTGGTGGTGAGTACCTCACTCAAATACCCAACTTGATTAAATCCTCTTTCAAATGAAGTGCTACATAGTTACAATATGACTAAGCAGAAATGAGAATTTTTGTTGGTAAAGCAGGTCGCGAATGTTCTGCCTAATTGAAAGTAGAATTGATAGTTTCAAAAAGAATTGGGTAAATATTTTAAAAGTACGGCTTTGACTGGTTGTGTATAAAGAGCAACGTAGTGGGAAAATTGGACAGCTCCTTTGAGGCATCAGCATGTCACCAGTTTATTCCACTAAGAGTCTGATTATTTAAGTTAGAGGAAACCCAGAAGTATTATACCTTGATTGTTATTTTTGCAGGATAGCCTCGCTATTGTTTACAACCCTCAATGTCCTGCTCAATATACCATTTACGAGACTGCTATTCGACCCAAGGGACAAATAAGAATAGTATCAGCGCAAAGGCCTTTCAGTTTGAAGGATGTCCAGAATAATACCATGGAGCCCCAGAAATTAAAGAGTTTGCAACCTTTGGAACATCAAGAGCTTCAGCGAATCCTCCACAAAATTGGAGGAACTGGTTCATTCATCTTTCTCTTCGCCAGGGTAAGAGGTGTTACTCATGACAGACTTAGCAATGCTGTCGTTAATTGCAAAAATAGTTACATCTGCAGCTATTTCCTACAATTTGTACTGGAGGAATTAGTCAACTTATCTGTGTAGACTTAATTTATTTCAGCTGAGAATACATCTTGGTAGACTAAGTGAAGATTGGCACGCAAGATAGGCAGTAAGTGAAGATGACACAATACTTAGATGTCTGAATTCGTACAGGTTTTCAGTGTCTGAACATACTCCCCTAGTGCTGGATCAGCATGATGGCTTGACTGCCCAAATAGAGTGATGAAAATGACCATCCTCCATGTTTTAATTGAATCTTGCAATATAGAGGGGAACATATGATTTTTTTTTGTCACGCTTCCTGTTTGGAACCCTCAGGAAGTGTTAAAGGTTTGCGGTATCTAGTTCCAGACTACAAAAGCATTACCTGGGTGAGAGGAGAAATGGGACTGCTATAGCTGGTTTCAGGAAGGCATATAGGTTTTACACTGGGTATGTACAATTGCAGTTTATTTAATTAGTTGAACAGATTAATGAATTGAAGGGATATGCTGACAATGCATGAACAAAGCATTGCTTCCAATTGTGCAGATAATGTGGATATTTATTACACTTTACACTGTAAATAGATACAGGTCCAACTTGTAATTTTAATTTGTTTTGATTTTCAATAACATTATACAATATACTAAATCAGGGCGACTTACTCGGAGGATAAAGTATTATTATTTTGGAGGGGGAAAAAAGGTGCATTTTATTTTACTAATACGCGACTGAGAAATTACCTGTTGTATGTTAATGTGAAGGATCGAGAAATATTTGTATCTTCTTTTCTATCTAGTCTGTTGAGATAAGTGACTGCGAAAAGACTCAAGCTCTAGCACTGAATGTTATACTGACTTTGACAAAGTACAACCAGCAGAGAATTCAAGAAATGGAAAGCTGTCATGGCTATGCAATGATTCACCAAGTGCTCATCAAAACAAAATGTATTGTCGGCTTTCACATCTTAAAGGTATGCAGTATTCATTACATATATCGTTAGATCGGCATAATTTTCAATAGTGATACTAAATATCTGATTTAACAAATCTGACGATCCACTTGTTTGCTTCTTGTTACTAACGAAAGGCAGCATTGTGATTAACGTCATTAGCAGTTAGTTGGAAGCATATTCTGATCAATCAAACTCAGCTGCTTTCACTCTTTTTCTCCCTTCTCACCCACCCAAACATCCAGTTTTCTGTCCCGTCTTTCTCTTATATCTGTTTATGCTGCTACAATACATGAGGGTTTATTTCCTGGTCGTTTCGAGGAGATATTTACAGCCCAGGATTTGTTGGAAATTGCAAGGTCTTGGCTTCAACATGGAAAGGAAATAAGTTAAAGCAAAACAAATTACTTATGTGAGAAGAGAAGTATAATGTGTAAATGACACATCAAGTTTGTGACAAAACACAGAGCAGTAAAGAATAAATAGAAAGGGAGATGGAAGACATTACAAACAGAAGGTGTAGCAAGATAATCTGTAAATTTAAAAAAAACATTTATTAAAGCTTTACAATGGAGAATAGTCAGGGCCCTTCCAATCTAAATGTGATTACCCCAGACCTGTTCACAATTATTTTCACCAAAACTAGCTCTCCACCCCCTAAAATACTTTTCTGGTAGGTATTTTAAATCATTTCATTCCCAATATGCTGATGAATTAGCTTTATACTATATTTCAACACTAGTGATTGCATAGGATGCACGTATTGTTTTTCACAATGACTAAAGAACTTCTTGTCTGGTTTGTACTGTTTTATTTTGAATATTATACTGTGCATTTAATTTTTTTCATTAACAGTTATCATATCCAGTTAGAAAAAATAAAATGTATATCTTACAGACTTTACTTGATGGATGTTGCAGTGCTCCAGTACTTAACTTTAAGGAGTCTACAAGTCAATTTGAGATTGATACTGAATCTAATGCAGTGATTCAGGATGTGAAGATTCTGTCAGAATTGTTACTGGACTGGAAGATCTGGTCCAAGGCACAGGTTTTGATCTACCTTTTTACATTTGTTGCTACCACTGCATTGAAGTATTCCAATTTACATCGAGCAATAATTATTAAATGACATACAGCGGCTAACAAAATTTCTATTGATGAAAAACCTAATGAGAAGGAAAAAACATGTGCAAATATTTCAATAAATGAAATGTTTATTGTGATGCTTTCAATTAATCAGAAATTCCTTTGTCCTGAACTGGGTGGGATTAGTTGTTGGGGATTTCTGTATGTCAGTGATCCCGAGAAGCATGTTTTTTGCAGTTCCTTCTTAAACATTTCATCTACTCCATTGCGTGCAGTTCCTTCTTAAACATGTTATTTGTTTTGTTTCTTTTGCTCGCTATGCACAATTTTCTTTTTGGATCTGTTTATAACACATTGATCTAGAACCGAGAATTTTGTGTTGGCACAGAACCTTTTTGTTTTTGTTTGGACACAATATTGCAAGTTTATTCCTACAAACAATATGTCTCTAAATGTAGCTCTGTATATTCTTGGAAGTTATTTGTACATTGATATTTTGTTTGGCTTTTTAAATTGCTACCATAATCTAACAGTTTTTTTCCTTTGGATTATTTCTGTCTAAATGCTTGATAACATTTCCCATCATTTCAATCATGCTTGTTATCACCTTACATTTGCATTCACATTTGCCTTAAGATTACATTTCACCTGGGCAACTGCTAAAATATTACAAATCTCCCTGAATTTTACTGCATATCTTTATCTTTCCCATACTGTTATCAAACAATTTTAATTTTCACTGTGCACAATTGAATCAAATAGAATAGCAGCAATGCTCTTCATCTTGTATAGAAGCATAGGAAATAGGTGCAGGAGTAGGCCATTCGGCCCTTCGAGCCTGCACCGCAGTGGTATGGATGGCATTGTAATGTATTGCAGTATTGCAATTACCAATAGTGTGTCTATTTATTCTGAAAATAGAATGGTGTCTGGGAAACGCTGATGGTAGCTCTTGAAGTGCTCATTAGAGTCAATCATCCAAAACAGATGTTCAATATCAAACAACTTCTAACGGCTCAAGTGGTTTATCGCTTCCTCTTGACTTGCCAGGTTCTTCAGGTATGAATTATCTTTCTAATCCAAGGTTCTACACCAATCTTATTTTTTCTCCAGTGTTTCCCCATGTCTTACTGGGGAAAATGTTAATGGATGCTCTATACTTTTTGACACCTTGTCCAGCTGTCTATTTTTCACATGTTACTAGACTGTGACCATCACCAGATCATTAACTGTAAAATTCCGCATTGCTGAGCTCTACACTCTTCTCTTCTGGCATCCGTCCATTGGCTTTTGGCATTACATTATTGAACGACAATTAAGAATGCAAAATCCCATTTTGTTCTCTCAATGAAAGGCTAAATTGCAAGTCTAGCTGAAATCAAACAGCGTTTAAGAGGGAACTGCAGATGCTGGAGAATCGAAGGTTACACAAAAAAGCTGGAGAAACTCAGCGGGTGCAGCAGCATCTATGGAGCGAAGGAAATAGGCAACGTTTCGGGCCGAAACCCTTCTTCAGACTGATCGGGGGCGGGGGGGGGGTGGGGACAAGCAAGGGAAAGGAGGAGTAGCCCGAAGGCTGGGGGATGGGAGGAGACAGCAGGGGGGCTGAGGAAGGGGAGGAGACAGCAAGGACTAACAAAATTGGGAGAATACGATGTTCATGCATGCTGCACCCGCTGAGTTTCTCCAGCTTTTTTGTGTAACCTGAAATCAAACAGCTCTGTCCACACTATGAAGATGAGATAGTTCCTTGTGTATTAGTGTCATAGAGTCATACAGTATGGAAACAGGCCCTTTGGCCCAACTTGCCCACACTGACCAACACTAGTCCCACTTGGCCTGTGTTTGGCCCGTATCCCTCGAAACCTGTCCTATCAGTAGAGTAGAGACCCACCCTGCTCAACCTGTCTCTATATCACAGACCCTCGGCAGTCTTGGCAACGTCCTTGAAAATCTTCTCATCACTCTTTCTAACTACAACATCTTTCCTATAACACGGTGCCCAGATCTGAACACAATACTCTAAATGCCAACGTCTTATATAACTGCAAAATGACCTCGCCTTTCTCATTGCCTCCATCCCATCTCTGAAAAGGGAGGATTCAAAGAGCAGTTAACTATTCTCTTTCACTTTTGCATCCCATAGGCACGACTATCCAATAGCCTCCTCCCCCTTTATCTGAGCAATTACTATATCAATCAGTTTAGTATGCTTTCTTCAGCACATACTCAGTTGATCATTTCAAGAACTGACGGCTCTTTTTAAATCATGCGCTAATGCAATATTCTTATCTATGCAATTAAATAATGAAAGAAATATATAATTACAGAAATTTATTATTTAACTTATTTCAGGCCTCATGACATTTATTTTATAATGTGCATGGTGATGCTGTTGTCTTATCTTAAAGTATATTTTGTTGAACTAATCTGCAAAATGTGTAGTTTTGTGTAAAATTACAGTGTAATTTCGAGTGGTGAACTAGAATTCTTTTGTTTCCAAATTGGGAAGGAAAAATTCCATTCATTTCTGATAAGTTTCCATTATACTAAGCAAAACGTAATGTTGGATCAATTGTTCTGGTACCTCACCTGCACTCTTGTTCTTTGTTTTCCCCAATCTGGGTTGTTAGGAACACCGAGATGAACAGCTGACATCTATCCCTCGGGAGGTCTGCAGATCATTTGTGAAGATCATTGAAGAAGTACTTGGGTCACCTCCAGATCTGGAGTTGCTGAAGCTGGTTTACAATTTTTTGTTGGCAGTGCATCCTCCAACTAATACCTATGTTTGTCACACTCCACCAGGCTTTTACTTTTCCCTCCACATAGGTGAATGGAATGCTTTTGATATGTTTTACTAAAACAACTAAGGATGAAGGGCACTGATGTGGAACATTTTTTTAATTTATGTTTTCGCATATAACCTCTGGACTATCTTAATGTCAGTCACTTCATTTAAAAATGATTAATTGCAGTATGTTTTTGTGACGGCACACACGGTACAGCATACCAGCACATCTAAAAATGTTAGTGTGATTATAGCATTTTCTGGCCATGTGGCACATATATTTATTAATCATGCATACTGGCACCTTTTTGGCAAATAGTAACACTGATTAATAGCATGCAGTATTTTGAGATAATTCACTATAGGGAAAATCTCCATTGTCTAGAAATTAGTGATTTATTTTGTGCTGGATTTACAAATAAAATGAGTTGCAACTTGTTAAAATCAGTTTGAAGATGGAAAGATATGTACGGTTGTAATTAGCTGTTTGATGCCAGTGGCAGAACCAAAATAAGCAAAATGATTTCTTCAACCTGCTTTGCCATTCAGTAAGGTCATAGTTCTTCCTGCACTTTCCATCCTAATCCTCATGGACCTGAATCCCTTTATTCCCTATAATCTTGTTTATACTAAAATGACTGAGCATCAACGTACCCTTGTGGGATAAAAAAATTCCAATGTGTTCCAACCTTTTGCAAAATCCACATTGATATCTGAATAATCGGTTTCATTACAGTGCTTTGACTCACTTCAATGTTTTGTAGTGTTAATGGGCATAAAATAAGACATTTCAAGGTTGCAGGTTATTACCCATAAAAACAATTGTTATTCTATTGTAAATAAAATGCTCTGCTGTCCAGTTGGAGTCCCTAATCTGAGGAAAGACATTCTTGCCACCTAATCTGAGGAAAGACATTCTCGCCATAGAGGGAGTACAGAGAAGGTTCACAAGACTGATTCCTGGGGTGGCAGGACTTTCATATGAAGAAAGACTAGACTCAGCTTGTACACGCTAGAATTTAGAAGATTGAGGGGGGGGGGGGGGATCTTATAGAAACTTACAAAATTCTTAAGGGGTTGGACAGGCTAGATGCAGGAAGCTTATTCCCGATGGTGGGGAAGTCCAGAACTAGGGGTCACAGTTTAAGGATAAGAGGGAAATATTTTAGGACCGAGATGAGAAAATCATTTTTTTACACAGAGAGTGGTGAATCTGTGGAATTCTCTGCCACAGAAGTTAGTTGAGGCCAGTTCATTGGCTATATTTAAGAGGAAGTTAGATGTGGCCCTTGTGGCTAAAGGGATCAGGGGGTATGGAGAGAAGGCAGGGATGGGATACTGAGTTGGATGATCAGCCATCATCATATTGAATGGCGGTGCAGGCTCGAAGGGCCGAATGGCCTATTCCTGCACCTATTTTCTATGTTTCTATGTTTGTGCCTGCATATCAATCAGAGATAGTATTTCTTCTGTTTCCTTTCATAGTAGATCAATTTTCTTTCATTTTCATTGCATAACAAATGCACACTCTTTTACATCTTATGATGTATGCTCCAAATATTTCATTTTCTACCTTTAAACTAGTTCTATCTAATCCCATCCTAGACTACACACTCACTGTCTAGTTTCTCTGGAGACAGTACCTTTTCTCTGCAATTTCCAAATTTAACACCTTCACACACTAGAAAAATCTTGATCAAAATAAGAGGTCACTGTTCATTAAAACTCAATAGCTAATTGCTTCAATTACACATGAAGGAGACACTAGATAAAAACTGAATTGTTTTCAAGGGTTCATTCAAAATAACACTTCAACCAATAAGTTTAATGAGTGAAAATACCAAAATAGGTATTATATGGAAAATTACCATCACAGAGGTAATTTAATAGGCTTTAATATAACTGATGTGGTTGAAAATAGTTCAGCTATTATTAAAAAAACATTCATTTATTTTTGCTTTTAGATGGCAAGATCTTTCATGAAAAGGTTAAATCGATCCAATTGTTGCGACATTCTAATAGTAGTGGAAAATGTAATGAAAGTCCTGTTTTTTTGTCGCCATCTGCATTTACTGTGGTCTTACCAGAAGGTTAGACGTTCTTAATGATTTATGATTTAGTTTAAATTACATGGTTAATTGTTGCTCAATTATGTTACTCTACATAATTTACTTCTTATTATCTGCTTGTGAACAAGTATTTGTCTGATAGATATCTTGTGAGCTCTTGTGAGGTGGGACTAAGGGGGAAAAAATTTGTTCGGCATGGACTTGTAGGGCCGAGATGGCCTGTTTCCGTGCTGTAATTGTTATATGTTATATTATATGGTTATTTACTCATCTAAATTCTGTAATTCTATGTTTTCATTAGAGTTCAGTTAATTTGAAAAATGAGAAAGGAATTTATATTTGTCTGTTCATCTTGGAGGAATAGCTTAGATACTTTTAGCAAAATCTTGATTTTATCTGGACTTTATCTTGAACTAAACATTATTCCCTTTATCGTGTATCTGTGCACCATGGGCGGCTTGATTATAATCATGGATAGTCTTTCCTCTGACTAGATAACATGCAACGCAACACTTTTCACTGTATCTCGGTACAGGTGACACTAAACTGAACTAAGCTATGTCGAATTCTAAGGAAACAACTCGCAAGTATATAGCTCACACTGATTTCCTTTTCCTTGGAAGAAGTTATCAAAATTAGAAAATCTCAAAGTACAGAATAATTAGTTGATGCAAAGAATACTTTAATTAATGTAAGAATAAAAGTTTTAAGAAATGGTTGAAATTATCTTTCATAAACATTGAAATTCATTGAAAACTGTGGTTAAAATAAACTAATGCCTATGATGTAGGTAAATATCAAACATTTTATAAGAATTAATATTAGATAATGGAGCAACATTCTGATTTTTTTTCTCCCCTTTTCTAGGAGAAAATGTACAAAGTAGCACATTAAACAATGAAAAACCAGAATCTCCATTACTGCCAGTGTATGAGCCGCACCTCCAAAGTCAACCATTAACTCCTTCCTTGTCGCCGCAAATGCAAATCCAAAACATGAAACATGATGTACAGGAGGTTTCTGATGGCGAGTCAAACTCTGAAAGCTTTTTGCCGGAGAATGTTCCTAAAATGGCCATTGCAGAAACTATGGGTCGAATACAGGATGAAGTGTATCTCAGTAGCAGTGAGTCAACAAAAACCTTGTGTGAATCTGAAAAGGGGGCTTTTACAAGAACGGTTATTGCACATGATCACATAGAAGAATCATTGGAACGTGTGGTGGAGGCAGGTAGCCCAGCAGTTGTGAACATCAAGATTGATGTGGAACATGTTACAGATGAGAGTTTATCAGCTTTGGAACCGGAACTGAAACAGGAAGGATCAGGTGATGGTGTAAATCGGCCCGACAGTCTCCAAGGACTTCAGATGTTCCAAAGAAGTCAGAGTAATTTTACTGGCCTGGGCTTAGCATTTCCATCTCAAAATGGATCTTTAGTTGGTGGACATTTGCCAAGCGTGGTTGGCATGAATTTGATTCCTGAAGAATGGGAAAGCTTTGGTTTCTCACCTCTTTATGAGCGACCCTACAAGCAAACAGACAGTACCCCAGATAGGTATAATTGTGCTCACAAATTAACAAAAATGATATTATTTTAATCATTAACTACATTTGTTATACCAATATTATTCAGAACATTTTTTAAAAAAAAATGGAATAAATTCCTTTTACATTCATACAAACCAACTCTTGAGGATGAGAGGGTGCTCAATGATAGGACTTAAATTAACCCATTTGGCTTCCTTTGCGAATGAAACTGAGTCAGCTTTTGTAAAGAAAATAGTGTATCTGTATTTTAGATATGGGGAATAAGGAGGTAGAAAATATTATCTTTACTGTCAATGTCTTGATTTCTCCACAGCATTTGACAATATCAAATTACAGCCACCTTTTCTCCATTGCCCAGGTTGGTAGAACTATCCTTGCATGGTTCCACCACAGCTTCTCCTTGCTCTCCATTATCATCAGATCCATTATTGGACTCCCTCCTCTTCGTTTTTTATATGTTGCTTCTTTGTGACTCATTCTGTGTTTACATAATCAACAGACACATGCATTCATAGTAACTATCTAAAAAATAATATTCCATGTTATGAGATGGAACTGCCAGCTGAGGTCCAGTGCAAACTAATCTGGTAATTACTTCAGCTAATCAGAATGCTGCAGCTGCTAAATATTCATGACATACATGTGGTGTGATATGTGGAAATACACAGTGTCCCTAGAACTCTACAGGGCATTGATTTTTATGACAAGGATTTGAATTCTTTGCCATTGTCTAAACTAAATTTGGAGTTATTATGTGGCGAATGTTGTAGACTCCATCTGGATTTACCGTTAACGTTCATGTTCCTGATGTAAAGAGGTAATGTTAACGTTCATGTTCCTGACGTAATATGTAAACATAGTACAATATAATAAACAAGAGAGAAAAAAAAGTTCAGTGTGTGTATATACACATACTCACAAATATATACACACACCCACACACACACAACATATATATATATATAAACACACACACAATGTATATATATACACACACTCACACACACACAATATATATATATACACACACACTCACACATACGTACACACTAAAAAACAAACAATAAACAAAAGAACTCTTTACCACCATCCTCTGCTTCCACCCTGAGTTTAAGATCCAGTACCCCCCCCCCCCCTTCTATAATGTGGACTCTTTTCAAGACAGCAGCTTCTCTGAGTTCCTACCTCCTGACTTTCTACAGTTAGTAATATTCTTTAAACACCTCATCCATCTCCTGTGCCTCCATACATAGACAATCTTGTTGATCTTTAAGCAGCCCTAGTTTCACCCGTTATTCTTCTTCCATTAAAATACTTGTTTAGAATATCTTTGGGTTTTTCTTTACCTCGTATGCCAAAACTATCTCATGCCTCCTGATTTCCCTCTTAAGTATACTACTATGTCCCTTTTGCTCCATGAGGGGTTCACTTGATCCCAGCTGCCTATGCCTGACGTATGCTTCCTTCTTTTTCTTGATTAGAGCCTCAATATCTCTTGTCATCTAAGTCAAGAGTGTTTTATTGTCATATGTCCCAGATCGAACAATAAAATTCTTACTTGCTGCAGCACAACAGAATATGTAAACATAATAAATAATACAACAACAATTCAGAAATAAAAGAACAAACAGATAAAACGAACAAAAAAAAAGAACAAATAGATAAAGCAAACAAAAATAATAACCATTGTTGTGTTAGTGAATCCTGGAGCGTGGTGTGCAGCTGAGGAAAAGTATACCAATCAATTCCTTCAATCTTTTGTTCAATTCTGGAAATATTACATTATTTATTACACAGTACATCTTGCATACAAATGATAGAGTTGACACAATGTTCTGAATCACTACATTTGATAAACAGACTAAAAGAAAACGTCAGGAAGTTTTATTCAGTAATTTTTCCATGGTGTTATTTTCTTTACATAATCATAGTGAATGAAATATTTTGTGATTTCACCCTTTTTCTGTCTACAAAGTATAAACAAATAAAATGGTTGCTTGAATTTCATTTAAAAATGGACCATATCATACTTGGTGCACGTGCTGTTTTATCTAGTAGCTATTGTAGCTGGCTTTTTGTATATGT
The DNA here is from genome assembly GCF_028641065.1 of Leucoraja erinaceus. NCBI lineage: Eukaryota > Metazoa > Chordata > Chondrichthyes > Rajiformes > Rajidae > Leucoraja > Leucoraja erinaceus. The sequence goes on along the minus strand of NC_073381.1, from coordinate 18,631,099 downwards.
CAATAAATGGTGCAGTCTGCAAGTATGTAAAAATAAACTCTTAACACAGGTAGAATCTTTGTGGGAGATATTCTGCAGTAAAGGCCAGTTTCTATTAATTTCAGCAGTCATTGAACAATAAAATTTAACGCTTCTGGCAAAGTACACAGGACATTTAATTGTATAAATAAATACTTCCAGGTTTGAAATACTTCTCATGCACAAAATGTTTCATTGTCTCATCTGTTACAAATAAACTCCAGGTCACTGTCTGACTGACTACATGTGGGGATCAGTCTGGGATAATTATTTTTGCAGAATAACACCATGAAGTTTAAAACATCCACAGTCATAAAGTTGACGTTTACATTATTAAATAGGGCTTTTTCGTGAGTCTATTTCTCTTCTGATTGACATGAATGTTTTCTGTATCTAGATCAATAACAGAGGATTGCCTGATTCTCATCTGCTGTGGTCTTTATAATCTATTGAGAGGAATCCTGCTCATCTTGCCAGATGTGATGCTCGCTGATGTGATGGATAAGTTAATTCAACCAGAAGCACTAATCGTCCTGGTGAATCACCCAGTTCCAGTTATACAGCAAGGAGTTATTAAAGTAAGAGAAATAACCAGTTGATCCATTCTGAGATTTGCTCACGGCAGCATGAAACTTTGCACAACAAATGGATAACCGTAATGTCTAGCACCAGGTTGTGATCCACATTAACAGTGTTATAGTGAACATATTCTCAGTTGTTTACATTGCATGAATTTTAATGTTGCAATACATTTTCACAGTTGATGTTCAAATTGACAATTGTGGCACAGTGTTATGTCTGCCACAAAGGCTAGTAGATTCAAATATGATTTACAATTTCTGTTCTAAATTTTAAGCATGAATTTTGTCATGTAAAATGCCTGAGCTTTCCTTGAGGATGGTCCTAAAGTCTTTAAAATTAAATGGTTGGGTGCTTCAAGAATAAAGCCAGAAATAAAATCGTAAGAGTTAAGTAAGTACTTAATTATTTAAAAAAAAAAACAACTCTTTATTGATTATAAAAAATATTGGAGACGAGAACAGGTTTAATTTCAAATTGTATAAAAGTTGGCAGTTAGGTGTATTACTGAGTAAAGAAATGTTTGAAGACATCAATGAGAAAGACTGATATATCTGATAGCCTTAGTGAAGTTACTGGCCTCATTTCTAAATTCTAATATGAGAAGTTCACTTGATCACATCAGTGTTTGCCTATGTTAAAAGCTCAATTTTACTTCAAAAATCAAATAAATGTTTTGAGTTTAGTTCTTTGGTTATTTCAAACCACACGATCTGATGCTTTCTCATCCCACCAAAGTACCAGCTCTGCTTCAAATCACTCTTTACACTTTGACTTTGACAATTTGTACCTTTGCTCAGTATTCCCTTGGTCAATGTGGCCCATTTCATTCCCCAGAATCAGATCAACCAACAATTCTAACCTTGAGGCAGAAACATACTGAAACAATTCTGCTAAATAAAATGTTGTTTAAATTACTTCTCTTCCTTGCCCTATATTTAAATACTACCCCAGTCATAATACTCTGTTCCATTCTTGCTAAGCTTAACTTAATGGATTTTGTCTTCAACCCTTCAAGGACATTCTCTCTCTCTCTCTCTCTCTCTCCAGCACTGTATTTTCTTTCTTAATCAGTATTGCTGCTCCATTTCCCCCCCAATGAATAGCTTTTTGGCACCTGGTGCACCTTGAAAGATTTAGTGTCTTATTCAGCTTTTTTTATGAGCCATGTCTCAGCAATTTTCACTATATCATATTCCACATGGCTATTTGCTCCAGTAGCTCACCAGCCTTTGTTCATTTCAACACTGTGTTTATAAACATGGTATAAATCTATTGTTGTCTCGCTAATGTTAGTGCGAGACACATATATATATTTTACTCTAGCACTGTCTACCAGTTCCGATCTTCTATGTGCCATATTCCTTTCTTGTGTGCTACTTGCCAGAGGTATTATTCTTCCAATTCTTTTCTGAACACCACCTTCCACCCCTAAACTGCAATTCACTAACCTTTCCACTAGGATACTGGTCCTAGGTCTGTTGCAGAAGCCCAACCATCTACCCCAGAACTGATCCCAATATCTTACGAATTTGTATGCCATTCTACAGTGTCATTTGTATGGTATCCACTTAATTAAGTTATCTTCGACCTGCTTGCATTGGAACATGACTCTGAGAGCAATGCAATGATTTGATGCCCTTTTTATATTTCCTCATCTTCTGGTTTCCACTGTCTGATCTCAAATATTTTCTTCTGGTTTGCTGTATACAGTGAATTCTTCTTATTCGTTCCCTTCCCCCCACCTTTAGTTCCAAAGAGGCAATACACCACATGGAACGTAAGTTAATGGTCATATAAATTCCTGTTTATCTCTTATTATTTATTCTCTAATGATTCTGGCATTTCTACTCTACTTTGTTACCCCTCTGCAGTCATTTGCGCCTTGTTCTGGGACTTAGTATTGTCGTCTTCAACATTTTCTAAAGCTGGATGCTGATTTGAGGATGGGACCAGCTCCCAAAGGATTGTAGACTTCCTACCTTTTCTTGCTTTTACGGATGACCTTGCTGAAGTGACCTCAAGTAACCATTACTTTGTGTCATCTCCCCTTAATAGTATTATTCTGTACTTCCCTGCACTTGGAACTCTCCTTCCTATGCCAGAAAACCCAAAAACTGCAGATGCTGGAAATCTGAAATAAAAACAAAAATGACCTGAAACGCTTACTCTGTTGCTCTTTCCACAAATGCTGTCTGTCCTTCTGAGAATTTCCAGCATTTTCTATTTTTATTCTATCTCTACTTCCTTTTATTTTTATTTTTCTTTACTTACTTTCTATCCTATCACCTGCTTTAATCCGCATTAACATCCCAACTAGGTCGTAATTATAGTATTGAACCGATATTGACTGTGAAAGTACCATTCAAAAGTCTTATTTAGTGGTCACCTTCTTAAATCTAAGATCACATAATTTGCTGAGCTTTATTTTACAGAAGAGAATAAGAAACACAAGAGGAATGGATACACAAGAAACTGCAGATGCAGGAATCTTGAGCAAAACCCAAATTGCTGGAGGAACTCTGTCAGGCAGCATCAGCGGAAGGAAATGAGCATTGCTTGTCCATTTCTCCCCACAGATGCTGCGTGATCCACTGAGTTCCTCCAGCACTTTGGTGTTCTGCTCAAGAGGAGTGGATAATTTGTCTTCATTCCAATGTGGCAGTTGATCCTGATTTATTATTTGCAGCCTTGCAGAGTCAGCTCATGGAATGATAGATACATTAGGAAGGACATTGTGGCCTTGGAGAGTATGTGCAAGAGTTTTACTGGCACACTCCCAGACCTGTGGAACTATCTAAATAGACTTGAGAAATTGAGATATATTTCCAAAGGAAAAAATGTTTAGGGGAAATAAATGAGCATTTCTGGCAAGCCCACAATTATTCCCATCCCTAATTGCTCCTTAGTCATGTCTTTAAACCTGCAATCTCTGTGGCAAAAGTGCTTTCTCTGCTGTCAGATGGGAAGGGCTTTGGGTTGGAGGAAGTGGGTGGATGATCCATGATGAAGGAATACTGATACATTTTTCCATGCCAGGATGGCATATGTCTTCGAAGTATGCTTACCGGTACTGTTGTTCCATTCTCCATCTGCACATGTCCTTGTAGATGATTGACGATAGATACTATAGATTTGATCGTGCTGGCAAAAATGTTTCTGCAAATTGCTGCAGCGTTTCTTATGTTATCTCAGCAGATGCTTTGCACTGAAGGCATGTTGCACTGGCAAACATTTAAACTTGGAGATGGAGTGAAGCAAGGGGGTTGCTTTGCATGGATGGAGTTGAGGATTTTGGATGTTGAAGCTGCTTGCTTACAAGCACATAAAAAATATAGCATCACCCTTCTGACCTTGTGCCTTATAAATGTTGAAAAGACGTTGGCAACTTGGGAGGTGAATCACTCACAGCAGAATTCTGACCTGCTCTGACATGCAGGTGGCTGCTGTGACTGACTGACTCACTGGAGACAAGCAGGTAGATGTACAAGATTTTTACTCATCACAAGTGGATGTTCTGGAGAATCTGTTTCTTCTCCCCAGACAATTTATGATACAGAAATGTTTTAGATCTTTTTTTAAACACAAAACAGTAAACTAATTTCAATGGGTCTAATTATGTACTTAACTCATATTTTGAATGTAGACAATTAACCTTTGCAGAATTATATATTGACAGTGGAAGCACAGCTTAACACCTTCAAATATTGAATTACCGGTGATTGGCCCGAGAGTTCTGAGCACAAAACACCAAATACCCAAATGTGCTACTTCTGTTAAAGTGTTTGAGGGATGGTTCCCTAGATATGCAACAGCCAGCATGTTTAGTGACAAAACAGACATGTCCTGAACTGTACATCATGTGGCAGTAATGTGCCTTAATTGATGTTGTTATCGGAGATGGCCACATACTGCCTTTCCTGATGTCATCATGAGAGCCAATTAACCATTCATTAATAGTCTCCCACTGCACAGTTACAATGGTATAGAATCAGAATATACCACACCTGATTGATTTCATGGCCTCAAAGTGTCAGTGGAAGTTAAATAGTGAATAGGTTTTTCTTTGAAATAATTCCACAATTCCTGAATAATCCCCGTCAATTGATACAATTAAGTATTTGATCAGCAGTGACTCCCTCCAAGGTGTTATGGTAGGGTAATGAATAATAATTGACTAATCATGCATTGAGTGTCTAGGTGAAGTGGTTCAATGTTCTTGTTGGATGCGGTAATTGCCTGGCACTTGTGTGGCACAAATGTTAAAGTTTATCAGATTAAATAGGAAACATGTCTGTGTTGTTGTGAATGAATGCCTGTTCCATAAATTAAGCTCTGCAAGTAGAACAGAATATGTCATAATCATTAACAAACATCTCCATGCCTGAAATCAATTAATGAAACACTGAAGATGGTTGGAGTTAGGACATCTACATAAAAAATCTGCATTGTCCTGAGGAAGAGGTGATTGACATCCATTTTTCACAAGCACTATCCACAATACTGGGTATGATTTCCACCAAAGGATTTGTTTTACCCCTGATTCCCAATGGCGTCAATTTTTCTGGAGCTTCTTGATGATACAGGTGCACAACCTTTTATCCGAAAGCCTTGGGACCAGACACTTGTCGGATTTCGGACATTTTCGGATTTCAGAATGGAAGATTTTTAGCGTAGATTAGGTAGGTAGCGCGGGCGGCTTGAAAAGTCTGGAGCAGCTGCCTCCTCCCCGGAGACCGGGAGAATCATTGCATAAATGTTAGTCAGTTAGTTTGGAGGGATTTTATGTGGTGGTGGTGGTGGTGTAGGGGTGAAGGGGGAAACTTTAATTCTTAGTCCCCTACCTACCTGGTCGGCGACTCCCAACCTCGCGGAGCTGGGGGCTCCGTCCGGCCGTGGGCGGCGCCGGTTGTAGCTCCGACCCCGGCAACTCTACCCCTGGCTGCGAGGCGCTCCAAATCCAGCGTGGCCCGTGGCCGGACGTCCCAGCTCCGAGAATGTCGGGAGTCGGCGGCATCGCAGCGCTGGGATACCAGCGGGGAGCGGGCAATGCCTTACCGGGTCGCCGTGCGGCAAGCTCCGGAGCGCTGTGGCCGCCTTCTTCCAACATTCGCGGAGCGTCGCTGGATTTGGAGCCGCGGAGCTGGGGGCTCCGTCCGGCCGCGGGCGGCGCCGGTTGTAGCTCCGACCCCGGCAACTCTACCCCTGGCTGCGCGGCTCCAAATCCAGCGACGCTCCGCGATGTTGTGTGTCGGCGGCCACAGCGCTCCGGAGCTTGCCGCACGGCGACCCGGTAAGGCATTGCTATCCCAGCGCTGCGACTCCTCCGACTCCCGACATTCGCGGAGCTGGGGCGTCCAGCCGCGGGCCGCGCTGGATTTGGAGCGCCTCGCAGCCAGGGGTAGAGTTGCCGGGGTCGGAGCTAAAACCGGCGCCGCCCGCTGCCCCAACGGCCACAGCGCTGCGGAGCTTACTGCACGGCGACCCGGTAAGGCATTGACCGCTCCCCGCCTCTCCGACTAGGTAGGGGACTAAGAATTAAAGTTTACCCCTTCACCCCCCTTCACATAAAAGCCCTCCAAACTAACTGACTAACATTTAAGCAATGATTTACAGATGTTTAAGCGTCTCCCGGTCTCCAGGGAGGAGGCAGCCGCTACAGTAGTACAGACCTGGGTTGACCGTGGGTCGTTTTGGGTCAAGTTTGGCGCCAAACGCGAGCTTTGGTGCGCAGACGACATCTGGAAAAAATGGCCGGTTTTCGGAGCTTTTCGGTTTCTGGAACTCCGGATAAAAGGTTGTGCACCTGTACTTGGTTTTACCAAACTACTGGAGTCCACCTCATCTATTCATGTTTACATTAAGGGAGTAATGAATTTTAAGTCATTTAAGAACCAAGCTGAAGTATTTCTCAGTATGGTAACGCCATTTTGATAGCATTGCCATTATCTGTTACATCATTTTGCTGCTGGTTAAGAATAAGATGAAACAACAGCAATGTCATGCATTTCTGTGCTCTAGAAATGCTCTAATTTGAGTCGTGTTTGCAAGTACAGCGAGCTAGTGGTACAATGAAAATCTTGCTTGCAGCAGCATTACAGGCATAAAGTCAGACAACACACAAAAACTTAAATGATATATAAATTACACAAATGTAAAAGATCAATCTCTCTTCTGCATTCTTGCTTTCTCGCACTCTTGCTGAATTTAGTCATTTGACTGGTAGAAGCATATTATGCAGTAACTTTCAAAAGAATATCTCTCAGTAAAATGGAAAAAAATTGCAGTACTAGGAAAAAAGAGCAGAAGGATGAGATTAAATTGCAGTTCTTTCAAAAGCTGGTACAGGAAAGTGGCTGAAGAAATTCCTTTCTGAATGAGTCTGTGATTCAATTTGTATTATTTTATAACTGAGATTTTTATTTCAACACTCCTCGGGTGTAATTTTCCTAATTCAGTTTTAACATGTTTTGTTAATAGTTGCTGGATGCATATTTCACACGGGCATCAAAGGAACAAAAGGAAAAATTCCTGAAAAACCATGGATTTTCGTTGTTGGCCAATCAGCTTTATCTTCACCAAGGGACACAAGGATTGATGGAGTGTTTTCTTGAAATGATGTTGGGCCGAGGAGTCGATCTGGATGAAGAGTATGTTCATTTTTTTGAGGATAGTGTAAAATTGTAGTGCAATCTGGAGTAATGCAAAAAAATATATTAAAGTAAAATATTGGAATAACTGATTAAGGTACTGCTAAAAGTGTGTGGCTGCACCTCCTAGAAAGGGGGAGTGATAGGGGTTCAGGAGTCTGATGGCAGTGGGAAAGAAGCTGGTTATTCAATGTGGACGTCTGGGCTTTCAGGCTCCTTTATTGTATCCCAGAAGGTCGAAGAGAAACATGGGAATGGCCTTGGTGGTGGACATCTTTGACGATGCTTCCAGCCTTCCTGATGCAACGGACTGTGAAGATGGATAGGATGGAAGGAAGTAACAAAGATGATGAGGATAGGATTGCATTCACATCATTTCTTATGACAAAAACAATTATTTTGCCTGGCTGATGTTATGGGCTAGGTTGTTGTCCTGACACATGACTGCTTATTCTTGATCTCCTCATCTCATGTACCAACGGTTGGTACTTTTGAAAGTCTCAATAATTTAAGCCGCTGTATGATGACTAAGCAAATTAAATATCAGAATCACCACATTGCAGCTGAATGCAGAGGTGCAATTGGATCTTTTCTCAAGTGTAACAATTTGCAGATCTGCTAAGAAAATAGATGCATTAACATGTTGAAACTGCAAGGCAAAACCTATACCAAAAATGGGTTGCTTCATGCTTTTCCAAAAAATATTTTTTTATATTTAGAAGAAGCTGGCGATTGTATTTACCATCTCTTCAGAATCTATTTTTGGATTACTTAAGGAGCATTAAAGCCTGGGAGTATCTGTGTCTTGGTTATAAATATATAAATATACATATTTGGCTGGTTTTATCTTACTGTTCCTCTGATGATGTCTTTTGTTTTTGAATCTGAACAGGTTAGATCCAGAGGCAATGGCTCACATTGACCCATTCCATAAAAGGTGCATTATTCCTGTGTTGGGCCTTATTGAAAACTCTCTATATGAAAATACATTGGTGCACCATATATTGTATGTTTTACTCCAGTTTCTGAATGCCTGCCCCAAGTTAGCTGATATACTTCTCGACAATGGCCTGCTGTATGTCTTATTCAACACCTTGGCAGCACTTAATGGACTAGAGAATGGGTAAGGAAGTTATTATGGTTAGTTTTAATAAACAGTACATTTCTATAATTATCTTGTAACCTTTGCAAATGCCGTAGCTCAATTTTCATTGTTAATTTTGAAACAAATGTTATGTTCTATTTGAAGTGTGAATAAAGTTCTTAAATTCCCCTACGACAGATACAGGTGTTAAACTAACAGGTTTCCTGCCCAATATTTGCTCTTACGTAATGTGGCTAAAACAGATTATTTGGGCATTATCTCATTACAACTTCTAAGGTCCTTGCTGTGTGGAAAGGCATAACTGCATTTCCTAAATTATAAGAGTAATTTTAAATCTCATCATGGCAACTGGAGAACTTCAGTTAAGTACAAAATCTTGAGTAGAAAGCTAAAACCAGTAACGATAACCATGAAACCACTGATAGTTGCGATCTGGTTCACCATCTGTTCTTAAGGGAAGAGAAACTGCCAATTTTTCTCACCCCATTGTTTGTATTAACTCTTTAGTGCAAAATTCTGAAACTGTTTAGCATAGCTCTCAGATACTTTAAAATTACAACGGGAAAAAAAAAAGTTTCTACCCATGTGCGATAAAAGAACTCTAACAAAGAACACTGGGGGAAGCACAATATAATTTGGGGTGCAAGATAATGCGCAATATTCTTTTAAAATATTTTTAATACCTATTTATTCTTTTTTTTTTAACTGATATTGTGTATATGTGAGTCAATGGCTGTTGTGTTTTGTTCTTTTTAAATCTTTTCTCCTGTGTCTTGCTTGTACGTATCGAAGGAGATGCAATGGAATTTGGTTGTACAGTTGTTGTGCAATGACAATAAACGTATTCTATTCTATTCTATTCTATTCGGACATTGAACCATTGGCAGGATTTGGGTATGTCCCTGCATAGTTTTCCATAAAAATTGTGGTGCGTCTTAATTGGAAGGTCTGTCTCACAGCTTATCACCATCTTGAATAATCTGTATTGGGCCTTTCAAACAACATCTCAAATATACATCTCCAAAAGCCCCATCTGTGTTCTGACTCAATAACAGGAACTGACCTGGCAGAAGTGGCAGTGCAGTGGTTGAGAATTGGAAAGGAGTTGCCTGGGATTGCTCAGTATTGCAGCCACAGACTAGGTAATATCAAACATTAAATTAAGCAAAGCCGTGACTACTCACAATCGAGAACCCTGCCTAAACTGATGAATCATTTCCACTCTATGTTGAATGTTACTTGGAAGAAACACTAATAACAATAAAAACAAATATGGAATACTTAAATACTAACAAGTACAGTGCCCTCCATAATGTTTGGAACAAAGACCCATAATTTATTTATTTGCCTTTGTACTTCAAAATTTTAGATTTGTAATAGAAAAAAATCACATAGTTACAGTGCACATTGGCAGATTTTAATAAAGGCCATTTTAATATATTTTGGTTTCACCATGTAGAAATTACAGCAGTGTTTATACATAGTTCCCCCATTTCAGGCCACCATAATGTTTGGGGCACAGCAATGCCATGTAAATGAAAGTAGTCATGTTTAGTATTTTGTTGCATATCCAATGACTGCTTGAAGTCTGCGATTGCTGGGTGTCTTCTCTGGTGATGCTCTGCCAGGCCTGTATTGCAGCCATCTTTAGCATGCTTGTTTTGGGGCTAGTACCCTTCAGTTTTCTCTTCAGCATATAAAAGGCATGCTCAATTGGGTTCAGATCGGGTGATTGACTTGGCCACTCAAGAATTTACCATTTTTTTGGTTTGAAAAACTCCTTTGTTGGTTTAGCAGTATGTTTGGGATCATTGTCGCTGTAGAATGAACCGCTGGCCAATTAGTTTTGTGGCATTTGTTTGAACTTGAGCAGATAGGATGTGTCTATATACTTCAGAATTCATTATGCTTCTACCATCAGCAGTTGTATCATCAATGAAGATAAGTGAGCCAGTACCTTCAGCAGCCATACATGCCCAGGCCATAGCACCCTCACCACCATGTGTCACAGATGAGGTGTTACTCTTTGGGCAGTTCCTTCTCTCCTTCATACTTTGCTCTTGCCATCACTCTGATATAAGTTCATCTTCGTATCATCTGTCCACAAGACCCTTTTCCAAAATCGAAGTCAATTTTATTTGTCACATGCACCCGAAGGTGCAGTGAAATAAATTTGCCAGCAGCGATACACTTAAAAAGAACACACAATACACAATAAGATTTAACGCAAACATCCACCACAGCATTCCTCACTGTGGTGGAAGGCAGCTAAGTTCAGCCAGTCCTCCTCCCTTGTTCACCGTGGTCGGGGCCATGAACCCTCCGCAGTCGCCGCTACGGACAGCCCGATGTACAGGCCCTCTCGTCGGGATGATCCAAACTCCAACGTCGGGACGGTTGAACACACTCCGCGGCTTGGTGTGCCCGAATTGGCACTTTCTTCCCAGAAACTGCGGCTTCAGGATGTTATAGGCCGCAGGCCGGCGGTCGGAGCTCTTCTCCAGCGATCCCCGGCAAGGGATCCCAGTCTCCGGATGGTAAGTCCACGCCACAACCGTGGCTAGACGCTCCGCAGACCACAGCCCCATGATTTCAAAGTCACCAGGCCAGCGATCAGAGCACTCCTTTCTGGCAACCCCCGGCAAGGGTTCGCCCCCACTCCGTGATGGAAAAAGTCCACGCTGCGCCCGCTGCTGAAGCTCTTGGGAAAGACTCCAGGAAAGGCCTCTCCAATCCAAGCTGTTGGGCCGCGAGGGAGGCGACATGGGAAAAAGTCGCCTCTCTGTCGAGGAGGTGACCGAAAGCAGTTCCCCCCTTTTTTCCCTCCCTACCAGTGCCCACACAAGACATACCGAGAGAAATTAAAACAAACATTTGGACACCAAAAAAAACAAAAAAGTCGAAGGGCAGCCGACTCGCAGCGCCCCCACTCACCAAACTGTGGTTGCTCTTTTAAGTACTTCTTGGCAAACTGTAACCTGGCCATCCTATTTTTGCGGCTAACTAGTGGTTTGCATCTTGCAGTGTAGCCTCTGTATTTCTGTTCATGAAGTCTTCTGAGGACAGTGGCCATTGACAAATCCACATCTGACTCCTGAAGAGTGTTTCTGATCTGCTGTACAGGTGTTTGGGGATTTTTCTTTATTATAGAAAGAATTCTTCTGTCATCAGATGTGGAGGTCTTCCTTGGCCTGCGATAATCCCTTTGCGATTAGTAATCTTACCAGTGCTCTCTTTCTTCTTAATGATGTTCCAAACCGTTGATTTTGGTAAGCCTAATGTTTGTCTGATGTCTAACAGTTTTATTCTTGTTTCTCGGTCTCACAATGGTTTATTTGACTTGCATTGGCACAACTTGGTCCTCATGTTGATAAACAGCAATAGAAGTTTCCAAAGGTGATGGAAAGACTGGAGGAAAGACTGTAGGTGCTGAGAGCCCTCTTATACTTGCATTAAGGGGGCATTTAAACACACCTGAGCAACTACAAACACCTGTGAAGCCATGTGTCCCAAACATTATAGTGCCCTGAAATGGGGGGACGATGTATAAACACAGCTGTAATTTCTACATGAAACCAACATTTGGTGAAACCAAAATGTATAAAAATACACTTTAATAAAATCTGACAATGTGCACTTTAACCACATGAGATTTTTTCTGTTACAAATCTCAAATTGTGGAGTACAGAAACAAATTAATAAATGATTGGTCTTTGTCCCAAACATTATGGAGGCCACTGTATTTACAGGTACCTGGAATGCCTCATCGACATTGACTGAGCTGGCTGAGTCCCGGAGGACACGTCTGCAAGACTGGGCCTGTGACATGTAATGCAAGAGGTGGCACTGTGGCGCAGCAGTAGAGCTGCTATCTCACAGCGCCAGAGACCCGGGTTCGATCGCCACTATGGGTGCTGTCTGTGCGGAGTTTGTGTGTTCTCCCTGTGACCCTGTGGGTTTCCTCTGAGTCCTTCCATTTCCTCCCACATACCAAAGACGCGTAGGTTTATAGGTCAATTAGCCTCTAAGTGTTTTACCCCCAAGTGTTTTGGATGGGAAAGCAGGATAACGTCGAACTAGTGTATGGATGATCAATGGTCGACGTGGACTCGGTGGGCCGAAGGGATTGTTTCCATCTCTGAAAATCAGTGCAATGGATAAACCTATTTGAACTAGGTCTCGAATAACTATCTGCTGTATATTGACAAAGTTCTTCATTTACACTGTGGACAACTTCCATTGGTTTGTACAAAATTAATATCATGCCAAATAACACATGGAAATCAAATTACTTCAAATGCAGGAAATCTGAAATGGAAAATAAAATGTAGGAAACACTCAGGTCTGGCAGCAGCTGTGGAAAAAAGAAACATTTAATGTTTCAGGTCCAAGACTCTTCATCATAACTGGCAGAGAAAACAAGTTAGTTTTCAACAGCTGAGAAGGTGGAAGATGGATAAGTAGCACAAAGGGAGTATCTCTAGCCTGAGACCAAATTAGTAAATGTAACTCTAAATCTTAGAAGGATGAGAGAGTATCTCATAGAAACATATAAGATTATTAAGGGCTTGGACACGGTAGAGGCAGGAAACATGTTCCCTATGTTGGAGGAGTCCAGAACCAGGGGCCACAGTTTCAGAATAAGGAGTAAGCCATTTAGAACAGAGATGAGGAAACACTTTTTCTCACAGAGAGTGGTGAGTCTGTGAAATTCTCTTCCTCAGAGGGCGGTGGAGGCAGGTTCTCTGGATGCTTTCAAGAGAGAGCTAGATAGGGCTCTTAAAAATAGCAGAGTCAGGGAATATGGGGAGAAGGCAGGAACGGGGTACTGATTGGGGATGATCAGCCATGATCACATTGGCGGTGCTGGCTCAAAGGGCTGAATGGCCTACTCCTGCACCTATTGTCTATTATAACAGTTAGAATCAGATTATGCTTATTTGTGTTGCTAATAGACTGGTAAATGCCCAGCAAAACAGACAATACAAATAGAAAACATTTATAGTGGGCAGAAATGGCCTGTTCAAATGTAGACTGACAGAAAGAATGAATTATATAAAGTTGGATCATTCTCAATAGAGTCCTGAAGGTTGCAGGACCAGATGGAAAATTAGGTGTTTTTCCTGAAACTTGATTTGGATCTTGTTGGAACTATGAAGTTTTAATTTAGTTTAGGTTAGTTTATTGTCACGTGTATCAAAGTACAGAGAGAAGCTTTTGTTGTGTGCTAACCAGTCAACGGAATGATAATACATGATTACAATCGAGCTATATGCAGTGTATAGATAGATGATGGGGAATAACGTTTAGTGCAAGGTAAAGCCAGTAAAGTTCAATCAATGATAGTCCGAGGGTCACCAATGAGGTAGATAGTAGTTCAAGTCTGCTCTCTAGTTGTGATAGAATGATTCCGTTGCCTGATAACAATAAGGAGTTCACGGGCAGAGAGTGGGAGTAGGATGGAGAATTAAAGCAGCAGGCAACTCTATGATTGAATGCATGTTCTGTAGAATCTGTGTTTGGTTTTTTCAAATGTGGAGAATGCAGGACACCAGATTGGATGAAGTACAACTGAATCATTGCCCCAACTGGAGAGCCATCTTCCATCCCCGAAAGTTGGGAATGGAAGAGTTCAAAAGTGTCTATTCGTCATATGCAGCAGATATCAGTTCGAACAATGATGTTCTTTCTTACTGCAGCTTTAAATGCGCATTAGACGCAACAACAATATATATACAATAAATTATCAGTTATTCTAAATGTAGTGGCAGATTTTTATATCGTACAAGAGATTACTCCCTCTAGCCGCTAAATGGACTGCATGGTTAAGGGGAATGTCTTTTTACGCATGCGAGCTCACCGTCAGAGACCTTCAGAGCTTCTTCATAGATAAGTCTTCAAAACGCAGTCTTTTGATGAATAAATTGTTGATGAAAAACAATAAGGTACATCCAAACTTCTTCCGACTCGTTACTGTAATCTTCATCGAACTCCAGCTTATTGCTTTAAACATTAGAAAACTCCTCGTGCCTCCGTTACACTTCGCATGGTCAAAGGGTAAACCTTCTCCATGCTGGTTCCAAACTAAACTAAACACTAAGCTTCTGCGCAAGAAACGTAGCTGTAAACACGGCCAAAAATACGTCATAAATCCCACCCACAATACAACGGGCAGTCTAAAATTTAAAGACACGTGCCATAATTAATGACCCACAAAACAAGCCAAATGGCCACTACACTAAGTAAACCAGTCCGTGATAGTGCAAAAGCCAAAGTACGTCAAGTGACTTTCGTAATGAAAGAGGTGTTGCATCTCGTGGAGTTGCGTGGGATGTCACGAGTGTCATAAGATGAGGCGTGGGACATGGGAAGGGAAGAGCAGGCCAGGGAGTCATGAAGGAAGTAATCCTTTAGAAAAGCTTGCAGGAGAGGGGAATATGTGGCCAGCTGCCACATAGAATAAAGTTTATGCTGATCGAATTTATGTGAGGGAAAGTAGAAAATGTTAAATCAATATATTTTTCAATGTACATTTCTTGTTTAGTTAAGGTAGCTGCTTGTTATGAAAGCGTGTGTGATGTTAGACATGAGCGACAATCATGCCGCATTCTGTAATCAGCTGACTTGGCATATTATTCTTATGGGCTCAACAGTGTAGCAGCCATGGGGATGATTCTCTTGGTTGGGGTGACAGGAATCATAGGCCATTGTTTCGCAACAAAGGGTTGGTCATTTAGGACACAAACTAGAGGAATTATCTTCACCCAGAGGGTGGTGAATCCTTGCAGTTCTCCACTCAAGAGGTTGTGAAAGCTCAGTTGCTGAGTTTATTCAGAACAAAATTCCTTAAGTATTGAGGAAATCAATGGAAATGGGGCAAGTGCAGGAAAGTGCTGCTGAGATAAAGCATTGACAATAATTTTGTTCAGTCACTGAGCAGGCACAAGGGGCCAAATGTGCTACTTATGCTCTTGAAAAAAATCGGACCGGAGGACATTCCATCCTCCATAATGGCAGAGACCAAATTGAAGCATTTGCCAGACATTTTGAATGCAAAATTCATCTTAGCTTCTTACTGTGATTCTCCAATCCAAATAGGCAATCCGATTCACTCCATCCCTATCCATAAATAGCTGTTTGCTTTGGGTATCCTTAAAGAGTGATGCAAATGACATTGTCTATTTTTTCTCAATGATGTGTTCTGGAATATTTTTTTACTTTAATATATAAACAAGTTATTCTTGTAGTTTGACCCTATTTCTCAGTAATGTCCTGGCTTAAACAGCCCCACTCGTTTCTCAGCCATCTTTAAAAGTCTTTAATAGAGGTTGTTTTTTGGTTTTATATTTGTAGAATGGCATCGTATGCAATAGTCCTGCATTAGCATTGCATTGTTTTGCTAAATTCAATGATTTTGTTTCATTATAGCATTCCATTGAGTGAGTACAGATTGCTGTTGTGTGATATTCAGCAGCTGCTGGTCGCAATTACCATCCATTCCTGCAGCTCGTCTGGTTTACCATATTTTCGCATAATAGAGGATTTAATATCACTGCTTGGATACCTGGAGAACAGCAAGGACACAAAAACTAAAGGTCGCCTTAAAATTTTCAAACTGATTACAGTCTTTCATAGGGTAAAAGTTAATCATTAAGAATACCAAATAATTTAAACATTAATGTTATTTTAATTTGTTTGTCATTTTCTTCGCAAATGATCACCATTCAAACCAGCTACCTGTTTATTCAATTATAATTGGACCTTGAACAATTTTTAAAAAGGGACAGTAGAGGATTATTGTAACCAATTCACGTTTGATAATTTTAGGAATTGCTGCAAACTAGGAAATTAGGAATGTTGTTGAAGCAACGTGAAGGATCAGCATAGAAACATAGAAAATAGGTTCAGGAGAAGGCCATTCGGCCCTTCGAGCCTGCACCACCATTCAATATGATCATGGCTGATCATCCAACTCGGTATCCGGTACCTGCCTTCTCTCCATACCCCCTGATCCCTTTAGCCACAAGGGCCACATCTAACTCCCTCTTAAATATAGCCAGTGAACTGGCCTTAACTACCCTCTGTGGCAGAGAATTCCAGAGATTCACCACTCTCTGTGTGAAATTTTTTTTTCTCATCTCGGTCCTAAAAGATTTCCCCCTTATCCTTAAACTGTGACCCCTTGTTCTGGACTTCCCCAACATCGGGAACAATCTTCCTGCATCTAGCCTGTCCAACCCCTTAAGAATTTTGTAAGTTTCTATAAGAAACATGCAGGAGTGGTAGCTAGAAAGCTCATTTCTATAATAATGTAATAAAAAGGATCTGCAGATGCTGGCTTACCCCAAAGTTAGACATAAAATGCTGGAGTAACTCAGCGGGTCAGGCAGCATTCCATCTGAAAAGTCTGAAGAAACTGTCCCAACTCGATCCGTCACCTATCCATTCTCTCCAGAGATGCTGCCTGACCCGCTGAGTTACTCCAGCATTTTGTCTAAGCTCATTTCTCGTTAGTTTTGAATTATTACAAATCAAATCATTTAAATGAAAATATTGTCATTTTTTCCTTCATTTAACTTTGTTAATACTATGATCTAATACTCAACCAGAACTAAATCAAGCTTAGATTTTGTAGGTAAAAGATAGTATGAAGGATGTATTAACAAATAGTTGAGATATTTTGTTAAGGTATTGATGTTTAATCTTTGTATTCTAGGCTGTCAGTATCCCTAAGGCATCTTCTTATATTTAAGAATATAAAAGCAGGAAAAGGGCAGCAGACAATCTATAATTATTCCTCCTTAATTTTCTTCTGGCATTTAAAGTTCAACATTTGAATGTATTACCTGACTTTGAACATGAATGTTCAGTTCTCCATTTCTTTGTCTAGGTCAAGTATAAATATTGTAAAAGTTGAAGTCCTGGGTCACCTTTCTACATCCTTACAGTTAGAGTACATATTTATTTTGCTTATTTTCTTTTGCTTGTCATTTTCCCTGTCTGTGTCAGTGGTTTATTTCAAATTCCATATGTGCTCATTTTTGGACCTCTGAATACCTCCTGAAAGTCCAATAAATAACATTCCTGGATACCTACCTGTTGTGGAATATTTTACTCACACTGGAAATAGGAATATGGTGCCATAATTTTGAGCCATAGATGCTGTACTTTCAGCACTTCAGAAATCTGTCGTAGAATCATTGAAATTTATTAACACAGCTGTGGCCTTTTGGCTCATTTTGTTCTTGCAAGACCAAAAAACGCCGAACTTTCTCTAATGCTCAGATGTCTGTCTATAGCCATGTGGAGTGCAGCACCTTAAATGATCCATCTCCTCACTTTCATTTTGCTGAACAGCTCTTTAAACCTAACAGCACCATTGTGGATCAATGAAAGACCATGTCCATGAATCTGCTGTTGGGAAAAGGGAGTGCTTTAAAATGTAAACATTATGTTACAGTGCACTAGCTTTAAAAAAGTGCCTGTAAGATAGTAAAGTTTCAAACTAAGATCTGGATTCCTGCTGGAAATTTGGCAGTCACAGCAACGTTTCATATAGCAACCCAGACACGTTAACCAAGTGTGAAGAATTCGGAAAAATATATATTTTTTCCACAACCAGAATGATTCCTAAGGGAAGCATGTGTTTCTCCTGCGATAACTACATCAAATAATTAGTCTTATGCATCAGGAACCTACACTAAGAGTGGAGTTTATACTGCCACTGCTGGTGTGTGCAAAAGAAGTGCCATTGACTTTGGGAAGTCATAACAGATGGGTTTAAATATTTGGGCACAAGCACATGGAGACTGAATTCAGAATTTTCTAATCAACAGCATTATAGATAAAATTCTGGAAATTAACTTTGACAATACCTCTTCACCCCAACCCCTTTTTTCTCCTTTACCACAGCCAGGTGCAGAAAACAAACATGGGGAGAGATGCAGGGTTTCTGGAAATGTAGGAACTGGAGGAAACCATTTAGTCAATTAAGCCATTCATCGTGCAGTTAGATCATGGCTAATTATAAAATCAAAGAATTTTATGGGATGGCAGAGAATGGGTCATTTGGCCCTAATACACATTAACCAAAACAAAAATCTAGTTCTTGCTCTCTAGCCTGGTGGTTTACAACACCTCAAGTGTTCATTGTCCTGCTACTTTCAGGGATGTGTGTCTGTACAATTCAAGTTCCTCTATTCCTCTTTGTTTCTAAATGCACACGGTAAAGGAACTAATGTGTTTTCTTTACTTTGCTTCCGAAATGAATTTCTTCACACCGCTTCTGACTAAATTCCAGTTGCCACTTTCTTGCCCACCTGATCATTGATATCTTTTTCAAGTTTTCATCTTTACTGTTCACCACATGGCAAATTTTGTTTTGAAATAGAAAAAATAGAGAGAGTTTAATGAAAGTTCTCCTTTCTTAAAGTGACATCTCAGGCAGTGTCTGTGGTGTAAATGTAATCAGTGTCTGTTCTTGTGTAGAAATGGCCATTGTCCTACAGTTCCGGGTGCTTCAGAGTGCAATTGAATTTATCAAAACCACAGCTACTCAGGATGCACAAAATATGAGTAGCTCCTTCCATTTACCTGCAACTCAGCATCATGCCATTCATCAGAAGAGGAAGAGTATTGCTGGTGAGTGTTTCAATTTTCAACTGGCTGCTTTATAGGTAACTGGACTAAATGACTATTGAGCAAGGTGTTTACACAGTTAGAATTGTATGTGATTTGTGGCAATTTCAATATAGTTTTGCAATTTTTGGTTTTATCGGTGTGTTATGATGAATTCTAATCAGCCCCTTTGTGTAAATGTGTGGAGTGAAGCATAGTAACCTTTCAAGCGGCATTGGGCTAATTTGCTTATAATTCTGCAAAGTATATGTCATTTTATTTCAAAGAAATCTAAAGTGATATATGTTATGACCAGTCTCTCAGGGTTGGGGTGTTACAAATACACAGAAATAGTTATTGAGTTTGTAGACTTATTTAAGTGTAAATAATTGCAGTTTGGTAAGAAAATGTGTAAGCATTCAATTTCTAAAACTAGAGCCCATACAGTAAAGCTTGAAATAGTTGGTTGTGATTGTGCTGTGGTTCTTTCATTCATGGGTGTGAATAAACAGAATTTAAAATACAATTGCTCTTAGTCATTTGTGTTTTTAAATGAAAGGAGCTCTTAGTGACTAATACGGAACCCAAACACAAATTAAAAGAAACTGCAATCAATGGGTGGTCCACACTGTTATTTGCAGGTTCCTGTGGCTCCTAAATGACATTCAGAATGGCAATGACCCCGAATCTATGCTGCAGTGCCCTCCATAATGTTTGAAACAAAGACCCATCATTTATTTATTTGCCTCTGTACTCCATAATTTGAGATTTGTAATAGAAAAAATCACATGTGGTTAAAAGTGCACATTGTCAGATTTTAATTAGTGCCATTTTTATACATGTTGGTTTCACCATGTAGAAATTACAGCAATGTTTATACATAATACCCCCATTTCGGGGCACCATATTATTCGGGACACATGGCTTTGTATTTGTAGTTGCTCAGGTGTGTTTAAATGCCTCCTTAATGCAGGTATAAGAGAGCTCTCAGCACCTAGTCTTTCCTCCAGTCTGTCCATCACCTTTGGAAACTTGTATTGCTGTTTATCAACATGAGGACCAAAGTTGTGTCAATGAAAGTCAAAGAAGCCATTATGAGACTGAGAAACAAGAATAAAACTGTAAGAGACATCAGCCAAACCTTCGGCTTACCAAAATCAACTGTTTGGAACATCATTAAGAAGAAAGAGAGCACTGGTGAGCTTACTAATCACAAAGGGACTGACAGGCCAAGGACGACCTCCACATCTGATGATAGAAGAATTCTCTCTGTAATAAAGAAATATCCCCAAACACCTGTCGGACAGACCAGAAACACTCTTCAGGAGTCTGGTGTGGATTTGTCAATGACCACTGTCCGCAGAAGACTTAATGAACAGAAATGATCAGCCATGATCATATTGAATGGCGGTGCAGGCTCGAAGGGCCGAATGGCCTACTCCTGCACCTATTTTCTATGTTTCTAAATACAGAGGCTACACTGCAAGATGCAAACCATTGGTTAGCGCAAAAATAGGATTACCAGGTTACAGTTTGCCAAGTACTTAAAAGGGCAACCACAGTTCTGGAAAAAGGTCTTGTGGACAGATGAGACAAAGATTGATGGCAAGAGCAAAGTATAAAGGAGAGAAGATCCAAAGCATACCACCTCATCTGTGAAACAAGGTGGTGAGGTGTTATGGCCTGGGCATGTATGGCTGCTGAAGTTACTAGCTCACTTATATTCATTGATGATGCAACTGCTGATGGTAGTAGCATAATGAATTCTGAAGGGTAAAGGCACATCCTATCTGCTCAAGTTCAAACAAATGCCTCAAAACTCATTGGCCGACGATTCATTCTACAGCAAGACAATGATCCCAAACATACAGTTAAAGCAACAAAGGAGTTTTTCAAAGCTAGAAAATTTGACACCCAGCAACTGATGATGTCCATGAATCGCAGGCTTTAAGCAGTCATTGCGTGCAAAGGATATGCAACAAAATAATAAACATGACTACTTTCATTTACATGACATTGCTGTGTCCCAAACATTATGGTGCCCTGAAATGGGGGGACTATGTGTAAACACTGCTGTAATTTCTACATGGTGAAACCAAAATGTATAAAAATGGCCTTTATTAAAATCTGACAATGTGCACTTTAACCACATGTGATTTTTTTTCTATTACAAATCTCAAATTGTGGAGTACAGAGGCAAATAAATAAATGATGGGTCTTTGTCCCAAACACTATGGAGGGCACTGTATCTAGGACAGTAGCTAAGGACTAGCTCAAAAATAAATGCTCAGATAAAGGCACTGCTCCCACAGTGTTATTCTTTTTTCTTGGGAATCAAAAATGTAAGATGTAGACTGAGATGGGGGTAATTTAGGGTTGGGGAAATAATAAATGATGCAATTCATAACCAGTGTATAAACTGGGACTATGTAATTCAAAGTTAGATCAGAGAGTAGATTTGGCAATTCAGTTAGAAAATCGGACTAATTTGAAGTTAAAAAATCAGAATGGTGATTGGGATTGTGTGATTCGAAATCGGTGTGAGATTCAGGATAGTGGATCTGTCTAGTTGGGTGGGGGGGGGGGGGGGGGTGGTTAGAAAAATCAGAGTTTCTATTGGAATAATGCAGTTTGAAGTTAGAAAACCAGTGTATAGATTGGGACAGCATAATGCCAAAGAGAGAATGTTCAGAGACAGGAAAAAAATGCTAGAATATGCAGCAATTCAGGACCTTACTTCAGACGGGTCAGTCTGAAGAAGGGTCCTGACGCAAAATGTCTGTCCGTTGTATCCACAGAGGTTGTTTGGACCGCTGGGTCTTTTTGCTCAAGATTCCAGCATCTCCAGTTTCTTGTCTCCATGAAAATGGATGCTGTTTGTCATCTCTGGATTGCATAGTTTAAGAGGCTGCAGGTTGATGGGAGCGACAGAATTAATCTACAATTATCTTGTTTTGCACTGAACAAAATCACCTTTATCTTGTCTCACATTCTCCAAATTATAGTAGCTGCTACTTATTTCAATGTTTTTATTTTCCTTTCCTCTCTTAGAGGAATGTATTCATAGCTGGTCTTGAATGGTGGAAGGAACGATATGTTCACAATAAAGCTGCGGGCAAACACTTTAAAAGGGAGGGCCTGCAATATTTTCAAAGTCTTAGGGTGACTCATTGAGTATAAATTTGTTCTTTGTATTACATTCACACACACACAGACAGGTGAAAGAATATTTGTTTAACTCTTTATGAACATTGCTGGGCCTATTGTTTGCTATGTATGTAAACATAGGTTGAACAATTTTATTTAACTCTTTAATTGTTTTCTGAATTTTTGAGGAAAACAATCAATTATTAATTTGAGAAATGACTTCAGAACTTAGTTGGGAAATGTTTAGCTGGATGTGGGTTTTGCAAACTAATGTAATCCTTTGCAGGCAGTACCATTTTAGCCATTGTTTCACTCTCCCCTGCATATATCTCTATATTTTGTTTATTTACAACAAGGTTCAATTGCATTGAAAGATTCCATTATTCCACGGCTACCAAGACAACATTTCTCCTCGTATGGTCACCTTCCAATGGCCTATAGCTTGAACCTAGTGCATCAGGAGTCATCCTTGCCACTCCCAACTGGATCCATATCTTATTCTTTCCCTTCAGAAGCAGGTGTAGTAATGGACTTCTGAATTCAGATCCTGGAAAACCATTTCATTCAGAAATGTTTTCTGTCAACAGCAGACTGCAAAGTATGCATTGTCGATGTAAAAAAAATCACCTCTGATACTGTAAACCTACCAGACCTTTGAAGACATTGTTTTAAATTGCCAGTATGTTTCAGCATGAAGTAGATAGACTCCGAAATGGGAATTAGAAATGCTCAGAAATAGAATATCAGCAAAGTCTTATGTATTTTTAGGTTTACAGTATTAAGTTCAAATCAGTGCTTGAATACACCTTAGTGCCACTGATTTGTTTGCAGTTCTGCTACAACAGATACTAACCAAAACAATGCTGTCATAGAGTAGAGATAAACTATTACATTTGAAATTATTTTGGATATAATTTATTCACCAATTTACATAAAGTGATGTTTTGGCAGTATATGTGGCTTTTTGCCTTTCACTATTGTAAATCTAGTACTCCTTTCAGCTGCAGACAGTTAATTTGTTAATATTTACAAAAACATCTGTGAAAACATTTACAAACCTTATCAATCTGGCAGGTAAGATCATTTTAAATGTGACATCATCAGAAGCATGTGTGATAGTGATGGTTGAAATCATGTGCTACCAAAACAAATCTTTCTTTGCTCTTATGTGCCTCATGCTTTCCCAGCTTGACGGAGTTTGGTTTATTGTTGCTTGAGCTTAATAGTGTCTCTAAAAGAAGTAAAATGTATAATCTTGAGATAATCTTCAGCGTGATTGTAAATAAAAAGTAGTCAGTTCATAAACTTTACTGAAGCTGGATTTAACATGGATTCTTATTGCTAGGTTCTCACAGGTTTTCAGCTGCTCCATCTGATGCTTTGTTGATGAAGATGCGGTCAATGGCTAGCGATGAACTCTCTATTCTAATGCAAAGGAGAATGAGCCATGAAAACGCAATGAGAGCAACTGAGACAGAGTTTGTACAGAGACTACAGAGACTCACCATTTTATCTGTTAACAGGTTGATCTACCAAGGTAGGTGACTGAGTTACCATTTACTCCACTTACATAGCTTATTCTTATTTGAGTACACAGATGCCAAGTTTCTTACCAAAGTAGCCAGACTTTATTGTAAAGTTATCCCATCATGCAGGGCTTCTCAATCAAGCACACTATTGACTTCACTTTACTCAAATTCACTTTTCATTTATTCTCTATTTATATCTGTAACGCAACCATATTAAAGGCGATTTGTTACCATTAACATGATTGCACTTGTGCAATTATAATAATTGACAGTCCTACTTTAAATTTAACAGAAATGGTAGAAATACTGTTAAATGTGATTTTCAAAGGGAAAAAAATTGGTAGATCAAGCAGGTCCAAATTAGCCCAATCATGATAGGAGTGACTGTGTAAAATATTTAGGATGCAATCTAAATATTTAGAAATGTGTTTGAAATGCCAGAAACATTCCTATTGACTTTTTTGACAGCTATGCATATTGGCCAGCTGCATTTCTGAAGCCATGTCCTGATTTAATCCTGTCATGTGATGGGATTTGTATCCAGAAAACCCTGTCCTGAGAAGTGTTGTGGAGTTTAGTTTAAAGATACAGCATGGAAAATGGGCCTTTCGGCGCACCGAATCCACGCCGACTGACATTCACCTGCACACTTGTTCTATCCAACATCCTAGGGACGATATATAGAAGCTAATTAATCTACAAATCTGCACAACTGGATTTTGGGAGTAAACCGGAGCACCCAGAGAAAACCTACGCCATCACAGGAAAAATGTACATAGTCAGGATTGAACCTGGGTCTCTGGCACTGTAAGGCAGCAACTCAACCGCTGCACCATAGTACCACCCTGCAAGGAAGGTCTCTTTGTACATCAACTTGAATGAAGGAAGGACTTGGTGGGCAGGGGAGTGTTTAGTGTGAATATCTAAATTCTAGGCTGTCATTTATTACTTTCCATCAGCTATGAAAATAACTATTTCAATAAAAGAATGCAGGTCCTTTGGGAAAAACTACAAAGATTAATTCTTAAATGTGAGTTTACAGACTGGTACCCTGCTGTTATCTGAATTACTCAATTGACAATGAATGCCACAACAATACATTGTCAGTTGGTGCACCTGCAGGTTTGGAGCAATTGTGGTTAAATGGTAAAAGGGGTAAAATTGGGTGAAATGGTTTAAAGTTTCTAACTGATAGCCTTCTAGACTGGATTTATTTTCACAACCTGCACTTGGTGACCAAATGTCCCATTTTTCTATTCAGTTAAGTAGAAACAATTTTTAAAAAGCAATACTTAAATATGTATTGTTTTCAGAGAAGAGACAAGTAATTTCAAAACTAACATCAAGAGCAGTATGTTCCCTTGTAGAATGTTTTAATTTTTAATTATGAATGAAATAGGAAAATCAAAGTCTCTGAGGACACAGTGAATCTCCTAAAAACTGCCTGTGGGTTTTGTTTGGTAACTCCAGGCATCATTTGTGTGCTTGAATTGTCAGCCAAATATTGTTGCCAAAATAGGTTAAATGCTTCAATAGCCAAGGCAGTGTAAACATACAATTACACTGTGCTATTCATTGCTTACTTAAAACTATATATTTTTAAATCTGGCTATATGTGTTGAAATGTGTCATTCTTTTACTTATTTAGAGCTTGACTCTGACTTTCTGGATTTATTGAGCACATCTGAATATTCACATCAGAGTGTGGTCCCTGAGGGAGAAGGATTTGAGGAAGGTGCATCAGAACTACCCAACAACAACGTAAAGATATTCCAGAAAGAAATGCTAAAATTGATGATTGAAGGAATTAAAATATCCTTGGTGAGTGATTTGATTCTTAATGTTGAAATGGTAATTTAGTTCAGAAATTATTGTTGCAATGTGGATAGAATTTTGGATCCCACATTGGTATGCTGCATATCTGGTGAGTTGTTACTCTATACAGGACTTTGCCAAAGGATTTGAATGTCATTTATTACGCATGAATCTCATGGGAAGGCTTACTTGATCCAATTATGCTTTTTATCTTCATCAACAACGTTAAGCTTGACCTGGCCGGACTGCCTTCTGGCATCTGCACGTACTATTTCTAGATGTGGAGAGCCAAGTGAGCTGACCTGCTGTACCTGATGTGCGTCCACTGAGGCAGAATGGGCTCTGCGTTGTGTCTCCAGAGATACTCAAAGCCGATTGGAACAGATGTAAAAACATTTTGAAAGACTTACTATGTTCCAATATGAACCCTCCCTCATGTAAGGTTGAGCGTGAGTTGCAAAGTGCATGCGGGTTCACTCGTTAGTGAGTTAATGCTCTAACACAGGACTTGATGATGACACTAGGATTGAAGTATCAGTCCTCTCAAAGACAATTGTGTGAATGGCTGAACTAGTGGATCCCTATCAGCCAGCAAGGTCTGGCCCACACAAAGAGCCACCTGGGGTACTAATTACACCCGTTTCGGGATCCTTAAAGTCTACTTCCTTAACCAAAATTTTGGTGATTTGTACTAATGAACGTTTTTGCAGCTCTGTCTCAATTTTTTTTTTACTAATGTTTTATTGAAGTGCATTGCGATGTTTTACTCTCCTGAAAATGCGACATTGGCAGACGTGTTTGGCTGGTGTGTGGAAATCTGCAGACTTTGCCTTCTGCGAGCAAACTGCCTGTAAAACGTATTTCATTTGTAGAGCATACTGCATGGTATTATTTAGGTATAATTCTTTGGGTATTATTCAATTTGATTTAAGCTTCTTGGAAAATTGTCGCCATCTTGCTCACTGTAATTTATTGATATGAATCGTTTTAGGAAGCGGGTAGAAACAGCCCTCCACGACAGCAGTGGAAGCGCATGCTCTGGTCCTGCAGAGAGACATTCCGGTCCCAGTTGGGTCGATTGCTTGTTCACATTCTGTGTCCCGCCCGCTCGCTAGAGGAAAGGAAAATGGCTTTGGAAATAGCTTATGAACCAAACCATCAGGAGATTCTGAGAGAATGTCTTGGTCAAGCTTTGGAGGTAAGGCAGATTCCGTGTACGTTTGCCAGATAAATGCAAGATGTTGTGCTGAAGCATGGCAGCTGAGCCATGTAATGTTATACCATAACTTATTCTATTATTTGATGTAAAATAATGAGATTTTGTTTGTGAAGGTGAATACTCATATTTTTAACACAACTCCACTACAGTACATTGATATTTGTAAATTGTCTAAATTATATTACCTACTGAAATATGAATGTCTTAAAACAAAAACAATGAAACAGATTTTAAAGGTGTGGATCTTTTGGTTCTGATTAACTATAGCATGGACCCAAGCTGGCATTGTATTTGTATGAACTGATGCATGACCATATGGAAGCCTTGTCCAAGAAACAGCAATCTGCAGCAAGCAACTTTTACACCTCTTTAAAGCTCTGTGGACACAAGTGTATTCCTCTTGGTGCTCCACCCAAAGCAGATCTCATTAGAGCCATTGAAGAGGTATGATATGAATAGTCAGACGGATATGATGCATGATTATCTTTGTAATATGGAACTAATTTTGAACGATAGCAATAGCGATTTTAACATTAATGGTGCAGGCTCTATTATTTCTAGCAATGAGTCACATGGGTCCCCCGTCTCCTTACATGTACAAATGTAATAATGCAATAATATACTTTTTGTTCTACTGACAAAATAAAATTGCATCTGTAATGGAATGGATCAGGCACAGCGTTTAATATTTTGCATTGATAATACGGTAATATTCAAATAAAAAGTTAGAAATAATGAAGGTATCCTCTATTACACGATTTTGGGAGAGAGTGCCCCTCTGGTGTTATGTTCTATTCACATCTTGCCTTGAGCACCTATGAATAACAGTTTGATCCATATTTTCATTACAGATTCTACAAAATTCAAGATACGCCAGATTTCTGTCAGGTGGCATTATCTCTATTAAAATTATACTTCAGAGTTTTCCCAGGTGCTTAGTATGTTTCTCCAATAAGAAAGTAATTTACCTGGGTCTGAAAGGTCAAAGACGACAGATGGTAATCCTCATGAAGCTTCAGCGTTAAAAAACATCCCAAGATTTTTTACCGAGGCATTATCAAATATATTTTGATGTTTGGCCACGTTTTGAGATAACTAAGCTTGGTTAATAATTTACTTTTTAAAGAGCATATTGAATACAGGAAGCAATGCAGGGTAGTTTAAGAGGTAAATTAGGGCCTTGGCAACTGTAAGCATGACTGTCCAGCAAGTTCATTTTCCAATTTGATTTTCCCAGTCTCTATGATTAAAAAAAACTTCTGACATTATTGTTGATTTTTACAACAGCATTTATTTTGCTGATAATGATCCCACCATATTGTCTGCCTGTAGTGATTCTGTCTCCTGATTTTGTGAACTGAGGTCATGCTTAACCAGTGCCCCATTATTAATATTAAAACTACATTACTCTCTCCTTTTCCTTCTGAGAGAGGCAAATGGAGATGAGTGAAGTTTTCCAGTTTTGTAGATAGCTGGAAAAGATCCTTGCTTTCAGAGCCGAGTCCTGCCCAAGTCCTGGTACACCATTGTGCCTGCTACTGAGATTTACCTATCTGCATTTGTAGCACAGATAGGCAAGTCTTGATTCTGCACACATAGGACAGGGCAAGCTGTTGACCACTGTCTCCATTTTTTTGATTGCGTGAGCTGAATAATAAAAAACAGCTTTTGAACATTAATAATATATGCTATTGACTTTCAGGAGCAGACCAAATATGTGAATGAGGAGATTGCAAATAAAATTGCCTGGGAAAAGAAAATGGCGACTTCTCAGCAGAGGTAAAGTTGCAATTGGCAGCGTATACATTAACGCACTGAACTACAGGATGCAAGCTCTGCCCCATCTTGGTATTTCCTTTCTGGAAAGAACCAGAAAGGAAGAGAAAAGACTCAATAGGAACTCAACTCTATTTTCTATGTTTCTATTAGAGCTCTAGGGGCTAGTGGAATCAAGGGATATGGGGAGAAGGCAGGCATGGGTTATTGATTGGGGACGATCAGCCATGATCACAATGAATGGCGGTGCTGTCTCAAAGGGCCGAATGGCGTCCTCCTGCACCTATTTTCTATGCAAGTCTTGGGGGTTTATGTGGTGAATTTACCATCAATTGTTAAAGTGCAGAAGCTTTGATACTTGGGGTGTAAACCAACTCCCTGTTTTGTTGGTTATAGTTATGTCTTATCTACTGACAGTAGTTTCAACTAATACAATTGTTAAAATATTTATTTATGCTGCAATGTTGTTGTTTTTTAAAAGGGCAACATTCCATTTGCAAATTGTTGATGGTGACTTTGACTTATAAAGCCCTTATCAAGTAAAAGAATGCTTTAGGGGTCTGTAAAGGGAGTGAGGTTTGAGGGGAACTACAAAAGGAATAAAATGTTTGAAACGAAGAGATTAAGAGTGGGATCTCCATAGTGACAGAATCGAAGTCAGAGTAATCATGACAAATGTGTGGAGCTAAGCAAATAACTACCATTCAAGGATGGGGGAAATGATGTGAGATAACTTCTTGAGCTCGAAGTTGAGATAAAACTTTGGGAGGATTTAAATATTTTATTCTGGTGTGAATGGAGTAACTGAACAATCTTGATGCGTCATGGTATATTTGCCATGCATGTCAAAGCTGAATAAATGTTTACATGGAAGGCGAAGGAGGAGGGATTCATATTTGCCTGACGTACAGTATTTCCAATATTAACGGTTTTTATTTCAGATTTCCAGAATCAGCTGTTTTCTTTTGCTTTTCAAGACCAGGTGTATAATGAATAGATGGGATGAATGCACAGGTTGTGGAATCAAGAACCAGAGGGCATAGTTTCAAACTGAGTGGAGAAAGATTTAATAGGAACCAGTGGGGCAACTTTTGCACAGAGGGTGGTGGGTATATGGAATGAGCTGCCAGAGGAGATAGTGGAGGCAGGTACTATAACAACATTTAAAAGGCATTTGGACAGGTACATGGATGGGAAATGTTTAGAGGGATTTGGGACAAATTGGGGCAAGTAGAACTAGTGCCGGTAGGGGATCTTGGTTGCATCGGCAAGTGGGCTCAGGGCCTGTTTCCATGCTGTATGATGCTATGATCACTGTCAACTAATATCCACTAAAAAGTGCAAGAATATACTTATCAGATGAAAATGGGATGTATTCTATTATCAAGTAGTTTATTAAAAAATGTTCAAGATCATAAATGAGAATTTAGAGTCTTGAAAGCAGGATTGAAAGGCTCTCAGAGAAAATGCAACTGTTCTAAAAAGTAAAAGGAGGGAAATAAAGATTGCTATGCGCCATATGAAAAGTATTTTTCCTATAATTTTCAAGATTTTTCTTTTCTTTAGCCTCCTACAACGGCTGGATTTAAAGTCCAAAGATATTTCCAAAATAGCGGCTGAAATCACTCAGAACATCTCTCTGCAGCAAGGCATGGAGAGGAAGAAAGTGATTCAGCATATCAGGAGAATGTATAAGGTAGATTTAAGTGCTGGCAGACACTGGCGAGAACTTGTTCAACAGCTAACACATGAAAGGTAAATATCAGAAATAAAATTAGAAGTTACTTAGTTAGAAAGAGAAATGTTTTCCCAAGGCAATTGCTAGTACCTTGCAAGTACACTATTTGGCAATGACCAAAGTTTGAATGGGGAACTTATTAAGTTTCAAAGTAATATATAATGTTTAGCCTGTGACATGTTGTTCTCATTCACAAAGTGTAAAACAAAATCTTAATACAGGTACATGTAAGATCTTTAATAATTCTATCTTTAATAAAATACTCGTAATGTACTGATAATAGATATTAGGATATCAGCTTCCAAGATATTTAACGTTCCCTTCTCACTAATGCAACTTAAAGGAAGGAAGTCAAGAGTACATTGGATAATTCAAATGAGACATCGGCATTGTTCTTATTTACTTTGTTAAAATACTGGTTTCAAAGATAT
Organism: Leucoraja erinaceus; assembly: GCF_028641065.1. Taxonomy (NCBI): domain Eukaryota; kingdom Metazoa; phylum Chordata; class Chondrichthyes; order Rajiformes; family Rajidae; genus Leucoraja; species Leucoraja erinaceus. Next base: position 18,600,475 of record NC_073381.1, on the reverse strand, counting down.
TTGGTCCTGGGACTTTAGCACTCTAAAGTGGCATTAGTGTCTTTATTATTGCTTTGCTTTTGTTATTATGACATGTCTTTAATTAAATATTAATTCATTGTGATGCCCAACTTGCTAACCATGTGCTCTACTATAAATACTGAAGCAAAGCAATTAAACATCCATTACTTTTTTTAATTTACAATCACTTTCACAAGGTCTGTAGTAATCCTGGCAATCACAGTACATTTTGATTTTCCTTCATAATTTCATTTCTCTTTTTTTCTAGCTGTTACTGTATGTTTTGTTACCTTTTGCGATTCTTTGTATTCTCCTAATTGCCAGCATCTGTGTTTTTGTCTTTTTCTGTGCTGTTTCTTTTAGTTTTAGATTATCTCTCACCTCTTTAGTCATCTTATGCTTTTTTTTGGTAAGTAAGAGTTCTTGTCCCTTTGGGGTATAAATTGGAGGGTATATCATGTTAAAAGCATGTTTGATTTGTTGTTTTGCCCATTAACAAGTCTACAGTGTTAACAATGAAGGGTCACTATTTCATTGCTTTGATCTCTGCTTTGCTTAATTATAGAATCATAGTGCTTGCTGCACGTTTTTCCCTTTATTTGCTACATTAAACTTGGAACATTTTATAATTATTAAATAACTTTTGGTGCACTTTTGCATAGATTTCTCAACACCAAATTTAAATGTTCTTCCTTCATAAAAGGATCTGTGATGTTGGTGCAGGTACCTAATTTGAACCTGCTCATTAGTCCTCACTAATGCTTAGAAAATTTGTGAATTTATATATATTCTGCCACTTCTATATGGCTACAAGGGTCTCCTATACACAACATCTGTTATAATCTTAAGTCCTTTGTATAGAACACCATAGAGTAACTCAGTTGGACGACATGGATAAGTAATGTTTTGTGTTGGGCTCCTCATTCAGACTTTGTAATGGAGAGAAAACAGTAAAAAAAAAAGGTGGGGGTGGGACAAAGTCTGGCAAGTGATAGGTGGATACAGGTGAGGGCTGTTTTGATTGGCAGGTGGGTGGATATGAAAGGGAGACAAATGGGTGACAAAGGGGGACTAAAGAAGACAAAAGAGTGTCAGATGAGGAGAGAAGAATGAAATATAAAACCAGGGAAGGGACATAAGTGGAAGGAAGGGAGGTGGTATGGTTGGAGAATTGGGTGCACACAAGGTTGGAGAGTGGGGTAGCCATGAAGGGGGGAGGGGGGGGGGGAAGAAGAGAAGAAGAAAAAAATGGTGGGATGTTGTTCCCTAAAATTGGAGAATTCAATGTTCATACCATCAGGTTGTAAGCTTCCCAAGCAGAATATGATGTGCTGTTCCTCCATTCCTTCAGTTTGCATGTGGCCTCATTCTGGCAATGGAGGAGGCCCAGGACTGAAAGGTTGATACGGGAATGAGAGGGGGAATTAAAATGGTTAACAACCAGTTGAATCAGCAGGCGTGGGTGGGCCATGTCTTCTTAATTATTTTTTTCAAAGTCTTTCATTTAGACATGTTATGTTTCATTTAGGTATCATTTATTTTGTATTTGTTTGTCGAGTCTATGCGCCTGTGATGCTGTCTCTAAAGAGGATGTGGGAAGTTTACCAGAAATCTGCCTGGTTTAGGGAATATTAGCTACAGGGAGCGGTTGCACAGTTACTCTAGAACTCCGCAGCTGAGGGAAGACCTGATATAAGTATAACACAATTAAGAGAGACATATATAAGGTAGACAGAACCTTTTCCCATGGTGGAAATGCCAAAGACAGGTCTTTTTTACTCAGAGGATGATGGATGCCTCAAATGCACTGCCTGGAATAGTATGGAGGCAGATACAATAGTGGCGTTGAAGAGGCTTTTAGATTGGCACATGGATATGGATCATATGCAGGCAGATGCGATTAGTTTAACTTGGCGTCATGTTCAGCGCAGACAATGTGGGCCTAAGGGCCTGTTCCTGGTCTGAATTCTATTTTTTGACCAACATTTTTAATTGTACCTCTACCTTGCTATACTTGTTCATATGACGATAAACTCAACTTGAATTCCTCTAATGAAATACTCATGCATTTCTTATTTCCCTCTCCTGCTTTAATTAGTGTACTTGCTTTAATTATGTGTATATCTTAGGATTCATACATGTTCTGGAAAGTTCTGAAGCATTCTGCTGCCATAAATAACTTGCATGACTTGTTCCAACCACAGAGTATTTTCATTTGTAGATGAACACTGTCTTTGATCATTGTGAGCCTGACTGATCAGGTGGCAGGCATTCATAAAATTGGGGCCATGGTGGTTATGTTCTGAGGCAATCAACGCGATAGTTACTTGTAGATAGGTTTAGGCGGACTGAGAGTAGGTGTTCAGCGAAACGATCGCCGAGCCTGCGCTTGGTCTCACCGATATACAGGAGTCCACACCTGGAACAGCGGGTACAATAGATGAGGTTGGAGGAGGTGTAAATGAATCATTGCCTCACCTGAAAAGACTGTCAGGGTCCTTGAACAGAGTCTCGGGAGGAGGTATAGGGACAGATGTTGCATCTCCTGCGGTTGCAGGGGAAAATACCTCGGGAGGGAGTGGTTTGGGTGGGAAGGGACGAGTTGACCAATGAGTTGCGGAGGGAATGGTCTCTGCGGAAAGGGGTGGAGAAGGGAAGATGTGGCTAGTAATGGGATCCTGTTGGATGTGGCGACAATGTCGGAGGATTAGTTGCTGAGAGCGACGGCTGATGGGTTGGAAGGTAAGGACAAGAGGGACTCTGCCCTTGTTACGAATGGGGGGAGGGCAAGCAAGAGCAAAGCTGCAGGATATCGAGGAGACCCTAGTGAGGGCCACATCTATAATGGAAGAGGGGAACCCCCGTTCCCTAAAGAATGAACTTAATAGATACATATGTCAATAGATATTGACATATGTACCAATAAGTAACTAGTTATTTATGTATAACGTTTTCATTAATTTCACTTCTAGGGCAGTATGGTATGATCCAGTGTCTTACCCAACTTCATGGCAACTGGATCCAACTGAAGGTCCAAACAGAGAAAGGCGACGTTTACAGAGATGCTATTTGACCATACCCAACAAATATCTGCTCAGAAATCGACAAAAACCTGAAGGTAAAAAGATGGGATAAGATTTGAATGTTTTCTATAATTTGATTCTGATTTTATTATCCTAATACTTTCTCTTTTTTTTGCAGAACCACTGAAACCACCTCTGTCATTCTTGTTCGAGGATAAATCCCGTTCATCTTTTTCATCAACTGTGAAGGATAAAGCAACAAGTGAACCCATCAGGTAGTCATCACCTTCGATGGCCTTAAATGATTCTTTAAAGTAATTATTGATGTCTGCATAAGGTGCAACGTGATAGCTTCATTAGTAGGAATGGCAATAGACAAATCATAGCACTGCAATATGGTACTCAATCTATTAGAAACATAGAAATTAGGTGCAGGAGTAGGCCATTCGGCCCTTCGAGCCTGCACTGCCATTCAATATGATCATGGCTGATCATCCAACTCAGTATCCCGTACCTGCCTTCTCTCCATACCCCCTGATCCCCTTAGCCACAAGGGCCACATCTAACCCTCTTAAATATAGCCAATGAACTGGCCTCAACTACCCTCTGTGGGAGAGAGTTCCAGAGATTCACCACTTTCTGTGTGAAAAAAGTTCTTCTCATCTCGGTTTTAAAGGATTTCCCCCTTATCCTTAAACTGTGACCCCTTGTCCTGGACTTCCCTAACATCGGGAACAATCTTCCTGCATCTAGCCTGTCCAACCCCTTAAGAATTTTGTAAGTTTCTATAAGATCCCCCCTCAATCTTCTAAATTCTAGAGAGTATAAACCAAGTCTATTCAGTCTTTCTTCATAAGACAGTCCTGACATCCCAGGAATCAGTCTGGTGAACCGTCTCTGCACTCCCTCTATGGCAATAATGTCCTTCCTCAGATTTGGAGACCAAAACTGTACGCAATACTCCAGGTGTGGTCTCACCAAGACCCTGTACAACTGCAGTTGAACCTCTCTGCTCCTATACTCAAATCCTTTTGCAATGAAAGCTAACATACCATTCGCTTTCTTTACTGCCTGCTGCACCTGCATGCCTACCTTCAATGACTGGTGTACCATGACACCCAGGTCTCGCTGCATCTCCCCCTTTCCCAATCGGCCACCATTTGTACCCATGTCAGCTGCTTGATTCCAATTTTCAAGGTTAATTCCAATTTCTTGCTTCTTGCACCTGCAAATTTATACCTGCAAATTTTTCCTATAATCCAAATACTTAGTGATTCAGATTAAAATAATTTTCTCGTTTAGGGTTATTATTGTCACGCGTACCAAGATGTAATGAAAAGCTTTATTTTGCATGCTATCCAAAATGATCAGATATACCTTACATAAATACAATCATGTTAAACTCGAGTACGATAGGGCAAAGGGGAAGATACTGAGCGCAGAATGTAGTACTTAACATTGTAGCGCATCAATTACATAGACAAAGTCCAATGTCTTCAAAGGGATAGGGTGAATCGGACAGCACCCTAGCTTATGGAAGGACCGTTCAGAAGCCTGATAACAGAAGCTGTTAGCTGTCTGATGGTGCACACTTTCAAGCTTCTGTGAAAAGTGAAGAGATTAATAGTATTATAACTATGATAATTGATGATCATATGAGACTAATATTTTGTTTTCTAATTAGATTCATACGCAAATGTATCAATGTCGCCCCTTCTCGAGAAACAGTTGGTGAACTCCTTCTAGGTTAGTGCCATTTGTAAATTCTCTGCAAGGTTTTGCCCTAGCATTGAGAGTTCAGATGCCATGAACATTTGTTTGTTTTCCAGGAGAATCAGGAATGTATTTTGTTGAGGATAATGCTGCTGATGCCTTTGAGCATCCTGTAAGTAACATTTTTTTAAATGTTTTTATTGAATTTGCTTTACTTTGGGAGTTGAGAATTTTCTTGTGAAGTTCAGTCATTGTTAAAAGGTTCATATGTATCAACATCAAATTTAATGTAACATTTTTCTCTGGAAAGTTGCTGAATTTCAAATGTGATATTTCTGTTGCAAACGAATACTTAAAGTGTAGCTTTGGAAGATATTTTAACAATATGGTAGGAATGGAATAATTCAGTTTTGTAAGTAGGAAGTTGTCGTCAAATGTCAGCTTGGCTCAGTATTATATGAACATGTCTAAATTATGAGAACCAAATATGTTGCCTTGAACCCTGCTGACTAAAGCTAATGCAACTGTGCTTTCCTACCATATGAATAGTCAGTCATAGCAATACTGAAGGAATACTCTACTGTTGGAGGTGTTGTCTTTTGTATGAGCTATTAAACTAAGGCCTCACCTGACAATTCAGGAAGACATAAAATATCCCACGATCTCATGCAAAGCAAAATGGGGGGAATTTTCCCATCATCTTGCCTAACTGATATTTTAGAATACCCTGAGCTGTTTAATTGCAAATGTTGATGCTTATATTTACAAAACATAACTACTTCTTCTCCCCATGTAACTATTGCTTTGAAGAGTTCTGCAGTGGAAATGGAACCAGCTTCATTCTCCTGGACATATGAAGAAATCAAGGAGATCCATAAGCGCTGGTGGCAACTGCGAGACAATGCACTGGAAATCTTCCTAACCAACGGCAAAACTCTTCTTCTGGCATTTGACAATACAAAGGTACATCTTGGAAGCATTTTCATTCCAGTCTTTTCTTGTAGAGAGAAGATATTTCATGGAAGACCATGATGGCATTTTTCAGAGGGTGGTTGAGGCCAGTTCATTGGCTATATTTAAGAGGGAGTTAGATGTGGCCCTTGTGGCTAAGGGGATCAGGGGGTATGGAGAGAAGGCAGGTACGGGATACTGAGTTGGATGATCAGCCATGATCATATTGAATGGCGGTGCAGGCTCGAATGGCCGAATGGCCTACTCCTGCACCTAATTTCTATGTTTCATGATTCCGCTCCTGTTTTCTCTTCTATGTGACTGAAACTCCTTGCATGCGTGTTACTCCATAAAATAAGGGGCCTAACAGCACCTCCCTCGTTTCAACTTTTACATGTGTGCCTTGTAAGAAACAGTGACTGCTGGGGTAAGGTTGACTGTTGGAACTGACTTTTACAGGAAATGCTCAAAGAAACTCAGTGGCAAACGGTCAGGTCGGTTTCTTCCTCGCTACAAGTGCTGAGGCAATTTATTACAAACATGACAAGTCAGAGATCAAGCCTGGCCCCTATGTTGCCCATTTTTACAAAAAGATAGAATTAGCTTTGATTCACTTATCAAGATCATGTGATAGACATCTATCCTGTAATTCCAGTTCAACAAAATCAATTTAAGCTGTCATGGTAGTGTTTTTCTTACATGGTCTTGCAGGTCAAAATGTTGTATTGTCACTATTTTAATAGCGTTAAAGGAAATTGATTTTACAGGGTTATGAACTAATTAAAACAAAAAATTAGAAAAGGCTTGGATATCTTTCATTGTCTCCTGTCTGATGAAAGATAGCAGATCACCCAATTTAATCAAAGTAATTTCATACCATCATATCCCTGCTGGAAGTAGCATTCTACCTCATCCCATGGCCGAAAATCACAAAAGGAAAATAGAAGATTGGATTCCCTCTGCAGCTGAGGGATTAAAGTTCATCTCAGTCCTGCGAGATTTTGGGCAGATTTAGAATTATCTACCATCCTTAACAATGAACTCACTGGTGACCTTCAGTTCAAAAATTTCCAGCTGATAATCTGTGCTTTCTTAATGCTATACTTCTAGCTCATAGTGACACCCATTCTCAAAATGTGTCAGAACTATGGCCATTTATGGCACAATAAGCGGCAGACCGTTAAATCCATTGTGTTTGTGCCAGTGTTGAACACGCTTTCTCTGGTAATCTATATTCATTTTTTGTTTTTGTGCAAAGGAACCCAATTTTACTGGAAGTTTTGTCAAATCTGGTCTTCCAGATGATTGCTGAAAAAATTGGTACTTCATTTGATCTTTGAAAGAGTTGTTTATAGATTGGGCATATTGTAATGTCAATTGACTTGCAAATACTGTCGATAATTGGTGTATATAGTTCCTACAGTTGTATTTGATTGTTCATGAACTTAGATCTGTTTTTTATTTTCATTTAGGTTCGGGATGATGTTCATCACAACATCCTGTCTTCCAGTCTCCCAAATTTATTAGAATATGGAAACATTACGGCTCTGACTCAGCTGTGGTGCTCAGGACAGATAACAAATTTTGAGTACTTGACACATTTGAACAAGCACGCTGGCCGCTCCTTCAATGATCTTATGCAATATCCTGTTTTTCCCTTCATGCTGAGTGACTATTCCAGTGAAACAGTCGACCTGACTGAACCTGCCATTTACAGGTAACTTTATGTCCAGATTGTTTTTTTTTATTTTAAAATCACGTTCCTTTTGTTAAATGTGAACATCTGCTGCAGGTGTCTTTTTTGCCAGTCCTGGATGTAACTGACATTGGATAACTTGCCTAATATCATGGGATCGAAGAATTTCGCTCTATATGGGGAATTATCTGGTGCATATTTTAAGATGTAACTTCTATGGAGCTCTTTTCTGATGAATGCACATTGTTACAATCATTTCAGAAACCTTCTAAAGCCTATTGCTGTGCAGTCCAAAGAGAAGGAAGATCGATATGTGGACAACTATAAGGTTGGAGATTAACATAAATAGTATTCACCTTTGTTATAGTTAAAATTAATATTTTGGGTGCTTTATACCATATATAAATTTGTAAGCTTGTCAAAGAGGGCTAAATTGGTGCTGAAAAATGTTAGCTCATTTTAGATTCCATTTGTCATTGTACCCATAGATCGGTTACACCACTATTACAGGAGAGTACCTCTCCTATTTGTAGACTACACCATGAGCATTGTTCAACAATAGGATATTTTTCCCATTTTCTAATCTGAGATCTCCCCCCCCCCCCTGCACCTCCCCCTTCTCATAACCTTCTCTGACTCGCAATCCTTTCATCAATAGATATCTTGGATTGCTAAGGTAGAGTTGCAGTCAGTCGGACTTTGGGCATTTTCCTGAACTCTAGTGCTGTCTGTGTGGAATCTACACATTCTCTCCATGGCCATGAGTTTACTCCCATATCACAAAGATTTGCTGATAGGTTAAATGACTACTGTAAATTAGACTCATGGCAAAAAAGTAAAGGGAGAGGATAGGCAGGCAATTAAGGAGAGGAGGAATGGGATTAATGGGATTGTTTCTTCGAAAGCCGGCATGACTCGAGTGGGCCAAATGTGGCCTCCTGTGTTGTTGGAAGTATAAGACATCACTGTAGGCCTGTTTTAGACGATAGACAATAGGTGCAGGAGTAGGCCATTTGGCCCTTCGAGTCAGCACCGCCATTCAATGTGATCATGGCTGATCATCCCCAATCAGTACACCGTTCCTGCCTTCTCCCCATATCCCCTGACTCCACTATTTTTAAGAGCCCTATCTAGCTCTCACTTGAAAGCATCCAGAGAACCTGCCTCCACTGCCCTCTGAGGCAGAGAATTCCACAGACTCAGCACTCTCTGTGAGAAAAAGTGTTTCCTCGTCTCCGTTCTAAATTTGAATGAAGACTGCAAGATTGAGAAGTCAATATATATTAGTATACTGCACCGTGTGGTTTCCACATCTTCTCAGTGTCATATATGTGGATGGCTACTGGAATAGAAGAAAATATATCTTAACTTATATTGTCAATTAATTTGATATAAAATAACCCAGGTACGTTGTAAACATTGAAAGGCTAATGCCTTTTACAAATCTTGGACTAGAAATTGGAGTGCCTCCATATACGAGCATGCCAACCATGTTTTGCATTAGCTGCACTCTCTTAAAGCTGGCTATGGATTACTGCTAATTATTCTGTCACTCTTTTTAACAAAGTATTAATAAGCTGTTGGTCACAATTACAATGAGATACAACTTTTGAGTGAGGATAGGAAAAAGGGAATTGGCCAGCGGTCTGAGTGAAGTGGGTGAAGTATCTTGTAAAAGGGTGATCACAGACTTTAAACAACCAACAAGTTTAGTGAACATCTCCCCCCCCCCCGCCTTCTGGCTCCACATTCAGCAGTATTTAAAAGTTTTTTTTTGTTGTCAACTGCCTTTGGTTTGCTGGTTGGATTTTGTTTTCATGTTGGGAAACTTTTGGCAGTTCATAACATACTCTATTAATTCCATAAGTGATTTTGGAGGAAAGGTCTCAAATGAGCTTTATTGTCCTTGATTGGCATGGATGGTGGAGTAAACCCCAGTTTTGGGTGGCACTCTGACCAGTTTGTCATACTTTAGGTTAGCATTTCTTATCACATTTTTCAATTTCTGGTCTATAGAAGTTTTGCAACTGTATCCACCAAGCTGCCTCAATAATGATGTGGTGTCAGATCGTAGCAGTTAAACAAATATGATTGTTCTTTCTTGTCAGTACCTGGAGGAGGAATTTCGCAAAGGGGCTCAAGAAGATGATCCTATGCCACCAGTCCAGCCATATCACTACGGGTCTCATTATTCGAACAGTGGAACAGTTTTGCACTTTTTAGTCAGAATGCCACCATTCACCAAGATGTTTCTGGCTTATCAGGGTAAGATCCATTGGATTAATCTTTCGTTTCAACGTTCAAAATTAGTAAATGAAAAGGAAATGGAAAGTGTTTGCTGGATGTTATTACGTTTTATCAGCATGGTCCCATAAAATCATGAGACAGTTCATTACTTTAACGGGGGTACAGGAACATGATGTTTATAGACAATTCTTTCCAGGTAGCTGATTAAATTACTGTTATGAAATTGAATATACCTGGAAGGGTGGTGGAAACAATCTCAATATTTACATTAAGGGAAGTATTTACAGTACTCTGGAGAAAGAGCATGAGAGCAGGACTAATTGGGTAGTGTTTTTTCAGGGATGCCATAGGCAAGTTGGGTTGAATAATATCTCGTGCTGTATGATTCAAATGCAGGAATATTTGTTGCCAAGCCTGAAGGGAACATTTTTTTTAATGGCCCATTGTTGAAATATGCCTCTCATGTGACATTGACTGTGAATTGTATTCCCTATGCCTAGATCAAAGCTTTGATATCCCAGATCGAACATTTCACTCTATGAATACTACCTGGCGCCTGTCCTCGTATGAATCAATGACTGATGTGAAGGAGCTCATTCCAGAATTCTTTTACCTTCCAGAGTTTTTGGTCAATAGAGAAGGTGTGCACTATAAATTAGTATTTCACCGTCTATTTACTACTTATACCATGTGTGAAAGGATGTGCATTATTTTTTTAAGCAAATTATTCTTTTATTCAAATAGTTTTTGAGGAAATGGGTTTTTTTCAATTATTGATGTTAAAATTATTTAGCCTAGATGAATGTCAAAAAGAAAATATCACATGTTCATTTGTCTACAAGCCAAAATTACATTGGCAACTTTCAGAAACATAATTTGCCTACCAAAAAAAAAGTGCATTGATGGTTAAAATATTTTGGGGAAATCTGGCAATGCACTATCTAAATCCAACAACTAGAATCTGAAAAAGACTGATTATGCAATTATGTGTCTGGTGACCTACGGTCTTTTGGTTTAATGATCCATGTGTGCTGCTTGTTTTGAAACGCAGTCTATCTCCCCCTCATCTGCCACCCCCTGCCTCAGCTGGTCAGCTAACCTGTCAGTTCTCAAATTCTCAGCTTTGCTTTCAAATCTTTCCATGGCCTTGCTCCTCCCTACCTCTGTTGCCTCTTCTAGAAGCCCCCCCACACTTCCCAGACTACAGTTTTTGTCCATGCCCAGCCTGCAACATTATTGATGGCTGTAGGAGAGAGAGAATTAGTTAGTATTAATGAATCTGGGTTGTAAGTAATAAAAAAGGTCAATGCATGTATATATTTCAACAGTGTTCAACAAAATTGGATGATTTTAAATGTACCCACTCCTAGGGTGGCATTGTGGCACAGCGGTAGAGTTGCTGTGTTGCAGTACTAGGGACCCAGCTTTGATCCTGAATACGGGTGCTATCTGTACTGAGTTTGAATGGTCTTCCCGTGACTGCGTTGGTGTTTTCTGGGTGCTCCGGTTTCATCCCACATTTCAAAGACGTGCAGGGGGTTTCTAGGTTAATTGGCCTCTGTAAAATTGCCGCTAGTGTGTAGTGTATGGGTGATCGTTGGTCAGCGCAGACTTGATGGGCCGAAGGGCCTGTTTCCACAATGTATCTCAAAACTAAGCTACTCTTGGTGAAGTATGATGACTCATTTGTCATTGATCAGCTCCCAACAACCTGTGCCTTCCTTCCTCTGTTGCATTTAATCCACAGTCTGTTGGCAACACTCCTAATGTTGGCGCCATTAATTAAACTAATCTTGGCTCATGTTTTAAACCCAAAGTACGAGCAAGCCTTGCCCCCTTGAGAGCCAATTACGTTAGCAACATATCCATATTGCTTCTGCCATCCAACTATGTTCATTCTGTTGAATAATGCTCAAATTCTACTGCATTGGCCTGCCATTTTAAAGTAACCATTCCAAATGTTAGTGTCATCTTACAGTTAATGTATATATTGGCAATGGTGCGTTCATTTTTTCAAGACAATTAGGATATTGTTCTGTCTGCTGCTTCCCTATTATCCCAACTAATCTCTCCTTTTGGATATCCAAATCGTACAATAAACTCAAGATGTAATAATTCTGTCAAAAATCGTTAATTTGTCACCGTAAATGATCTGTATTATTATTTTGCTCATGTTCAATGAGCTTGCAAGCTACCTCAGACATCACATAGTTATTCAAACTCTCTTCGTTAGTTAGTTTGTTTGGTTGTCAGTCACATCTCCTCCAAAACCCGACGTGGTAACGGAGACATTTTTACATATTCCCGTAGCGATTTACTTCATCAATTCAAAAATCTCCTCATCTGAAAATGTGTTTAATTATTACCCGATATTTTTTACTAAAATTGTTTTAAAATGTAACTGAATCTGTAGCGAGCTGATGACATCACAATGCCTTTGCTTCTCGTGACCAGCTGTGCAGATTTTCCATGCACAGCCAGTTACGTGGATTGAAGCCCGTGAACACGTGATCAAGTCATCCAGCATGCTCCACAGGGCTTCTTGAAGTTCAACAGCATGGCGGCGGTGGTTGTTATTGCAGAAAGAACGAGCAAGTTCTGCAGATCCCAAGGTCACCGGCTTGCTTTTGAAGAACTCGCCCGGCCTCGCTGCTCGCAAGACCTTTGAAAAAAAAAACACGCTGTCTTCTTGCTCGCGCTGCTGGGAGTGAGTGATTATTGCGTTCAAGAACCAGCCCTCAATATTCAGGGCTATAATACCAGGGACTCAAAGAATAAAATCTCATTATATGCAGACGATATACTTTTATATATTACAAAGTCACAAACGAGCATACCAAATTTATTAAACTTAATAGAGGAATTTGGGTCTTTTTCTGGATATAGAATAAACTGGAACAAAAGCGAAATCATGACATTAAAACCTCAAGAACCTACACACTTACTGAAGTTCCCCTTTAAAATCGCAACAGAAAAATTTAAATATTTGGGTATTCAGATTACTAGAAAATATAAAGCATTATTCAATGCTAATTTCATACCTTTATTAAATAAACTTAATACACAGATTAAATTTTGGAAAACACTTCCCTTATCATTATTAGGTAGAATAAATGCAATAAAAATGATCTTCTTACCACAATTACCACAAGTTCTACACAACAGACAGAATGGATAAAAATGGAGAAGGAGGATTGTCATCCTTGTAATATAGGAACGATCCTCTTTTCCCCCAAAAAACTGAATAACACAATATATAAGAAGAACCCAATTATATATGGTACAATAAGAATTTGGAAACAAATAAAATTATCTTTAAAATTAAGAAATCTATCACTGTTAATGCCAATTGCGAATAACCCTTTATTTAAACCATCTCTTATTGATAAGACATATAACCAATGGGAAAGTCTCGGAATTAGAAGGATCAGGGATATGTACGAAACAGGAAACCTACTATCATTCCAACAACTACAATTAAAATTTAAATTGAAAAACAACCAATATTTTAAATATCTTCAGATTTGCGACTTTGTGAAAAAATATATACAAGGATATCAAAAAGTAACTCCTGACTTATTGGAAGAAGCAATGAATATTGAAGCTGACTCACAAAAATTAATATCCTATTTATATAATAGTATTCTAAATATAGACCTACCATCGACAGAGGTACTTAGAGAAGAGTGGGAACGGGAATTAATGATAAAAATTACGAAGGTTAAATGGGAAAAATACCTGATATATATTCACAAATGTTCAATTAATGTAAGACATAATCTAATACAATTTAAAATTGTACATAGATTATATTATTCAAAAACAAGATTGAACAAATTTTATCCAAATATATCCGCCACTTGTGATAAATGTCTAGCCCAAAAGGCAACTATAACACACTCCTTAGTTTCCTGCATAAAACTTTATAGATTTTGGAATGATATTTTTGAAATACTTACAAAATTATTCAAGACAAGAATGGAACCTAATACTGAAATGATTATATTTGGTGTAATGGAAGATGGGAATAAATTGAACACATCTCAAAATCTATTCCTTAATTATGGTTTAATAATAGCAAAAAAATTAATACTTAAATTTTGGAAGGGTACATCAATACCAACGCTTAAAATGTGGATTGCAAGTATGTTGGACACCGCTCATCTTGAGGAAATGCGATTCCTCCTAATGGATAAATCAGACCAATTCATAACGAGTTGGTCTCCATTCGTCGTTTTTTTGGAATCATATGGTGCAACACAATTGTAAAAAATAACTGTTTCAGGACTGGACGAGGGTTGGTCAAGACTATAAATAATGATCTCCTTTTCTTTTCACTATTTTCTCTCAACTTTCTTCATTTACTCGTTTTCTTTCTTCACACACTATATATTTCACATTTTTCTATCCTTTACTATCTAACCTCTTTTTCTTATTCTCATCTTTTAAAAAACAATAAAAAAATAAAAAAATAAAATAAAAAATGAGCTTGCAAGCTACCTCAGACATCACATAGTTATTCAAACTCTCTTCGTTAGTTAGTTTGTTTGGTTGTCAGTCACATCTCCTCCAAAACCCGACGTGGTAACGGAGACATTTTTACATATTCCCGTAGCGATTTACTTCATCAATTCAAAAATCTCCTCATCTGAAAATGTGTTTAATTATTACCCGAGTTTTTTACAAAAATTGTTTTAAAATGTAACTGAATCTGTAGCGAGCTGATGACATCACAATGCCTTTGCTTCTCGTGACCAGCTGTGCAGATTTTCCATGCACAGCCAGTTACGTGGATTGAAGCCCGTGAACACGTGATCAAGTCATCCAGCATGCTCCACAGGGCTTCTTGAAGTTCAACAGCATGGCGGCGGTGGTTGTTATTGCAGAAAGAACGAGCAAGTTCTGCAGATCCCGAGGTCACCGGCTTGCTTTTGAAGAACTCGCCCGGCCTCGCTGCTCGCAAGACCTTTGAAAAAAAAAACACGCTGTCTTCTTGCTCGCGCTGCTGGGAGTGAGTGATTATTGCGTTCAAGAACCAGCCCTCGCCTCTGACGACGCGCCCAACCCCTCAAACTCTCACCACTCCCTCTCTGCCCCCTCCCTCTCTGTCCCCCTCTCTGCGTCTGTGTCCCCCTCTCTGCGTCTGTGTCCCCCTCTCTGCCTCTGTGTCCCCCTGTGTCCCCCTGCTCTGCCTCTGTGTCCCCCTCTCTGCCTCTGTGTCCCCCTCTCTGCCTCTGTGTCCTGCCTCTGTGTCCCCCTCTCCTCTGTGTCCCCCTCTCTGCCTCTGTGTCCCCCTCTCTCTGTCCTCTGCCTCTGTGTCCCCCTCTCTGCCTCTGTGTCCCCCTCTCTGCCTCTGTGTCCCCCTCTCTGCCTCTGTGTCCCCCTCTCTGCCTCTGTGTCCCCCTCTCTGCTGCCTCTGTGTCCCCCTCTCTGCCTCTGTCCCCCTCTCTGTCCCCCCTCTCTGCCTCTGTGTCCCCCTCTCTGCCTCTGTGTCCCCCTCTCTGCCTCTGTGTCCCCCTCTCTGCCTCTGTGTCCCCCTCTCTGCCTCTGTGTCCCCCTCTCTGCCTCTGTGTCCCCCTCTCTGCGTCTGTGTCCCCCTCTCTGCGTCTGTGTCCCCCTCTCTGCGTCTGTCCCCCTCTCTGCGTCTGTGTTCCTCTCTCTGCCTCTGTCCCTCTCTCTCCCCACTACCCTCCTCTGCACCTCCTCTCTCCCCACTCGTCCCTCCCCTCTACTCTCTCTCTCTCTCTCTCCTCTCTCTCTCTCTCTCCTCCCCCCCCCCCCCCCCCCCCCCCCCCCCCCCCCCCGTGTGTGTGGGGGTGGTTAGTGTGTGTGACGCCGTAGCCCTCCCCCCGCAACCGCACGTTGAGGGGACGGGAACCAACGGGTCCCCCTTGGTCTAGTACACACTAAAATTCCATCACAACCTATCTACTTCCTCTTCTTCCAAACTGGTCCTTGTACTAGATTCTTCAACCATGCTTATGTTTATCCTAATATTTATTTGTTCTCCATGTCAAACTTTGAACATATTCCAAAGAATTGCTTTGAAATATCCCCCTATATTAAAAGCATAATATCTGCACGGTGTTATGTGTCAAAAGTTAATTATCGGCATGATTGTGTTGTAAAAATGATCGTCATGGTACTAATTTTTCATACCATTGTAAAGTTGAAGCATTTCTATTTGTAGGTTTTGACTTTGGAATGCGGCAGAATGGAGATAGAGTGAATCATGTAAATCTTCCACCTTGGGCTCGTAATGACCCCAGGCTCTTCATCCTGATTCATCGACAAGCCTTGGAGTCAGATCATGTTTCACAAACTATTTGCAATTGGATTGACTTGGTGTTTGGAAACAAGCAAAAGGGGAGAGCTGCAGTTTATGCTATCAATGTTTTTCATCCTGCGGTAAGTCTCCATCTCACTCAGTTCTCATATTCAGCTTTCAAATGCAAACCTCTCTATGAACTATCGTCTATAGGGCTCCAAGCAATTTTGAAATGCAGAAACTAATTCTGAGCTGTGCTTTGTGTAGGACATTGCAAATAAGATTAATGATTATCTGATTATTTTTTTTTTAATCATGTAAAATGGAAATGAATTTGAGTCTGCGAGTGGGAAAGGGGAGGTGGAAGGGAGGAAATTGCTCCCTCCCCATATTTACTGGGTAAATAACCATATAACAATTACAGCACGGAAACAGGCCATCTCGGCCCTTCAAGTCCGTCCGTTCCCCTAGTCCCATCTACCTGCACTCAGACCATAACCCTCCATTCCTTTCCCGTCCATATACCTATCCAATTTATTTTGAAATGATAAAATCGAACCTGCCTCCACCACTTCCACTGGAAGCTCATTCCACACAGCTACCACTCTCTGAGTAAAGAAGTTCCCCCTCATGTTACCCCTAAACTTCTGTCCCCTAATTCTCAAGTCATGTCCTCTTGTTTGAATCTTCCCTACTCTCAATGGGGAAAAGCTTATCCACGTCAACTCTGTCTATCCCTCTCATCATCTCATAACGTGCTACTCTGCTTTTAATTGTGTCATTCCCACTGTTTTTCCTCCTCTTCCATCATAGAGGAACTCGAGGAGGGGGCATTCAAGCCACATCAACATCTTGTCAATCTGTATTATAACCTAATGGCCAGTATTACACAGACTTCACAGATGTCTCACGGATTTACACCAGACCATTATCTCACAGATTCCACACCTTCAATAAATTTAAACCCTGTTTTAAAATACAACAAATTAAAATTACCTTTTGCTAATGTTAATCCATTTCAGATCATAATGGAAATAATATAAAGAATGATAAATAAAAATATAGCAAATACTTAAAATCTGAAATGAAAACACATGATGAAGATACCATGTAGGTTAGGCAGCAGTTACAAAGAAAAAAGAGCTACATCTCAAAAATCATAACTTAGAATTATTTTCTGTACTATAAAGTTGCAAGGATCATTGGAGGCAATTGCTCATAAAGTTCAAGAGCTGAATTTGCATATTGTTTATTTGTTATAAATGATTCATTTTAGCCCTGAAATTAGTTCTATATTTCCATTGTACTCTAGTATACCTACAATGCTAAAGTGATAGGAAATTGAATTCATTGGCATTCATTGCACGCCAGATGGATCGAATGGCCTAATGCACTGTTAGCTTCTGTAATAAAATGGTAAATTCATTGTAAATTTTAGCAAGAGACAATCTACAATTATACTAATTGATTAAAACAATAACTTTATAAATGTGGTTGTTACTGGGAAAGATTAATACAATCCAACTTTTAAAGGGCAGCTCCATGTATGGGGATGGAAGAAAACCTAGTTTGATTTTTTTTAGATTTCTGATGGGGTTTTTTACCTGTCTTTGCCACCCTAATCTTTCCACTCAAGGCAAAAAAAACAAAGGCTTGTTTCAAAAATCTAATTTAAAAGAGGTAGTCTAAAAGCTCTTGATTTTCTGTGCTGGGCTTCTCTTTGGAAAGATCAGATTTTGCCATATTTATCTGGGATCCAATTCTATCCAGTATCCATTGGTGAATGAAGACTTCTGCTTGTCCTGAAGGTTCTGCAACTGCTCAGCAAAGAAGCTGATCCTTTCTCATTGGTGAGCCATCCTGAAACATCATATAGCCAAAAGTCTCCCATGTCAAGCAAAAGTTGCATTTTCAGTGGCATTTTCTTTTCAATTCTTTCATTGCAATGGACTGGTGAAAATATTTCAATACAAATGGAGGGTGGCACAGTGATGATGTGGGGAGCGCATTTGTGTCACAACTCCCGTGACCTAGATTCAATCCTGACCTCAAGTGCTGTCATTGCGTGGAGTTTGCATGTTCTTGCTCCATCACATGGGTTTCCCCGATCTTCTGATTTCCTCCCATATCCCAAAGGCACACTGGTGTTAAAATTATTGGCTACTCTAATTCACCCCTCAGTGTAAGTGGTTGATGGAGGGATCAGAGGGGTGTTAATGAAAAGTGTGAGAATAGATTACAGGGAAATAAGTAGGAGACTGGGTTGTTCTGAGAACTGGCATAGATACCCTATGGCTGATACCCTTGTGAGTCTTACAGAAAAGGATAAATATTTTCAATCAGTTTTGCAATAAACTTACTCCATATTTTGCTGATAGACTTATTTTGGCATGGATGTGTCTGCTGTTGAAGACCCAGTGCAAAGGCGAGCCCTGGAAACTATGATCAAGACCTATGGCCAGACACCTCGGCAGCTCTTCACGGCTACTCATCCAAGCAAGCACGGGCCTAGACTGTCAATGGAGGGGGAATTGCCTGCAGCCATGGGTCTCCTTGTGCAGTTTGCCTTCAGAGAGAGCAGAGAGCACACCAAAGAAGTCATCTACCCGGTATTTATTGCAAGCTGTTATGTGGTTATAAATGATTCTTGAGTTTACACATTTATAAGTTAACCAGTTTAGTTCCTTATGGAGGAGACTTGATGGCCACTTCGCTCTCCTTGTTCATAGATGATGAATAGTCTCCATAATTAATAATCTTGGTGTATTTCTAAGTAGCGTGGGTTATTTTTCATCATAATTAGAGCTATTTTGTAAAATTGAAACATACAGGACATACTGATTAGTGTTTTAATTTTTAACATTGTTTCTTGACAGAGGTTATTCATTTTTGTTGCTATTTCATTTTTTTACATTAGATTGTTTTCTTTTAAATTTATTCACGATAGTGTTGCATCTGGGATCATGAATAATCACGTTATCAGTGATCTTGTACTTATTCAACTGAGATTTTCTTTCTTCCAAAATTTGGGAAATGTTAATTGTCCATTTAATCATCAATTAACTCTGTTTGTAAGCTTGGTGCTTACTAATGCCAACTAACCACCTTCTAGCCCTATATAATAATTCTTGAACAAAAATGTTTTGGAAGAGTTGTAGTGATTGATTGTTTTTCTTTAATATCATATAACTAGAGTCCTCTGTCGTGGATTAAAGGACTGAAGTGGGGCGAGTATGTGGGTTCTCCTAGTGCACCAGATCCTGTAATTTGCTTCAGTCAGTTCCACGGAGAACAATTTGGATCACTACTCGCATTGCCCACCAGAGCCATCTGTGGTCTGTCAAGCAAGTTTTGTCTCATGATGACTTACAGCAAAGAGCAAGGTACCTTCTTCATACAAAAGGTCTGCATGACATGCAACTTAGAGCACAGTAGGAAGCCACTAGGCCCAGGCAGTCCCTGATGATACTTATGCTCCATGTGAGTTGCCTTCTCCTCATCTTGCCCCACCAGCAAATCCCCCTATTTCTTTCACCCTTGTGAGGTTTTCTAGGTTTCCCTTCAATATGCCTCCAGTTTTAAATGTTTTACCTTTATGGCATGTCATCTATTTCCCAGTTCCCCATGAAAGTGGTGATGGACTGCTACAATGCTACTGTTCGCATTAGATAATAGATTATCAGTATTTTTAGATAAGGAAATCTGGGATGTAACCCCTAACGGCGCAGGCAGGTGGGACTAGTGTAGCTGGGTGGTGTGGACATGTTGGCTGGTGTGGACAAGTTGTGCCGAAGAGCCTGTTTCCACACTGTATCACTCTATGACTATAAAGGATATTGAAAAGATAAATGTGATGATGTAACTGCCTTGCATTTTGTGAATGATATACAGTGCAATAAAAACAGAGAATGCCAGGCAAGCAGATTGCTCTGTCCTGAATACAATTGAGGCTTTGAAGGTTTTTGTGACTACACATATTCAGTCAAGTAGAGGGCAAGTGGAATGCTCAGGGGTGCAAGCAGACAAAAGCGCAATTAATGTTTCAGATCATCTGAACCCGTGTTTCTCTCCACAGATGCAGTCTGATGTGTTCAGTACTTCAGGCACTTTCCCTTTTTTTCAGATTTTAAGTATCTGCATTTTTTCATTTGTAAGTGCAAAGTATTCTTTCATGCTTGCGGCTTGTGTCCTGCTGATAGTAAAACTGGAGAACAAGTCTTCAACATGCTCTACAATCATTGCACTTCAGTGGTTTGTCCAAATACATTTCTGGTTAGTGTTGTCAGGATGGTGATGGTAGTGGGTTGAAGCCGGTAATACAGTCAAAGTGTAGAGTTGGCATTTGGAATCCCTCTGGTGAAACACGCCCTTCGACCCACCAAAGCCATGCTGACCTTCTTACAAACTAAGGGCAATCTACAGAAGCCAATTAACCTAAAGTTCATGCACATCTTTGTGATGTTGAAGGAAACCAGGGCATCCGGAGGAAACTCGTGCGGTCTCAGGGAGAACATGCAAACTCCACACAGACAGTACCCAAGGTCAGGATCAAACCTGGGTCTCTAGCACTGAGACAGCAGCTGTGCCAACTAGGCCACCATGCCACCCTAAATGTATGGTGATCAGAACTGGACAGAATACTTCAGCATCTTTCCTACCACTGACATTAGACTCGCTGCCCTGTCTTAACACTGCTCCACTTTTTAAATAAGAATACCACATCTGCTGTCTCCAGTCATCTGGCACATCACCTGTGCCCATTTAAAAATCACTGCCATGGCTCCGGTAATCTTCCTCGTCTCCCAGCCTGGAAAACATCTCATTGAGCTGCGGGGATTTATTCACCTCTTAAGCCCATTCAAACATTCTATTTGATCGTCTTGTTGATCACACTTCCATTATTTTGATGGTGTTTGGGAAAGTTCTTGGCAGGATAGTTAGCCACATTGGATTTGTTCAGCTTTTGTGAACAGGGATGACCAGGGTAGTTGTCTGAAGAAGGGTCTCCACCCAAAATGTCACCCATTTCTTCTATCCAGCCATGCTGTCTGTCTCGCTGAGTTACTCCAGCATTTTATCTATCTTCGATGTAAACCAACATCTGCAGGCTCTTGTGTGTTGTGACATTAAAATAAAGAATGTTATCCATTAGTTGAACAATATGATTCTTCAAATTGAGCTTGACTGGTTGGCAGGGAAGATACCCTAAAACAGATGCCAGTCGTGATTGTTTTTAAATTATTATGAAGGGGGTCTTTGCAAAGTTGAAATGGCAAAAACAATATTGCCCTGTTATATTTTTGATACGTTGGTATCAGCTTGAATTATAGGGCAACGTGTTAATTAAATGTTCACTAAGATTAATTTCCATGGGAAATGAATAGTTTAATTTCCAAGAGATTTGTACTCTCGTCTCTGGAGCATTTGTCCACACTCTGTTGATCACGTTAACCATTATTCCACTGTTCCTTCTGCTCCCTGTGATCTTGAGTTGCATATTCAAGTCAAAAGTGTTTAATTGTCATCTATACTGGCAATGAGCAATTACATTGTTTTTTGCTACGTTTTTTACAGGCACATTAACTCAATAATACACAAATAAATAGACAATAATCAATAATGCAATAAATTAATAATTAATAATGCTGGGTACCATATAATGCAGTAACCCGCGTTTAGCAGATATCTATAATGAATTTTGGTTATAGCCCCCACGCCTCCCCTGGCTCGCGCCATCTCCCCGGCTGAGCTTACAGCCGCCACTGGCGGTCCACACAGCCACCATTGACCTTGCCGACACTCTCCACTTCCCTCTCCACCTGCAGGCCAGAGCCATCAATTCACCTGGAGTCCAGGCCCATTTCCAGACCAAGTCTGAAGAAGGGTCTAAAACCGAAACATCACCCATCCATGTTCTCCAGAAATGCTGCCTAAGCTGCTGAGTTACCCCAACAGTTTGATTTATTTTGTGTATTAACCAGCAACTACAGTTGTTTGTTTTTGCTACTTATACAATGAAATTACTGTACTCGGTTATAGCAGACAATTGGCAACAACGGACACCAACGGAGCTCTATCCGGCTTCGGTCATGGGTATAGAATGAGTAGAGCAGTGGATGGAGCACATGGCCTTGAGGTGCTTCTGTGTTGATGGTTATCGAGCAGGGAATGTTGCTGCCAATTCACACTGATTATGGTATACCTGTGTGAAAGTTGATGATCCATTTGCAAAGGGACGAGCAGAGACCCAGTTCTGAGTTTTGTGATAAGTTTAGAAGATTCTCACTACTCTGAATAATGTATTTTTTATCAGTATATACAGTGGATTTTTTTTTAAATCATCTCATATTCATGATACGTACTTCATCAATTGGAAGCAAGTTCTCTACCCGACCAAAGAGACTTATCACGTCATCACCCTGTGTACTAAAATTCAAGAAAAAAGAGCTTCATGTTTCCTGATTGTTGCTTCCTTATTTATTTCCATCTGAATAATAGGTGTTCGAAGTATGCACAATACAGATATCCAGTGGTCAGCCATTTTGAGTTGGGGTTATGCTGATAACATACTAAGACTGAAGAGCAAACAAAGTGAGCCACCAATCAACTTCATTCAGTGCTCTCCTCTGCACCAGGTATGAATTCAGGTCTGCAGTAGAGATCTCATGGTTTCTTACAGTCCACAGGTTTAATTTCTATTTCCAGACTCACAATTTTTCCTTATTTTTACCTTTGTATTAATGTTTAACAACATTGGTCAAAGATTAACAACTATTCTTTTATTTTCCCACACAATTATCTTAAATCTTAGTTCAGTCCTTTATTCCTCCATAAGAACATTAGCACATGGTTAATTAAGTAGGTTATGTTAAATATTAATAAGTCATTGTTTAAATCACAGCTACAATAATGTGGTCACTTCTCTGCACCACAGTTTAGTAAGAATCTCAAGGCCTTGGAGAGAGTTTACAGGAGATTTTCTCAAAGTTTATATGAGCATAAGAATTTGGAGCAGGATTAGGCCAAATAGCATCTCAAGTCTGTTGCATCATTGATAGTAAGATGGTTGCTGACCGGATCTAGACTTCAACTCCACTTTCCAGTCTTTTTCCCACCGATGTTGCCTTCATAGTAGATCAAACATATGACTGGACAACCCTCCATAGCTCTCTGGAATAGAGAATTCTAAAGATTCACAACTTTCCAAGAGAAGAGTGGCCTCGTCATCGCTATCTATAAACACCGCCCAAGTTCTAAATTTTCCCTCAAGATGAAACATCCATATTCAGTTTTTTTGCATGTTCAAAAAATGTAATGTATTTTAGTAAGATCACTTTGTGTTCATCAAATTTCAAAATATTATGGACTTCGTCTGCTCCATTTTAACACATAAGATGACGTCTTCATCTGAGAAATCAGTCTAGCAAGCAGTCTCTGAACTGTTTACAATCCAAATATATGAGAGGAGAATACAGCAGCTGCTGGTGTAACTCAAAGAGCTAGGCAGCATCATAGGAGAACATGGATTGGATACATTTTTAAACTGTACACTTTTTCAGGCTGATCCCAACGTGTAAAGTCACCGCTCCATGTTCTCTTGAGATGCTACCTGACCTGCTGGGTTACTCCAGTGTCTTCCAGTCTAAATATATTTTTTAATAAAATTACCGTCTGTGGCATGCTAATGCTTATGAAGTCTTACATAAATCCTCAAATGACCAATTGTAATTCTGTTGGGAAGTTTGATGAAATATTGAAAAAATGTATTCTTTGATATCAAAGAAATTAACATTTTCTGAAAGTTCATAATATATTTTAAGAGTCATGTCTTGGCAGCTGATTTAAACATTACAATCTAATTTTGAATCTGGTTATAAATTATCATTGGCTCTTTTACAGGTTACAAGTTGTGCGTGGGTGCCTGACAGTTGCCAGCTTTTTACTGGCAGTAAGTGTGGAGTGGTTACTGCATACTCGAGCAGGTTCACCAGCAGCACGGTATGTGTAAAAGATTCCGTTTGTGTTCATTGGTCTCCAACTGTTTTCCAGGTGTAAGCTTTATCATATTACAGCATTTATAAATTGAATTAAAATAGTGGAGAGGATTATCATTATTCCACTTCAGGTAACTGATTAATTGTCAGTCTGGGTGTGGTGGGCTGAAGAAGCTGTTTCCATGACTAATACTTGAATAACTGAATACTTGAATACTCTAATCTAAGACTTGAATAACTGAATCAAAATTGTTTAGTGTTTCTCTTGGGATTTTGTTTACAGATGATTCTTATGTCAATCAGAATGTGGTGAGTTTAAGTTCCATTCCTGAGATTTGTACATGAAAACACTTGCTAACACCATATTACTGAAAGACTGCAGGTCAGCAGGTTAAAGGTGTTATCTTTGATGCAATATTAAACAAAGTCTCAGGTGGCTTTATTCAACAGTTAATATCACTAAAGTAATGGTTACCACATTGGTATGTAAAAATTATAAGTCATGTTTCTTTCATTACAACAATGATTATACTTATTAAATTATATCAGAGGCTGTAAAACTATTTTAGCATATCTTAGGACATCCAAGTCTGTCCAAAGCAACTCCTCCACTGAAAATATGTAGTGTCTGCAATTCAGTGATTAGCAGAGATGCTGGAATGTACAGTATGTATTAGAAATGTGGTTAAGATACTGACATTTTTATTTCATTTTTTTTAGTCTTCTGAAATTGAAGTGGAATCTAAAGTCTACCTGTATGGCCATACTGCAGAAGTAACCAGCTTGTGTGTCTGCAAACCATACAGCATTCTCATCAGTGTCAGCAGGGATGGAACCTGCATTATATGGGATTTGAACAGGTTTGATGAATAAATATTTTTTATACAAGGCTGTCTAAGAATCAGTTTATGTGGTCATAAATTAATTTTAACATAACAAATTCTGAAGAAATTGTACAAGAATGCATATACAAAAAATGCCTCATATATTTTCACTGGCTCAAAGTTGCTGCCAGTTGCCTTACATCCACAAAGTACAAAGAAAGGAAAGAAGAGGGAACAGGTGTGGTGGAAGGAAGGAATGGGAGGGAAGGAAAGAACAGGAGGTGCAGGGGAGCCAATGAAGGAATAGGGGACATTATGCTTAAATGTTACTACTTCCTCCTGTAGCCCACTGTTGTCATCACTTGCATATCAGTCTTTTTCCCTGGCCCTCTAGCCTAAACATACATTAAAGTTGCTTTGATATAATGTGACCAGGTGCTGTTTTCTTTATATAGTGAACTCCTTTGTTCTCTCAATGTGCAAGTATCCTTTTAGTTTAGTTTATTGTCATGTGTACTGAGGTACAGTGCAAATGTTTTTTGTTGCGTGCTATACAGTCAGCGGGAAGACTGTACAGGATTAAAATCAAGCCATCCATGGTGTACAGATGGAAGATAAAGGGAATAAAATTTAGTGCATAATAAAGTCCAGTAACGCCCGATTAAAGATTGTCCCAGGGTCTCCAATGTGGTAGATGGTAGGTCAGGACTGCTGTCTAGTTGGTGATAGGATCGTTCAGTTGCCTGATATCTAGGAGCAGGTTACATTTTGCATTGTGTGATTACTGTTCTTGAAATTTAATTTTAGTCTTTAAAGTTCTATGATGGTTATTTACAAGTCCTGATTGCTCTCATCTCTCTTCCTTGTCCTACAGGTTGTGCTATGTTCAAAGTTTAACAGGACATAAAAGTCCAGTGACAGCGGTTTCTACTAGTGAAACAACGGGTGACACTGCAACAGTTTGCGATTCAGGTAAGTGTAATGGATCTTTGGCTATTTGCTGTTTTCGATAGTACTGTTATCTGGCCGCCTTCCAGGTTACTGTTGTTTCCGCTAACCTATTACCAGGAGGTCGTAGACCTCATTCAGATGTGACGGTACATCTGATTCCTTCTCCCTTGACCTATTTATCCTAGTGATTTGCAAAGCTGATATAACAAGAATATCCTTTGGCTGAATTAGTAAAATCACGATGTTGGTGGAAGTATGTCCCATTAGCAAAAGGATTTAAGTATAGGAGCAGGGAGATTCTACTGCAGTTGTATAGGGCCTTGGTGAGACCACACCTGGAGCATTGCGTACAGTTTTGGTCTCCTAATCTGAGGAAAGACATTCTTGCCATAGAGGGAGTACAGAGAAGGTTCACCAGACTGATTCCTGGGATGGTAGGACTTTCATATGAAGAAAGACTGGATAGACTCGGCTTGTACTCGCTAGAATTTAGAAGATTGAGGGGGGATCTTATAGAAACTTACAAAATTCTTAAGGGGTTGGACAGGCTAGATGCAGGAAGATTGTTCCTGATGTTGGGGAAGTCCAGAACAAGGGGTCACAGTTTAAGGATAAGGGGGAAGTCTTTTAGGACCGAGATGAGAAAAACATTTTTCACACAGTGAGTGGTGAATCTCTGAAATTCTCTGCCACAGAATGTAGTTGAGTCCAGTTCATTGGCTATATTTAAGAGGGAATTAGATGTGGCCCTTGTGGCTAAAGGGATCAGGGGGTATGGAGAGAAGGCAGGTACAGGATACTGAGTTGGATGATCAGCCATGATCATATTGAATGGTGATGCAGGCTCGAAGGGCCGAATGGCCTACTCCTGCACCTATTTTCTATGTTTCTAGAATAGTTCAGATAGTTCATCTACATCCTGCTATGAAAAGAAGATGAGAAATAGAAATCAATAAATTGTCCTTAAAAAAAAGAATGGACTAAAATGTACAATAAAACTGGGAAAATACGTGTCAACTTACTTCACAGTTCAAACCTCAGTTTAGACATGTTTCCTTGCCACAATAGGTGCATTAAACTGGTCAGTTGGTACAAAGCCATTTTGTACATGAACAGGCAATACTCCTTGTGCAATGGATTAGCTCTTGCACAACTAAACATTCACAAAGACCTTTCCTCCACCAGATTCACAGTTGGGTACTCGTGGGGTAACTAAAGTGTTAAGTCACTAATGTTAAGGAAATGGTAATGAACTTGGGGAATGGATGGAGTTGCAGTGAATGATCAAGAGAGGGAAGATGTAGTGATTGAAGTCAAAGTTCGCATTGAGTGGTGTAGCCCCCACAGTAAGGTTGGGTTCTGGAATAGATGTAGGTAGCTTCCTGTGGGTAGTTCCATCTGCCAGTATCCAAGGCCCAGAACTGGTCCCCTTTGAGTTCCATTGAACAACCCTCATGAAGACCTTCTGTACAAAAGGACGGCACCATTCACAGGTCACAGATAAGCAAAGGAATTTTAAGCCAGTGGCATCTTATGTGAAAGAAGGAGCTGCAGATGCTGGTTTACACCGAAGATAGACATAAAATGCTCAGTAACTCAGCGGGACAGGCAGTATCTCTGGAGAGAAGGAATGGGAGACGTTTTGGGTCGAGACCCTTCTTCAGAATCTTATATGAGTTAGACTGTTCAATATATTGCAGCCTATGCTCGGGTCTCTTCTTGCATTCTGATGGAGCAGTTGGTAACCTTTGTGTGATAAAACCAAGTTTTTAGGGATTTATGACAACATATACAACATAATTCTTTGACATGTTTTCTTTCATGAGCTGCAATAATCTTTATTGTATTGGATTGAAGACAGCAGTTTATTCATTGCAACGTTCATTATCCTGAAGGATGACTTTAGTTTTAACCATATAACCATATAACAATTACAGCACGGAAACAGGCCATCTCGGCCCTACAAGTCCGTGCCAAACAAAATTTTTTTTCCCCTTAGTCCCACCTGCCTGCACTCATACCATAACCCTCCATTCCCTTCTCATCCATATGCCTATCCAATTTATTTTTAAATGATACCAATGAACCTGCTTCCACCACTTCCACTGGAAGCTCATTCCACACCGCTACCACTCTCTGAGTAAAGAAGTTCCCCCTCATATTACCCCTAAACTTCTGTCCCTTAATTTTGAAGTCATGTCCTCTTGTTTGAACCTTCCCTATTCTCAAAGGGAAAAGCTTTGTCCACATCAACTCTGTCTATCCCTCTCATCATTTTAAAGACCTCTATCAAGTCCCCCCTTAACCTTCTGCGCTCCAGAGAATAAAGACCTAACTTATTCAACCTATCTCTGTAACAGATCTGTTTTGTAATTTTTTTTTCCCTTAGTTGGTGGTGGTAGTGACCTGAGACTGTGGACAGTGAATGGAGATCTCAGTGGCCACGTGCACTGTCGAGAAATAATTTGCTCTGTAGCTTTTTCCAATCAACCTGAAGGTGTATCTGTCAACGTGATTGCTGGAGGGCTAGAAAATGGCATTGTAAGGTTAGTGTCATACCATTGTAACTGAGCTATAATGTATATCCTCATCATCTCCACAAGGAAAATTGGCACAAACTAAATTTGAGTCTATAAAAGACTGAAAATGCTGTTCACTCACTTATGAAGAAGAATGTCTGAAATAGACAGTTGGAATATAATATAGTTACGTTTTGCTCATATTATACAGGAATTTTCTGTGATCCCTTTTGAAGTATGTGCAGTTTTATTTTCCTCACCTGAATACGGATATATTTTCAAATCAGTGACCCTAATACCTCAGATTAGGGGATTGTCCTATGACGGGGTATTGATGTTTAGCGAATACTCAGGTTAAAAAGAAAGAAATTGAATTTAATTAATTTAATTAGCCAAGTATGTATACATACAAGGAATTTGCCTTGGTGCAAGTAACAACACAATATACAGTAAACAATTAAGAATAAAACATTATCATTTAAACATGTGAATAATGAAATGCAATACCAGAGCAAAAGGAGGCTACAGACTTTTGGTTGTTGAGTAGAGCTACTGCTCGTAGAAAAAAAAACAGTTTTTATGTCTGGTTGTGGTGGCTTTGACAGTCTGGTCGCCTTCCAGAGGGAAGTGCTTCAAAGAGTTTGTGACCAGGGGAAGAGAGGTCAGAGATGATCTTACCCACTCGCTTCCTGGTCTTTGCAGTGTACAGTTCGTCAATGGGGGGAATTTGCAGCCAACAGCCTTCGGATGAAGTTGGATGATTAGCCATGATCATATTGAATGGCGGTGCAGGCTCGAAAGGCCGAATGGCCAACTCCTGCACCTATTTTCTATGTTTCTATGTTTTTGCTGATTGAACGATGAGCTGCAGCCTCCGGATGTCGTGCTTGGTGGCCGAACCAAACCAGACCATGATGGAGAAGGTGAGGACAGACTCTACGATGACAGTATAAAACTGGACCATCATTGCCTGTGGCAGATTGTGTTTTCTCACCTGCCGCAGGAAGTACATCCTCTGTTGGGACTTTTTGACTGTGGAGTCGGTGATCTCCCATTTAAGGTCCCTGCAGATGATGGTTCCAAGGACTATGGTGTTGTTGACGGTGAGTGGGGGGAAGAGAGCGGGAGCTCTCCTAAAGACTACAATCAATTCCACTGTCTTAAGAGCATTGATCTCCAGGTTGTTGCGAAGGCACCAGGACGCCAGCTGTGTCACTTCCTGTCTGTAGGCGTTGTGTCATGTGCAAGCTTGACAGTGGAGTCTGTGGAGGTGATTTTATTGAGACATAAACAATTCTGTGAACCGTTGAGAGACAAAGCTGGGAGTCTAGAACTAAGAGAAATAGTCTCCATATAGGGAAGCAGCCATTTGGAATGTACAAGAGGAGGTATATTTTAAAGCGCAGTGATAATACCAGTACTGGTGTACTGTTACGTGGCTCATTTAGGTGGCTTATTATTCTTCAGTCCCGATTCCATCTGCTATCCAAAGATCGAACATGGGCACCATTGTGCTAGCAACCCTGGGGGTTATGCTCTGCTTAAAATCCTGGAGTGACTTAGTGGGTCAGACAGCATCTCAAGAGAAAAGGAATAGGTGATGTTTCGGGTTGAGACTCATCTTCAGACTAAGAGTCAGGGGAGAAGGAAACTAGAGGTATGAACAGGTACAGAACAAATCAGAGCCGGTTATTGCTGTTCTGTCATCATCATGGATCGAAGTTCTGGAACTCCTTCCCCTGATAGCATTATGGGACTATCTTCATCATACGGACAACAACTATTTAAAGAAAAACAGCTCATATCTGATATAAACGATGGGCTTTCATGGACTTTCCAGTGGTACCCATTTTATACATACTTCATAAAACCATCAGCATTTTCTATATGTGCAATTGATTATATATCAATAGGCCACTAAGATTGTGAAATGACAAGATCAAGGCTGATGGTGACACGTTTGCCACAGCATACTATGCTATGTAGAATGTAGCATTAAATAGCATGTATGTAGCATTCTACATAGCATAGTATGCTGTGGCAAACGTGTCAGGCAACTGAACTCAAACTCTGGGATTGGACCTTTTGCCCTCTGGATTGCTGGTCCAGTAACATAGCCACTGAATATGAAGGATAACCTAAATAAAAAAACCTTGTGGTTGGACCCATCTCATTTTCTGCACACATTTTTTGACCGTCCAACGTCAATGGATAGATCATGTTTCAGTTCTGTGATGTCAGAGAAATGACGCTATTCCATTTTTGATTGATTGTCCATTGTTAAAGGTATGAGAATATGAACAAAACATCACTCCTCTTCTCCCAAGTGTGTAAGTTAAACATTTCCATGAAAGGTTCTGGTGAATATTTGAATGAAGGCACTTGGCACCATCATTGTTCTGTTAAAGATGCTCTGATTTTTTTCATTTATTTTAATCACAATGGTAATCTGGTTAAAATAAAATATTGGACATTTCTGATGAAACAACAAATTGATAGATTTAATACATACAGTTTCACCGAAGCTATGCTGGGAATCTTTCTCCACGTAGTACATTTATAACTTTGTGTTCATATTTCACTTCTGTTTGTTTCTCTGGAAGTACTTAAGACTTTGCTGACATGATTCTTGCAATAAAAATTGAACTTGGCATAATAAGTAGGAAAACCTTTTTTGTATTGTGTAGGTTGTGGAGTACATGGGATCTGAAACCTGTTCGAGAAATTATCTTCCCTAAATCAAACTGGCCTATTGTCAGGTAAGAATGAGCAAAATATTATCCATGGTGACTAATTAACTAAAGTTTGATAGTTGGAACTTGTACAAGATTCTTTCTCATAAAAACTTTAATCTATGTTTGGCTGTGTGAATGGTGCTCAAGCAGCCCTATAACCCAGAGTGTATCTAGGTGGACAGTGCAGTAGCACAGTTATCAGAGCAAAGTAACCCAAGAACAATTCCAACCTGTGCTTTTTGTGCGCAGTTTGCACATTCTCCCTGTGACCCTGCAGATTTCCTCCCACATCCCAAACATGTGTGGGTTGGTAGGTTAATTGGCCATTGTGAACTGTCCCTATATGTAGGTGAATGGTAGAATCTAGGGGAGTTGATGAGAATGTTGGGGAAATATTGTGGGTTTTGTTCAAATGGTTGACTGGACTCGGTGGGCAGAAGGGACTATTTCCACACTATGACTCGAGATTATGCCTTATTCTAGGAATAAACCAGGAAGTTTCACAGGGAGAAACAAATTTCAGTGGGAATGGCCTGGAAATTACTTTTGTACTATTTTTACAGGTCTACTGTTATCTTCTATTTTACTTCTTAATCTCAGATAATGGCTTCAGCTGCCTAGGTCCGAAACTCTGTAATTCCCTCTTTATTTTTGTTGTCTCTCTTTTAAAACCTACTTTGTCTTTCACCTAGCTATCCCAAACTCTCCTTAAGTTTATAACTGCAGATGCTGGATATCTGAAATTTAAAAATAATGCATGAAATATAAGCAGATAATATGAGCAGATAAGTTGTGGGGAGAGGAATAGAGATAATGTTCTGGATCAATGATGATTCCAACAGGATTAAGAAAAGTTTGAAATCTAACATGTTTAAAATAGCACCAATACTTGTGCCATTTGATATGAATGGGCTCCATGTTTGATTCTAACATTTCCTATTTCTAATGGAAGCTTATTTATCTGAAAATTAACTATCACTCTCTCTGCTGATGCAAACTGATCTGATAGATTTTAGATGTACAACATGGAAATAGGTCCTTTGGCCCACAGAGTCCATGCCGACCATCGATCACCCGTTCACACTAGCTTTATGTTATCCCACTTTCTCATCCACTCCCCAGACACTAGGGTTAATTTTCAGAGGTCAATTAACCCATAAACCCGCACGTCTGTGGGGTGTGGGGGGAAACCGGAGCACTGTCAAAAACCCATGCAGCCACAGGGAGAACGTCCAAACTCTGCACAGACAGTACCCCAGGTCAAGATCGAACCTGGATCTTTGGCACTTTGAGACAGCAGCTCTGTCAGCTGTGCCCACTGTGCCGCCCATAGTAGTATCCTCAGCAAGTATCCTCAACATTGTCTGTTTTTATTTCACAATCTCCTTAAGTGGCTTGGTGTTATATTTTATTTGATAATACGCCTGTGAAGAGTCTTGGAATGTTTTTTGTGTTAAAATTGCTGTATAAATAGAGTTGTTGTTTGAAAGCTGCCAAGTTAACAAATGGAAACTGTTGTTGGAGGATAATAAAATGTGGTGACACTAATTGTTGGGTTTCTGCTTCATTTGGTTTTGGCTGCAAACCCGAAAAACATATAGTGAACATAAATGTATATAAAATATAACAGGAAGTCTAAACCTACACTGAGACCTCCATGATTTTCACATTAACAGCTAAAACATATACATTTGCTTCTAACTTTATGATGAGGTGCGAGCAGTTTAAAAAGGATATGAGGAAAAGTCTTTTCACTCCGAGGGTGTTGCAACCTGGAACGCACTGCCTGAGAAAATAGTGGAGGCAAATATTCTCACAAAATTTAAGAAGTATTTGGATTAGAACTTGAATTGCCAAAGCATATTCGTCAATGGACCAAGTGCTGGTATTATGCGATTAGTATAAATTAGTTTGGTGGTTGGCACAGACATGGTGGACCAAAGGACCTGTTTCTGTGCTGTATTGCTTTGACTCTTTTAATTACTCTAGGGCCATCCCTATCTCCAGACTGCATCTCCACGCTGAATCCAGATTGAAGAGCCCCTCGTTAATCCTCCTACTCTACCTCACGGTTACTGGCTTTCATAAGTAATAGGAGCAGAATTAGGCCATTCAGCTCATCAAATCTACTGCGCCATGCAATCATGGCTGATCTATCTATCCTAACCCCATACTCCTGCCTTCTCCCCATAACCCATGATACCTGTGCTAATCAAGAATCTATCTATCTCTGTCTTAAAAATATCAATTGACGACCTCTACAGCCTTCTGTGGCAAGAAATTCCACAGATTTACCACCCTCTGACTAAAGAAATTCCTCCTCATCTTCCTAAAGGAACATCCTTTAATTCAGAGGCTATGACCTTTGGTCCTAGACTCTCCTACTAGTGGAAACATCCTCTCCACATCCACTCTATCCAGGCCTTTCACTATTTGGTATGTTTCATAAACTCCAGCGAGTAGAGGCCCAGTGCCATCAAACGCTCATCATATTTTAACTCACTCATTCCTGGGATCATTCTTGTAAACCTCCTTTGAACTCTCTACAGACCCAGCACATCCTTTCTCCGATATGGGGCTCAAAATTGCTCACAATGCTCCAAATGTGGCTGACCAGCGCCTTACAGATCATCAGCAGTTTCCAGTTCTTTCATTCCTACTCAGAGGGAATTGTAGGTCACACTGAGAGCATCCAGGTGTTTTTAGGTAGAGGAAATATTTGTGGAGAAGATTGGGAGTTCTCCCATTCTGTGCCAGTTAGATAAATCATCAAATTATTTTGGTACAGAAGGAGGTCATTTGGCCCATTAAATATGTGCTGGGTCAGAAAGCAGCAATTGCATCATTTGCATTATTCCACCCTTCTCCAAATTCTTATCCAACTACACTGATTCTGTTTCCACCTTTCCTTAATCGCTTAGTAAAAAAGGCTGTTCCTTAATTCTCCCTTTCATCTTTTGCCCAAGATTTCATATTTGTATACGCTGGTCCTTTGATTTGTCTGTTATCGGGAGCCACATCTCTCTGTTTGCCTAATCTAAGACAACCATGATCTTGTAAACCGCAGGTAAATCCCTTACCGAACATTGCTCCAGAATTAACAACCTCATCTTCTCCAGTCTAACCTTGCAGCTGAAATCGCTCATTCATGGAGGCATTCTAATAAATCTGTTTTCCTACCTCTGGATTTTCTTCATTCCATTCATTCGTTCCTAACAACGTTCCTGTGGTACCGAGAATCCCTCGTTGTGGCTAGTCAGTTTTCTTGACAGTTCAGTGCAAGAACTGTGCTTTGAACTCGACGGATTTGTTTCAGAACACCAGGATGCCACATGCAATATTCTTTCAAATATTTCTCCCATCAACAAGGATTTATGACATGCACGCCCAGGGCACTGATTCTGCAACCCTTTAGAACCTCGCTGTTTTAGTCAATATTATTTATCTTTATTCTTTCTGCCAATGTGTATCATGTTACACTTCTCTGTACTAAATATTGTTTGCCCATACCGTCTTCCTGCAGTTTATTACTGGATTTCTCATTGTTTACTGCACTTCCAAGCTTCATGTCATTTGTAAATTTAGAAATGTTGCCCTGTTCGCCTGTGCAGAACTCTATAGTCTTTGCAGAACTATGATCGCATACTGATCATGAGAGCACCACTGTCTGCCATCTTCATGGCTGAGAAACAACCATTTAACACAACTCGCTTCTTCCTATCTTTAAACCAGTTCCTTATAAATCCATCCTGGGGGCATGAACATTGAATTCTCCCAATTTTGTTAGCCCTTGCTGTCTCCTCCCCTTCCTATCACTCCCTCAGCCCTCGGGCTCCTCCTCCTCCTCCTTTTTCCTTTCTTCTCCCCACCCCACCCCCCATCTGTCTGAAGAAGGGTTTTGGCCCAAAACGTTGCCTATTTCCTTCGCTCCATAGATGCTGTTGCACCCGCTGAGTTTCTCCAGCATTTTTGTGTACCTTCCTTATCCATGCAGCTGTTGACCTTTAAATTTCCTGCACCTCAATTTTCCTAATCAGCTTTTTATATGTGATTTTATTCTGAGAAGCTATGTTGGTGATTATATACTGCAATCCCTTCATCAATCCTCCCCCCAATCCAGGTGATACAGACAAAAATATTTGGTGGAAAGTTGGTTTCATGATTTGAACCAAATCTGTCAGCCACTTTATTTTTTTTTTTCTTCTGAAAGTTGTTGTCCTAATCCTTTTCTTTCTCTACTATCCTCACCTTAGGTGTTCACTAAGTTGTCACAGAGTCTAATTATGTCTCTACTGCTTCTTTCTCTTCACCCCTCCCCCACCAGGTAAAATGTCTAATGTTTTGCTCAGTGTTTCTCAGGCCCTTCCCCACAGGAATATTTTTGGCCCCTCGTATTTCTCATTTTGCCCTTCAGTAACGTTATCCCAAAATAAGTTTTCTCCAATCTTAGATTGGAAACATAAACTTTGACAGTTTAAAGGGAAAATTGTCACTCTGTACTTTTTTATGGACCCTTTGCAACCTCAGAACATGACAATAAAGTAAATTTGCAGAATATTCAGTTGAGAAATATGGAAAATCGTGTAGCCATTTTATAACGAGCAAGATTTTGGAACCATTGTCATCTGATTTAGTGATGCCACTGACGGATAAATTTTATTAGACGGCAAAATGCCCCACTCGTAAACATTGCATTATGGTGGCACATTTCTTTAACGGAGATTGTGATGTTTGGAGACATAGAAACAGAAAAATAGGTGCAGGAGTAGGCCATTCGGCCCTTCGAACCAGCACCGCCATTCAATATGATCATGGCTGATCATCCAAAATCAGTAATCAGTTCCTGCTTTTTCCTCGTATCCCTTGATTCCTTTAGCCCTAAGAGCTAAATCAGTCTGAAGAAGGGTCTTGGTCCAAAACGTCACCCATTCCCTTCTCTCCAGAGATGCTGCCTGGCCCCCTGAGTTACTCCAGCATGTTGTGTCTACCATCGAGCTAAATAACTATCTCTAGAAAATCTCCAGTGAATTGGCCTCTACTGCCTTCTGTGGCAGAGAATTCCACAGATTCACAACTCTCTGAGTGAAAAAGCTTTTCCTCAAAGAGACATGAGAGTGCAGATGCTGGAATCTTGCACAACAAACAATCTGCTGGAGTAACTCTGTGTCTGACAACATCTGTGGAGGGAAATGGACTAGTCGACTTTTCAAGTGAATGCATTCCAAGTGAATTCTTGGAATGTATGCGGGATAGTTTTCTCAACCAACATGTAGAGGAACCAACGAGAGAGCAGGCTATTCTAGATTGGGTATTGAGTAATGAGGAAGGGTTAGTTAGCAGTCTTGTTGTGCATGGCCCCTTGGGCCAGAGTGACCATAATATGGTTGAGTTCTTCATTAGGATGGAGAGTGACATTGTTAATTCAGAAACAAGGGTCCTGAACTTAAAGAAAGGTAACTTTGAGGGTATAAGACGTGAATTGGCCAAAATAGACTGGCAATTGATTCTTAATGGGTTCACGGTGGATATGCAATGGAAGGCATTTAAAGACTGCATGGATGAACTACAACAATTGTTCATCCCAGTTTGGCAAAAAAATAAATCAGGGAAGGTAGTGCATCCGTGGATAACAAGGGAAATCAGGGATAGTATCAAAACAAAAGATGAAGCATACAAATTAGCCAGAAAAAGCAGCCTACCAGAGGACTGGGAGAAATTCAGAGACCAGCAGAGGAGGACAAAGGGCTTAATTAGGAAAGGGAAAAATAGGTTATGAATTAAAACTGGCAGGGAACATAAAAACTGACTGCAAAAGCTTTTATAGATATGTGAAGAGAAAAAGATTAGTTAAAACAAATGTAAGTCCCTTGCAGTCAGAAACAGGTGAATTGATCATGGGGAACAACGACATGGCAGACCAATTGAATAACTACTTTGGTTCTGTCTTCACTAAGGAAGACATAAATAATCTGCCGGAAATAGCAGGGGACCGGGGGTCAAATGAGATGGAGGAACTGAGTGAAATCCAGGTTAGCCGGGAAGTGGTGTTCGGTAAATTGAATGGATTAAAGGCCGATAAATCCCCAGGGCCAGATAGGCTGCATCCCAGAGTACGTAAGGAAGTAGCCCCAGAAATAGTGGATGCATTAGTGATAATTTTTCAAAACTCTTTAGATTCTGGAGTAGTTCCTGAGGATTGGAGGGTAGCTAATGTAAACCCACTTTTTAAAAAGGGAGGTTGAGAGAAAACGGAGAATTACAGACCAGTTAGTCTAACGTCGGTAGTGGGGAAACTGCTAGAATCGGTTATTAAAGATGGGATAGCGGCACATTTGGAAAGTGGTGAAATCATTGGACAAAGTCAGCATGGATTTATGAAAGGTAAATCGTCTGACGAATCTTATAGAATTTTTCAAGGATGTAACTAGTAGAATGGATAAGGGAGAACCAGTTATATCTGGACGTTCAAAAGGCTTTAGACAAGGTCCCACATAAGAGTTTAGTATGCAAACTTAAAGCACACGGTATTGGGGGGTTCAGTATTGATGTGGATAGAGAACTGACTGGCAGACAGAAAGCAAAGAGTAGGAGTAAACTGGTCCTTTTAACAATGGCAGGCAGTGACTAGTGGGGTACCGCAAGGCTCAGTGCTGGGACCCCAGCTATTTACGATATATATTAATGATTTGGATGAGGGAATTGAATGCAACATCTCCAAGTTTGCGGATGACATGAAGCTGGGGGGCAGTGTAAGCTGTGTGGAGGATGCCAGGAGGCTGCAAGGTGACTTGGATAGGCTGGGTGAGTGGGCAAATGCATGGCAGATGCAGTATAATGTGGATAAATGTGAGGTTATCCACTTTGGTGGCAAAAACAGGAAAGTAGACTATTGTCTGAATGGTGGCCGATTAGGAAAAGGGGAGATGCAACGAGATCTGGGTGTCATGGTACACCAGTCATAAAAAGTAGGCATGCAGGTGCAGCAGGCAGAGAAGAAGGCGAATGGTATGTTAGCATTCATAGCAAAAGGATTTGAGTATAGGAGCAGGGAGGTTCTACTGCAGTTGTACAGGGCCTTGGTGAGACCACACCTGGAGTATTGCGTACAGTTTTGGTCTCCTAATCTCAGGAAAGACATTCTTGCCATAGAGGGAGTACAGAGAAGGTTCACCAGACTGATTCCTGTGATGGCAGGACTTTCATATGAAGAAAGACTGGATAGACTCGGCTTGTACTCGCTAGAATTTAGAAGATTGAGGGGGGATCTTATAGAAACTTACAAAATTCTTAAGGGGTTGGACAAGCTAGATGCAGGAAGATTGTTGGGGGAGTCCAGAACAAGGGGTCACAGTTTAAGGATAAGGGGGAAATCTTTTAGGACCGAGATGAGGACAACATTTTTCATACAGAGAGTGGTGAATCTCTGGAATTCTCTGGCACAGAATGTAGTTGAGGCCAGTTCATTGGCTATATTTAAGAGGGAGTTAGATGTGGCCCTTGTGGCTAAAGGGATCAGAGGGTATGGAGAGAAGGCAGGTACAGGATACTGAGTTGGATGATCAGCCATGATCATATTGAATGGCGGTGCAGGCTCGAAGGGCCGAATGGCCTACTCCTGCACCTATTTTCTATGTTTCTACGAAGACTTAATTTCAGATGAAGGGATGACCCAAAATGTCCACAGTGCATTTCCCTCTGCAGATACTGCCTGACCAGCTGACTTCCTCCAGAGGATTGTTTGTTGCTCGTGCCTTGTGGAGCTTGATTTGAAACCATAATCTTTTATCTCAAGTGCAAGTGTGACCACTGAGCTGTATCTATAATCTTCTCAATATTTCAACTGTCAAGTAGGGTTTAAAAAATACCCAAGTCTAACAGTATCTATGCATTTTCCAATTAGGATGTGAAATGAAACAACAATTTGTGCAGTGGTGTCTAGATTTTGCAATAGCTTTCTCCAAGGAACCTTGACTGGTCCACCTTGAGATTTAACTACACAGTTTATCATGAGGATTCTACAGCTGAAGAGCAAATGTGCTAGGCTCCATGAGTCTGCAGTGTGAATGTAGAACTATTAAAATTTAATAGAGGGACCTTGTGAAACCAGGCTGTGGCAAAGAACCTGCAAGAGGAAAAAAAAAATCTGAAAAGGAGTAGAAAAATTGATTTGACATTTGTAGTAATCATTTTAAGTGTGCTGCAAGTCAGCAGACAGATAAAGAATGTGAATAAAATCTCTAATTTGCTACCGCATTTTGATAAAAGTACCTTTGACTTTCATGGTTTTAATCTTTTCTCATGCAGTCTGACCTTCTCCTGTGATGGCCATCACCTCTACACGGCAAACATCGACGGCACTGTGATAGCGTGGTGTCGCAAAGACCAACAGCGGATGAAGCTCCCCATATTCTTTTCCTTCCTTAGCAGTTATGCG
Source organism: Leucoraja erinaceus (assembly GCF_028641065.1). Lineage (NCBI taxonomy): Eukaryota > Metazoa > Chordata > Chondrichthyes > Rajiformes > Rajidae > Leucoraja > Leucoraja erinaceus. Next base: position 18,561,120 of record NC_073381.1, on the reverse strand, counting down.
GCTGGATGAAAACTTACCTGCAGATTTGCTTGTACCAGTCACTGTGCAAAGAACGGAGCCCGCGGTGCTCTTGGGGGTGGGGCTGAGAGGAAGATGGGGGAAAAAGAAGAATTCCCTCCCCAGATGTAAATATTCCAAGTGCAACCCATAAAAGGACCAGGTGTTCTCCACCCCCCCCCCCCCCCTCATCAGCAGGACAAGATGAAACAGGAAAACAATACTATAGAGCAGATTTCATAATTGTAGTCTGCTCTCTTCCTGTTCCTTCACTCTGTCACATATGCAGTCCTTCAAAGTAGTCAGTTTGTAGCTGACTAAAACTCAGTAACACCGATTTAAATTTGATGTAAATTATGCAATCTGTCACGTTGTTAGATTTAAAGTGCAATATTTTCTACTTGAGATTCTCCCAACTTTCACATACAATGTGCATGAGACCAAGCAGGTTATTGAGGTACAAGAATAATGAAATAATTTACATGAAATAGCATGGAAATACCTATGTTAAAGCACCTTAAAACAATGTCTGTGCACGCAGCATCTCTCGACATCTGCCTTGAACGTTTACAATTCATCTCTGCAAGTTCTGCCATTTCTCGTGTCTTTCCTCAAAAATAAATTAATCTTTGTAATAATTTGATATGATTCAGATTGTAACTTTTTATACTAAGCATTAAGCAGACCCTAAATTGAGAAAAGGATTTGCTTAACTGGTGCTTGCCAGATTGCATGAAAGGATAAATGTTATGTCTTAAAGTGAGTTGATGTGCAAATAACTAACTATCCAAAAACAAAAATGATGTTGGCGTTATTGAAGACACAATACTGTTGTCAATTAGATTGTTTATGGTTAGGCTGTTCCCCACTCATGTGATAAATATATGACCACTTATTTAACTGGAGGGCACATATTCTAAACCCTGACTGCAACTTCCCTCTGAAAGTTGGTTTATTTTTGTGTTTGTCCTTAATCGTATTTAAAAATAGTGTTAGAAAATGTGCATTTTGCAAGTTTTTTGAAGACCTAGTTTGTCAATTGTTTTCCTGATATATAAAAATTGGCAAACGTATCTTATTAATTTAAACATTCACAAACCAGTGTTCCTCGAACTTTGAAAGTGAGCATATGCTGTCTTTTGTACTTATTCCTTATATATCTGTACAAAGTATTTGTGATGAATATTTGAACATTAAATTAATTATAATCTGAGAATTCTACCTTTCTATCAATCTTTAATTAATATTATATTAATGTTTGAAATCAACGAAGGTCATGACTTGGAAACACACTTAAAATTCTTTGTGCTCTTCTACACATACTGTGCCCTCAAAATGTTTGGGACAAAGACCCATAATTTATTTATTTTCCTCTGTACTCCATAATTTGATATTTGTAACAGAAAAAAAAGTCACATGTGGTTAAAATGCACATTGTCAGATTTTATTAAAGGGTATTTTTATACATTTTGGTTTCACCATGTCGTAAATACAGCTGTGTTTATACATAGTCCCCCCATTTCAGGGCACCATAATGTCTGGGGGACGTGGCTTCACGGGTGTTTGTAATTGCTCAGGTGTTTAATTGCCTCCTTAATGCAGGTATAAGAGAGCTCTCAGCACCTATTTTTTCCTCCAGTCTTTCCTTCACCTTTGGAAACTTCTATTGCTGTTTATCAACATGAGGACCAAAGTTGTGCCAATGAAAGTCAAAGAAGCCATTATAGGCTGTGGGCCGAGGAGCTTTATTCTGCAGTTTCGTGACCCAAGTCACCAAACTACATGAAATTTTCACATATTGTGTAAACAAATGTATATAAATCAACCCTGAAACTCGATATGAAGAAGACTTGCACATTTTTATTAAATTAGAGAAAAAACAGGAAAATGTCAGGAATTTTTTAGTCCAATCAAAGCACATTTATCATAGAGTTGTCTGCCAGTTGGCCAATCACGCGCTTTGTTTCAGGCTAGCACACAAAATGGCTGAGGGGGCTTCACAGATGCCTGTTTTACTGGAGATTCCGATGTGTTGTTCTGTGGAATAAATGCCGTGGAAACTTGCAGCAGGTAATTGTATTTAGTGGGAAAAGCATTAAAAAGGCTGAAGAAAGTGCTGCGGTGGATTAAAGTGCAAGAAAGCCTTCAAAGTCCCTGCTGATGTGTGGAACACAAAGAAGGCCCCCATGAATCAACTCTAACTGAAAGGTAAGATTAAAGTCTGAATTTATGAAAATCTATCTGTATGGACTTTAATTAATTTAATATAATGTGAATAAATTCATTCATTCATTCCTTATTCATTCCCTCACTCACTTATTCATCCATTCACTCAATTACTCATTCATTCATTCAATCATGAAATTGAGGGCCTAAACTATTACACAGTCAATTAAACATTGTCACTAATGCCAGCCTGTTGTACAGTAATAAGTCTTTAACAACTAATCTCGGAGCTGCCTGCGAAAACTTACCGGGAAAAAGTGCTCCGATCACGGGACCAAGGTACTCGCGGTAAATAGCGATCGATATCCCTCCGTTTTTCTCCCGTTATCGGGGTCTGAAAACGACCGCTACAGACGGCACTATGTACAGCCTCGCCCGCCCCGCTCCGCAATCGTGAATCGGCCGCTTATTAATTGAGGCCGCGGCTTCACCTTACCGCGAGTACCTAGGCCCCGCGGTCGGAGCACTTTTTCCCGGTAAGTTTTCGCAGGCAGCTCCGAGATTAGCTGTTAAAGACTTATTGTCACTAATGCCAGCTTGTTGTAGAGTAATGTTTAATTGACTGTGTTATAGTTTAGGCCCTCAATTTCATGAATGAATGAATGAGTGTGTGAGTGGGTGAATGAATAAGGAATGAATGAATTAATTAATTTATTCACATTATAAAATGGTGCAATTAAATTAATTAAACTCCATACAGATAGATTTTCATAAATTCAGACTTTAATCTTACCTTTCAGTTAGAGTTGATTCATGGGGGCCTTCTTTGTGTCCCACACATCAGCAGGGACTTTGAAGGCTTTCTTGCACTTTAATCCACCGCAGCACTTTCTTCAGCCTTTTTTATGCTTTTCCCACTAAATACAATTATCTGCTGCAAGTTTCCACGGCATTTATTCCACACAACAACACATCGGAATCTCCAGTAAAACAGGCATCTGTGATGCCCCCTCAGCCATGTTGTGTACTAGCCTGAAACAAAGCGCGTGATTGGCCAACTGGCAGACAACTCAATGTTAAACGTGCTTTGATTGGACTAAAAAATTCCCAACATTTTTCCGTTTTTTCTCTAATTTAATAAAGATGTGCAAGTCTTCTTCATATCGAGTTTCAGGGGTGATTTATATACATTTGTTTACACAATATGTGAACATTTCATGTAGTTTGGTGACTTGGGTCACGAAATCCTATTTCTAGACACATTTTTGATGCTCGGCCCACATCCTATTATGAGACTGAGAAACAAGGAAGACCTCCACAGCTGATGACAAGAATTCTCTCTAAGAAAAATCCCCAAACACCTGTCCGACAGATCAGAAACACTCTTCGGCAGTCAGGTGTGGATTTGTCAATGGCCACTGTCCGCAGAAGACTTCATGAACAAAAATATAGAGGCTACACTGCAAGATGCAAACCACTGGTTAGCCGCAAAAATAGGCTGGCCAGGTTACAATTTACCAAAAAGTACTTAAAAGAGCAACTACAGTTCTGGAAAAAGGTCTTGTGGAAAGATGAGACGAAGATTAATTTATATTAGAGTGATGGCAAGAGCAAAGTATGGAGGAGAGAAGAAACTGCCCAAGATCCAAAGCATACCACCTCATCTGTGAAACACTGGTGGGGGTGTTATGGCATGGGCATGTATGGCTGCCGAAGGTAGTGGCTCACTTATCTTCATTGATGATACAACTGCTGATGGTAGTAGCATAATGAATTCTGAAGTGTATGGACACATCCTATCTGTTCAAGTTCAAACAAATGCCTCAAAACATATTGGCCGGCGGTTCATTCTACAGTAAGACAATTATCCCAAACAAACTGCTAAAGCAACAAAGGAGTTTTTCAATGCTAAAAAATGGTTAATTCTTGAGTGGCAAAGTCAATCACCCGATCTATACTGAATTGAGCATACCTTTTATATGCTAAAGAGTAAACTGAAGGGGACTAGCCCCCAAAACAAAGCATAAGGTAAAGATGGCTGCAATACAGGCCTGGCAGAGCATCACCAGAGAAGACACCCAACAACTGGTGATGTCCATGAATCGCAGTCAAGCAGTCATTGCGTGCAAACGATCTGCAACAAAATACTAAACATGACGACTTTCATTTGCGCGGGGGGGGGTGTAACGTCTATGTATAAACACTGCTGTAATTTCTACATGGTGAAACCAAATGTTGGGATACTGAGTTGGATGATCAGCCATGATCATATTGAATGGCGGTGCAGGCTCGAAGGGCCGAATGGCCTACTCCTGCACCTAATTTCTATGTATAAAAATGGCCTTTATTAAAATCTGACAATGTGCACTTTAACCACATGTGATTTTTTTTCTATTCCAAATCTCAAATTGTGGAGTACAGAGGCAAATAAATAAATGATGGGTCTTTGTCCAAAACATTATGGAGGGCACTATATGTTGCCTTTTGCTGTCTATTTCCTCTGAATGCCTCAGGCCATACCTTCCACCTCTGTCAGCACTTATTTGATTAACTCCAGGTTCCAGTGTCCAGTGTTGTTATTGGCTTGCATTGGCATCTCCTGCCTTGCTTCTGCTAGTGATAGCCATCCTGGTGCTGTTAAGGTGGAATCCATCGAGACAGAAGAGTTTTCTACTGCTTAAGGCTAAACCTGGCCAAAGTTCAGCACTTCGCATTGAAAAGTGTTGGAGGGATTGTGTGTTCTGAAAAACAACAAACAGTTTCATTATTTAGATTAGTTTCATTTTTTTTTAATTCATTTGAGAAGTTTCAAAATTATGGGAGGTGTAGATTGTAGGAAATCCTTCTCCTTGGCAGGGATGTCTTAAGACCAGAGGGCAGAGTTTTAAGTTTAGTGGGGATCTGAGGAAGAATATTGTCAGTCAGTGAGTAGTTGCAATCTGGTAGGCACTGCCTGAAAACATGGTTCGATTAGGTTTAAGATAGTTGTGGATATGGACGGAGAGCATCCACATATTAAAATGCTCAACTGAGGTAAGGCCAACTTTGAGGGTATGAGGGAAGGTCTCATTCAAGTTGACTGGAGCAGATTATTTGAGGGGAAAGGCCAAGTGGGATGTTTATAAAAGTGTACTGAAGAAAGCTCAGGATGTGTTTGTCCCTGTTAGAGTGAAGCACAAAGCAGGCAAACGTAAGGAAGCTTGGCTGACGAGGGGAATTGAGACATTAGTTAAAAACAAGAAGGATGCATGGAACATGTATAGGCAACTGGGATCAAATGCATCCCTAGAGAGTTTGGGGAATTAAGGAGTAAACTAAAAATGGAAATCAGAAGGGCAAAAAGGGGCCCAGAGATAGCTCTGGCGGGTAGCAATAAGGACAATCCCAAAAGATTTTATAAATACATAAGGGGGAGAAGGGTAACTAGAGAGAGAGTGGGACCTCTCGGGAATCAAAGCGGCCACCTCTGTAAGGAGCCACATGAGATGGGCAAGGTACTAAATGAGTATTTCTCCTCTACTTACCAAGGAGAAAGACAGTAGGACGGAGGAAATTGGAGCAGTCACTGGAAGTGGCTCGAGAGCTGTCAGGGTTACCATCGACGAAGTACTGAAGGTACTGTCGTGTTTGAAGGTAGACAAATTTCCAGGGCCTGGTCAGATATATCCGAGGACATTGCGGGAAACTAGTCGAAATTGCGGGAGCATTGGTTGAAATTTACGAGTCGTCCTTAAATACAGGAGAGGTGCCGGAAGACTGGTGGGTGGCAAATGTTGTGCCTCTTTTCAAGAAGTGCTCCAGGGAAAATGCTGGGAACTATGGGCCGATGAGCTTAACATCTGCATTTGGTAAGATACTGGAGAGTATTCTGAGGGATAGGGCATACAGTCATTTGGATGGGCAAGGGCAATTTAGGGATAGTCAGCATGGTTTTGTACATGGAAGGTCGTATCTCACAAATTTGATTGAATTTTTTGAGGACGTGACCAAAAAGGTTGATGGGTGTACATGTACAAGAGCTGTAGATATTGTGTACATGGACTTGAGTAAGGCGTTCGACAAGGTTCTGCATGGTAGGCTGCTCTGAAAGGTTGGATCATAGAAACATAGAAATTAGGTGCAGGAGTAGGCCATTCGGCCCTTCGAGCCTGCACCGCCATTCAATATGATCATGGCTGATCATCCAACTCAGTATCCCGTACCTGCCTTCTCTCCATACCCCCTGATCCCCTTAGCCACGATGGCCACATCTAACTCCCTCTTAAATATAGCCAATGAACTGGCCTCGCATGGGATCCAAGGAGAGATAGCTGAATGGATAGCAAATTGGCTCCAAGGAAGGAAGCAGAGGGTGATGGTGGATGGTTGCTTCTCGGACTGGACGCCTGTGACTAGTGGTGTGCCTCAGTGTTTTGTGTTGGGCCCGTTACTGTTTGTCATCTACATCAGTGAGTTGAATGAGATCATACAAGGCAAGATTAGCAAGTTTGTTGATACAAAAAGTTAGTGGTTTTGCAGATAGTGAAGATGGTTGTGAAAGATTACAGCAGGATCTGGATCGATTGGCCAGGTGGGCGGAGGAATGGTTGATGGAATTTAATACAGAAAATTATGACTTGTTGCATTTTGGGACGTCGAACAAGGGCAGGACCTACACAATAAATGGTAGGCCTCTGGGTGGTGTTGTAGAGCAGAGGGATCTAGGAGTACAGGTGCATGGTTCCTTGAAGGTCAAGTCGCAGGTGGTCAAAAAGGCTTTTGGCACTTTGGCTTTCATCAGTCAGAATAGTGACTATTGAAGTTGGGAGGTCATGTTACAGTTGTATAAGACGTTGGTGAGACTGCATTTAAAATATTGTGTTCAGTTCTGGGCATCATGTTATAGGAAAGATATTGTCAAGCTTGAAAGGGTTCAGAAAAGATTTACAAGGATGTTGCCGGGACTAGAGGGTGTGAGCTATAGGAAGAGGTTGAGTAGGCTGGATCTCTATTCCATGGAGAGCAGGAGGATGAGGGGAGATCTTATAGAAGTATATAAAATCATGAGGGGAATAGATCAGGTAGATACACGGTCTTTTGCCCAGAGTAGGGGAATCGAGAACCAGAGGACATAGGTTCAAGGTGAAGGAGGAAAAGATTTCATAGGAATCTGAGGGGTAACTTTTTCACACAAAGGGTGGTGGGTGTATGGAACAAGCTGCCAGAGGAGGTAATTGAGGCTGGGACTATCCCATAGTTTAAGAAACAGACAGGTGCATGGATAGGACAGGGTTGTAGGGATATGGACCAAGTGCAGGCAAGTGGGACGAGTGTAGCTGGGACATTGTTGGCAGTGAGTTGGGCCGAGGGGCCTGTTTCCACACTGTATCACTCTATGACTCCTTGGTGGAGACAGGTAATCTGGCAACGTTTAAGAAGCCTCTGGACAATCATCGTGGCATTTGTAGATTGCCGGGAGACCCTGAGGCCCATTGTAAAGATGGCCAGATTCCTCTCCAAGAGTGGATAGTAAACCAGGTGAGTTTGTTTTTAATGACAAATAATTTTGTGGTCATCATTACTGATGTTAACCCAGATTATGAACTGTATGTTGATTTCCACAGTTGCCATGGTAGGATTTGAAATGGTCGCTAGATTGTGTTTTAGACAGAGTTCCTAGCTCAATAATTTAACTACATAGTCATACTTCCAAAAATCTGCATGTGCCCTTGGCTCGTTGGGATTATTTCTTGGATGCCATGCATTGAAGAAAGTACCATTAAGTACTGCACCATTTTACCAGCCTATTATCTGCACCATAGTATTCGCAATCAAGCTGCCAATAATTCCATATTATACTGGACATTTTAATGGGGAAAAACTTTTTTTTGCCATACAGGAGAATCTTGAAATATAAAGGTTTGAGTCCTGAGCTGAGGAGCAGAGATAGAGGGAGTGTGGGAATCGGGGAAATTTGGAAGTTGCGGAGGGATAAGGATTAATGTGAGGCATGAGGGTGTGGGACAAATGGCGAGGGTGAGGTGGTAGGAATAGGGGGTTAATGGAGGGGAAGGTGGACAGAATGATTAGGATGTGTTAGGAAGATCAGAGGGTGGTGGGCTTGGGAGGTAGAGGAAAGAGGTGGAATTGGGGATGGGAAGTAGAGGATGGGGTATTGTGAGGATGAGTAAGTGGGACAAAGCAAAGCATGGTTGTTAATTGAGGTGTGGTGGGTTGGATGGGAGTATGGGTCTGGGATGAGGATTGGGCTGAGGGATGAGAATGGGTGAGTGAGCTGGGTCAGTGTAATGTGCGGGGGAGGATGAGGGCTGTTGGACGAGGGACAAAAGAGATGTGTTGTAGTTCTGCCTGGGTGGGATGTGAAACAAAATTAAAATGTGACTTTCCAGCTCAATCATGTTCCAAACTTGTGTACTGTTTTCATCTCTGGCCTTTGTTCCAACCATCTGTCTGTAAAAAAATGCCCCCTTATCTGTGTCGACCCCCACCCCTCTCAGCCTGAATAAGGGTGTTGACCCAAAATGTCACCTTCCATGTTCCCCAGAGATGTTGTCTGACCCGTGAGTTACTCCAGTACTTTCTCCTTTTGCGTATGAACCAGTGCCTGATTTCCTTTCTGGATGACAAAATTCTTAAGGGGTTGGACAGGCTAGATGCAGGAAGATTGTTCCCGATGTTTGGGGAAGTCCAGGACAAGGGGTCACAGTTTAAGGATAAAGGGGAAATCCTTTGGGACCCAGATGAGAAAAGCATTTTTCACACAGAGAGTGGTGAATCTGTGGAATTCTCTGCCACAGAAGGCAGTTGAGGCCAGTTCATTGGCTATATTTAAGAGGGAGTGAGATGTGGCCCTTGTGGCTAAAGGGATCAGGGGGTATGGAGAGAAGGCAGGTACAGGATACTGAGTTGGATGATCAGCCATGATCATATTGAATGGCGGTGCAGGCTCGAAGGGCCGAATGGCCTACTCCTGCACCTATTTTTCTATGTTTGTATGACCGTGGACAGTCTTACCTGATCAGGAAACCTAGAAATATATAATTTTATTTCAACCACTCAGCAGGTCAGGAAGGATCTGTCTATAGAAAATGAATCAAAATTAATATTTCAGGTCGGAGTCCCCGTTCTTTTCTAGGAAACGCAGACCTTGCCGCCCTCGCAAGAATTAGTTATGCCGCTGCCCTCCCGGGTGACTTGCTCCTGGCAGTCACAACCGACTCAGCTGCAGTGACTGGGGCAATTCCAGCTGGTGGAATGCCTTTGCAAACCTAACTGCGTGTTATGCTATGTGCAAGTCTGATGTAACCTGGGAGTTCTCAGCCGTGGATGTAACTCTGCGCTGGATTTTAACTTATAAAGCACATTCTTGGTATGAATTAATCTAGTATCAAAATGGTGGTGTGGCAAGTGAATGTGACTGAAAACACGATGTAGTGTGTCTGGGAGCTGGAATGAGGGCGGATGTCTTGCAGAAAATGTTGGGAGCCAGCAACCCCGGAAAGGTTCATGGGCCACTCCTGCCCTGGGTGGTGGTATAAATCGTGGGACGGTTTATTTATTGTGGTTTCCAATACAAAGCTCAATGGATTGTGAAAGGCGGGATTCAGTTTGGCGAACGAGTTTTTGCTGTACCTTAAAGGCGCGAGTTGGTTTTGCGGGCGGATCTCAAGCGTGAATCCACCCCCCACCAAAAAAAGAGGATCTAGGCTTAAACAGATCCATTACTTTGAGTTAAATCAAAAAGGGAAGTGGGCGAAAGCTGTGTCTGGACAGGGAACATTATGCAAAGCCTGGCAGAGATTGCAATACATCAAACCCTCCACCCCGTAGACAGGGGGCTCCGCTTGTGCAAAATAAACCTCGCCCACCCGTCACGTAAAATAGTGCGGAGGGGACGGGAATCGGCTGCAAGACCTGGAGTCGGCGCTTGGTGCTGCCCGTCTCCTCTCTCCGCTCCCCTCCCCGACACGGTTGGCACATTCTCTGAAGAGGAGCTTCCCTCCCCCGCCTCCTCCTACTCCCCTCTTCCACTTGCAAGGATCTGGGCGTTGGAGGCAGGCTGACTGGGAAAGCTCTGGGAATACCCCCGGCAAGAGAGGAGAGAGGAGAGGGATCGCGGGCCCTGGCCATCCCGCCAGCATGTTGATGTAGCCTGGGCTCCGCGACCATGCCGGGCGGGGTCTGAGCTGCTCCCACGGTGCGAGAGAGCGGAGCCGAGCGGATTTGGGAGCCGGCGGCGTGAGTGAGGGAAGCAGAACCGACCGAGGAGCGGGGTAAGGATCGTCTGCCTCTGTCCGCTGTGGGTTGAAGGCAGAGGCAGTGGACAAGGATCCCCCTCGCATCACCCTGTGTGTAGGGGAAAGGGCAGCGAGTGGAAGAGATCGCCCACACTCGGGGCTGGTGGCAGGGTAATCCCTCCCCCCTTTAGTGGGCATGTTATGGTCGCTTCGCCAGCTTCCTTCCAGCTGCAGTCAAACCCCTTAGACTCTTGTATTGGCCACTGTATTGTTGCCCTCTGCATGGGAGCGGAGTGGGTGGGGAGGGGAAGAAGGAGGAGGGAAGGGAGGGGGAATAAAGAGAAGAAAGGGGGGAAATGGAGAGAAGAAAGGTGTGGGAAAAGAGAAAGGAAGGGGTAGAGAGAGAGTAGCGGGATGGAGAAAGGAAGGGGCGCAGGGGGAAGGAAGGACTGCGGGAAAGGGGGAAAATGAGGGGGTAATCGCTGCACAGTTTGGTTTGATGTCAAATATGTCCAGCCCTCTGACCCATCTCTTAGCCATCATTCCCCTCCACCTGGGAACGGTGTGGACGAGGGGTCTGTGGAGAGGGTAGACACAGTACTCGCTTTAGGCTGGTGAGGAGAGGAAATGTGTTCCTGCTTCGTGGGGCAGAGTCCTCCCCACGCTCCTCGCTTGTAAGTTTGTTGCATTTTCCGCCAGTGGCCCCACCCCAAAATGTTTTATTACCAACAATGATTTTACCCCTTATTTTAATTCACCTTTCCTGGTCTTCCGCTGTTGGGTTTTGCTCGCCGTGGTCTATCTCTCTCTCTCTATCTCATCTCCCGCCCACACACAAAGCCCACGTTGCTACAGCCCCTGCTGCCTCCACTCCTCCCCGTGCTTTACTGAATTTCACCACTGACTGCAAACACAAAAAACATCTTATGTGGACCAAGGTGGGAGGGAGGGCGAGGCTGAAGATGAGGCGAGAATTCCCGCGGCGATGGGCGCGCCCCAGAGCTTTGGCTGGTCTGGAAGAAACTCCAGTAGTATCAATGTCCGGGTGCCGACCTGCAAGTCGATGCGATTCCTTGAAAAGCTATTATAGATCCAAACTTCTTATTTGATCTGTGAAATCAAACGCCCCCCTTTCCTCCGTCTTCTGGAAGTAGTATTAAATGGATTCCACCCTGTGAAGCATCTTCCACCAGTGGGGATGGAGATTTACTATTTAACTTTTTGATACATCTGTGAAATGTTGTAGTATAGTCCCAGTTTCTGTCATCTCAAAACCATTTAATTGATAAGAATCTTTTGTAATTCATTTTTTCCCGGGACGTGGGTGTGGCTTGGTAAAGCCACCATTTAGAAACATAGAAAATAGGTGCAGGAGTAGGCTATTCGGCCCTTCGAGCCTGCACCGCCATTTGATATGATCATGGCTGATCATCCAACTCGGTATCCTGTACCTGCCTTCTCTCCATACTCCCTGATCCCTTTAGCCACAAGGGCCACATCTAACTCCCTCTTAAATATAGCCAATGAACTGGCCTCAACTACCTTCTATGGCAGAGAATTCACCACTCTCTGTGTAAAAAATGATTTCCTCATCTCGGCCCTAAAAGTCTTCCCTGTTATCCTTAAACTGTGACCCCTAGTTCTGGACTTCCCCAACATTGGGAATAATCTTCCTGCATCTAGCCTGTCCTTAAGAATTTTGTAATTTAAGAATTTATTGCACATTTTACAGGAAAGTAATGAAAGGAAATATGAACCATTTGATGAGATATACAATAATACTTTATTGTCCAAGTATGTTTTGCAACATATGAGGAATTTGATTTGCCAAGTCAGTCGTACAAATAAAAAGCAACAGAACACACAAAATACATTTTAACATAAACATCCACCACAGTGACTCCTCCACATTCCTCACTGTGATGGAATATCAATAACCTAGCCAGAGTTAGGTTTTAAGTATTATAAATGGAGGAGAGAAGGGTGGAAAAGTGTCATGAGGATATACCACTGACTCAGTACGAAGGTATAGTGACCAAAGATAAAGTGATGGAAACTGCAAGAACACAGACAGAATTGGTGGACAGAATTGGGTGTGAGTTAAGATTTGGGAAGCTGGTTTAGATGGGTGCAGGCTTCCAGATAGTGGCAGATCAGGACAGGACAGATCTGAATAATCTTGGCCAGAAGTACTTATAGGCATGAACGATGAATCGTAAGAGATGGACTGAGGTGGACCAGGATGAGCCGAGTTTACGTGCAAAAGTCTGTGATATTGATGGTAGAGAGCATGCGGCACAGAAATCTCAGCTTGAGGAAAAATTGGGTGCCATAATAGAGTGGAGTTCAGTCTAAAATGGTAGCCAGTAAGAGAGTGGAATCAGGGCTTATGGCTTGAAGATGGCTTTTAGTTCTGACCTTTTAACATGGGTATATTATCTCTTGTGCCTGGAATTTATTATCCTTGCTCATAAACCTTGGGACCCTGTGCTGACTCCATTCAACCCCTCCATTCACACCCCTCCCTTCCCATCCCATTTTTGTGCTGTATATCACACATCCAACCCTATTTTAGATGTCTTCCGACCCGTTGAAAGATAAATTATGTTGGATGTGTGTTTTTAGAGAGATTTTTGAACAGTATGAATAAAAGAGGAACAGTGGACATATTTTGTATTTCTAGAAGGTAATCAGTAAGGTAAAACTCAAAGGCATTCTGCACCCATTAACCACTGGGGTTTATATAAATGGTCACAGGATTGACCATTCATAGATTGATAAGTCAAGAGCTGGGATAAACATTTTCAGGTTACAAACATTGGGATGCGACAAGGATCAGTGTTGGGACTTGACCATTTTGAATCGACAGTAATGACCTAGTTGAAGTGTCCGAAAAGTATTGAAGCCGTATTTGTCGATGAAATGGAGAAGGGTGAGAAAGTGTATTGTGTCAAAGTCATAAAGAGTCAGCAGAGGGATGCAGCTAGATTAAGCTTATTGAAACACATAAGATTATTAAGGGTTTGGACACGCTAGAGGCAGGAAACACGTTCCCAATGTTGGGGGAAGTCCAGAACCAGGGGCCACAGTTTAAGAATAAGGGGTAAGCCATTTAGAACGGAAATGGGGAAACACTTTTTCACACAGTGAGTCTGTGGAATTCTCTGACGGTGGTGGAGGCTGGTTCTCTGGATACTTTCAAGAGAGAGCTAGATAGGGCTCTTAAAGATAGCGGAGTCATGGGATATAGGGAGAAGGCAGGAGCGGGGTACTGATGGGGATGATCACATTGAATAGCAGTGCTGGCTCGAAGGGCCGAATGGCCTACTCCTGCACCTATTGTAAGTGGGTGTCAGGAGTTATGGGGAGAAGGCGGGAGAATGGGGTTAAGAAGGAAAGAGATCAGCCATGATTGAATGGCGGAGTAGACTTGATGGGCTGAATGGCCTAATTCTGCTCCCATCACATATGAACGTATGGAAATTTGGCAGATGGAGTGTAACATCCACTTTAGTAAGAAGAATAGAAAGGCATAACATTATTTAAATGGTGGAACTACAGAAGTTTGTGGTAGAGTGAGATCTGGCTTCTTTTTTTGGAACAATCAGGTGAGCATTCAGGTGAAGCATGTTGGTCTTTATTGCAAAGGGAATGAAGTAGGTGGGTCTTGCTATAACTGTACTGTGCATTGGTGTGACTGTAGGATTTTGATCTAATTATTTTGATTTTGGTCTACGGGCAGAGGCGATTAGTTAAACTAATTAGATTAGTGGGATTGTTCTTTGTTCTATGTACTGAAGGAAGAATGCACTTGAATTTCAGAAAAGGTAGTTCAGAAAAGGTCCAATTGATTCCAGATGATGGGAAAGGTTGACATGAGGAAAGGTTGAGCAGGTTGGACTTGTACTCAGGAGTTTAGAATGAAGAGATGATCTTATGAAGCCTGTTGGATTCTAAAGGGGAGGTGGATGCCATTTCCCTTCATAGTTGAATATAGAACAAGTGGGCATAGTTTCAGGATGAGGAGTCTGCCCCTTTATGATGGAAATGAGGCAGAGTTTCTTCTTGAAGAAGAATCAATTATTTAGAATTCTCTGCCCCAGAAAGCTGTGGAGATGGAGCCATTGAGTGTACTCTAGGCTGGAATTAAGGATGATTGGGGACAAGCAAGTATGTGGAGTTTTGGCCATGATTCCACCTTTCTGGATAGTGCAGCAGACTGGAAAGACTTTGTGGCCTATTTCTGCTCTGTGGTTTACCCTCTTCCCAAAGACCTAAAGTGTTTGTATCCAATTAAGTACTACTAAAGTATGGTCGGCTTTGTAATGCAGAAAGCAGAGCTGCCAATTTGTGTGGCAATGACAATTTAACGTGGTAATGATCAAATATTTGAGTGTTGTTATTTGAAGTAGTTTAAATTCAGGGCAGTTGGGAGAACTCTCCACCCCCTCCAATAATTAGTTTTATTGTGGTCATGGGATCGTCCCCCTGACCAGGTAGAGAGGGCCCCAGTTCAACGTCGCACCCTGGAGCTGGCATCCTTGTTGGTGTATAATTCCCTCAACACTGCAGTGAAATGCCAGCCGAGGTTATATGATCAAATCTCCAGTATGGTTCTTCAACACGAGCCATTAATTCAGTTTTTTCCCACTGATAAAATGCATGGTTTAGTTCATCACAGTATTTCTGCATGCCAGCCTGTTCATTGTTTAGCGATGTTTTGTCTTTATGAATATATAACGCTCCAGTCTTTATATAATACGCAGAAAAGGTCACCAACCAGGCTGGAGGAGTCAATAAATGATGCGTAAGCTCCGGATCCAAGGAGGTTCTTAATTTCTGCTCCTGGTTGCTGTCTCTCCCCCTTTGAAGAATCATTTAGGAGCACATCACTGTGAAGAGTGGAGCAACAGTCAATCTGCTGGAGGAACTCAGTGGATCAAGCAGCATCTGTGAGGGAGGGGGGAAGGAATTGCCAACCCTGCATCAGGACTGCGAGTGGAAAGGGAAGATGAACGGTATCAACAGGAGCGGGGTAGTGGTAAGATTGGGGTTAGTGGGCGATTGGAGAACCAAGGAGGGCTGAAGGATGTTCACAGATCATTGAGGGAGGGAGAGGACTGCTTGACCCGCTGAGATCCAACCGTAGTTTGTTCGTTGCTCGCGATTCCTTTGTGTCTCGACGGAGAGAGTGGTTATTTTGGAGGACTTGTACCATGGATGTGCTGAGACATGAGACATGGATGTCCTAAAGGGGGTGAATGTGCATGAACGAGAAAGGTGGTATATTGATGGGGTGAAATGTAGGGTAAGAGGAGGCTTGTGAGAGAGCAGGAGGACTGAGTGATTTGTTTCTGTGCTAACTATTTGGTATTTTCCATATAATATAACTTAGAATTTCCAGGCATGCCATAGAACTAACAGGTATAACAGAAGCTGAATAAGGAGGTAGAAGGAACGGAAGATGCTGGTTCACAAATGAAAGCTGAATAACTTGTCTTTATATTTTGGCTTAAGTCTCCTGTTTTGTGTGGAGGGAGGGTGAGCGGGTCCCCATAGCTGAGAGCTGTGAGAAACTGCTCAAAATATAATTGTAGCTAATTTCCCACCATGTCAACGGAAACCTTTAGGGTGCCGGCTCCTGATGCACTGATGAAGGGTTATTTCTTTTAAAAAATCGAAGCGAGTCACGGACTCCAGCAGTGGTACATGCCAGCAAATGATTCTCCCCCTCGCTCACTTCTCCTCCCTGTGGTGCTAATTGCCTCTCACCACTGAAACAGGATTGAATGCAGATGTTTCCTTTGAACATCTCTGCTGCATGTTTGAGCTGACAGTAATTATCACATCCTCAGCCTCTGCCTCCCGCAGGGTGCTGAGGGGGTTGAATGTCTCTGGTGGGACATTCGCACACGGCACATCCTGTCTCATCTGTCTGCCTGTCTCCTCGATGCACATCTGCGGCAGGTGTACTGTTGGGGACGAGGTTTCAGACCATTCCGCAGACCACTTCCTTGTGAATGTGTCATTTATCGTGTGAGAACACCCCGATTAACAATCTAATGCTCCAGTGAACCAAGATGCTGGATTGAGATTTAGTTAGCACAGAAATACAACGCTAGATCCAGTATTAATCTTTATATTGTCCACACAAGGCTCCTCCACTCTTCCTCATCTCTCACCACCATTAATGGTGTGTTTTGAGTTGGAAACTGTATGAAGTAGTAACACGAAGATGCCGTTTTATCCCTAGCACTCCTTCAACCAGATCTTGGCCAATCATCATTTTTTCCTGCCCTATCCCTGATTGCCCAAATATCCGGAAATTTTGAATATAATCAAGGGCTGCGCCTCCAGGATAGAGAATTTCAAAGTTTTGCGCTCCTTTAAGTGGTGCTTCTTTTCCTTGCAGCCCCGAATGACCTTGGTTCTAGATATATTTCACCAGGGGAAACATCCTCCTCACAGTTGCCCTGTCAAGCACCCTAAAATGTTATGTATTTTTAATTGATGTTGCCTCTTTGGAGAATAATGGTCTCTTTCCTAAATATTCCCACTGGTGAAAGCATTCCATGTCCCCTCATTCTCATGTCTTATGACAGGCCCAGTATCCAATCAATCAAACCTGATGCACCCTTTTATAGCAAGTATACATTTTAATCAGACAAAAAAATATACCCAGAACTGCAGGTGTAGTCGCTCCTGTATGTATAATTGGTGTCAACCAGTTTTACTCGCATCCTCCAGAATAATTTGCCTTGCTATTAGCTTATTCCATTTGCTTGCCAGGTGACTTGTAATCATCAACTTTCATCCACTTTCTTTACTCAGAGAGTGGTAGCTGTGTGGAATGAGCTTCCAGTGAAGGTGGTGGAGGCAGGTTCGTTTTTATCATTTAAAAATAAATTGGATAGTTATATGGATGGGAAGGGAATGGAGGGTTATGGTCTGAGCGCAGGTATATGGGACTAGGGGAGATTATGTGTTCGGCACGGACTAGAAGGGTCGAGATGGCCTGTTTCCGTGCTGTAATTGTTATATGGTTATTTATCAAGACTTGTCACTCACTCTTATTTAAAAAATAATAACACGGCATTTTTGTTTATGGATAACCGTACAGTTTTTTATGTCATATTTCACCTTCCAAATCGTTGTGCACTCACTAAGTTTGCTTATATCCCCTTGGTTTTATATCCACAGCTGTATTCATGTTCCAACTTAGCCTTGGTCTCATTTAGTCCCCCTCAACCAACTTAGTTTAGTTTTGAGATACATAGAATCAGGCCCTGTAGCCCACCAAGTGCACACTGACCATCGATTATCTGTTTGTACTTGATCTCTGTTATCCCACTTCCTCCTGCAAACCATGCGCATTAGGGGGAATTGTATCCAATGAACCTGCGAATCTGCACGTCTTTGGGATATGGGCAAAAACCCACCCATGCAGTCACAGGGAGAACATACAAATTCCACACTGACAGCACCGGAGAACAGGATCCAGCCCAGTACTGAGGCAGCTACACCATTTTGAAGAAGATAAAAGATGCTTATGAGGCTGCAGGGGGGAGGGGGGGGGGGGATAGAAACATAGAAAATAGATGCAGGAGTAGGCCATACGACCCTTCGAGCCTGCACCGCCATTCAATATGATCATGGCTGATCATCCAACTCGGTATCCTGTACCTGCTTTCTCTCAATATCCCCTGATCCTTTTATCCCACATCTAACTCCCTCTTAAATATAGCCAATTAACTGGCCTCAACTACCTTCTGTGGCAGAGAATTCCACAGATTCACCACGCTCTGTGTAAAAAATGTTTTTCTCATCTCGGTCCTAAAAGTTTTCCTCTTTATCCTTAAACTGTGACCCCTTGTTCTGGACTTCCCCAACATCAGGAACAATCTTCCAGCATCTAGCCTGTCCAACCCCTTAAGAATTTTGTAAGTCTTGGATTTAGGATGCCTCTCATGGGATAAAACCGGGGTGACCATGGGGGTAGGCCTAAACAATGGTACCTGGGCAGCAAGTGAGTGGGAGCAGTTGGAGAGAGAGAGAACATAGACAAAATAATTTATAGATGCCAGTTATAGACTGCAAATAATGGAATCTGGAGCATAAAATAAACTCCTGGAGGACCTCGGCAGGGCAAGGAACCCCAGTGGAGAAAAGAATTGTCAACATTTTAGGTCGACACTCTGCATCGGGACTGAGTGGTTGGTATGAGACTGGGCATGCTGGATGGGAAGGTTGTAAAATGCAGAGCAGGTGAAGAAGTCAGGCTGGGCATGTCCTCCACTCCCAGTGAGAATGAAAACAGGCTGAGCTTGCCATCTGTTCTTCCTGCTCTGCCATTTACAACTTCCTCATTCTGCCTACGTTCTTACCCTTCAACTGCTGACCTGATCAGACGACTTGTTTGCAGCTGATCCCCATGGTCACTCCAGTTTATCACCCTCCCTGCACATTAACTAGCTTCTATCTCCTTCCTAATCTCAGACGTGAAACAATAGCATGGTTTCTCTTGCTCCCAATGCAGCCTGCGTAGTTGCAGCATATTCTGCTTTCATTTTAGAATGCAAGGGGAAAGCTTTGTTAATGTATGCCGCCCTAGACAGAAAATATTTATTGCTTGCTGGAACTTCTGTGGTTGCAGATGTAGCAGGAAAAAACAATGTGTGTCCAGCAAAATTAGATAAATCAAACTTCATGTCAAGCTGTTGCAAGGACAGACCCCTTATAAAGACCTGCTTTGAAACATCTTGGACCTCCACTCCCCACAGGTGTTGTTTGACCTGCTGAGTGTTTCCAGCATTTTTTTTTGTTTCAGATTCTCAGCATAGAAACATAGAAAATAGGTGCAGGAGTAGGCTATTCGGCCCTTCGAGCCTGCACCGCCATTCAATATGATCATGGCTGATCATCCAACTCAGTATCCCGTACCTGCCTTCTCTCCATACCCCCTGATCCCTTTAGCCACATCTAACTTCCTCTTAAATAAAGCCAATGAACTGGCCTCAACTTCCTTCTGTGACAGAGAGTTCCAGAGATTCACTACTCACTGTGTGAAAAATGTTTTTCTCATCTCGATCCTAAAGGATTTCCCCTCTATCCTTAAGCTGTGACCCCTTGTCCTGGACTTCCCCAACATCGGGAACAATCTTCCTGCATCTAGCCTGTCCAACCCCTTAAGACTTTTGTACGTTCCTATAAGATCCTCCCTCAATCTCCTAAATTCTAGCGAGTACAAGCCGAGTCTATCCAGTCTTTCCTCCATGAAAGTCCTGACATCCCAGGAATCAGTCTGGTGAACCTTCTCTGCACTCCCTCTATGGCAATAATGTCCTTCCTTAGATTTGGAGACCAAAACTGTATGCAATACTCCAGGTGTGGTCTCACCAAGACCCTGTACAACTGCAGTAGAACCGAAGGGTTTCGGCCCGAAACGTTGCCTATTTCCTTCGCTCCATAGATGCTGCTGCACCCGCTGAGTTTCTCCAGCCTTTCTGTGTAACCTTCGATTCTCCAGCATCTGCAGTTCCCTCTTAAACACTGCAGTAGAACCTCCCTGCTCTTATACTCAAATCCTTTTGCTATGAATGCTAACATACCATTCGCTTTCTTCACTGCCTGCTGCACCTGCATGCCTACTTTCAATGACTGGTGTACCATGACACCCTGGTCTCGTTGCATCTCCCCTTTTCCTAATCGGCCACCATTTAGATAATAGTCTATTTTCCTGTTTTTGCCACCAAAGTGGATAACCTCACATTTATCCACATTATACTGCATCTGCCATGCATTTGCCCACTCACCCAGCCTATCCAAGTCACCTTGCAGCCTCCTAGCATCCTCCTCACAGCTAACACTGCCCCCCAGCTTCGAGTCATCCGCAAACTTGGAGATGTTGCATTCAATTCCCTCATCCAGATCATTAATATATATTGTAAACAGCTGGGGTCCCAGCACTGAGCCTTGCGGTACCCCACTAGTCACTGCCTGCCATTGTTAAAAGGACCCGTTTACTCCTACTCTTGAAGTCTTTTTTAAATATCAGTCTTGACGTTTAGGTTGATTGACTGGGTGTGGGACAGCACCACTTACCTCCCAGAGAGCATCAGGTTAAGGACCAATGGAGATGGCACACACACACACACACACACACACACACACACACACACACACACACACACACACACACACACACACACACACACACACACACACACACACACACACACACACACACACACACACACAGCATCAATTTTTCATGCTTGAGGTTGTTACCAGTTCCCAGCACTACACCCTCTGATCAGAGTGTGGATTATACCTGTCATATTAGCTTGCTCATTGTTCTGTTCGTTTGTTGCGGAGGGTCCCATTTGGTATTACCTGTGCCTCTGCAGATAGCGCTGTCTCTCTGAAAATCTGGTGTGTTTAGCATGTGGCTGGTTTCAACTCGGATTTCTGTGTCACCATGAAGAACACCGCCCACCTCCTGGTGAATAACCAACAAACACACCCCTCCCCTTTTTCCCTGTGCCCCATCTAGATGTGCACCCATCTCTCCCACAGTCCCTCATTCCTTTCTCCATTCTCCCCCACACACCCTCCATCTCGTTCCAACTACAACATCCTTCACCTGGCTTCATATTTCAAGCTCTACAGCCCTTCTAACCTGCTAGGTGTAGGAAATAGTGGTCTATATCATTCCCAAATGTAACATGTAGTGGCTGTTGATACCAAAGCTCCTGGCTCTGGAATTCTTGCCCTAAAAACCTCGTCAATGTTCAACCTTTTCCTTTCTTTTAAGATGCTGCTTAAAACCTATCTTCTTGATCAAGTCCAATGGAATCCAAACTTTCCAGTGAACAGGTTTTTTCAAGCCCTATCATTGCAACAAATAGCTATAGTGGTGCATAGCAACAGCCACCATTACAATCGGAAGGCAATTAATATTCGGCAGTAATTTCCTGTGGCTTGCCTGTGTACGTTTTTGCAGAATGATGTTTAGTTATTGTCAGCTTAATATGTTACACCCACAAACTTCAGGACATTTGATTTTCAAGGTTTGCAGGGTGACAGGGAAGATGTCGAGCAACAGCACAGCCAGTATATCTCAGGCCAGGAAAGCAGTGGAGCAGCTGAAGATGGAAGCTTGTATGGACAGAATGAAGGTAAGTGTCAATTTCTGAAGCAAATGTAGAGGTATATAATACTCTTGAGACAGTCTGTGGGTAAAACAGCAGATAGTCATTCTGTTGATTGACTGGGAATGGAGATATGAGAGAATCAGCATTAAACTGTACAAACCCCATCATGTCCTGGGAATATGCTTGCGTTTGAGAATGCTTGGACCCAAGTATGGTCTCTTGGATCAGTTTCAATTGCCTAGGTGGACAGCAAGGACCAGAGTTGATCCAGAGATGTTACTTGTAATTTGCTGGAGTTCCTCCTTTCCCAGGAGACAGAGTGACAGAGATGGTGAGCAGTCTCTTGATAGGATGCGTAATGCATTAGAAATATCACATTCACCATCTGGTCTTTGCCTGTCGATCATTTTTCAATATTGTAACTCCAGCCTATTTCCTACTCACCAATACTGGCATCTTTTATGCATCCACTTATTCTCCACCTCACATACCACCACCATCCACCCATTGAAATGTTTCAACTCCCAACCTCCAAAAGACCTCAAAGATTCTCCTCATTCCTCGTTACCCTCTCTACCTCCTCTAACTTCTCCACTGCTTGCTACTCCTCCATATTGCAGTATTTATAGCTGAATTAGAGTCATAGATTCATGGAGAGATACAGCAGAGAAACAGGACATTCAGTCCAGAGAGTCCAAGCTGACCATCAATTTATTAATCTTAAATTAATCCCATTTTATTTTCCCTGTGTTTTTTTGAACTCCCCCCCGACCCAGAGTCTCACCCACAGAGCAGGGGCAATCTCCAGTGGTCAGTTAACCTACCGACCCTCAAGTCTTTTGGAAGGGAGAGGAAATGAAAACACCCATGGGAAACCCACGTGCCACAGGAAGAACATGCAAACTCTAAACAGTCAGCACTAGAGATCAGATTGGACCCAGGATGCTGGAACTATGAAGCAGTGGCTCTACCTGGTGCACCACTGTACCACCTTTATTATTAGCTACAGGATGGTTTGGTTGTCTGGGCTCAGTGTAACGTTGATACTGGCAGGTGTTGGACGTATTCTTATAGAGAGTTGTGAATCTGTGGAATTCTCTGCAACAGAAGGCAGTGGAGGCCAATTCACTGGATGTTTTCAAGAACAAATTATATTTATTTCTTAGGGCTAACGGAATAAAGGGATATTGGGGAAAAAGCAGGAACGGGGTACTGATTTTGGATGATCAGCCATGATCATATTGAATGGCGGTGCTGGCTCGAAGGGCCGAATGGCCTTCTCCTACACCTATTTTCTATGTTTCTATATCCTCACGTGACTATGTTATGAAGCCTTATTTCCCCTTTTCAACTGGTTATATAATTCACAATCAGGAATGTTCGAAGTGAAATGAGGACAAAACACATTTTTAATGACCATACAATTTTGCTCTTGGGTGTTAGTTCTTAACAGTGGGTCAAGGAGATGAATCTTTAACCAGTGGACATTGCAAAGCGATCCTGAGGGATTGGCAAACCAAAAGGTGGACAGAGACAGAAAGCAAAACTGATAGCTGTGTTAGATACAAAGAGCAGGAGGACCAGTGATTCACAAGGTTCATTCCCTCTCTTGTTTGGATGGTAATGACACAGCATTTAATGATATATTACTCATGATCATATATCCTACATCAGTCTACGGCTCCATGCAGACATTTTAATATAATGGTACACCCACCAGGCAATTGAGCATGGTGAGAAAATAATCTCAATAGCATTTCAGAACGCCTCATTAACCCTGCCCGGCTGTTTAAAAAAGACTAAATAATGAGATTTTAAAGCCAGCTCTTAGCTTTGTAACGTTGAAATTCTCCGAAAAAGGCAGCAAACAAATTAATTAGAGCCTTTCATGCCACCAGAAATCGGCACTGCCCGTGATGCTGCTTTTTATTTGAATTGTGTGACTGTCCCAGGTGCTGGGAGCCTTTGATCTGCTCCCATTAGGAGCTGACAGATTGTTATTATCAGATGACAATGGAACCAGGAATGGGATGGTTGCAAAATAGACGCTTCAAATGTGCAGCACAGAATGCTGCATCCTCTCAGGAAAACAAGGCACCGTGATGGTTTCAGCAAGGTTTCTCTGCTGTCACTGAGGCTTCCAGGATAATTACATAGCACTCTTCGGAATTCACACAGACATTTCATCTGCAATCCTGATCTTCCTAGAGTACAGAGATATGGGCACGGCGTCTGGAAAACACAATTACTGAGCTATACATCATCTGATTTCTTGATTTTATGGGGCATGACTAATGTGAATGGACAGCCTATCCACCATTTCGTGCATCGCTTGGAAGACTAACCTTCTGCATTTTACACTGAGAGTCAGTGGTGTTTTACACCCAGGCATCACCCGGCTACTCAAATTTAAAATGTTATACTGTGTTCAATAAGGAATTTACCCCACCCCCTCTGCAGTCTCCTCCACCCCTACAAGCTTCCATCTCCCTTTAATCTCTCACCTCGTTCCTTCCTTATAACCCCTCCTGCTCTAACCCTCCTCCAGCTCTGCACACCTCCCTCTCCCTGAAACCTCCTCCAGCTTTGCACTCCTCCATCTGCACGCCCCCTCTAGCCCTACACTACCTCTCTCAATAGCCCCTCCAGCCCCTGGACCCTTTCCTCTCAGTAACTCTGTCCCTGTCTCTATAACTCCTTCTGGCCTGATAACCCTCCCTCTCTCTATATTCTCTCTTCCAGCCACCAAACTACCCCTGCTTTGTACCCTTCTCCAACTTTGAACCATCTGTGATCTTAATCTTTCTCCAATTCTAGCCTTATGCACAGACCCAATTTCCTTTGCTCCAATGTTGAAAGGCTTGCCTCAGGTGCCCAAATCATACCTTTTGGAATTGCCTCTCTGAACCTTTCCTCATGCCTTTCTTCCTTCAATGTGCTCTCTGACCTCCTCGTTAAACCTTCTGTTCACCACTCCCAATATCTCCTTGTGAAGTCCAACATCTAATTATTCCCAGTCTGGTAGTGTGTGAAATAGTCGTCCATGACCGTGACGTTGCCCCTTCTAGATACTAGAAGGGTCTTTAAATGAAGCATTTTAATGACAAGAAGTGAACAGTCACACTACTGTAGGTTTATTGCTACCCAATAAATCAATTGAATCAATATACACAGGACATAAGGTACAGAATTCTCGTTGTGCTTTCAAGGGGAGCCTTTAAGCTAGTGCATGACAGGACCACCATGAGAGGATGGAGTTCTACATTTAGTTTTAAGGAATATGGGTGGAATTATAGATCATGGGAGTGAGGATATTTTGGTGGTTTTACTTTAGTTTGTGATACAGCGCAGAAACAGGCCCCTTGGCCCACCGAATCCATGCCAACCAGTGTTCTCCACACAATAACAATATCCTACACACACTAGGGACAATTTACAATTTTACCAAACCAATTAGCCGACAAACCTGTACGTCTTTGGTGCATGGGAGGAAATCAGCGCTTCCAGCGAAAACCCATGCAGGTAACGGGGAGAACATACAATCTCTATACAGACAGCCCCCAGAGTCAGGATCAAATCCGGGTCTCTGGCGCTGTAAGGCAGCAACTCTACCGCTACACCACCAATGTGGTTGTAATCAAAACTTAACTCAAAGTTTGTGATTTACGGAAAAGGAGAAGTAGACCTCGAGTGAAAATGATCATTTAGGGACTGGCCAATTTTCCAAAACAGATTTGCTTTTAAAAATGCGACAAGAAACACAAAAATAGACACATAAATAGAGCAGTGGAAAGCATTCCAGGATAAAGGTGATGAGTCAGACAGCATGCTCCTCCAAGAAAAAGAGCGGATTGCAGAATCTAGACCATTTGCATTTTAAGTTCCATTAAGGAAAATAAAATGTTTGTTGGTTAACAAGAAAGAAAGCTGGAGAATATCAGATGATCAGTGCATGGTAAAGACATGAGACTACAGATGCTAGAATCTGGAGCAAAGAACAAGCTGCTGGGGAGAGAGGGTTTAGGTTGAAACCTTGCATGAAGTGATAAAAGGATTTCATTATGGAGATGTTTTAGAGATTGCATTTGGACAGAGGAATCAAAGACAATGCAAAATAAATGGTAGGATTCACAGATGGGTTGGGGACAAGGGATTCGGGAGCGTGTATCCCGATTTTTAGTTTAGAGATACAGTTTGGAAACAGGCCTCTCGGCAGCTACCAGTGATCACCCTTACACCAGCTCTATCCTACACACAAGGGGCAATTTACAGAAGCCAATACTAAACTACAAACCTTCACGCCTTTGGAATATGGGAGGCAACCGGAGCACTCGGGGAAAACCCAGGTGGTCACAGGGAGAATGTACAAACTCCGTACAGACAGCACCCATAGTCAGGATTGACCCCAGGCCTCTGGCACCGTTAGGCAGCAACTCTACTGCTGTGTCACTGTACTACTCGAGTAGAAGGTAGTGTGACAATGAAAATGATGATTAAGGGGGATACAGAGTCACACCGTAGCCAAGGCACTGAATATGAGAGCTGGGATTTCATGCTGTAAGTGTGAAAGCCACTTATTAGGCTACAGCTAGAGTGCAGTGTACAGCTTTAGTTTCCTTGGGTAGGCTATGAGACATTTGACAGAGAAGATCTACAAAGATGTTGCCTGGGGCAGAGAAATAGTTCGGCTGAGATTATTTTGGACTACTAGAGGATACAAAAAAATAACTGATTGAAACTGAATAAGAAGGACAACTTTGTCAGCAAAGGCCAATTACTAGAAATCAATACTAGAGAATAGATTTGTCATAGGCAGTAGGATTAGAGGGAAATATTTTTGCTTAATCTAAAACCTGAAAGAAAGAAACTACTTGTTTAGAAAGCATTTGAGTGTGTCGCCATGTTGAGAGAACTTGTACTTGTACTCCTAGATCCCTCTGCTTTACCACACTCGCAAGGGCCCTATAGTTCACTGTGAACATCCAGCTCTGGTTGGACTTCCACCAATTAAATCACTATAGGATGTCAATAAACTGGAAAGGGTGCAGAAAATATTACTAGATGTTACCAGATCTGGAAGTTTGTGGTATAAGGGGAGGTACACAGAAATGCATGAGAAACTCAGCAGGTGCAGCAGCATCTATGGAGCGAAGGAAATGGGCAACGTTTCGGGCCGAAACCCTTCTTCAGACTTAAGGGAAGCCTGGATAAGTTGGCTCTTTTTTTCACCGGATGTTGGGAGGCCGAGGAAGACTATAGAGAGATTTATAAAATCGTGAGGGGGATAAAAAACGTGATTAATCACAGTCCTTTCCCCAGGGTATGGGGAGTCTAAAATTAAACGGCATAGGTTTGTAGTAAGAGGGTAAAGATTCAAAAGGGATCTGAGAAGCAACTTTTACTACTTCTATTGGAGGACCAAGAAACCAAGAGCAACTGGTAGTGGTGTGTATCATTATGACATTTAATAGATAGTTGGGCAGGTACATGAATAGTAAAGGTTTGGAGGGATATAGGCCAGGCACAGGCAAGTGGGACCAGCTCGGTTAGGCAACTTGATCAGAAAGGATGAATTGGACTGAAGGGCCTGTTTCCATGCTATGTGGCTTCATCACTAAAAGTTATAATGGAACATGAGCCAAGTTTATATTTGTGTTCTTTTTAATTTAACCCTAGTTTTGGTATCACAAGTGAGCTATATTAACGGGTAACTTGTTTTTTCTCCCCAGGAATACATCAGGCAGGTAAAATTGAACCTAATGGTTGATTTTTCTTTGGCCCGCTGTAGGTGTCAAAGGCGTCAGCTGACCTGATGGCTTACTGCGATGCTCACCTCAGGGATGACCCACTCATCGCCCCACTGCCTGCCTCAGAGAACCCCTTCAGGGAGAAGAAGTTTTTCTGTATCATCCTCTGACAACGTGCAACTAAGTGGGCAGTGAGGTGGGATATACTGTGTCCAAACAGAGGAACTGTAGATGTTGGGAGTGTCACTTGTGCATGCTGTGATTATTGCACCTATTCTAGAGGAATAAACTTACTAAGTGTTTTGTGTTAATCATTATTTTGATGGCACAGTGTCGTGTCAGTTCAGAAAAGTTTTTTTTTTAAGAATTTAGATGAATTTTTCTAACTGGACCCTTGTGTTTTGTATATTAAATATAAAATCTTAAAGCACAATCCATTTGGTGGTGACAGGGAAGAGTGGCTTTGGGGAGAAGACAAGTATAGCCATTCTATTTTTGATGATTGTACATAGTGAAGGTAGACTGAATTTACCCAATCTCAACAGTATTGAAGTTCCATGTAAAGGGACATATCAAGAAATGTTTACCGTGAAACCAACTATGATGCAGGAACAAAAATTACTTGTTTTTATAGGAAATTATATTTTGCTCTCCGAAAACAAATCTAATATCCTAATTTATCTGGCCATAACTTTGAAATGCTTCCTTATCTAAAAATATTGCCACGTTAAATACATGAATCAATGTATATTCCATTGGTTGGAGCTTGAATTTGTGTCCAGAATCCCAGCTGTATTTAACAAGGAATTTCCAAAATGGAAACTGGTATACAGGTGTTATGCTCTTTGTGAGGTCCTTGTACTCTTCATCACATTCTGAAGACATCCTCCCATCCTTTTTCCACTCTGTGCTCTTCACCTCAATAACTGCATGTGGTAACAGATTTCACATCTCAGATTAAATAACGGAAGAAGAGGGAACTCCCTGCTGGATTTGTTAGTCACTGTATTTTATTAATGATACTTAAGGGTCTGTCGCACAAGCATGCGACTCCATGCGGCAAGTGCGACCTAAAGGGCCGGTCCCACCAGCATGCGACTCCATGCAGCAAGCGCGACCTAACGTGGTCGCTTGAGCCGTACGGCCTCGCGGGGCTGGTCCCACTTCGATCGCTGGAGTTGTGCGGAGCTGGTCCCGACATCGCGCGGGGCTCCGAAAAACTGACCGTCTCGACGCCGTGTCACTCACTCGACCTCCGCGCGGCTCCCGCTTCTGGTTTGGTCGCGCTTGCCGCATGCAGGCGCATGCTGGTGGGATCGGCCCTTTAGGTCGCGCTTGCCGCATGGAGTCGCATGCTCGTGGGACAGGACCTTTAGTTTTGGTGTCCATTGAAAGTAGAAACATCTTCCATAATCTAAAATATCATGCACCAGGTCCACTTCTTTTTTCCAAAAACACAGGCCTTTCTTTGGACTTAAAGAGACTGCATACTTGAAGAACGTCAGCAGAAATCTGAACCGGGGAACAACCTTGGGCATGGTTTCATGCCAAATGGGATGTGGCCTCACTATTCAGTCAGGATTACTGATGAGTTTTGAATATTCCATGGTAGCAGAGTGAAGCAAAATTGCGATCACCCTCCTTTACTTCAGTTGTGGTTTTTGGTGATTTCTGCCCAAAGCTTTTTAAAGTATGGCATGTAAGACATGAGTCTGAGCCTTGTGAAATGCAAATGAGAGAAACTTGAAATCGGGAATGATGAAATCAAAACTCAAGTATCTTAGCCATCAATCATAAAATGTATCTCCATTAGTTATTTAATATGAAATACAATAAGGATAATTTAATATAAATGTGAGTCAGTGTTGACCAGTTCATTATGGGATTCTTTGTAGTTGGGATGCTGTCACTTCATGATCGCGCAATCATAGAGAAGGTTTTCTCCACTGCTGGGTGGGGTGCAAAGAATCAAAAATGTACCGAACATATTTTCAAATAAAGTATCCATTGGACTTTTTTGTACATTGTTGTGGACATTGCTGGTATCTGTAATATTTCCTGAACTAAGGAGACATTATAGAGTTAACCACAATGATGCATAGAATGTTTGAGAGTGCAGCGTTGCAAAATTTTGTTAAAAATGTAGTGCTGAAGCAGATTCTGGTCTTTACCTCAATACAAGAAGGTTGTTTATTCTTTCAAAGGTGAACAGAGATATTACTGTGTTGATCCTTGATGTCAGGATAAATACGAAGACAAAAGCAAAGAACGACATTCATCGAGGAAAATATTTGCTTTATCTTATTCCCTAACTAGATCGTGGATGAGTAAGAACAGATAAGTAACCAAAGGTTTTAAAATGAGTCATGGATGAATTAAAATGTTTGGACAGAGGGAATTCAGAGCTTAGAATCTACAGGGCTCTGGAGAGCTGACTTAGAACAAGAATTCAGGAGGTATTGGTTTACACGGAAGATGAGTATCAGCTGGAGTCAAACTGCTGGTCAGCTAAGGAACAACTGGATGCTTCAAAGGGAGGATAGACAGGCTGGTATTCTGCAAGCAGAAGTGTAATAACCCATGAGACTGCTTTCAACAAAAATGATCTTGTGATGTTGGTTGCATCTAAAATTAATAGGAATACATCAAACATATAATAAAATGTACAATTTTGTGTTCAGCACAATTGCACTGTAAATCTGAATGTCAAATATAAATTGATTAAAAATTAATTCCAGTGTTTTAACTTTTGATGTGTCACTCAATAAGCCTCACATTACAGGAAGTCAATCAACATTTGGCTTCCTCTTCCTTTGATATTTTTCCATTTTGTTTTACCCTGTTTCAACTATTGAGATGCTTTTTGAAAATGTACTTAAAGGGGAAATGTAGTTTGCCAAGTCATCACCTGCTTTGAGAATAATGAAGAGGCAGATGCTGACAATTCATTGTTTTTTTGTGGTCATGTCATGTTGCGTTGTTGTTCATGTTCAAAACTAGAGGCAGACTTGGAACAAGCATCGCTGTGCAAAAATTGAAAAAATAAAATGTCAATAAATGGTTGCCAACTTTATAGGATTGTTCTGCAACCTCTCTGATTTAAAGTTTAATCTCCTCATCAGTGCCAGTGAGCTATATCCAAGAAAAAAAAATCACCACAGTCCATTGAGAAAACCTGCTTCCATTATTTTCATTAAAAAAAAACATCTCTGAAGGCATTAGAGATGGGAGGGGTTAGACTGCTTGAATGGACTGGAGAGTTGAAAGCAAATGTTCTGCGATGAATCTTTCAGGAACAATCCAACCAGAGTTGGTGATGTGTGGTAATGAGAGGCTTGAAATATGTCTGTTAATGATTGAGCGGGGGAAATCTATTGCCGTAATGTTTTTTTAATTGTGAAGAAAACAATAGATGTAATGGATGGGGAGGATGTCCTGAGTTCATTGCCCATCACCCCACATCAAGGATTTTTGTTCACAAGATAATTTGGCCGTGTTCATTCATCTCTACCCCACTGAGCCATCTGGTTAATTAATAAATGATTCCATGACTTTCTCATCCAGTAGTCTGCACGTCCTGAGCTGTGCATGCAGAATTATTTTTACAGATTTGTCTTAAAATTACTAGTCGGAACAGCCATCCTTTTTCCTACTTCAATGGTTTAATTTGTGCTTTCCATTCCCTAAACCATTATGTATTTCTGTACCAGCTCATCACTTGGACACCTTTTTTCCATGCTGAATGACACACATTTCTCTGGTGCTTTCTTGTTTCTCGGATGCCACCAGAGATTGGGTATCTGGCCCTGACACCTGGTATCTGGCACAGCATGAAGTCTTTGAATTTCTCATTGATGATCAATATACATGGTACCACCAATAAGGTCTGTCTAGGAGTATGCTACTTTTTCAGAAATGAAGACTCCATTTGAAAAAAACAATTTCCTCATAATCATCTGTTTTGAAATCCACATGTATGAGAAGTGACTGAGACAATCTTAAAATTGCAAATTTCTGTCTTAACATTTTAAAACGTGATTATTTTTAAGCATGTGTTAAAACACACTTTAAACTCTTGCTTTAACGTGTTGGAGCTACTTCATACCCTGGTACATTCAAACCCCAATTTTGAAATCTGTTTTAACACTAAAAAATCTCATGTTCACTATATTTCTAATGATGTGTCAGCCTCATTTTTTTAAATATGGAACATTTCTCATGAGAAGCACATTTGCTTTCTGTGGCCAATTTTCTCACCCTTCTTAAGGATGACACCCTCGCAAAGATATGGTAGCTGTCTAGCAAATTGCTCTTTGTGACAAGGTGGTAGTGAGTGCCAATGAACCATTCAACCAAATTTTACATTTAACATTTACACAACTTCCACAGCAGAGCGTACTTTTGGTAGGAGTATGGTTATTGGAGTTCTTGATAGGATCAAAGAATGATTACACGAGTGAAGGTAAAGCTGATTTTGCTATATGAAACCCTGGAGCACTGGAGATGATTATGGTATTCGAAAGGCTAGGCGGCGGAAAGACATCAACCACGAACCCTTTCTCTGATAAGTAAATATTTGTTATCGGTTTATTATGACGCGTACCAAGATACAGTGAAAAGCTTTTGTTTGTATGCTATCCATATTGTAATATTCCTGGCTGACAATCTGTTGCCTATTTTGTGATACTACCCCATAACTAGTGACTGCTTGGTGTGAAACCCACCACATTGACTCTCTAGGCAGTGATAAACTGCGTGTTGGTACTTTATCTTCTGCCAGGGAACTTTGTATTGAATGGGTTTCAATATTCACAGTTCTAGTAATGTAATCCAAATAATCTCCAAACCATTCAGGGAAGGCCATAGGTCACCTGCAACTCTCCAGCCAAATTAGCAGCAGCCATTCCAAGTTGAATACGTTGGGATACCACCTCAATAATTCGGAGTTTTAAATTCTTTGTAACAGCATTTGGGGCACTAAGCCTTTGAAGTGTGCCTCCCTGCATCTTGTAAACTTGTTTCAAATGCCATTTCCCCAACACCAGCTGTCATTGAGTTACTTTTATCAGCTGCTGCCTTGAACCCATGGAGTCCTTGTGGTAAATGTGTTCAGGAAAAATTGTGGTCCACGGTATTTAGGCATTTCACCTGGTAGCAATGAAAGAAAGGAGAATGTGCATTCAGTGAGTTGGAAGAGGCTTGGAGGTCACGTTTCCAAGTTTCCACTATCCTAGTCAGATTAGAAAGTGGTGGCCACAGTTTTGGGAGGTTCTGGCAAAGATTGTTATTTTATCACTGGTAGATAAAACACAGTGCAGTAGCAATAGAGGGAGTTGTGTAGGAATGAACTGCAGATGCTGGTTTACACCAAAAATAGACATAAAATGCTGGAGTAACTCAGCGAAACAGGCAGCATGACACAAAATGCTGGAGTAAGGGTTTCGACCCGAAACGTCACACATTCTATCCAGAGATGCTGCCTGTCCCACTGAGTTACTCCAGCATTTTCTATCTATAATAGAGGGAGTTGATGTGGGATGGACAGAATTGAGTCCTTGTGGTTATGATGAGCGCAATCCCAAGTCACAATGTGGGTGTTTACAAAGGAAGTTTAAGGTAACCAAAATACCCCAAAGTAATTTGCTGCAAGGAGATAAGAAAAAAAAACTGACATTGGGATAAAACAAATTTACCATGATTTGTGGTGGTGCATGCATTTCTGTGAGAAATGTGCCAAGTCTGCTTCCCTTTGTTTATTTTGATAACTTTGTGAAGAGCACTGATATATTAAAGTACATTCCCGGGATAAAGGTGAAACTTTTTAAATCCTGGTATCACTCTTCCTGGGAGGAATGCACAGACTTCTAACTTTTAATGGTTGTCCAATATGTTGCACTTGCATTGGGTGCAGATGAAACGCACTGTTGTAAGATAAACATTGTATTTAGCCTCAACATGTTAGTTTCACATTGTACTCTGAGAAAATATATTAGAAAAATCAGGTGCAAACCTTAGTTTGTTACATCATGACTCAGATGAGCAAATTGGTTGGTGCTTTTGTTTATTTCCTGTTTGGTGATTAGTAAAGATTATGAAATTATTAAAGAGATATTCAGTTGTCACACATTTTGTTGTTTATTTCTTTCTTCGTGAAGGGAACATTCATAAAGCTCCTTTCCCAACCTCAGAACACCTCAATGCAATTTACAGCTGATTAAATACTTTTACTGTTGGAACTAAGTTGTGTCTGACCCAAGCTCACTGTAACCTGACCACTTGCATCAGGGTCAGATAGGGTGGCATGTACAATTTGATGAAAGAACCAAGTTTGGATCAGGCTACACAGTGCTGACCCAACTCAGTATTTTATAGGTCAGGATCAATATTTGTTATTTGATCTTCAAACATTTTTGAAACTAATTCAAACTTGTTTGAAACTAATATTTATTGCATTTGTCATGTATGTAAGAATTACAAACATGGGTTAGTTTTTAATTTTATCCCAGAGCAGAAACACAGCAGTCAGTAAGCACGCAACAAGGTCTTCAGGGTCTGGGTTACACCTTTGGGTTTCTGAAATAGGACATGAGCACAGGATTTCCTGATTCTGGGATTCACTTTGGGTTATTTTAGAAAGGATCTATACTTTTTGATTTCTACATTCAAAATCAGGGGAGCCTGATCCTAACCTGCTAAAACAGCCAATGTCCTCACACGCAACTACACGCTCAGAACTAAAAACACAGCAAGTCAAGCAAGTGAAAATACTCGGCAAGTCAAGCAATATCTATGGAGAGAAAGACAGTTAAAATTCCAGGCCAATTACCTTGTGTTGAAACACCAAATAGGTGGGGATGAAGTGAGATTAAGGACAGGTTTGGGACTGAGTACTATTGGAGAACAAGAGTATGACACAAAGTGCTGAAGCAACTCAGTGCCCTCAACATCTCTGGAAAACATGAATAGGTGACATTTCAGGTCGGGATCTTTCTTCAGATTAGTCCTGAAACATAATCTATCCACTCCCTACAAATTAGGGCCAATTAGCCTCAGTAGAAATGGCCCTAATGTATAGAAATTGGGATTGCATAGAACTAATGTGAATGGGTGAATAATGGTTGGCGTGGGCTGAAGAGCTTGTTCGCATGCTGCAGATAGATACAAAATGCTGATGTAACTCATTGGGTCGGACAGCATCTCTGGACAAAACAAGAATAGGTGATGTTTCAGGTCGGAACCTTCCTTCAGAATGTCTGGTAGGGTTGACCCAAAACGTCATCTATTATTTTTCTCCAGAGATGCTGTCTGACCCAGAGTCACAACAGCATTTTGTGTCTGTTTTCAGTATAAACCAGCATGTGCAGTTCCTTCCTACACTATTTGCGTACTGTATCTCTAAACTAAATGTAAAACAAGGCAGAAATCTTGTCCATGAAAGGAGCAGAGCACTTCCCAAGTTCATTCCTACAAGAGTGTTGTGAATTCAATAGTAATCAAAAAAATAATCAGGAGTTGGAAACTCTTAAATCAAATCAGAAAAGGCTCTCATTTTTCAGGTGTTAAGGGTTAAGAGTCTGAAGAAGGGTTTCGGCCCGAAACGTTGCCTATTTCCTTCGCTCCATAGATGATGCTGCACCCGCTGAGTTTCTCCACCTTTTCTGTGTACCTTCTAATTTTTCAGGTCGGTAGGAATTTTTAATCTCGATAACACCCGAATATAAACATATTCTTAGTACTGTTGAAAGACTATCCATGTGACATGTCCAGTTTGCTTGTCCACCAGCTGCTTATAATTCAGATTACCAGCACCTGTTGCACCTTGTGAGCACACCTGAAACTACAACTCCCAGAGGCCTCCACGCCGCCCGCGTCTGCGCACAACCTGCGGAGGGGAAGCTCGGCCTCCCCAAGAGCGGTAAAAGAAAGTGTGGATTGGCGCCGGGCGCCCATCAGCTGGCAGGCGATACGCGTGGGTAGCGGGGCTTCACATGGTAATCAATGCGGAGCGCGGCTGTGCTGGCGGCGGCCTGCTTCTGCATCCTCGCCGTTACCGTACATTTCGGGCTCCGGCTCCGGCTCGGCTGCCGGCGCGGCCGCCTCGCGCCGCTCCCAGGTAATGGCGGTTTAACGGCCGAGCTTCCGCGCGGCGGCGGGGACGCGCTGTGACGTCACCGCGAGTGAGCGGGCGCGCGCCGCGATCATAGATTCAGTTGAGTTTATTGTCACGTGTACCGAGGTACAGTGAACAAGCTTTTAGCAACATAGAAAATGGGTGCAGGAGTAGGTCATTTAGCCCTTCGAGCCTGCACCGCCATTCAATATGATCATGGCTGATCATCCAACTCAGTATCCTGTACCTGTCTTCTCTCCATACCCCCTGATCCCTTTAGCCACAAGGGCCACATCTAACTCCCTCTTAAATATAGCCAATAAACTGGCCTCAACTACCTCCTGTGGCAGAGAATTCCAGAGATTCACCACTCTCTGTGTGAAAAAATGTTTTTCTCATCTCGATCCTAAAATACTTCCCCCTTATCCTTAAACTGTGACCCCTTGTTCTGGACTTCCCCAACATCGGGAACAATCTTCCTGCATCTAGCCTGTCCAACCACTTAAGAATTTTGTAAGTTTTTACAAGATCCCCCCTCAATCTTCTAAATTCTAGCGAGTCAATCCCGTCTTTCTTCATATGAAAGTCCTGCCATCCCAGGTGAACCTTCTCTGTACTCCCTCTATGGCAAGAATGTCTTTCTTCAGATTAGGAGCAAGAATGTCTTTCCTCAGATTAGGTGTGTTAGGTTCCTCAGATTTTGTGTGTTAGCCAGTCAGCAGAAAGACACTACATGACTACAATCAATCCATTTACAGTTTAGTCAAGTCAAGTCAAGTTTATTTGTCACATACACATACGAGATGTGCAGTGAAATGAAAGTGGCAATGCTCGCGGACTTTTGTGCAAAAATAGATACATTATAAGGGGATAACGTTTAGTGCAAGTTAAAGCCAGTCCTGTCAAGGATAGTCTGGGATTCACCAAAGCAGTAGTTCAGCACTGCTTTGTGGCTGCGGTTGGATGATTCAGTTGCCTGATAACAGCTGGGAAGAAACTCCCTGAATCTGGTGGTGTGCATTTTCACACTTCTGTACCTTTCGCCTGATGGGAGAGGGGAGAAGAAGGTGTGGTCAGGGTGCAACTTGTTCTTGATTATGCTGCTGGCCTTGCCGAGGCAGCATGATGTATAAATGGAGTCAATAGAAGGGAGGTTGGTTTGTGTGATGGCCTAGGCTGCGTCCACATTTGCTGCAATTTCGTACGGTCCTGGATGGAGCTGTTCCCAAACCAAGCTGTGATGCATTCCTGATAATAGATGCAAAATGCTGAAGTAGGACAGGAAGCATCTCTGGAGAGAAGGTATGGGTTGAGACTTGAGACCCTTCTTCAGACTGATCAAATGCTTTCTATGGTGCATCTGTGGAACTTAGTGAAAGTTGTAGGGACATGTTAAACTTCCAAAGCCTTCTAAGGAAGTCAAGGTGTTGGTATGCCTTCTTGGTCGTTGCTTCAATATGGGTGATCCAGGAGAAGTTGTTGGTGACATTGACTCAAAGGCATAAAATGCTAGAGGTATTCAGCGGGACAGGCAGCATCTCTGGATAGAAGGAATGGGTGATGGTCTTGGTGCTTAAATGGCTTTAGGTACAGGTTTATGATTGACCCTTGTACCAAAATACATGTGCTTCCATGGTCCTGTTGCTTCAATTACTTTAGGTTCAGGTTTATTATTGACACCTGTACCGAAGTACAGTGAACAGCTTTGTTTTTGCATCAGGTAGTTGGGCTATCCAAACAGCTCAGAGGGTGGCATGGTGACGCAGCAGTGGAGTTGCTGCCTTACAGCGCCGGAGACCCGGGTTCGATCCTGACTACTGGTGCTGTCTGTATGGAGTTTGTACATTCTCCCCGCAACCATGTGGGTTTTTATAAGTTCTTGGAGCAGAATTAGGCCATTCGGCCCATCACGTCTACTTCGCCATTCAATCATGGCTGATCTATCTCTCTTAACCCCATTCTCCTGCCTTCTTCCTATATCTCCTGACATCTGTACTAATGTGGGCAGCCACGGTGGCGCAGCGGTAGTGCTGCTGCCTTCCAAGGTAGCTGCAAGCGCTGGAGACCCTGGTTCGATCCCGACTACGGGTGCTTTCTCTCCGTGACCATGTGGGTTTTCTCTGAGATCTTTTGTTTCCTCCCACACTGCAAAGAAGTATAAGTAGGTAAGTTAATTGGCTTGGTATATGTGTAAATTGTCCCTTGTGTGTGTAGGATAGTGTTAATGTGCGGGGATTACTGGTCAGTGCAGACTCAGTGGGCCGAAGGACCTATTTCCACGCTGTATCTTGAAACTAAACTAGTTTAGAATCTTTTTATTTCTATCTATGCCTTAAAAATATCCATTGAATTGGCCTCTACAACCTTCGGGGGGACCACCTGGATTTTCCTAAGGGTGCTAGGGTTTCCTCCCGCACCTCAAAGACGTGCAGCTTTGTAGTTTAGTTGGCTTAAGTAAAATTGGAAATTGTCCCTAGTGTGCCCCTAGAGTTAGTGCACAGGGTGATCACTGGTTGGTGCGGACTCAGTGGGCCGAAGGAATAGTTACTCAAGCCGGGTGTTGAGCAGCCAGGTTATTGTCTCTGCATCAATGTCTGCCAGGCCCTGAGCTCCATTTGGTGGGTGGTCCACTGAGGATGCCATCGCCACTGCTCTTCACACTGCACTGACCCACCTCGAACACAAGGGGAGCTATGTGAGGATGCTTTTCATTGACTTTAGCTCCGCTTTCAATACTATCATCCCCAGCAGACTGGTCACCAAA
Source organism: Leucoraja erinaceus (assembly GCF_028641065.1). NCBI lineage: Eukaryota > Metazoa > Chordata > Chondrichthyes > Rajiformes > Rajidae > Leucoraja > Leucoraja erinaceus. The sequence goes on along the minus strand of NC_073381.1, from coordinate 18,522,946 downwards.
CTCATGGATTTAGGACTCTCCCAACCCATCTGCCTCTGGATCAAGGACTTTCTGTCTAACCGCCCCCAGACCGTCAGATTGGGCCATCACCTCTCCACCCCCATCACACTCAGCATTGGCTCCCCACAGGGCTGTGTGTTGAGCCCACTCCTCTACGCCCTCTACACCCACGATTGTGCCCCCGCCCACTCCACCAACACCATCGTCAAGTTTGCGGACGACACGACTGTGGTTGGACGCATCTCAGGAGGAGATGAGACAGCCTACAGGGAGGAAGTCCAAAGACTGGCAGCGTGGTGTTCAGACAACAACCTCATCCTAAACACCACAAAAACAAAGGAAATTATCATAGACTTTCGTAAGAACAGTGCAGCCCTCAAACCCCTATACATCAATGGGGACTGTGTGGAAAGGGTCTCAGACTTCAGATTCCTGGGCACACAAATTACGGAGGATCTCTCCTGGACTACAAACACCACCACAGCAGTCAAGAAGGCCCAGCAGCGACTCTACTTTCTGAGGATCCTCAGGAAAAACAACCTGGAGGAGAAGCTGCTGGTGTCCTTCTACCGCTGCTCCATCGAGAGTGTGCTGGCGTACTGTATAACCACATGGTATGCCAGCTGCTCTGCAGCGGACAGGAGAGCCCTTCAAAGGGTCATCAACACCGCACAAAAAATCACTGGCTGCCCACTGCCCTCCCTGAAGGACATCTTCAGCTCTCGCTGCCTTGGCAGGGCAGCCAACATCCTAAAGGACCCTTCCCACCCTGGACACAACCCGTTCCACCTGCTGCCCTCTGGCAGACGGTACAGGTCTTTCAAAACTCGCACAAACAGACTCAGAGACAGCTTCTACCCCATAGCCATACGTGAACTTAATAATGCAAAATAAGAAATAACACTCACATTCAACTGAATGGTTCTACCTCAGCTGCTATTGTAATTTATCTGTAATTTTTTTATTTTTTTATTATATGTATGTATTTTTACCTTATCTTATATATTTAAACTGCTCTTGTGAATCGCACCGTGGGATTGACTTTTAAATTTCGTTGTACCATGTGCAATGACAATAAAGAGATTCATTCATAAAGGAAGAGTGGGCACCCAGAGATGGCATGGTTGGCTGTCTGTTGTTCTGCTCCGCATTCAAAGGCTGGGCTCTGGCGGAGTCCCCATCTCCACATGCTGGCGTTGAAACTCCCAACTCCAGTACGAAGAATGTTGAGTTTCACCCATGCTCCTCTGGGGAGATCAGACCCTGGACATCTTTTATCTGGTGAAGAGACGTAGCTGTGTAATGGAGATGAGGTTGCCTTCCACTCCTGTGACCACTTGGTGGCTATCCAGTGTACTTTTGCCTCAGTTGGTTGGATGGAAGCTAGGAGTTGTTTTCCATTTGGAATAAAAGGGTGACGGGACATCAGTCGGGGTGGCCTCTGCTCTCTGCTGATAGCCTGATGGAGGAAGTGATCTGGGTCCATGGCACGACGAGATAGTGCCAGAGTTGTTGCTTGCCTTCGGATCCCTGCAGGCGGACTGCCTGCAAGTATAGGGAGCTGCTCGACTGGAATAGATTGAAGGCACCCAGTGATGGTTCGCAAGGTGCTGTTCAAGCTCGTGACTACCAGGCTGGTATGTCTGCTTCTACTCCATATGGGTGCTCAGGTACTCAGCTGGGGCATACACAAGAGCTAAGGCAGAAGTGCGAAGAGTTGATGGACTGGTTCCCCAACTTGTTCCTGCCAGGCATCGGATGAGGCCACTATGTGCCATGACCTTGTCGTGGAGACCAGCCAGGTGTTGACGAAATGTAAGCGACCTGTCCAGCTTTACACCAAGGTAAGTGGGTGTTTGTTGGAAGTCCAAGCACCTATTGTTAACAAAGACAGTTATCTCTCACTTAGCTTCCTTGTTGCTTAGATGAAATGCTGTTGACACTGTTTTGTCTTCGCTCAGCTTTAGACGCCACTGTCATAGGTATACTGCCAAAGTCCCCATGTCATGATTCGAGGAGCATTCGATTGTCTTCCACTCTTTATGGCTCATCAGGATGGCTAGATCGTCGGCATACCCATATTTTCCAGCGATGGTCTCTGGCAGGTCATGGATGTACACGTTGAAAAGCAACGGAGTCAAGATGGATCAAGTACAATAAGAAGAAGAAGGGGAAGATACAGAAAGCAGAATATAATTCTCAGCTTTGTAGTATATTAGTTCCAGAGACAAAATGCAATTTCCTCAATGGGAGAGAGGTGAATCAGATAGTACCCTAGGATTTCAACCACTGTTGTTAGGATGCTGCATTTTCACTGGTAGGACTAGGGCTCCAATGTCATGTGCCACGCACCAGCTCTCGGACATCTCTCCATACCTATCACTTGTACATAACACCAAGGATGAACATCAGGCCACCATTTCCTCATCACCTCTGGCGATCTCCCCTTCACGGCTTCCAAGCTTATAGTTTCCCCAAACTGTAGTGCCTGTTTCTATCTCCTTTCCAAAATCCACAAATAGGACTACCCTGACAGATCCATTGCTTCTGCCTGCTCCTACAGGGTGGACAACAGACCCGTATGATCTTGTGATTGGGATATTATCAGCTCGTCACCATCATGACCTACGGAGTGCCCTACGGAAGACCTGGCTGGGGCATGTTCCACAACTCAACCAGCGGTGAGTGCATTTCCCCAAACACAGTGTTTCTCTTCAATGCTTTTGGCTTATGAAGAGTTTTTACAACTAAAATCACCTTAGAAGAGTAGCTGTTAGGGAGAGGGAGAGAGTTCCAGGATTTTGACTGAGTGATAGTGATGGTCTGTCCATACCAATATTTCATCCTTTTAAATCCATGCTCCCAGTTGTTGAATCATCAGGGACTTTTTCAGCCTGAAGAAGGGTCTTGACTCATAAAGTCACCTGTCCACGTTTGCTGGAGATGCTGCCTGACCTGCAGTTATTCTAGCACTTTGAGTCTGTTTTTGTAAACCAGCATCTGCAGTCACTTGTATAAGCTAAACGATGTAAAACGTCCCTGGAATCATTGCAGGACGTTTCCGCACCTCCTCAAGAACATTTGCATCCTTCCTAACTAAAGGGGTATATAATTGGACGAATTACTCCAGCTGCGGTTTATCCAGTGTTAAAGATTTGACATCATTCCTGTGCTTTTGTGCTCTGTCTATATTTGTGAATCGCAGGATCCCATTGGCTTGACTATCTTCTTTGTCAGCAAGTCTCATTATCAATGATTCATATAGATGCAATACAGAACAGTTTCTGTTCCTGAACACCCTCTAGAACAGTGTGTCAACTACCTTGTCCATCCTTATTTTTTTTTGTCAAAATGCATCACTGCACACTTCTCCATTTTAAATTGCTGTCAGTTTAATCTGCCAACATATTTACACCATAACTTCCTCCTTATTGTTTACCATGTCCACGTATAGGTTTCCATAATGCTGATTGGATATAAGGCGACTGATGAATTAAGGAGTGCTATTCATATTACATGGGCAGAATTATAACGCAATTTTGATTGGGAACTGGAAAACCATTTAAAAGTTACTATGGAAATTGACAATAGAAAAAAATGTTGTCTTAGGAAAAACACATTCTAGAAGCACAAACTGCTTCTATATAACTTCAGTGATCAGACACTGTCATCTCTTAACATAGTTTCACAGCAGAGGCCGTTGAAATTGACAAACAAACGCGTCTGTCAACGCTTGTGCCATGATATGCTATTAAACAATGCAATATACATCCTTTAGTATTTTTTTGCTGGCAGTAACAAACAAAACATTGTTATCAGAAAGACCATTATTTTAAAAAATATTAGAAATAGCACACAGTACCGCACAGAAACCGACCCTTTGGCCCATAATGTCTATATTAAACATGATGCCAAGACTATCTCATATCTACCTGCGCATATCCATATCACTCCATTCCCTGCATATATGTGCCTATCCAAAAGCCTCTTAAATGCCATTATCAAATCTACCTCAACCACCATTCCTGGCAGCACGTCCCAGGCACTCACCATCCTGTTTTTAAAAAAAAAATTATCAGACACCTCTCCTTTAAACTTTGCCCCTCGCACCTTAAGGCTATACCCTCGAGTATTTGATTTTTCTATTTTAGGAAAAATATTCTGAGTGGTCACCCTAACTCTGCCTGTCCTAATTTTATATATTTCTGCCAGGTCTATCTGTAACCTCCAGTATTCTAGTGTTCTTTTTATTAATATACTTTCTTCCAACAATGCTTTTGTTCTATTTTGCTATTTTTTTCTATTTTATCATTCCCCACATCAGCTGCTCAGTGTCTCCTGAGTGAATTGCTCTAATAGAGACAAGACAAGGTCCTTGAAGTCATGGATGGGTTTGATAGGGTGGATATAGAATGATTTTCTCACTCATGAGAGATGTCAAGAGGCCATGGTCACTGATGAATTAACTGAATTCTGAAAATTGCTCTGCCTCCATTATTCATACAGAATACAGGTGGTGTTTGTCTAAGATTGATCTAAATTCAGTTTCATTTGATGCTCCTTGAGTAATGATGCAGTAATGTGTGCACAAAAACATCTACGGTGATTAAAACACAAATATTGGAAACATTCAGCAGGTCAGGAGGCTTCTGTAGAGAGAGAAGTTAAAAGTGTCAGGTTGATGATCAACGAAAGATCCTGTGGCATTAATAGCTAAAGGCATGGTGCTCTAGCCAATGCCTACCCCTCATTGCTAAATCTTATAATGTAACCAGAGCTTTTGTAGTTGTTTGTTGGACTCTGCTCAAAATATCTGCCCTGATCTTGTACACCGGAAATACGTGAATAGTTGTACTGCACTTTGGTTTGTCCAGTGTTTGTGAAGTGTATGCGGTTAATTTTACCTACGCCTATTCTTTTTTAGTTTAGTCTGAACGTGTTCAATTGGGGAAAATCTTATAAGCCGGATAGAGCAGCATAGCACAGTTTGGAACCTGTAGCTGCAGCTATTTCTCCCTCTGTCAGCACTTTTTGCTAATAATTCAGGCAGCAGTTACCATAATATGGTGGAATTCTGCTTTAGGATGGAGAGTGGTTAATTCAGAGACTAGGGTCCTGAACATAAAGAAAGGAGACTTTGAAGGTATGAGATGGGAATTGGCTAGGATAGACTGGCAAATTATACTTAAAGGGTGGAGATGCAATGGCATGGCGATGCCATGGTGCAATGGTAGAGATGCAATGGCAAAGATTTAAAGACCGCATGGATGAACTCCAAAAATTGTTCATCCGTGTCTGGCAAAAAAATAAAACGGAGAAGGCGGCTCAAGTGTGCCTAACGAAGGAAATCAAGGATAGTGTTAAATTCAAGGAAGAAGCATATAAATTGGCCAGAGGAAGCAGCAAACCAGAGGACTGGGAGAAATTTAGAACTCAACAGAGGAGAACAAAGAGGTTAATTAAGAGGGGGAGGAAGAGCATGAAAGAAAGCTTGCGGGGAATATATAAAAGCTTCTTTAGATATGTAAAAAGGAAAAGATTAGTGAAGGCAAATGTAGGTCCCTTACAATCAGAGACAGGTGAATTTATAACGGGAAACAAGGAAATGGCAGAACAGTTAAATTAGTACTTTGGTCTGTTTTCACTATGGAAGACAACCAATCTCCCAGAAATACTAGGGAATCGAGCATCTAGTGGGAGGGAGGAACTGAAGGGAATCCAAATTAGTCAGGAAAAGATGTTAGGTAAACTGCTAGGACTGAAAGCAGATAAATAACCAGGGCCTGGTGGTCTGCATCCCAGACTACTCCAGGAGGTGGCCCTAGAAATCGTGGATGCATTGGTGATCATTTTCCAATGTCTCTCGACTCTGGATCAGTTCCAGATGTTATAGCAGTGCATTTGGAAAGCAGTGACAGGATCGATCAAAGTCAGCATGGATTTATGAAGGGAAAATCATGCTTGACTAATCTTCTGGAATTTTTTGAGGATGTAACATGTAGAATGGATAAGGGAGAGCCAGTGGTTGTGGTGTATGACAAGGTCCCACACAAGAGATTAGTGTGCAAAATTAGAGCACATGGTATTGGAGCTGGTGTATTGACACGGATAGAGAACTGGTTGGCAGAGAGGAAGCAAAGAGCAGGAATTAATGGGTCCTTTTCAGAATGGCAGGCAGTGACTAGTGGGGTGCCGCAAGGCTCGGTGCTGAGACCCCAGTTATTTACAATATAAACGATTTAGACGAGGGAACTTAATGTGACATCTCCAAGTTTGCAGATGACACAAAGTTGGGTGGCAGTGTGAGCTGCGAGGAGGATGCTATGAGGCTGCAGGGTGACTTGGATAGGTTGGGTGAGTGGGCAGATGCATGGCAGATGCAGTATCATGTGGATAAATGTGAGGTTATCCACTTTGGTGGCAAGAACAGGAAGGCAGATTATTATCTGAATGGTGTCAGATTAAGAAAAGGGGAGGTGCAACGAGATCTGGGTGCCCTTGTACATCAGTCACTGAAAGTAAACATGCAGGTACAGCAGGCAGTGAAGAAAGTTAATGGAATGTTGGCCTTCATTGGGTGAGGATTTGAGTTTAGGAGTAAGGAGGTCGTACTGCAGTTGTACAGGGCCTGATGAGACCGCACCTGGTGTATTGTGTGCAATTTTGGTCTCCTAATTTGAGGAAGGATGTTATTGCTATTGGGGGAGTAGAGCCTAGGTTCACCAGGTTAATTCCCAGGGTGGCAGGACTGACATATTATGAAAAATGGGTTGATTGGGCTTGTATTCACTGGAATTTAGAAGGATGAGAGGGTATCTTATAGAAACATATAAAATTCTTAAAGGATTGGACAGGCTAGATGCAGGAAAAATGTTCCCGATGTTGGGGGGCCAGAACCAGGGGTCACAGTTTAAGAATAGGGGGTAGGCCATATAGGACTGAGATGAGGAAAAACCTTTTTACCCAGAGAGTTGTGAATCTGTGGAATTCTCTGCCAAAGAAGGCAGTGGAGGCCAATTCACTGGATATTTTCTAGAGAGAGTTAGATTTAGTTCTTAAGGCTAAGGGAATCAAGGGATATGGCGAAAAAGCAGGAACAGGTTACTTATTTTAGATGATCAGCCATGATCATATTGAATGGCGGTGCTGGCTTGAAGGGCCGAATTGCCTACTGCATCTATTTTTCTATGTTTCTATCACATTGGTGATTATAATCTTCCCTTTTGATTGTACTGTCTCCATTCTGCATTGCTATTTTAGAGTGTTGGATGTCTAACACAGCATTGGGCAGGACAGTGGTGTAGCTGGTAGAGCCACATCCTTGCAGCACCAGTTCAATCCTAATTTGGTGTCTGTGTGGAGTTTGCAAGTTCTCCCTGTGGCCATGTAGGTTTTCTCCGGGTTCTCTGATTTCCTCTCTCATCCCAAAGACATTATAGTTCTTATTTTATTGTATTATTGATTATTATATGTATGTAATCTGTGTGTCATTTTGTTTACCCTGTTGCAACAAGTATGAATTTCATTGTTTCCTTGCCGAAACATATATGACAATTAAACATTCTTGATTCTTGATTGTGGGGAAAGTAAAAAAAAGATTGGGATTATCATCAGAAAGGTTTAAATGGTCAATGTGGACTTGGTGGGCCAAATGACCTGTTTCCATGCTCTATTTCTTTACGCTGTCAAAACGCTTTGAAGGAGAAGAGTTAATTTTAAATTTATTGATCAAAACCTTGTAAACAAGTGTGTCCACTAATAATCACACCTACCAACATGCTGAGCAGTGAAGACATCTTGTTATTTAAATAATGTCTTTTTCCTGTGATGACAATGTCACACAGCATGGGTCCAGCATGAGTTTGTCCTTCAAATAAACAAACATTTAACAAATAATAAACAAACAAATTCTGGAGTATGGTGTACAATTTTGGTCGCCTAATTATAGGAAGGATGTCAACAAAATAGAGAGTACAGAGGAGATTTACTAGAATGTTGCCTGGGTTTCAGCAACTAAGTTACAGAGAAAGGTTGAACAAGTTAGGTCTTTATTCTTTGGAGCGCAGAAGGTTAAGGGGGGACTTGATAGAGGTCTTTAAAATGATGAGAGGTATAGACAGAGTTGACGTGGATAAGCTTTTCCCATTGAGAGTAGGGAAGATTCAAACAAGAGGACATGACTTATGAATTAAGGGACAGAAGTTTAGGGGTGACATGAGTGGTAGCTGGTGAGAATGAGCTCCCAGTGGAAGTGGTGGAGGCAGGTTCGATTTTATCATTTAAAAATAAATTGGATAGGTATATGGACGGGAAAGGAATGGAGGGTTATGGTCTGAGTGCAGGTAGATGGGACTAGGGAAAAGACTAAGTGTTCGGCACGGACTTGAAGGGCCGAGATGGCCTGTTTTCCGTGCTGTAATTGTTATATGGTTTAGGGCTTCCTCTGCAGATTAGTCTGTTTGACAGATTGACCTCTGATACTGGGGCTCACAGCACATTGGGGTAGGTAGTTCAGTCAACCTTCTGATCAATTTTAGGTTCACCACAAGTTATTCATTCTTGCTGCTAATATCAAACTACAAGTCCTGATGAAGTTCAAGTCCTTGTCTCTTTTTTTCTGTCTCCGGCAGAGTACTTGCAAAGTTTATAATCGGTTCTTACGGCTGTGACATCCCTGACGAGGATCGAGAGGACCCCTATTCCTGTCAGCTGCTGAACTTTACTGACCCAGGTAAGGCACTCTGGATACTATTGACATCTATGTGCTCAGTCTGTTGACCAGTGAAAGATGTGCTCATGTTTGTGACTTATGAAAGCAATATAGGGGAATGTGGGAGGCGAGGAAAGAACAAGAAGCTAAGAACAGAGAAGGCATTCTGAAGAGATTATGGAAGAGGATGGAGGTGGAACAAGCTGCACCAACTTCCATCATTTCTGCAGATCTTCCCTCCATTGTCTCCAACCCTGCGTAGGCTGCTTCTACCTCGGATCCACACACAGTGTTGTCCTGAAGGCGTCACACAAAATGCTGGAGTAACTCAGCGGGTCAGGCAGCATCTCTGGAGAAAATGGATTAATGACATCACTTGGGCTCGCACCTGTCTCTGTCCATAGATTGGCCTATCGGGAGTCCTCCTTGCCTGAGGTCATCTGTTGCCGACCTTAATTTGTCCTGTTCTCTTTTGCTTCCAGTTTTTATTCCTCCCACTCTCCCTTTTACAATCAGTCAGAAGAAGGGTCCCGAACCGAACAATCACCTATTCATTTTCTCCAGAGATACGCCCTGACCTGCCATACTCCAACTTTTTGTGTCTATCTTTGGTATCAACCTGCAGTTCCTTTTTGTTACGTTGTTCTGAAGGCTTATATCTCCAACCTATGGGAACCCTTTCATTTGTGCCTCTTTGCCGGTTCTGTGCGGTTTGCTGCGTTTTGTTTTGAGTGAAAGGCGCAGGTCAGAGGCTGCACCTTCACCGGGCACTTTGCATTGACAAATGCAGAAGTAGCTACTGGCCACTCGACTACACCAGTAAATCAGACAGATGGGCTATGGTCATGCCTCCAACTGCCTGAACCAGTTTCCTCACCATCACCAAATCAACCCTTATTATCAGCAAATGCCAGGTTTTACAAAATAGCACACGCAATAGACTTAATCTCGAGGCTGAAGTATGATTTATGGATATAAATTTGATTCCGTGCATCCATAATCAATATGCCGGTCACAGATCAATTGTATACTTGTACGAGAAGGCTGAGGGTGCAAGTTTCACTCTAGAGACTCGAGTATGATATCTGAGCTGACACCCTTCAATGGCAGAGTTATGCACTATGGTGTTGTCTTTCAGATGAGACATTAAACTGAGAGCCTTTCTGCCCATTAAAGCAGATGAAAATAGAAGAGGTTCTCTCCCATATTTTGGTTAATATTCATCCTTCAATCAACATTAACAAAACTGGCCATTGGTTTTGTTACTATGTGTCCCATCAGTTAAAAAAGTTATATAATTTCACCTGAAAGGAATATCTTCATCGGCTCTGTAGCCCTGCACTATTTTTGAACATCTGGAGGTTGTGGAACCCACTCTAGGAAAGTAATTTTCTTTTTATTTCTACAGTCATAGGACAGGAAATTGAAGCGGTCACCCTATCTGGAAGTCCTGACTTGATGTTGCTTGGCAGCAAAGTTTCAAAGATTGATTTCCGAGTTCTCCATCCTATTGTCATTACGAGGTTGGGTGTGTTCCACGATGAGAGGGAAGCAGCTTTTAACCAGAACCTCACAGTCCGACTCTACCAGACCACGCTGGAGGCAAGTTGCACATAAGCTGGCTGTGTCCTGTTTAACTCCGGGTTGTGTTTCTTACTCTATATCCTGTCCAGCAAGATTCTGCTTGGGTAGCCTGCAACCCAACAGCATGAACATCGAATTCTGCAATTTCAGGTCAAACCCCTCTTTCTCATTTAACATCGGTAGTGGGGAAACTGCTAGAGTCAGTTATTAAAGATGGGATAGCAGCACATTTGGAAACTGGTGAAATCATTGGACAAAGTCAGCATGGATTTATGAAAGGTAAATCATGTCTGACGAATCTTATAGAATTTTTCGAGGATGTAACTAGTAGAGTGGATAAGGGAGAACCAGTGGATGTGTTATATCTGGACTTTCAGAAGGCTTTCGACAAGGTCCCACATAAGAGACTAGTATACAAACTTAAAGCACACGGTATTGGGGGTTCAGTATTGATGTGGATAGAGAACTGGCTGGCAGACAGGAAGCAAAGAGTAGGAGTAAACGGGTCCTTTTCACAATGGCAGGCAGTGACTAGTGGGGTACCACAAGGCTCAGTGCTGGGACCCCAGCTATTTACGATATATATTAATGATTTGGATGAGGGAGTTGAATGCAACATCTCCAAGTTTACGGATGACATGCAGCTGGGGGGCAGTGTAAGCTGTGTGGAGCATGCCAGGAGGCTGCAAGGTGACTTTGATAGGCTGGGTGAGTGGGCAAATGCATGGCAGATGCAGTATAATGTGGATAAATGTGAGGTTATCCACTTGGTGGCAAAAACAGGAAAGTAGACTATTATCTGACCGATTAGGAAAAGGGGAGATGCAACGAGACCTGGGTGTCATGGGACACCAGTCATTGAAAGTAGGCAGGTACACAAAAATGTTGGAGAAACTCAGCGGGTGCAGCAGCATCTATGGAGCGAAGGAAATAGGCAACGTTTCGGGCCGAAACCCTTCTTCAGACTGATTCTTACAACAGCTTGTACTCGCTAGAATTTAGAAGATTGAGGGGGGATCTTATAGAAACTTACAAAATTCTTAAGGGGTTGGACAGGCTAGATGCAGGACGATTGTTCAGTCCAGAACAAGGGGTCACAGTTTAAGTATAAAGGGGAAATCTTTTAGGATTGAGATGAGAAAAACATTTTTTACACAGAGAATGGTGAATCTCTGGAATTCTCTGCCACAGAATGTAGTTGAGGCCAGTTCATTGGCTATATTTAAGAGGGACTTAGATGTGGCCCTTGTGGCTAAAGGGATCAGGTGGTATGGAGAGAAGGCAGGTACGGGATACTAAGTTGGATGATCAGCCATGATCATATTGAATGGCGGTGCAGGCTCGAAGGGCCGAATGGCCTATTCCTGCACCTATTTTCTATATTCTATATATCTCTTCCATAATTCTGCTGCCTCTATCCGATACCATACCAGAATCCAACCACCAATGTTATGCGGGATATAGTGATTTCCTCAGGCAATGAATGGCCCGCGTAATATTTTCATCCTTCGTTAAAATATTGCCTTAGTTGCAATGCTCGTGACCCGTGTACATTCAGCTACTTGATCCTAATCTCAGCAATCCACACCCCGCATCCTCCTTATTTTGACTTAGAGTTTCATCAAGCCTCTCCTCATATCTCCCATATGATTGAGATCGGAAGATCTCAATACTTTCCATGTTCACGTGAAAGGGGAATTTGTACTATGGAAAGTCTCAAACGTTTATTGGTTTATTCATTCACATGTTCTGGTGACATAGCTGCCATATGTTGGTTCTCATGATGAATAAGAGGCGTTCCTCTTGGACCAGTAGAGTCCTTGTGGCAACCAGCTGATGAGTAGCATAGTCCTTGTAAATTGGATAGTGAGTGTTGTGGAAAGTGAGCTGAATGAGGCAGCACTGTAACGATGTCAAGAATTCATGAGTAACCATTTCACCATGCGTATGTTTTCCAGGAGGTGATTGTTAGTGCTCGCTTCAGTCCACTCAGCTCTGGGCTCCAAGTCAACCAGATGTGGTATAAACCTGTGGAGAGGTTCCTCTTGCCAAAGGTAGGGGCAAAGGCTATGGCCTGTTTTTATTTCCTCTTTCCTTTATATAAAGCCTGTGCTAAACAAGTGTTGGAAAGCTCAGTTTGTAGCTCCGCAATGTTTGATCTCTCCGTTTTTCAGGTTGGGTGATGTAACGCTCTGTTCTCTGGCTAATGGGCAACGGGATGTGAGTAGCCTTGGATTCTCGTGGAATCCCTGCTCTTTTCCCTCAGGAAAACATGTGGCTACCGAACCCAGGCTCAGTCTTTCGACTATTTTGATTATGGGCCCAGGCATCATATGATGGTAGTCGCCTTCAAGTCCTCATTTTCTCCAGCTTCCTTCCCATCTCAACTTCCATTTCCTGCCTGACCAACCAACCAACCAGCTCCATGTTAATTTTTTTTCCCCCATGCATGTGGTTCAGTCTCTCCATTCCACCCGTAACACCAACACTTTCCTGGCCAGACTCTCCAAAGACTAGTCAAGCAAGTTAATCTAGTTTAGAGATATAGAGTGGAAACAGACCCTTTGTCCTACTGTGTGTGCGCTGACTAACAATCACCCATCACTAGTTCTATCCAACACACTTGGGACAATTTACAGAATCCAATTAACCTACAAACGCACATGTCTTTGGAATGTAGGAGGAAACTGGAGCACCCGGAGAAAACCCACGCGGTCACAAGGCAAACATACAAACTGTACAGACCGCACCCTTAGTCAGGATCAAACCCGGGTGTCTGGCGCTATAAGGCAGCAACTCCACCGCAGCGCCACTGTGCTTCCCTAGTCAAATCAAGTTCATTGCCTTATGCACTAGTATGCTGAGATATAGGTACAATGAAAATCTTGCTTGCACATAGACAACATCCACAAAATTAATTACACAAATTATACATAAATGACACATAAATTCTATAAGACAGTGAAAAGAAAAAGACTGTGCAATAAAATACAATTAGGAATCAAGTTCATTGTAATGCAAGATGTAGTAGAAACATAGAAAATAGGTGCAGGAGGAGGCCATTAGGCCCTTCGAGCCAGCACCGCCATTCATTGTGATCATGGCTGATCATCCCCTATCAATAACCCGTGCCTGCCTTCTCCCCATATCCCTTGACTCCACTAGCCCCTAGAGCTCTATCTAACTCTCTCTTAAATCCATCCAGTGACTTGGCCTCCACTGCCCTTTGTGGCAGGGAATTCCATAAATTCATAACTCTCTGGTGAAAAAGTTTTTTCTCACCTCAGTCTTAAATGACCTCCCCTTTATTAGAAACATAGAAATTAGGTGCAGGAGTAGGCCATTCGGCCCTTCGAGCCTGCACCGCCATTCAATATGATCATGGCTGATCATCCAACTCAGTATCCCTTACCTGCCTTCTCTCCGTACCCCCTGATCCCCTTAGCCACAAGGGCCACATCTAACTCCCTCTTAAATATAACCAATGAACTGGCCTCAACTACCCTCTGTGGCAGAGAATTCCAGAGATTCACCACTCTCTGTGTGAAAAAAGTTCTTCTCATCTCGCTTTTAAAGGATTTCACCCTTATCCTTAAGCTGTGACCCCTTGTCCTGGACTTCCCCAACATCGAGAACAATATTCTAAGACTGTGGCCCCTGGTTCTGGACTCACCCAACATTGAGAACATTTTTCCTGCACCTAGCTTGTCCAGTCCTTTTATAATTTTATATGTTTCTATAAGATGCCCCCTCATCCTTCTAAACTCCAGTGAATACAAGCCTAGTCTTTTCAATCTTTCCTCATATGACAGACCCACCATCCCAGGGATCAATCTCGTGAACCTACGCTGCACTGCCTCAATCACAAAGATGTCCTTCCTCAAATTAGGAGACCAAAACTGTACACAATACTCCACATGTGGCTGGGTCGCTTGTAGCTGTTCAAATGACAGCAGATCTAGTGTTTGCAATTTGTTGTGGTTAAATTGTGAACGTGTGGGACCAGTCCACACTGTGCAGCAGGGATGGCTCACACACTTTACACCCTCTCCTCCTTCTGCCAGGGCTTTGAAGGCACAATTGCTTGGGAGACCCAGGACTCAGACTATCTCATCACCATGAACCTCTCTGATGTTCTGCTTAACAATGGAGGAGGTGTCCTCAGGTTCTTTGCAGTAAGTTGATCCTCGTATTATGGTATTCACACAGGAATATATCCCCAAATGGGCAAGAGGCAATCAGCCTCTGAATAGATTGATGTCAGCCATGGCAGAAAAAAGCTTTACAGTGTCTTTCAGGCCAACACCAGGGAGTGTTTACAGTAGCCCCACTGCCTTGTCGGAGTGAACACTCCAGTTAAATGTGCTGAAATTAGTGATTTCAATGTAACTGGAGTTTGATATTAGTGGGATAGTTGTCTGGGGTGTGTGTGGTAGGCCTGTGTGGGTGTGTGCATGCATGTGTGCTCTTGCTTGTGTGTGTGCGTGTGTGTGTGCGTGCACCCGTGTGTTTGTGTGTGTTCCACTTAAGTGGGTGGATAGGTTTGTGGGCATGCTGTCTGCATGTGTGGGTATGCGGTCTGTTGCATGCAGATGTGATCCACATGTAAGCAGACAAGTGGTCGGTGTGTGTGGGCGTGGTGCCCATCTGGCCAGGTGGTGGATGTGTTATGGATAGTTCCGTCTGCCTCCCACAATGTTGAATTGTATTTGTGTTTGAACCCCAGGCCCAGCTGCAGGCTGAGCAGGAAGTGATCCAGGATGGGTTTGGCCAGGACGTGGCAGCAGTGGCGGGAGGCTTCACCTACACCATCCACGGTGAGTCACTCGGAGACCAGCACCACTCCATCCAACACATTGCTATGTAAACCTCTCCACCCCTGAACATGACAGCAGTGCTTCCAAAATAGTGATGCAGCTGGGAAGGAAGGTCCAGGCCCCAAGGACTTGGCTTCATAAATGGGAGCTTAGCGTTCACCTTCTCTTCCGAAGGAAAGGCCGTTATCGCGGGCAAGCAGAATATGACATCCTTTTAAAGGAGAGGTTATCCTTGGAATGCCCTTATCACACTGCAGTCATGACTACGTGAATGCATGACATGGGTGTAAAACATTTTAGTCGTGAGGGTTGACAGCGAGAGCACAGGGGGATCTGCCGGGTCTATATCTACACTTGAATATCAACCAACTTCATTCCGCTTGTCTTGCCCCACTTCCCTATTCAACACTTAACACTTCCTGTTAAGGTTCTTTTTGAACCTTCCTCCATTCCCCTGCAAGGAAGTGCACAGCAATCCCGATCATGCGTTGTGTTTCCTTGTCTGGTGCCTTTTACACTCCTGTGTCCCATCCACCACTGAGACCTTCCTCTTGAAAATCTAAACAACTTTCTCTAGTGTCCTCTTTGACTTCGGTAGGGTATAGAAGAATGAGAGGAGATTTAATTGAAATTTGCTAAATTCTTACAGCCTGGAGGAAGGGAGGAGGTCTCTGCTGGATAGAGAGTCCAGAACTGGGTGTCACAATTTCAGTAAGGATGCAGGTTGTAAATGTATGTCCTTGCTCCCTGGGATAGTTCTAATAAGTCTGTTTTGCATTGTCTCTGACGACTTCATGTCCTTCCTCAAATGTGATGCTCAGTATTGGACATGCTGGTCCAACTGAATTAGTCATCTTTGTGCCCATGCTTGGTTTAAGATAATGTATCTTTTTAATCATTTCAAGAGAGTTTAATTGTCAAATGTACTGGCTATGGGACAATGAAATTCTTACTTGAAGCAGCATTGCAAGCACGTAAACACAATAAACATAGATACCATATAATTAAAAATAAATAATGAATTAATTAACTGCAATACTAGTGCAAAGAACCCAAAGTCTTCAGTGCAACCAAAGGCAGTTCACAGAAGTTCATAGTTTAGTACAACGTGGAAACAGGCCCTTTGACCCACTAAATCTGCGCAGACCAGCAATTTCTGCACACTGGGGACAATTTACAATTGTACCAAGCCAATTAACCTACAGACCTGTACGTCTTTGAAGTGTGGGAGGAAACTGGAAATCCCGGGAAAACCCACGCAGGTCACGGGGAGACCGTACAACCTCCATACAGACAGCATCCGTAGCCAGGATCGTACCCAGGTCTCTGGCGCTGTGAGGCAGCAATTCCACCATTGTGCCACCATGCCACCCTTGTTGAGGTTAGTGCTGTGTAGTGTACAAGATACTGATAGTTGTTGGGAAGAAACGTATCTTGAACCTGGTGGTCATAGTTTTCAGACTCCTTTACCTTCTTCCTGATGATAGGAGTGATGTGGGTCTTTGATGGTGTCGTTACAATCACTCGTCATACAACAAAGCCCACTACCCACCAATCTGGGCAACCTCTGCTGTACCCAACCAATGGCTTCCCACCTCCAGCACTTCCTTCCAGCACAACTTATTTGAGACTTGCCAGAGAGTGTGACAAACAGGAATCTCTCCAAGCACAAACTCTGCAAGACATTCTGCTCTTCTTTTTCAGATGGTGCCGCACTGCTGGAAAGCCTTGCCACAAGGCCCAAGCGCTTTGAATGCCACAAAAACAAACTCAGGGAAGAGAATGCTGCCTTACAGGAAGAAAGCCAAACCTATCAGGATATTGTCTTTGTGGATGTGATAGACACCTACAGAAATGTGCCACATAAGCTACTGCACTTTTATCAATGGTAAGAGATACTCATCAATATATTCATGTGTTGTGTCAACTGTGGCTTGGTGGGTATCCAGGTCCAATCTGATTTAGAAGTTTCTGGACCCCAGGGTCAACAGACAAGAGTGTTTAATTGCCATTGCTGTTTCCAATTTGGCTACAATGTCTCCCACAATATGACTTCATGAAACCGTACAATCCAGTGAAGTGCTTTAAGATAACTTGAGGGAGATTCTGGAGTTAGAGATGAGAAGTATTTTTAAATATACAATGATCTTAAGTTTGGAGGTTGAGCATTGAGCATTTCCCAATCTAACTAGCAGCTGGAGACATTTTAGTGATGAACTGAATTCAAACTATGCCTTTTTTTGGTTACAAACAGGTCTGTGGAATCGACGAACTTCCGGTTGCTTCTAAAAACTGACGACGACTGTTATGTGGATATCGAGGCTGTGCTGGAGAGAGCAGGAGACCGGCTGGAAGCAACGAACGTGTGGTGGGGAAAGTTAGTGTCAGTGTAATCATAAATTCTTTGCAAAATCCGTTAATCCTAAGTAGTTCAAAAGGAGAGATTTGCGGGTCTCTTTAGCAAAGAGTAGGTTAGTGGCTCCTATGGTGTGCGTGATTCTGATGATTTGGTGACTTGCTTTGCTGTTAATGTGGAACTGGCTATCAATGATGTGCTGCAGTTTACATTTGTTTAACATGGTTCATTATTCCTTTTATTGGGTAACGTCTGTTGACCAAAGCCCAGGGGTGCAATTAATGTGCCTCTGCCCTCACCATGCCTCACACTAATTTATCTGTCTTACAACTTACACACTAATTTATCTGTCACCTTAACACTGCATTCATTTCATGTTCTTTGGTTCCATTTTTAACTCATCATGCTTTTCTAGATCAGTTTAGCTTCCGTTTATTTTATTGTCACATGTAGTGAAAAGCTTTTGCTGCGTTTTAACTAATTAGTGGAAACAGTACATGATTACATTCAAGCCATTCACAGTGTACTGATACATCATAAGAGAATAACGGTTAGTGCAAGATAAAGCCAGTAAAGTCCGATCAAAGATAGTCTGAGGGTCACCAATGAGGTAGATAGTAGTTCAGGATTGCTGTCTAGTTGCGATAGAATGGTTCAGTTGCCTGATAACAGCTGGGAAGAAACTGTCCCTGAATCTGGAGGTGTGCGTTTTCACACTTCTATACATTTTGCCCAATGGGTGAAAAGTGGCAGTGGCCAAGGTGTGACGTTGATTATGCTGCTGGCCTTGTTGAGGCAGCGTGAGGTATAAATGGAGTCAATGGAGGTTGGTTTGTGTGATGCTCTGGGCTATGTCTGCAATTCACTGAAATTTCTTGCTGTCTTGGATGGAGTGGTTCCCAATCCAAGGTGTGATGCATCCTGATAAAATGCTACTGCACACTAGAAGTTGGTGAGAGTTGGGGACATGCCAAACTTCCTAAGCCTTCTAAGGAAGTAGAATTGTTGGTGTGCTTTGTTGGTCGTTGCTTCAATATGGGTGGTCCAGGAGAATTTTAACTTGGCATCATGTTTGACAGACATTGTTGGCTGAAGAGCCTGTTCCTGTACTGTTCTACATTCTTAAAGCAAGAAAGCTGCCTAGAAACTTTATAAAATAACAACTCCACAGTACATGTACAGCAGACCACATAACTCTGTAAAGGCTTTTGAGAAGGTGCAGAAAACATATTGTTGTCTTGATGCCAGGAAGGAAGGAGTGGCTTCAAGTGAGAGGTTAGGTTGTTGTTAGAGCAAGGGTAGTTGAGATGTGATCACAATGCTCAAAACTGTGATTGGTTTAATAAATAAAAGGAAAACTGATTCAAGAACCAGAATTATTGGTAGCTAGCAGGCACACATTTAATTTGGTCGGCCAAAGACATAAGGAAACTTTTTCTTTTAAACAGCATTGTGATCTGAAATACTCTCCTGAATGAACCATGGAAACCTATAATAGTAATACTTGGAGTGTAATTGTATGTCTACTTGTAAGTTAAAATTGCTGAGCTGCAAGGTCAAGAAGGGGGGGTGAGCAGAATTTTCTACCTCATCTCTCCAATCTTAGCATTCAGCAAACAGATGTTTGTGATCTTTTGCTCAAATTGCAAAATATTAATTTAACGATTTGTAGCATAGATAAAAAGAGTTCATTGATCTGTGGTGCTTGCAGTCAGTAGGGCATGGCAAAGTGGGTTTTGTTGCAGGGTGAGCAAAAGGTACATTGTGTTGTCGAGCAGAGGGCAGGAGTGAAAAGATGATAGAAAGGATGGTGCAGGGCCGGGGCTGCTGATCATGGGCAAAATCTGAAAAATAAACGTGTGTACAGCAGGTGTTAAAGATCATGGAATGACCAATGAATAAGAGGTACAAGGAGCTGCAGATGCTGGAATCTTGAGTAAAGCACAAAGTGCTGGAGTAACACAGCGGGTCAGGCAGCATCTGCGGAAGGAATAGGCGACATTACGGGTATGGACAATTCTTCAGATTCAGAGGCAGAGAGGCTCCTCAATTTGTATATTGAATATGAAAGCTGTAATGGGCCTTGTAGAAAGATGAGATGTGATTGCTGAAACTTGTGTTTCAGCAATCTTCCTGTTTAATTAGTTTTATTTTTTCCTCTCCAAATGGATGTTATTTAACCAGCTCAGATTTTTAACAGTGTAAAATATTTTACAAATATCCAACGTCTTGCAGCGCACTGATTGTCCTGAATGGTTTCCCAGTTTCAGGCAGAATTGGGCAGTGGACGGCAGTGGGAAATGGATGGAGCTGGAATATCCGAGCCTGGTGTATCCTGACTTTGCGTGTGGCTCTGGTTACGTTGCCTCTCACAACCTGATCCAGTGGCTGGCAGATAATGCAAGGGCACTCAAAGTCTACCAGGTACTGAACACTGCGGTGCTGCTGTGAATGCACTTAATTTAAGAATTGGCAGAATTAAAACATAGAAACATAGAAATTAGGTGCAGGAGTAGGCCATTCGGCCCTTCGAGCCTGCACCGCCATTCAATATGATTATGGCTGATCATCCAACTCAGGATCCTGTACCTGCCTTCTCTCCATACCCCCTGATCCCTTTAGCCACAAGGGCCACATCTAACTCCCTCTTAAATATAGCCAATGGACTGGCCTCGACTACATTCTTTGGCAGAGAGTTCCAGAGATTCACCACTCTCTGTGTGAAAAAAGTTTTTCTCATCTCGGTCCTAAAGGATTTCCCCCTTATCCTTAAACTGTGACCCCTTGTCCTGGACTTCCCCAACATCGGGAACAATCTTCCTGCATCTAGCCTGTCCAACCCCTTAAGAATTTTGTACGTTTCTATAAGATCCCCCCTCAATCTTCTAAATTCTAGCGAGTACAAGCCAAGTCTATCCAGTCTTTCTTCATATGAAAGTCCTGACATCCCATGAATCATTCTGGTGAACCTTCTCTGTACTCCCTCTATGGCAAGAATGTATTTTCTCATATTAGGAGACCAAAACTGTACGCAATACTCCAGGTGTGGTCTCACCAAGACCCTGTACAACTGCAGTAGAACCTCCCTGCTCCTATACTCAAATCCATTTGCTATGAATGCTAACAAACCATTGGCTTTCTTCACTGCCTGCTGCACCTGCATGCCTACTTTCAATGACTGGTGTACCATGACACCCATGTCTCGTTGCATCTCCCCTTTTCCTAATCGGCCACCATTCAGATAATAGTCTACTTTCCTGTTTTTGCCACCAAAGTGGATAACCTCACATTTATCCACATTATACTGCATCTGCCAGGCATTTGCCCACTCACTCAGCCTATCCAAGTCACCTTGCAGCCTCCTAGCATCCTCCTCACAGCTAACGCTGCCCCCCATCTTCGTTTTATCCGCAAACTTGGAGATGTTGCATTCAATTCCCTTGTCCAAATCATTAATGTATATTGTGAATAGCTGGGATCTCAGCACTGAGCCTTGCGGTACCCCACTAGTCACTGCCTGCCATTGTGAAAAGGACCCGTTTACTCCTACTCTTTGCTTCCTGTCTGCCAGCCAGTTCTCTATCCACATCAATACTGAACCCCCAATACCGTGTGCTTTAAGTTTGTATACTAATCTCTTATGTGGGACCTTGTCGAAAGCCTTCTGAAAGTCCAGATATAACACATCCACTGGTTCTCCCTTATCCACTCTACTAGTTACATCCTCAAAAAATTCTATAAGATTCGTCAGACATGATTTACCTTTCATAAATCCATGCTGACTTTGCCCAACGATTTCACCACTTTCTAAATGTGCTACTATCCCATCTTTAATAACTGACTCTAGCAGTTTCCCCACTACCGATGTTTGACTACCTGGTCTGTAATTCCCTGTTTTTTTCTCTCCCTCCCTTTTTAAAAAGTGGGGTTACATTAGCTACCCTCCAATCCTCAGGAACTACTCCAGAATCTAGAGTTTTGAAAAATTATCACTAATGCATCCACTATTTCTGCGGCTGCTTCCTTAAGTACTCTGTGATGCAGCCTATCTGGCCCTGGGGATTTATCGGCCTTTAATCCATTCAATTTACCTATAACACCACTTCCCGGCTAACCTGGATTTCACTCAGTTCCTCCATCTCATTTGACCCCCGGTCCCCTGCTATTTCCGGCAGATTTTTTATGTCTTCCTTAGTGAAGACGGAACCAAAGTAGTTATTCAATTGTTTAAGAAGGAACTGCAGATGCTGGAGAATCGAAGGTACACAAAAAAGCTGGAGAAACTCAGCGGGTGCAGCAGCATCTATGGAGCGAAGGAAATACGCAACGTTTCAGGCCGAAACCCTTCTTCAGATTGGTCTGCCATGTCTTTGTTCCCCATGATCAATTCACCTGTTTCTGACTGCAAGGGACCTACATTTGTTTTAACTAATCTTTTTCTCTTCACATATCTATAAAAACTTTTGCAGTCAGTTTTTAGGTTCCCTGCCAGTTTTCTTTCATAATCTATTTTCCCTTTCCTAATTAAGCCCTTTGTCCTCCTCTGCTGGACTCTGAATTTCTCCCAGTCCGGTAGGCTGCTTTTTCTGGCTAATTTGTATGCTTCATCTTTTGTTTTGATACTATCCCTGATTTCCCTTGCCATCCACGGATGCACTACCTTCCCTGATTTATTCTTTTGCCAAACTGGGATGAACAATTGTTGTAGTTCATCCATGCAGTCTTTAAATGCCTTCCATTGCATATCCACCGTCAACCCTTTAAGAATCAATTGCCAGTCTATCTTGGCCAATTCACATCTCATACCCTCAACAGATTGTCACTGGAAACTTGACCTCGTTTTCAATTGAAGATAGACACAAATTGCTGGAATAACTCAGCGGGACAGGCAGCATCTCTGGATAGAAGGAATGGGTGATGTTTTGGGTCGAGGCCTTCGAAAAGGGAAACGAGATATAGACCGGGATATAGAGATATAGAACAATTGAATGAAAGATATGCAAAAAAGTACAAAAAGGTACTCTGACAATGGATGAGGCTTAGGACAGAAAGGTCAGTATGGGTATGGGAATGGGAATGAAAGTGTACTCACCCAGCAAACAGCTAACAATGGCCCATTTCCTTTATCACCGTTATTTTTTGCATATCTTTCATTCATTCGTTCTATATCTCTCTAAGTCACCGTCTATGTCTCTCGTTTCCCTTACCTGACTCTTGTCTGAAGAACGGTCTTGACCAAAATGTCACCCATTCCTTCTCTCCAGAGATGCTGCCTGTCTCGCTGAGTTACTCCAGCATTTATGTCTATCTTCGGTTTAAACCAGCATCCGCAGTTATTTCCACCTCATTTTCAATTTCTTGTCGCATAAAGTGAAACCAGGAGATCCAACTCAAAATGAAGCTTGGGTTTTTCATAGGTCAGGAGAAGTATTTTCGGGCAGATGTCTCTGAGAAGTGTAGAACTTTGCTGTCCACTCTGCTCACTGATGAGGTGGTGATGGTGGATCTTTGCTGAACTATTGCAATTGATATTGTAAAGTGGTTTCTCATTGTGTTGGGTCAAGCGATTGATGGGATTATATGTGACTTGAAAAGTAATCACCATTTGTCCTCATCTGCTGGGACTGGCTGGATAGATGGCTTTATTTTTTGTTTCAAATGACAATCTTCAAATTAACCTTCTGATACTGTTTACAAACAATAGTTCAATCTGAGCAGGCTGTGGTTGTGAAGTAACATGCTGTCTGTATTGTGGTCGCAGGGTGAAGATGTCAGCATGGGCATCTGGATGGCTGCTGTTGGACCCCAACGACATCAGGTAGATCAACTATACACACTTCTAGTGTTGACTGAACGCTTAAAATCTGTGCAAGGGGCTGGTTTTTGCAGTGCCTTTGGCTTTGCACTTTAGGAGTGAATCGAAAGTACAGAAACAGTTAGGCCATTTGAATACTGTGATGACCCATACGAATTGCCTTTTCACCCTGTCTTGTTTCCCTACTATTAGTCTACCTTTCTCTTTATCACGTCCTACCTAATTTCTCTAAACCGTATGAAATTATTTGAGACCATCTTAAATGTTGTAGTAGGTTTAGAATCATACATCATGTAAACGGGCCCTTTAGTCCTTGTCCATGCCAACCATCAAGTATCCAGTTACATTAATCTCATTTCATTCTCTTCACATTCCCATTAGCTCCCCCTAGACTGTGTGCCTTTACTGTAGGTGAGTGGTAATTTTACAGTGGCCAACTAATCTATCAATCCGCATGTGTTTAGACGTTGGAGGAAACTGGACGACCCAGGGGAAAACCCAGGAGGTTGCTAGAAGAATATGCAAACTGCACAGCTTTGGAGGTCAGGGCTCAACACTGGTGCTGTGAAACAGCAACTCTACCAGCTGCAGCACTTCGCTGTCCTTGTTTCAAAACCTCTAGCATTGAAAGCGTGACTTTTGTTTCTTGCAACTCACTTTTGGGGTACTCTTCACTTTGAATGCATTTATCAGTGTCGATCAAGGAAGTGTACACATCACTTTTCTCTTCCTGCTTTTGCCTGAAGGACCCCCTGTGGCTGTGTGAGAAGAAGTGTCTGTCAGGTGCACTCTCGTCTCCCCAGTACTCTGCAGAAGAGCTGATGGACCTGTGGAACAATAAGGAACAGTGTGGAAACCCCTGTCACTGTCAAAAGTGAAGACCACTAGTGGGTTCTGAACGAGACAGGATAAACATCGAAGACTTTGAATGCTGTTGGTCCAGAATGCAAATTCTTCTCTTTGCTGCAGTTTGCTCACTCTGACCGATCTATTATCAAAGAATGATGCATCAGAGTTGTGAACTAGGTAGGTGTGGGTAGGAAAGGATTGGAGGCGTGTGCTGCCAGCTCCATTTGGTCCCATGGCCTTTACTGAGCACCTGCTACCAATCTTCAGAATGGTTGGGAGCTGATGGTATTCTATGTGCCACATGCTACACACATTGTTCTGGGTAACAGTGGAAGATGGTCTTGATCATTAAGCCAACAATAGAAACTTTCCTATTTTTGTATTTCCGAAAAAATAAAGTACTCTAAATCCTTTTTTTCAGGATCTTTTGTCTGCTGTAATTTAACAGAGTTTAAAAATAGGGGACTAGAAGATGACAGCTGGAAATTAATGGTAAGAGGATTTGAGTGGAAAACATCTTAAAAGGACAGGGATTGAATAGGAGATGGGAAATTGGGGCTAAGTAGTCTTGATTCTGAGTAGCAGCATCTGTCTACAGTTCCCTGGGGAAATTAAAAATTGGGACCCCAACCTTTTATTTTATTTGTCAGTGATAAGTTTATACAACTCTTTCCATTATCTAAGTTTGTTGGTAATTAGATTGAAGCAGTAAACTGTAAAAAAACAAAATAGTTGCAGCTACATGTTTATAATGGGAGATTGCTGAATAATTCACTCAGGAGTTTAGACGTGCAACTTAAGTAAACTTCCGAGCAGGTAAATTGGTGGGACGCATTCTGTGGCTGGCATGTACGGTTCTGGATGCTGTCGTGAAGGGATAATTGAGATTAGGACAGCTAACCTCCAAGAGGACTGGTGTTAAATGAAGCAGTTTAGAGATGACTTTACAGGGATTTCTTAATCTCTTTAGCAAAGTAAATGTTCAATATTAACACAAACACGCTGCGGGGAGGAAGAATTCAAGCTGCCAAGAAAGTACACGTCCACCGTCGAAGTTTACTATCTTCACACCAGATTGGTGAGTATTTTCTTCCTTCTCACAATGGGGGAGTTCATTTGGCCCATTAAATCCAGCTCACCCTTCACAATAATCCCATTCCCTTAATTCTACAGTAACTGTTTCTCTCCCATGCACATCATCAACCAACCCTCCTACTGTGAAGGAATGGGCCAGGTAGAAGTTGTTCGTTTTGGGGGAAGGAAGTGCACAAAGGCTGCACTAAATGTCAAGAGTGCTTGTTATTTTGCAGTAGGATGAGGTGAGATTGCAGCTGAAGGTACATTGTAATTTCTCTGATGCATTAGAAAAGCCTAGCTCTGTCTTAATTGAGGGCCAAAGAGCACAGAAGTTGAAAACAAAGTCCATGCATCAAGGAAATGAGCAAGGGAAAATGATCGCATAGACTTAACATAGGGAAGGCTTTCTTGTGCATCTTAAGCAAAATGTATGGAAGTATTTCACTAACTGTACAGCTAGCACTTTCCAGTGTGAAGTGTATAATGCCAATTTTATTACATTATGTGAAAATGATTAACACACACACACACACAAAGTTAGTTTTATAACCACCTTGTCTAAAGAACACAGCAAACCATGTTATAATTACCAAACAGACATTGTACTCTGTGTGAAAGGTCCATGTTGTTTCAGTTCAGCTAATGAGAATAGAAATCTGATTGAAGCAAAAAACTTTTATTTAGAGCGAGAGGAATGGATTTTGTATTAGTTTCTTCTACAGTGCTTTTCAATGTCAAAAGTAATCAGAACTCTTAGAACCCACAATACTTGCCATGCAACATCCTAAAGATGTACGAGTCTCTGGGAATTTTGCTGAGTCTTACAAGAAGAAAAAAAAGACAGGTAGTTCAAGATTTTTTAAACCTGAGTGGACAATAAAAGAGAGGGACTGAATTTATAAAGAGAAGAGGTAATGTTTCTGATCTACCCCTTCATCACAATTCTGTTTTAGATCCCATCACTCTTAAGTAAATTGAACACCTTTCACATAAAGATATAGAAATTAAATAGGAAGAGGATATTGTTACAGCACGGATTACACTGTGATAAAACCTTGAGGTTTAACTTTGTGTTATTTATTACTCTTCACTTGCCTATCTGACAGCACTATACTGTGGAGATTGTCAGCCTTTTGTGATACTCAATACCAAAGATCTGCTCAATACTGTTAAAGATGTTGTGGGGCCAAGCTTGAACAACACTCTCACTTAAAGGATTAACACCTACTTGAAATTCTTGATGGAAATAACGTTGACCTCATGGTGTATGTTAGCAAGTGCTTCCTAACTAAAACTTTCTGACAATGCTCCACTCAATCATTCAATGCAGGACTTATAATGTCCCTCCCCAGGAAGGTATAGAATCATTGCATGTTCAACCGCAAAGTTCAGGCAAGAATCATCCAGACTCACTTATTACTAGAAGTTAAAATGTTTGTTCAGTAACTGAATCAAGTGTCCAATGCAGTAACATTGCCTAAATGCCTAAACCACCAAAAGACAGTTAACAGTGAACCTTTCAGCTCAGTTCAAATTATTCTGGGTTCAGAACCACAGGATGCAAAGAGTAAACATAACCACTCAATGTTTGCAACATTTAGAGATGATAGTTACAACTATGGGAAAACAGATGATGTTATTTTAGAACCGCACCTTCAGCTCTGCACCGTGTTCCTTTTTTTAAAACCAGAAACAATTCAATGGAAAGCTCAGAGTTAAGTTGCAGGTGCAAATCACATAGAAAGCTCAGTAACATTCGCATCACATTCTATGGCTTTAAAATCAGCACACTCAGAAACTGCTGCTTGACAGCACGTGACAGGAACTGATCCCAAAGATGTATGTATCACAAGATCACGTGCATCTGCAATAGGGTGCTGGATCAATGCTGCAAAATATCTTCCCTTAAGCGCTGAATGTTCTTCCATTCCTTAATATATAGGTACACATCTACCATCGCACTAATATACAATCTCCACTCTCTACTGAGTAATATGAAAGAGACTTCAGATCATTATCCATGTCTATCTCCATGTCCATCTAACAAAAGAACAAAATATTTGGCACAAATTAGTATTGTAAATACATTCAATAATGCACATTGTTAAGTGAAATCATACATACTACGCATTGTACTAACATAGGATTATACAATACAGAATAGTATGTTAGTAAAATACCTAGATTACTGCATGGCGTATTAATGTAAAACTCTTAATACCACAATGTTAAGATAAGCCCCTATAATACTGCAATTGACACTAATACAAAACCACATAATACATGTTCATTGGGGTGTTGATTTTAGTACCGTATTATGCAGAATTGTGTGTCCACACTGACATGTCCTTGTATATTGTAATTCTATGCCATCAGATTGCCAAAATAACTAAGCAACATTTAGCACCGCCTTAATTAGAATTGCCTCACCTTTGAACTGACGTAAGTTAATTTTAGTTCAGCATCTGGAACTCTCAGCAGTCGATGAAGCAGCCCCCTCACTTTCTGAATGGTCATTGACTCTATATTAATGACAAAACATAGTTTAGTTTGTGAGTTGAAGGTTTTAAGATCTCCGTTAAGAAGAATCATTTTCTTTTGTAGTGTGTTCTTAACATGATAAATAGCCTAAGACACTGCAAAGCTAATGAAATAATAAATTAGTAGTATTTAGACACACAGTTGCAAATTGAGCAAGGATTGGGAATGAAATATTTAGAAATGATAGGCAAAATGAGGTGGACATAGAGTTGCTATGATAATAAATGACAGAAAAAAAGCCGAGAGTAAGGATCTTAACGTGAATAACCAAATAGTCACTTTAGGTTGAGGTCAAAAACAGCAAGTGACAGAAAGCATTGGTGGGATCTGCCATTTGGCTGATAATCAACGGATATGACATAGAATATAATGTTAATCAGGAAACTAGAGGTACATATAATAAGAGCCAAACAATAATAACATTTACACCAAAAACACAAGCTGTTGGAAAATGCAGCATGTCAGATAGTATCTGCTGAGTTTTTCCAGTATTTTGTATTTCCAGCATGCACATTTTTCCATTTTCATCGTGGGTTGGCTGGGCAACCCAATTAGAAGGATTAGCATTGAGGATAAATTCATGGAGATTGTACAAGATGGATTCC
This sequence comes from Leucoraja erinaceus, assembly GCF_028641065.1. NCBI lineage: Eukaryota > Metazoa > Chordata > Chondrichthyes > Rajiformes > Rajidae > Leucoraja > Leucoraja erinaceus. Next base: position 18,494,592 of record NC_073381.1, on the reverse strand, counting down.
TTAAGTACAAACTGATGAGCAAGCTCTTTTACAAAAGGAGGACAACACAAAATGTTGGAGTAACTTCAGAGGTCAGATAGCAACTCTGGAGGTCAGGGATAGGCGGTGTTTCAGATTGGTCCCAACCCAAAAACGTCACCAATTTATGTCTTCCAGAGATGTTGCCTGACCCAGCAGTGTGTGTTTTACTTAAGACTCCACCATCTGCAGCTCCTTATGTCTCCAGTAACCTTTGTCAGATCTAATATAATAATCTTGTAGTTAAGGGATCCTTAAGAAAGAATGTGGTGGCATATTAATAACATCAACACTCCAGTGCGGCACCAATGACCTGCAGGGGCTAGATTATTGCAGTTTTTTCTGTATTATAATGTGCAATCATTTAGGATTTGGGATGTGGTTGTTTTGGACTGGTACGCAAACACATTCTACCTTAAAAATACCATGATATATATTACTTGAATTAAATCCTTTATTTGTCATTCAGACCTTTCGGTCTGAACGAAATGTCGTTGCCTGCAGCCATACATGTAAAAATAAACAACACACAATAAACACAAATTAACATCCACCACAGTGAGTTCACCAAGCACCTCCTCACTGTGATGGAGGCAAAAGTCAGAAGTAATTACTGAATACTATCCCAAGAAGCATTCAAATTTCAGTGGCTGGGTAAGGTAAGAGGAAGACAATTTCAGTTTTAAAAAAAATCAAGTAATAAAGTATATTTTGTTTCATTTTTAAGTGATCTGGCTTTAATTAATTTTCATTTTCCATGGATAATATTCCAAAACTCCAGAAGGCAGATTTAAGTAGATGATCATAATATTGTGGTGCGTAGGTCCCGAAACGAAAGAGAGGAGTCAGGTATTTCGAAAGGCACCTTTATTTATGTTCTTCCCGGTTGTAGGGAAGTCCACGAGAAATAGATGGCACCCAAATGCTTGCCTTTAAACCCTCTGGTTAAGGGCTGCCTCTGGACTGAACCATTCCCGTGCCGAGGGGTTTGACAGGATGGCCCGACCCTCGGGAGCCGCCACAGGACCCCACCCACAATATGGATATTTATGAGATGACTTTGCAGAAATTGGCAGCCATGATTCTCTTTAATCATGACTACATATAGTAATAACTCATCGTTGGTAAAAAGCTTTGGGTAATCTTATGGTTGCAGGGGTATTATAGAAATGAATATTCTTTATACAGGTATACCAGGTGCTTTATCCTTTTCCAAAAGTGTAGATAATTAACTATTTTTCTTACCTGGTAGTTTCTTCTCCAATAACTTCTGATCTGGATTATCTGGACATTTAATAGATAAAACTGAGGGACAAATGAACAGCTTTATGACAAATGACAAATTAATAAAGCATGACTTTACCATTCAGTTCTTCTACTCCCTCACATACCCAACATGACCATAATGCATTCCTTTCAGTCAATTCCATCGTTGTGGTCCCAGAACTAAAACTCAGATCTATCTATCTTTAGGTGCACTCACAGTGCCCTGACATAGTCCACCGCTCAGGTATAGTGCCTTCAATACAGTGGAGACAAGCAACCAATCAATGTTATCTCAAAATTGTTAATGTTTTATGTTAACCACACTCGACCATCAGTCACTTGGATAAAGATGTAAATAATACTCAAGTTTGATTATTTCGAAACAGCATGGAGGTAATTGTTTCCTTGGTTAAAACACAGGATTTTTGGGCACAAATTATATAATTTTCTTTAAAGATATCAAAACCCTTATTAGTTTGGAACTCAATAACTGTTTGGACTTTTGATCCACCCAACAAAGAGTTTAAGATATTTTCTACTTTACAAATAGTTACATTTTAATTAATACAATAAAAAATTGCCAACTTGTAATGTAAAAACATAATTTATAATAAATACCATTATTCACGCCACCTTTAATCTCTGCACACGACTAACAAAGCACTCAGCACAAATGCACCAGGCTCCTACCCCAGCACAAGCAGCAGATCCCTCATGCCCATCATGACCAGCAGATTTTTCTATCGTCTGCTTCTCGCTGCAGTTTGTAGCTATTTCAGCACTTGACCTAGAGTGGCCCTACAACCTTAGCAGATGCAACACTTGTCCCTGCAACTCCTCTTTCACTACCATCCAGAGACCTAATTGACCCTTCCAGATGAGGCAGAGATTCACCTGCATCTCCTCCACGCCTTGTTTCCTGCATTTGACGTTCTTGATGTGGCCTCCTCCATATTGGAGCGTGCAGACTAGGCGACTGCCAACTACCTGTTGCATGTCATTTCAGGGTTGAGAGAGAATGATAGATAGCCATGATTGAATAGGGGAGTAGACTTGATGGGCTAAATGGCCAAATTCTGCTCCTAATTCGCACACTGACCCACCTGTTCCCTGCCTTTTCCATTGCCACATGATCTAGAAGAACAAAGCCTCATATTCCACGGGTAGCCTACAACGGGCAACCCATTTCTAATCCAGCTCCACTTGCCTGTATTTTTTCCTTATCCGTTTCCATCCATCACCAACCAGCCTCTTTCTCTATACTCCTCCAACCCCCAGCCCGCAACCTAAAGCTTCATCTAAACATCATTCCCCTGATGCATCTATCACCTGTCAGTCCGTCTCACCACTTCCCTTTATACTGCCTCGCCTCCCTCTACACTCTTCCTTCTTCATACAGGGTCTAAACCGGAAATGTCCACCATCCTTTGCTCTTGCAGATGCTGCCTGGCCCGCTCAGTTCCTCCAGCTGTTTGATTTTTTTGCTACTTTCAAGTTTTGGATTTTTGTGACCCAAGACCCACCATATGCAGGGATTTTACAAGGAATATTCTTGTTATCAAAATGCAATATCTCATTGTTCAACTGGTTCCTATAGTCAGTAACACTTCATGTTTTAAATTTTAAAAAAGCTTTGTAGCACAGTTTAACTTTCACTTCTAGCAAACATGTTCTCACCCAACAGCTGATCCTTCAGGGCAAACAACTTCTGTTGCTCCATCTCAGCCTCTTCAGGAACGCCATACACTGCCCAGGAAAATCAAAGGAGACATTGAACACTTGAAAGCTAAACTGTAAAGATCAACCCAGTTTCAAACAGAAATCACATGACCAATTACATAATTTATGCTTGAGCAAAGGTTTGCTTAAACTGGTGGATTTACTTGGGATTCTCTTGGCCTCTGGACAATATCCCAGAGTGCAGCAAATACAACGAAAAACACTGATCTTTGACATAACTGCGGCAGGAGGGACAGAACTTTCAAACCACAGTCCATTAGATTAAATGTTTAAAACAAGAGTGTATTTAAACAATATTTCCATACAAATCAAACTCACACCCAAAACACAAGCCACTCTTATGCCCAATGGTAAAGTACGTGTTAAGATATAAAACAATTCAAAAGTGTATGAAAGGACTCTTCTATAGAATGGATGAGGGAAGGCTATTGAAAGACCAATGGTGCTTTGCTTAATAAAGTCTGTAGGAGGCGATCACGAAAGGTCACCAATTACAAACTATAACCATCTTCAATGAGCAAGTACTCAGCATAAAGTGCAGATCAGATCCAGGAAACAATTTGCACAATAAATTATTTCCTTCCGCAAAGCTTTTATTAATTTTGCTTGCTCCTACATTAACATTTTACTTTTGGGGAAACTGTTCTTTCCCTGGGGTTGGTTTGCACATCTTCTCTGCTGCTTTGAACATAAGAAATTGGAGCAAAAGTCAGTCACCCATCTCCGTTCATTGGGTTCGTTATAATCTTCTATCTAGGCGTCATGTTCCAGCATACTACCCAAAGCCCTTATCTGCCTTAAACATCAGAAATCTAATGATCTGTGTTGAGTGAACACAATGACTGAGCCTCCGCAGCTCCCCGAGGTAGACAGCTCCAAAGGTTCACCACTATCAAACTCATGTAAGTGCTGTGGCCTAGCGCTATTCATAGTTTGGCCTTAGATCCCTTAGTAATGGAATTATCTTCCCCATAACCACCCTGTCAAGCTCTTTAAGAAATTTGGTAAGTTGCAATGAGATTCATTTATTGTTCATAAGACAAACCCGTCCATGGAACCAGTCTGGTGAATGTTCACTCCACTTGCTTTATGACAGGCACATCCTTTTTTGGGCAAGGAACCCAGAATGGTTCTTGGTGAATCCAAATCTGGACCTTATACGATTGCAATAGGACTGTTTTATTCTTGTATTCAAATCCTCTTGGAATAAAGAGCAACATATCCTCCTAATTACTTGCTACATGTTGGCCTTCATTGACTCGGACACAAGCACACCTAGCTCCCTATGAACATCAAAACCACTTCATCTATCACCATTTAACACACACTTGTTTTGGGCAAAGTGGATAACCTAACATTGTTTCACATTGTCTTCAGTCATGTATTCTCCCACTTAGTTAGCTTATCTATCGCTCTTGAAGCCTCTTTACATCCTGCTCTGAAGTCCCATCTGGCTTACTATTAATTATACAAATACTGGATAAAAACAAAACCTTCCCATTTACTATCTTGGTCAAAAAGAATAATGTGCAGAGGCCAATTTGAAAATAAGAATACCTACAAAAGGAAGGACATCTCATGCCAGTCTCAAGGTAATTTAACAAGCTTAACGGTGAATTTTAGTGTTTGCAAATGTTAATAAGTGGCCCCAAAAAGCTGTAAAATTTATTTCAGCAGTGTGTAATGTTATAACCTCCAGGAAATGAAAAGATTTAACCATTTAGAGCAACATATTCCTTTGATCCATTCCTTCACGTTCCAAAACATTTCGAAGACCACTACCCTCATGCACCAGAACACATTTCATACCAAATATTTACCCATCCTTATTGTTCACCAAATAAGAGACTATAAGTGGCCAAAAATAAAACCAGTCCTAAAAACTATTACAAAATTAATATTTTTCTACTCTCAACATATTGTGCTATTGAACCTGGTAAACTCCACATTAAAGGGTTAAATTGGTGCTTAATGCGAGGCAGGATTTCACAAATTTCCAAGTGAAAAATAACAAAAACAGAATGAATTCGTTCCACCCAATGAATCCATTCCTTCATTCAATTCACGACTGCTGAAAATCTCTACTTCCTTTGTCACAGTCAAAGAAACAGGTCTTTCCGCTCAGCTTGCCCATGCTGACCAAGATGCCTCATCTACACTAGTCCCACCTGCCCAAGTTTGGCCCATATCCCTCTAAACCTTTTATATCTATCTATCTATCTATCTATCTAAATGTCTTTTAAATGCAGTTAGAAAATCTGCCTCAACTACCTCCTGTGGCAGCTCATTCCATATACAACCCACTGTGTGAAAATGTTACCCCTCAGATGCCTATTAAATCCTTCCCCTCTCACCGTAAACCTATGTCACCTGGATCATGATTCCTCGAGTCTGGGTAAAATACTTTGTGCATCTCCTCCCCCCATGATCTTATACATCTCTATAGGATCATCCCTCATCCTCCTACTCTCCAAGGAATTAAGTCATGGCCTGTCCCACATCTCACGATAGCTCAGGCCCACAAGTCCTGGCAATATCCTCGTAAATCTTCTCTGCACTCTTTCCATCTTAAAACAGAACACAATACTCCAATGTGGCCTCAACAATGTTGTGTACAACTGTAACAAAACAACTTTGTTCTGCTTTCCTTAATACATTTACCAATAAAAGTATTATCATCTCAGTCTGGAAATGTTTGCCTGGCTTCATAAGTTACACCAGCTCATTGAAGACCAATCACTAACTTTAAATGTAATCAGGGAAGAGGAGAGACTGACCTGACACATTGCAAGTACTTTTAACCATTTACTCACTCTCTAGGAGTACTTGATATCTGGGATGTTCGGCACAGAATTCCTTATCAGGTGTGTTGTTTGCAGGATCACGACTCCCTCCAGCCTTGAGCCAGTCCTTCCCAAACTTCTTGCGATAGTCTAGTTCTGCTCCCTTTCTCTCGTCAGTTGAAATCTATACCAAGATTCAAACATTAGTGAAGTGATAGTAGGATAGACGGGCAGAAGAACCTTTTTCCCCAGAGTGGAAATGTCAAAAGACTAGAGAGCATAGCTTTAAGGTGAGGGGGGCAAGTTTTTATTAATTACACGCGCTGCCAGTGGTGGTGGTGGTAGATACGATAGTGGTGTTTTAGAGATGTTTACTCAGGCACTTGGATATGCAGCGATATAGATCACATGCAGGCTGATGTGATTAATTTATCTTGGCATTATGTTTGGCATAGACATTGTAGGCCAAAAGGCCTGTTCCTGCGCTGTACTTTCCTATGTTCTATGAATCAAACGTACTGTAGAAGAAATAAGAACAGAAAAATAGAACACATTAATTAAATGGAGGCTTATGCATCCAAAAATGTATAAAGGTATTGCCAACAACTTTCCTAAACGATTTCACTGGCCACTGAACTGGAACAGATATTCAAACAAGTAATTGTAAAAAAAAAACATGCAACAGCCAAATAACATCAAGTGGTGCCATATATAGGTGGAAATGGAGTGGATGTCCAAGTGTATAGGCAGGAGAGGATTAATAGCAGCAATCATTCTATGATGAATTATGTTCCAGGGTAATACATGCCTCTTTTTTATATCTGGAATTAATTCAGTGTGGTCAAGAGTTCTCAGACAAACACTATCAGGTCGCAATAAAGGAAGTTTTAACTGGGCAGGATTGACAGGGCTATTAAATCAATATAATTGCAGCGATAATCATTGGGTATAAATAAATCAGACCGTCTTCACTTGGTATTAATCTTTAAACTATACAGGTATAAATTCAAGAAAAATCAAGAAAAACAAATACAAGAAACTCTCAGCCAGCATGCAACATCTGCAGAAAGAGAAACACTTGATGTTTTAATCCAGGACTTTTCAAACAAACAAAGCTGATTATGATCCCTGATGTGCAATGTTATCATTCTGTTTGCGTGTCATTTCAACTCTCTTCCCATTCCCATACTGATCTGCCTCTCTCTCCTGGGCCTTTCCACTACCAGTGAGGCCAAACAAAAACTTGTTGCTGTCTGGCCTGCTGAGTGTATCCAGCTTCTTCCACCTTTCATTCAAATTGACAGCATCTGCCTTTGCTTCTAAATTTTTTAATTGTAAATTGAGTTGAACTTCCTTAGGTATCAGAGCCCAAGCTAGGTATCTCAAAGATTAAGAGTGCACCAAGATATTATCTCATGAAAGGAAGTGTGAGAACTATGAGGACAGGATAGAATTAATTTGCATTTGGCTTCACTGTGGTAGTGTAAAAGGCCAAGGAGAGAGAGGTCAGTGTGGGAATGGGCAGGGAGTTGACATGACACACAAATGAAACAGCATCTCATATTCCACCTGGTAGTCTACAGTCCAACAGCATAGATATCATGGAAGAATTTTTATATATTACAAACTTGTCAGAGAATTGTGAACAGAACCTTCATTTCCCACACAGTCCCTCATCCATTTTAATAAATCTCTTCACAATGCTCATAACAGTTCTGTACCCTTTGCTAAGGCGTGGTGCCTATAACCTTTCAGCCAGCTTTTGCATAACTTATTGCTTTAGAACTATATCCCTAACAAACACTTTTTTTTAGAAAACAAACGCAGCCTTATCAAGTTGCCTGGCTACTTTTAAAATTTCAGAAAGCTCTATAGAATAGATGTGGTATACATTGAAATCAATTTGGAATTCAGGAGAAACTCAGAGGGATGAGATGATGGAATAGACTACAACAGTCGATGTGAACAGCTCAAGTACATTTAAGGAGAAACTGCAAATGGAGAGATTTATTAATATTAAATGAAATGGGGATGGAAAATTGCTTGCATGCTTTATAAACACCAGTACTAGCTTGTTGGGCTGATGTCTGTTTTCTGTGGCGTACATTTCACGAGATTCTACGTAAAAGCACTTACTTCTGTCCTGTTTAATACTTTCAGGCCTCCTAGCTTTGCGATGATAAGCTGCCGCACTGTCTTTGCATTCTTCTCACTTTCCACTATTGCATTGTCATTAAATTTCAGTTGTTCCAAGTTCTGTAACTTGTTTAATTCGTTCACCGTTGAAAACTTCAAAACACAAAAGGAGAACATTTTCGATGATATTGTCATTACCTTTTCTGTTAACAAGAAGCTATGCAATAAAGGGAATGGCAGCATTGTGGTTATGTAACTGACTGATCATCCTGACACACAGTGCAAAAAGCCCTGTGGCAGCTAAAAATGTTAAATATGGTCAATCTATATCAGGAGTAAAAAGCTAGCATCAGTAATGGTACAGCTTTTTGGAAAATATCAGATGTGAATTAAATCTCTTAAATGCTGCACTTCCATTGGGTGTTATGCTGATGTTTCTTAAACCTTTCGCTCTTCATTAAAGTCAACCCCTTGCATTAATAGGTCTTGTCCTTTGACTCAGTGTCACATTGTTTATATGTGCTCTGGAGACATTTTATTGCATTATAAATGGAAGATGCTGTTGAACTGCCACAAGCAATAAAACATATTCTCCCATTGAGAGAACACTAAGATGTTGTGAATAAACGGATGGAAGGATAAACATTTAGCGATGAGAGTGCAATTCTGGGAATCACTAATGCTCTTATTGCCTTGTTAACAATAACCGGAGCTAAAAGCATACAGCTTGTGCCTATCCTCAGACAGCTAAAAGCTTTAGTTTACTGGGCTGGAAAAAAGTGATCCATCAAGAATGTAGCCGCAGTCTACTGCGGAACATTATGGATAGGCAGGGATTAGTCGGGTCCTAATGAACTGCAGGCTGGTGCAATCTAAGGAGGCATGTCCAGACGGAACCAAGCAGCAGAGGGAAGGGAAAGGCCAAACTCTGCATTAGCACTACAGCTTTAGGATCTTAAGTAAAGCACTGCTCCCCATCCCCCAAACTAAAGTGAACCTGGACAACTCCCAATGACCAAATGTGTAGAGCAGAAAGTTTATAAGTAGCAATGACAGCTACTTGGGGAATTATCTAATATTAAATAGATGAGTAACATTTCAGATCCCCAATCCATGGGTGTGCTGGCAGATTGAAGAGGAAGTGGTTCGACTATAATTTTCACAGAGGAGCACAAGGGCTGCAAGTCTCTGTACTCCAGCGACTAGACCAGAACAGGGAGACCACAAACAGCTTAGTCCCAGAGGTGTGTCAGCCTGTGGGCAGCAGGTAGTTGGTAAAGAAACCGAAGCCCAGGAACCTGGCACCCAGTCACGGTGTTGGTGGCAGGCTCCATAAGCTTATTCCCACTGCAAACAAAGCTAGCATTTATTTCAAGGGGCTTGTATACAAAAACAGGGATGTAATGCTGAGGCTCCATAAGGCGCTAGTAATGCCGGATTTGGAATATTGAGCCTACATCTGAGGAAGGACATGCTGGCTCTGTAGAGGGCCCAGAGGAGGTTTACAACAATGATCCCAGGAAACAGTAGGTTAACCTGTGATGAGTGTTGGAGTTTAGAAGAATGAGGGGGGGACCTCATTGAGACATACAGAATAGTGAAAGGCTAGGATAGAGTGGATGTGGAGAGGAAGTTTCCACTAGTGGGAGTCTAAGGCCAGAGGTCATAGCCTCAGAATTAAAGGACATTCTTTTAGGAAAGAGATGAGGAGAAATTTCATTAGTCAGAGGGTGGTGAATCTGTGGAATTAATTGCCACAGAAGGCAAATAAATTGACATTTTAAAGACAGATAGATAGATTCTTGAATAGTACAGGTGTCATGGGTTATGGGGAGAAGTCAGGAGAATGGAGTTAGGAGAGATAGATCAGCCTTGATTGCATGGCGGAGTAGACTTGAGCCAAATGGCCTAATTCTGCTCCTATTACTTATGAAAGCCAGTAACCGTGAGGTAGAGAAGGAGGATTAGGGAGGGGCTGGTGGTAGCTCTTCAATCTGGATTCAGGATGGAGGTGCAGTCTGGAGATGGAAGAGGGGGATGGCTGTAGATGCCAAGTCAGTGGTTGTTTTCAAGGCAGAGATAGATAGATTTTTGATTAGTACAGGTGTTGGAGGTTATGGGGAGAAGGCAGGAGAATGGGGTTAGGATGGAGATAGATCAGCCATGATTGAATGGCGGAGTAGACTTGATCGGCCGAATGGCCTAATTCTACTCCAATCACTTATGATTCCATTTACTGGCTAGTGCCAAAATGCACGCATTGATAAAGTACACCTTCTCTTGGTTACTGCCGTTAGTGACTTCCAGATGTTCACCACCTGAGGAGTGGCTAAAACATTTCTCATCTCATCTTTTTACCTTAAATCTATATACTCGTATTATTGGCCTCCCCGCTAAGGTAGATAAGTATTTTCCGCTTACCCTGTCCAAAGGAAACCAGGTCTTCCTAGTTAACCTCTATTTTAGTTTAGTTTAATTTAGTTTGGCCCACCGGGTCCGCGCTGACCAGCGATTCCCGCACATTACACTACACCCTCTCCTACACCCACTAGAGACAATTTGTACATTTACCAAACCAATCAACTTGTACAGATTTGGTGTGGGAGGAAACCGAAGATCTTGGAGAAAACCCACGCAGGTCACGGGGAGAACGTACAAACTCCCTACAGACAGCACCCGTAGTCGGGATCGAACCCGTGTCTCCGGCGTTGCATTTGCTGTCAGGCAGCAACTCTGCCACCGTGACCGCCCTTTATTCATAATTAAAGTTTCCCCGCTTTGCAAAATCCTCATGTTCCCTCACTCTTTCTGTTGCCTCAAGATTGATGTGTGACTGGAACAGTGCAGAGTACCCCTGATGAGGCCCACTTTGGTGTTTTTATTGTCATAGAAACGATCTTCTTCCTTGGTAAGGTATGTCAGAGCCAATAAAGCCCGATGATCCAAAATACGATTATTTGGCACCAAGCTCACTTGGAATGTGGATCCACGCTAAAAGCGTGGAATGTCGTCAGAGCCAAGGTGGGCCCTGTGTGTTATTGGAGCTGGGTTTTGTCCAGAAGGTCAGTAACATGGGTAGTTTTGCAAGGTCCAGAGTGTTTGTCACATTTTAAAAAGAGTATATCAAATGCTATGCTCTCATCGAGTGATCTTGAGGAGATAAAGTCAATCTTTAATTGAACGTTCGATTTCCATAACACAACCACACTGGCTATTCTGGATTATAAATCATCTTTTTAGACGGACAGAAGGTAATATCCATTAGAGCTTTTACCCATAAATTAATGACAGTTGTTAATGCTGACTGGTCTGTAATTAGTACCCTTATCCCTCTGCAAAGAACTGCTAGTTTGCTGATCCTCTGGAGCCACACTGTATTCGAGGAACATTACTAAAATAGTTGCTTTCCAGTCTGCAGAACCAAGTCCAGATTGAACTAAGCAGCAGAGAGAAGAGATAATCCACTACATTGGATTAAGAATATAACAGTAGAATCTCTTACAAAAATGTACGTTACACATCAAGCGATTTATGTTATTTCTAAACGACTTTCAGCAATTTGCAAGTAGACAATATTAACATTCCGAAGTAAATTGAGTAAAGCAAAAACAAATGGACAGATATTCATCCAGTCCTTGTGTTACTTTACTGAATGAAGTTTACAGATATACATTTACCTCTGATATTCGGTTCTTGTCGATAGCCAGGAATGTTAATTTGGGAAACATTGCAGTTTTACCATCTGACAGAGAACAGAAAGAGCTGAGTGAAAACACAAAATAACGCATTCCAAACATTAATTAAATAATCCTGAAAGCCAACTACAGGTCACCTAACAATTCAAATGATCTGATCTGTAATGTCAATAAGCAGCTTGGATCTCGTGCCAGCTTGCTCCCCATTTGCACAGGAGGAACTAAATATTCCCTTGGGCTGTGGACAAGAGTTCTCACAACATAAACTCCAGCCACCATTGCATTAGGTGCCAGATTTCAAACCACTCGGTTGCAGCAGATTGTGGGGGAAACAGGGGAGGCTAGGCACAAGGTGGAAGATGAACTCTAATTTGATACAGAGATGCTGGTGAGATAGGAGAGCTCAATGATCAAATGAGAGCAAAGTGGATTTTTGCCTCCACCACAGTGAGGAGGTATTTGGAGGACTCACTGTGGTGGATGTTAATTTGTGTTTATTGTTGTTCATTATTGTATCATTGTATGTATGACTGCAGGCACGAAATTTTGTTCAGACCGTAAGGTCTGAATGACAATAAAGGAAATTCAATTCAATTCAATTCAGAAATGGTGTGGGAAAGGGGAAAACTGAGACAGTTATACTGACTGGGAGAAAGGCCGCAAAATCATACTTTGCTCTTAGAATCAAATTTTTATTCCTCCTCATGCCAGTCCTGACAAATGGGAGACTGGAGCTCCAGTAAAACTCTTGGATTGACATCCTATGGGATTCTCATGACCCATGGAGTATTCACTCCCCTTCACTGTCTGTGCTGTGGGAGCCAAGCACTCCCCTCTGCCCTTTAAGTCAATCAACATATTGGCAAGTATGAAGCTACAGCTACAGAAATCACAGCCCAGCATTCAGGAAGAGAATCTCCTGCCTATTGCATTATTTTGCATGAGATGCAAATGCAGATAAAGCATGACCAGCCTGAAGCAGCTGTTTAAACGTACTGCAATTGTCTCACCATTTCAGCTGAAGAAATTGTAAAATCACATGAACAACATCCATATGACCCAAGTTTTAAAACTATTTAATTATCCGTTCACAGTTTAGACTTAGAGGATGGCAAAGAGAGTCCATTTTTACAACCAACACAATTCTCTGCAGAGGACAACAAACCTGAAATGTGGGCACAATCTTCGGAAGATTTTTGATAATTAATTTCAGAAATTAATAATAGCGTATCATTTTCACAGAACCTCAACATCTTGCACCCGTGTGATTTCGGAGTTCATTAGAGATTTGTGATCTGTGCCCCCCCCCCCCAATTCCTAGTCTTACCAAATAATACTTTCTATTTATGCCATTAGTTCCCTCAATATTTTGATAGTTTGATCAGATTACCCTAACAATTAAAAGTCTAGAGCTTGTATATTTTCTTCTGAGATCCTCAGAGCCCAGGTAGCATTCTGGTAAATCTACACCACATCATTTTCCAGTGTTAATATATTCATCCTTGGGGCTAGTCCTCAGAACACTTCACCATATAGAATAAACAGGCTTTATGCATCATTACGGGTGGCACAGTGGCATAACTGGTAGAGCTTCACAGCACCAGAGACCAGTGTTCGATCCTTTTCCTCCTAGTGCTCTGATTTCCTCCTACATTCAAAGATGTGTAGGTTTGTAAGTTAATTGGCCCTCTGTAAAATTGCCCCGTGTGTAGGGAGTGGATGAGAAAGTGGGATAACATAGAACTAGTGTGAACAGGTGATCGATGCTCGGCGTGGACTTGGTGGGCCAAATAGCCTATTTCCCCACTGTTACTCTAAATGAATCAGTTAGCATCAGAGACTATTTTCTCCACCTTTCACAGCATGTTAATAATTCATTCAGATGTGTCACGGTTTCTAATACTTAGAGTCATACAGTGTGATAAAAGGCCCTTGGAATGGCAGGCATTGAAGATAGATTTCAGAGTTTGCTGCCACAAGTTGTGGTGAGTGATAGAGCAAGAGGATTAAGAAAACAAATCCTCTAATATATTGATTATTTACGTTAAAATTTCACATACCTGGTTGAATATCTTCAAAATACAATGAAGTTAACCCAGTATTTGACAATATGAGTTGTTCCAACCTGCAATGACACAAGATTAATTTGGTACATGGAACTAAATTATACAATAGAAGATAGAGACCTTAGTAACATGTGCAGGCAACAACCTCTCCCTCAATGTCATCAAAACAAAGGAGCTAGATATTGACTTCAGGAAAAGGATGGTGTACACTCTGCAGTCAGCATATATGGTGTTGAAGTAGAGATGGTGGAGGCCTTCATCTCTCCCAGACATTGATACTATAGCACATCAAAGCCTCTACAAGACTGGAGAAATTCAGCACAACCCATTTAACTCTTACCGATTTCTATAGATGCAGCATAGAAAGCATCCTATTGGGATGCATCACAGCTTGGTTTGGCAAATGCTCTTCCCCAAGACTGCATGAAATGGCCAAAAGTTGTGAAGGTAGCCCAACTCATCCCACAAACCAGCTCTCTTCCCTCCCCACAACCCAACCCCCACCACCAATCGACTGCATATACACCATGCTGCCACAGACAAGTATACCAACATAATCAAGGACCACTTACATCCCGGTCATTCCTTCTTCCCCCAGTCAGGCAGAAGATACAACAGTTTGAAAGCATGTGCCAACAGGAACAGTTTCTTATTCAATGTTGCCAAACTACTGAGCAGATGTGTCAGAAACTAAGTCCCAATGTCCCAACCTACTGCATTGCAGCCCTCACACTTTATTATTATCTGCACTTTTGCTGTAGCTATTGGGCATTTTGTACTCTGCTCATTTTATTCTTTGCACTATCTGCTGCACTTGTGTCTAGTTTGATTGTCCTCACCAAAGATCATAGAGTATCTTTGGTCCTCACGTATGGCATGATTTGACTGGAGCATGCAAAACAAAAATTACCCTTTGTTTCTCAGTATTTGTGACAATAAAAAAGCAATACCTAAACTATGATGGATAAAATCAGATTTACAAAAACAGGATTGTGATGCAGATCCCATATTGCACACGTCACAGGAATTTGCATTGTTATTGGAACAAAAGGGATCTAAGTGCAGGGAAAGAGACAAAGGAAGACACCGAGAAAAAAAAAAAACTTGCATTTCTCTGGTGCTTTTCAAAATCCAGGATATCTCAAAGTATTTTTCTAGGAGCAACGGTGGTAATGCAAGAATTATTGCAGCTAATTTTGGATACAGCAAAATCCATCACTTTGAAAGTACCAGTGATAAATGCAATGAAAAACCAAAGGATAAGGATAATGGGAGTCATTTACCAAAAAAAGTGTAATGCTTTGAAGTGATATTACTAAAGAAAGTTAACTGAGGGAAGCGGAATTACACTTATGTGATGAGGGAAGCAACAGTGTCAATAAAGGTTACACTGAAAGTAAAGAGGAAATTGGGTTACAGTTGAATCTGGAGCTGCAGCACAAAGAGCAGCCTCTAACCTTGGCAAATACGCAATGTGTACCAGTTGATCTGCACCTGCCAGCAGATTGGAGCTGAGGTCCAGTAATATCAAGTTCTGCAGAACCCCGACAGGCCTGGAAATAAGGCACAGAATGATCAAAATGATGCAGAAGGTACTGCTCATTAACATGCACGCACATACTCAAGCACACTTCAATAAAACAAGTCAAGTTTAGGTAAAGAACAGCAAGGAGCTTTTTAAAAAAATTAAACATCTTAAAGTAATTTTACACATACTGACTGATTGGTAAACATAATATGGGGGAGGAATGGAACCCTCTCTCCCCATCCCTCCCCCACCTAAGTCATACCATCGTCTCGTTTTCACCCAACAAACATCTAACAATGGCCTGTTTCCTTTATCATCGTTACTTTTTTGCATATCTTTCTTTCATTGTTCTATATTTCTCTACATCATCGTCTATATCTCTCGCTTCCCTATCCCGTGACTTTCAGTCTGGAGAAGGGTCTTGACACGAAACGTCACCCATTTCTTCTCTCCAGAGATGCTGCCTGTCCCGCTGAGTAACTCCAGCTTTTTGCTTCTATCTTCAAACTGATCATGGCTGTTCTGTAATTTCATTGGCCTGTCTCTGTTCCCAAAATTTCAATATTTTGTGAACATTTTTCTATCTTGAGTTTTGAAATTTTACCATTCACCTCCAACCTCAGTTTTCTGGGGGTTAAGCCCGATTTCACTTCAATCTGTGAACAAATGCTTCCTTACATCACCCCTGCTCACACTAACTCCGATTTTATCATGTCCCATAGTCCAAAGGAAATTGTTTCTCTCAACATACTCGCTAATCATCTTAAGTAACGCTACCAGATCATCCCTTGAGCTTTCAAATGCAAACTGACCTCATAATTCATTGGGGCATCTTGGTCGGCATGGGCAAGTTTCTGTATTGTACGGCACCATAATTCAACACATTTTGACTGTTCGGTCAAAGGTCAAATCCGACAGAATAAGATCAACGAGTGGGTGGTTAGGATGGAGCAAAAAAGGTCAGAAAACCCAGAAATCAATTTTGCATTAAACTGGGACCACAGGCTTCAAAAGATTAAATAATCAAAACAGTAAATGTTTGTAGATTGTGCGCTGAAATGTTGGAGAGTGTTACCAGTTTCAAATTTCTGGGTGTTAACATCTCAGATGAGATATCCTGGGCCCAGCCCATGGATGTAATCATGAAGAAGGCGCACCAGCGTCTCTACTTCTGGAGAGCATGAGAAAGATTTGGCATGTCAATGAATAATCTAACAAACATCTACGGATGCACTGTAGAAAGTATCCTGACTGGTTGCATCATGGCCTGGTAAGGCAGTTCCAATGCACAGGAACGCAAGAGGCTGCAGAGTGGTGGACTCACCCTGGTCCATCACAGACACAGCCCTCCCCACCGTTGAACGTATTTACACACGGTGCTGCCTCAAGCAGGCAGGGTCTAAGAACAAGGACCCCCACCATTCAGGTCATGCCCCCTTGCTGCAATCGGCAGGCAGGAAGTACAAAAACTTGAAGTCCCACACCACTGTGTTCAGGAACAGCCATCAGGTTCTCGAATCACCTTAATCCTACTTCGGCACAGAACACTACTGACCACCTTTTGCACTAACATGGACTTGTTTTCTAATTTTGATTTACATTAATGTCTTTCTTTTACTATCTTGCAGAAAGTGTGTGTATTTTATGTTTTCACGTGATGTTCAAGTCTGTGCCTGTAATGCTGCTGCAAGATTGTCATTGTGCCTATCCCAATATACATGTGCATATAACAATAAAGTCAATTTGAACATTATTTATGATAAACCCACAGGAAAGAATCGATCTAAAATCTAGAGTTAATGGAGAGAAATATGACTTGAAGCCCTGTCTAAAATATTTGATCAGAAAATCATAGATTCATTCAGTCCAGTTATTTTCTGTTCCACTGTGCTCCAGATGTCGGCCAATGTAAGAGATGAGTTAGTCAGGTACCAAACTGCCTGTTTATGATCCGGACCCATCACTGCTGTGAATCTCTGGGAATGATAAGATGCAGAAGAATTAGCATTACCTTTCCAATACCGAAATGGCGTTAGATGCTAGGTGGGCTCTTTCAAGCACAGGCCACATTGGGGCACATTCCAGAACCTGCGATGAGATCAGAGTTAGCGTTGTGCCACATCCCTTCAATTAGTTCATGAAAGAAACAGCAACTGGGTTACCTGGGCCCACGTCAGTCCGTTGTATTGAATGGCCAAGGCCTTCAGGTTGGCAAAAGCATCAGACAGTGAGACTGGATTAGAAAGGAGCAACAACTTGTTTTGACTGGTGTGAAATAAAAAAAACACATATAAGGTTATTGAACAGAAAAGCTACACGGGTCTGCACTGGAGGGTGGCTGGGGAATCCTTATCGATCATTTAAGGAACAAAGAAAATGCAGCACATGCTGATCCAGTTGCACAGATCAATTACATAATCCAAAGTAATTTACCTATTCACCCAAACACAGATATGTACATTGCAAACATATTCACGTTTCATATTTTATTTGAAAGACACATTCACAATCCAAGCAATAACGGAAGGATAACTCCCGTTTTGTAACGTTAATGGCACTTCCTACTCATCAGGAAGAGATGACTGTAAATGCAAGATCAAGTTATTTCATGACCCACTTCCACATTCTGTGATTGCAGTCATATGTCAAAAGCAAGGCAATCTTAATCCCTGAAAACCCATTTAACATTCTTCAGTAACCTACATTGATTCTATACCTGAGGTCAAGATGTTCCAGGTTCCTTAAGTGTCGAGTAATTTGTGCTACGTTTTCCCAAGATGCAAACAGGTTCTTGGACAAATCCAGCTCTACAATATCTGAAAGAACATAGTGAAGGAATAGATTTGACAAACCTGCCGTATTTGTGATCAAGAGTGTAATACCCCATCTTACAATATCTTGTTTGGGGCCACAAATTCACCCAGGGAACATCACTATTCAAGAGCGAGCTGTAACTTAATTTTGTATGAAAAATAAAAATTATCAAAGACCCCCTCTGAGTGCCAGTAAAGAAAAATAAATACATTGAATTAACATCTTTCAACACCTCAGATCACCCCAGATACGCTCCACCGCAGACAGAGAAGACATTTTGAAGTGTGGTGTTGTGGCAAAGCAGAAACATGGCAGACCAACCACTTTACGCAAGGTCTCAAAACAGCAACGGCTTTGTGGACATGACAAAAAGGGGAAGTGGGAATAACCAACTGCCAGACATTAGAAACCTGCCCAGTAGAGCAATATTATGATGACTTCCAGATTGGTTGGGGTCATGTTTAGTATTTTGTTGCATATCCTTTGCATGCAATGAATGCTTGAAGTCTGTGATTCATGGACATCACCAGTTGCTGGGTGTCTTCTCTTGTGATGCTCTGCCAGGCCTGTATTGCAGCCATCTTTAGCTTATGCTTGTTTTGGGGGCTAGTCCCCTTCAGTTTTCTCTTCACCATATAAAAGCCATGCTCAATTGGGTTCAGATCGGGTGATTGACTTGGCCACTCAAGAATTGACAATTTTTTAGCTTTGAAAAATTCCTTTGTTGCTTTAGCAGTTCGTTTTGGATCATTGTCTTGCCAGCCAATGAGTTTTGAGGCATTTGTTTGAACTTAAGCAGATAGGATGTGTCTATACACTTCAGAACTCATTATGCTACTACCATCAGCAGTAGTATCATCATTGACGATAAGAAAGCCAGTACTTTCAGCAGCCAAACATGTCCAGGCCATAACACCCCCACCACCTTGTTTCACAGATAGAAACATAGAAAATAGGTGCAGGAGTAGGCCATTCGGCCATTCAATATGATCATGGCTGATCATCCAACTCAGTATCCTGTACCTGCCTTCTCTCCATACCCCCTGATCCCTTTAGCCACAAGGGCCACATCTAACCCCCTCTTAAATATAGCCAATGAACTGGCCTCAACTACCTTCTGTGGCAGAGTTCCAGAGATTCACCACTCACTGTGTGAATTTTTTTTTCTCATCTCGGTCCTAAAGGATTTCCCCCTTATCCTTAAACTGTGACCCCTTGTCCTGGACTTCCCCACCATCGGGAACAATCTTCCTGCATCTAGCCTGTCCAACCCCTTAAGAATCTTGTAAGTTTCTATAAGATCCCCCCTCAATCTTCTAAATTATAGCGAGTACAAGCCGAATCTATCCAGTCTTTCTTCATATGAAAGTCCTGACATCCCAGGAATCAGTCTGGTGAACCTTCTCTGTACTCCCTCTATGGCAAGAATGTCTTTCCTCAGATTTGGAGACCAAAACTGTACACAATACTCCAGGTGTGGTCTCACCAATACCCTGTACAACTGCAGTAGAACCTCCCTGCTCCTATACTCAAATCCTTTTGCTATGAATGCTAACATACCATTCACTTTCTTCACTGCCTGCTGCACCTGCATGCCTACTTTCAATCTGAAGAAGGGTTTTGGCCCGAAACGTTGCCCATTTCTTTCACTCCATAGATGCTGCTGCACTCGCTGAGTTTCTCCAGCTTTTTTGTGTACCTGCCTACTTTCAATGACTGGTGTATCATGACACCCAGGTCTCGTTGCATCTCCCCTTTTCCTAATCGGCCACCATTTAGATAATAGTCTACTTTCCTGTTTTTGCCACCAAAGTGGATAACCTCACATTTATCCACATTATACTGCATCTGCCATGCATTTGCCCACTCACCCAGCCTATCCAAGTCACCTTGCAGCCTCCTAGCATCCTCCTCACAGCTAACACTGCCCCCCAGTTTTGTGTCATCCACAAGCTTGGAGATGTTGCATTCAATTCCCTCGTTCAAATTAATATATATTGTAAATAGCTGGGGTCCCAGCACTGAGCCTTGCGGTACCCCACTAGTCACTGCCTGCCATTCTGAAAAGGACCCGTTTACTCTTACTCTTTGCTTCCTGTTTGCTAGCCAGTTCTCTATCCACATCAATACTGAACCCCCAATACCATGTGCTTTAAGTTTGTATACTAATCTCTTATGTGGGACCTTGTCGAAAGCCTTCTGAAAGTCCAGATATAACACATCCACTGGTTCTCCCTTATCCACTCTATTAGTTACATCCTCGATGAGGTGGTATGCTTTGGATCTTGGGCAGTTCCTTCTCTCCTCCATACTTTGCTCTGGCCATCACTCTGATATATTAATCTTCGTCTCATCTGTCCACAAGACCTTTTTCCAGAACTGTGGTTGCTCTTTTAAGTATTTCTTGGCAAACTGTAAACTGGCCATCTTAGTTTTGCACCAGTGGCCTCTGTATTTCTGTTCATGAAGTCTTCTGCGGACAGTGGTCATTGACAAATCCACACCTGAAGAGTGTTTCAGATCTGTCGGACAGGTGTTTGGGGATATTTCTTTATTATAGAAAGATTTCTTCTGTCATCAGCTATGGAGGTCTTCCTTGGCCTGCCAGTCCATTTGCAATTAGTAAGCTCACCAGTGCTCTCTTTCTTCTTAATGATGCTCCAAATAGTTAATTTTGGTAAGCCTAAGGTTTGGCTGATGTCTCTAACGGTTTTCTTTATTGTTTCTCAGTCTCATAATGGCTTCTTTAACTTTCATTGGCACAACTTTGTGTTTATCATGTTGATAAACAGCAATAAAAGTTTCCAAAGGTGATGAAAAGACTGGGGGAAAGACTAGGTGCTGAGAGCTCTTTTATACCTGCATTAAGGAGGCAATCAAACACACCTGAGCAATACAAACGCCTGTGAAGCCATGTGTCCCAAACATTATGGTGCCCTGAAATGGGGAAACTATGTATAAACACAGCTGTAATTTCTACATGGTGAAACCAAAAAGTATAAAAATAATAAAATAAATGAATAAAATCTGACAATGTGCACTTTAACCACATGTGAAGTTTCTTCTATTACAAATCTCAAATTGTGGAGTACAGAGGCAAATAAATAAATGATGGGCCATTGTCCCAAACATTATGGAGGGCACTGTATATACATGCAAGTGTTCAGGAGACTGGCAGGGTGGATTTGACAGCTGCAATAGGGTTCTAGGCATCACTTGCTGGGTGGTTACGTGGCATTTTCATGTGCCTTCGCCCCCTACCCCTCCCGAGTCACAGCGACTGGTGGCTGGATAAAGCTGAGCAGAGCTGGGAGCACTGAGCTAACTCACTCACTCGGTTAGCAAGGCCAGCTGGTGAGATCTCTTCCCATGCCTGCTCCCTCTTCCGTGACAGTGGTTCTGTCCATTTCTGACTTGCAAACAGTTCAGGTTAAGGGCCTGTCCCACTTACGTGTCCTTGGCACGCAAATTACGCGACCTCATGGTCGCGTTGAACTGAGACGTTCGAGCGAAGGTCGGGCGCGATTACATGCGTACACACAGCCGTCTGGAGCACGTGACGTTATTTGAAGATGGACACAAAGCTGGAGTAACTCAGCGGGTCCAGCAGCATGTCTGGAGAGAAGCAATGGGTGACGTTTCGTGTCGAAACTCTTCTTCAGTCTGAAAAGAAGGGTCTTGACCCAAAACGTCACCCATTCCTTCTCTCAAGAGATGCTGCCGGTCCCGTTGAGTTACTCCTGCATTTTGTGTCTATCTTCAATTTTCTTGGCCCTGCTCTGGGAGTAGAAGTTAGGGCGGATCCAATTCCGCAACGGCCGTGAGCGCCAGGCCGAGCTCGGCGATCGTTTGCTTGCTTCTGCTGCTGTTGGAGGTGAGACTTTGCATCGCGCCAGGGTCTTGGGCCTGTCCCACTTTGGCCGTCAGTTCCGCGAAAGGCCGTTGGCGAGCGAAGATTTCA
Organism: Leucoraja erinaceus; assembly: GCF_028641065.1. NCBI lineage: Eukaryota > Metazoa > Chordata > Chondrichthyes > Rajiformes > Rajidae > Leucoraja > Leucoraja erinaceus. The sequence continues at coordinate 18,472,585 of NC_073381.1, read as the reverse complement.
TTCACTGCAAGAATTTCAGAGCCCCGCGCGATGTCAGGACCGTCCCCGCACAACTCCATACTCCTCCGCGCTTCTAAGTGGGACCAGCGCCGCCCGGCCATACGGTGCCCGTACGCCTCAAGCGACCATGAGGTCCCGTAATTTGCGAGCCAAGTGGGACAGGCCCTTTACAACGAATTCTCAGGAGACAGCCAGGAGACCGCCAGTATCTACATTAGGTGTTCCAACTGCTCCATCTGCTGGTTAAACTAGCAAATGTGCTGAAGAAGGGTGCAGACCCAAAACATCACCTATTCATGTTCTCCAGGGATGATGCCTGATCTGCTGAGTTACTCCAGCAATTTGTGTCTTTCCTTGGTAAACCGGTATTCAGTTCCTTGTTTCTACATTAAACACATGCTTACATTCATTCCCACCTCATCCAACATATCCCAGCTTGTCCTGATGCAGTCCCCGTTGATTTCACCATTGGGTTAAGAGTAAATCACTGGATCAATGACGGCAACCCCAGGTGAGCATGGGGTTTGATGCTCATTGTGAAGTGTTGAGAATTATCTGGAGAGCAGCTCCAACCAGTACTTGCATTTAACTCGAAGGAATAGCTTTACAAATCATGACCTCAGCTAAGCGAATAGCCTTACTTCCCAGCTTCGAGAAAACCAGTGAAGATGTAATGAAAGGTGAAGAAAGCCAAAGCAGAAACAACTTGGTGTCTCACTGAAGTGTACTGGTTAAATTAATTTGGAATGAAGTTTTTGTATCTTTCATGGAGATTTCCATGCTGTGCAAGCCCTCAAGGGTCTCCCTCCAAGTACAGGGAGCAGCATGCCAATTCACCGGGAAGCATAAAAATCTCCAGCTGTTCATCCTTAGACTTTACGGTTGAAACACTATTAAAAAATAGCACACACCTGCCTTTTTACCAAGTCTGAAGAAGGAGAAATTCTCCAAAATATGGCACCACTACTGTTCTACTGAACAAACAAGTTATACAAGTGTTGACCATACTCTCTATGGCAGCATTATGCAGGAGGAAACGAACGGTTAATGCCTAATGAAAAGTGTTAAGTGGCCAAATCCACACTTTAGACACTTGCCAGGAGCACCTTTTAAAACTTTCCCACTTTTTAAAAACTTCACACACACACACCACATGCTGTATATCACTTGTACATCAACACAGTTTGAGGCGTGTTTATACATGCAGAATTTGAAAACCACAACTGCAATCCAGAACATAAAACTTGGTCAAGTGGCTCAACTACTCCACAACAAGGCTTCTGACCTGAAAGATTTCTATCCGTGTTTCAGAGATACTGCCTGAATCATTGAATAACTCCAGCATTTTGTATTCTACACAAGATTCCAGCATCTACTGTTTCTTGTGTTACTATAACAAACCTAATAAGCAAGAAGAGCCTACTTCCTCCCTCCCAGGGGCAGATCTACTATGAAACTAATGAAGCTTAAGCTTTAGGGCTCCTAATCCCAGAGGGGCCCCAGCAGCAACTTTAGTCCAGATATTCTTCTGATTAAAATCGGAATTCCGATTTTTTTGTTTTCCTAGAAATTAATCTGATTTTTCCCCTTGACTAAACACCTCGCCTCGACAAAACTTCACCTCACACTTAAACCTCAACTCACTAAACCTCGCCTCAACTAAACCTCCCACCTCACACATAATCCCCGCCTCGACTAATCGCCACCTCTCTTCCGTTCCTGCAGGGAGGGGCTGCAGCCACCACGGGCAGGGAGGCGGGGTTCGGTCTCAGCATCAGCGCGTGTGCGCCCCTCCTCTCCAACCAGCTCTCTCGGGCAATGCGCCCGCGCTCAGCCCCGCTCCCCTTGGTTGGTGCTGTTCCGCTCACATGAGGCGCCACCAACGGCCGGGGGGGGCCCTATAAATAGCGGGAGCGGGAGAGAGGCAGCGATTAGTCAAGGCATGGATTAGGTGATAGGTGGAGTTTAGTCGTGAGGTCGGAGGTTTAGTCGTGAGATGGAAGGTTTAGTTAAGTTGAGAAGATAACAGTGGTTACCCAGACCTCGTTGCTGGTTGTGAAGGGGCTCCATAACAGTTCAAGCTTCAGGGCCCCAAAAATGTAGGTCTGCCACTGTCTTCACTGCCTGCTGTAGGTCCGCCACTGCCCCCTCCCCTTAAACATGTTTCTTCCTGGAATTATGGTGATTCTTATTTGAATGGCTCAGGTTTGGATACAGCACAAGCAGAAATTGTTTGTCTATGTCCATACTATTAAGCACAACAAAAGTCACGTGTTGACCACCACGGTATTTGGTCAGGGTTTGTGGATCAGCTAGTCTTTGCCCTTCATTCAATCTCTGTTACTTGCAATGCTTGAAGACACTACAAGAGGTTCAAATAGGTTGGGACTTTGAAAGAAAAAACACTGCATTTTATTCATGGTTCCTAAGCATTTTTTTAAATTGATGCAGCTTACTGAACATTGCAAGGATACTGGGACAGACATTGGAGATTTGGTCCTCTTCTATGACATGGCTCACATGGCACTCTCTGACTGAAACAACCAACAATGCATCAAACCACCTGTAAATAAGGGAGGTGGAGAGAATGGTTAAAGCTCTTACTCATTCCCAGCATGGGCACTTTTGTTCAAAAATACAATGGCTTTCAGAAACATGACACTTAAGCACACATGGATTAGTGAAATGTAGTTCATAAAGCACAAGCTAAAACGATGTGTAAATAAAAAATCCCACATTTTTCAATATCTTCATTTCATGCCTGGTTCAAGATAAGTCGCGTTGAGTATGCACGTAATTATCAAGTTAACTTTGTCTTTGTACATATGTATGCTAACTATCTTAAATGGGGACCATGGGTGCAGTGCCTCATGCTTCCAAGTTTTTGACCTGCTTTCACAGCATGATGGCAAATGTTTCCTGTAACACTTTATGTAATGTGAAAGGACATTCCTGATGTCATATACTCTCAGAAGATCTAGAGATGTAATAGAATTGTGGTCTGTGTTTTGGGGAACTTTAATGCAAGACATTTACCATCATTCTCTTTCGCTATCTGATATGTAGGGAATTCAGGGGATTCCGCAGACAAGTACAGAGATCTCAGTGTTAACATCATAAAATTATTCACTTTGGACCTATACAAAGCAGTGCTAAAAGGCAGAGCAGAGCACTTTCTGCGTGACAACAGACTAGTTTAAAATAAACGTTGTGATCTGTGAACATGGGATTATGGAACAGCAAAAAACAATAGATTGAGAGGCTAATGGATGTTACATCACAGAGATTCCAAGGACTTGACAATAATAACTTAGTCATTATACTGTAGCTAAACAAACCCTTGGTCAGACATAACCCCAAGTATTGTGAATAGCACATATTTTACGAATTACACATTGGGCTTGGAGGCAGTACCACAAAGATTTAGTAGAATGATATTTGGAGCTCTAGAAAAAACTAAATTTGCAAATACTAGGTTGTATTCTCTGCATTTTATGAGGTTCAGGACTGACTATAATAGACTAGACTAAGTGGTACCCGATGGGTCCCAGCATCACACAGGGGGGGGCTGGTCACCAACGCAATATTCCACCTCTCCATCAATTCCAATATTGCCTGGCAAACAATTGGGCAGCAGCCACTTTATAGCCGCATCGAGGGGACTCACCGTGTAGTAGATGTGCGTTCAGTGTTATTCGCAGCTCAGAGAGCCGTGACCCTCTCGCTTCCTGAGTCTGGCAGAGACTGAGTGAGGGACAACACGTCCGGGTTTTATAGTCCCACCCCCCTGCCACCAGCGAGGGAAGCAGAGAGAATGGTGAATTTTTAACAAAACATTAATATCTCTCTGATTTTTCATAGATGGGAAAAATCCTCCGGTCCCGGAAGGCGGAGGGGGGCTCTGAGCAAGGTGGCCAAAAATGACGGCCATAGGTGGTGGTGTTCTCTCGGAAATCGCAGCACAGTGGGCCAAAAGCGGTCAAGATCAGACTTTTAGTAATATATAGATAGATAGAAATGAACAACTTTTTTTGTTGCTGATTGGGAAATCCAAATCAGAACCAGGCCTTTCGGATGAGAATTTAGGAAACACTTCTAAGCAGAGAGCATAGTAAAGTTTTGGCTTTCACTTGCAAAGGCTCATTTTAAAGCAGCAATTGATGCATTTGTTGTTAACAAGACATTAGCAAAAAAGGCCAAATGCTGCTAAAGGAAGAAAGTCACAAATGAGCCATGATCTCATTAAATAAAAGAAGGGAATCAAGGTTAAATAGCTGTTAGCCATGAGTAATGGGTAAACACCAAGGACAAACTCCTGTTCCTAGTCCTGAGTTTTTTTTATTTATTGTCATTTGCAAAGGACCAATGATATTTTTTACCAGCTGCAGCTTAAGGTACGCGTTAATTGCAACAATAAATATACAATAAATTATCACCTATTCCTAGTAAACCAGGCCATGAAAGTCCAAAAACAAAAGTACAGAGATCAACCAAAGTTACACTGTACACCTATCCATATATAAGGTCCTCTCAGTTTGAGGGCTCTTAGGGATGAGTTTTAAAGGAAATTTGATTGTAAAGATTTTCTTTTACACGGAGAGTGGTGATATCTGGAACTCGCTGACAGAGATGGCGATAAATTCAGATACATTCACTTTATTTTTGGATTGATTTGGACAGGTACTTAAATGGGCACGGCACAGAACAACATGGAACCAATGCAGCCACATGGAATTAATGTCGATGGGCAACAAGGTCAGCATGAAGGGCCAGTTTCAGTGCTGTACAACTGTGTGACTCTAAATGTATTCTGCACATATGACAACAGCTATTAAAAAATTATGCCTTTATTTGTGCAGGTCCTGTCGGAGATTTATCATTGTTATTGCAAGTCTGGAACTCGCCAGTCCGCAACCCTTTCTCCCATTGACAAAAATGTTTTTATAACACAATTTTCTGTAATGCAAGGTTTCTTAAGAATGTTACTATCTTGTTTTCGCAGAACTACCTGTAATATAAAAAGATAAAAAGACAAGTACATCTTAGAAATATGACCAGCATATGTCATAATGCAGTAAACCTTGTGCTATATTTGCTACAATATATCAGAGCAGAAGGTGTGGGAATAAGGAGACAGCCTTTTCAAAGAGCTTCCTCCTGCACCGCGACTATCCTCGCAATACCTTTGTTTAACTTCTGCATCTCGGCTTCCCAAAAATTCGATGGGTTTCTGGCACCAGCGGAGAGGATTGCCTCGGCAATCCTGTATTCCCTGATTTCCCTCCTGCCCGTAGCGGTCCTTCAATGCCAGGAGGAAATCAACTCCGAAGCTTGCCTTTTGGGGACGAATGAACGATCCTCCTGTGGGATGACTAATGTAGAGATAAAGTTCAAAATTAGCTCTAGCTCCAGCCTCCTCCGATCCCTCCAGCCAGGAAACTGTGGTGGTTTGGGATACTCTTGGTCTGTGGCAGCAAAATGGATGGTGAAATGATGACCGACTGGACTTGGCTAATCTTTGGGAAAGACCTTTGATTTTACATAAATACTAAGGGAAGGATCACAATATCTTATCTATAGGTATGAAGTGCTTGAAGGGGGAAGCAGGGAAGGGGGCTGATGCAAACAGAAATAATCCAGACAATGCAAACTAAGGTCCACATTAGAGGCTTTGACAAAGGAATTGTTTCAAGTCAACGGGAAATAAAAGTGATTGTGATACCGTCGGGATTGTTATATACACCTAAGTGCTTCAATGCCCTTTAGGGAAGGCACTTAATTAGCACACATAAGAAAGTGCAATGTTGTTGACTGTTAGTTCTCAACAATATCAAATATTTGGGAAACTTGGAATAAGCTAAAACATCAGGGTCACCAACAATGCCACACAGCAGAATCCATGTTTTTCTTTTAATAATATATTGCTAAAAATCGGTTCGATCCCGACTACGGGTGCTGTCTGTACGCAGTTTGTACATTCTTCCTGTGACCACGTGGGTTTTATCTGAGATCTTTGGTGTCCTCCCACACTCCAAAGACGTACAGGTTTGTAGGTTAATTGACAGTTTATGTGTAAATTGTACCTAGTGTGTGTAGGGTAGTGTTAATATGCAGGGATCATTGGTCGGTGCGAGCTCGGTGGGCCTGTTTCCGCAGTGTATCTCTAAACTAGACTAAAACATGCACAAATGTTACTGGAAAACACATTACTCAGACTGAAGCACTTCATGTGGTGGCGCAGTTGGTAGAGCTGCTGACTCACTGGACCAGAGACCCCGGTTCGATCCTGACCTCGAGTGCTCTCTGTGTCGAGCTTGCATGTACTCTCTGTGACCGCATACGGTCATGTCATAAGTGATGGGAACAGAATTAGGCCATTTGGCCCATCAAGTCCACTCCGCCATTCAATCATGGCTGATCCATCTCTCCTTCCTAACCCCATTCTCCTGCCTTCTCCGCATAACCCCCGACACATGAATTTCCTCCAGGTGCTTCAGTTTCCTCCCACATGTTAAAGATGTGCGGGTTTGTAGATTAATTGTCCTCTGTAAATTGCTCCAGGTGCACAAGGAGTGGAGACGAAAGTGGGATAATATAGAGCAGGCTTGAACAGTTGGCGTGAGCTCAGTGGGCTGCAGGCCTGTTTCCATCTTTAAACTGAACTAACATGTGTATAAAGTTAATCAGTACACATAACAATCTATCAACCAGTATCACAATTTGTATCAGTACCATTGAGATGCAAGAGGAAACTGAACGTTGTGAGTGTCTGCCTCGTCACCAGCGAGGAAATGTTGAAAGCAAAATATTTTGGGAATGTACAGTGATATAGGAATGGCACAGGTCTGGCTTTCATTCACCTTACCATGCTCTCAATGTTGGTTCATGGGAAGGAAACAAAGTCAGCAGAAAATAGGAAGTGATATATGTTTTAAACACACGTCATTCCAGAGTACAAAAATTACACAAAGAAGAAATTCAATCACCTGCACTGGAAATAATGCACCCCTTCATGAGTTCCGTTGTGCTTTCCTCGCTCGGGATTGTCCCATTCCACACCCAGCCAAATTTCTGGAAAACAACATGTATTTCAATGGCCACATTGATTTCACCCGATATGCAGCTTCTGAGAAGCAGCCATTGGTGATTCTGCAGTCACATCGCATACTATCAAAGCACAATTTCTAGCAATAGGCATAAGTCATCTTATACATTTTCTAAAATACCATTATCACTATCTTTATGGCAGCAGAAAAGTTAAAGGCAAACATGAATATCACATTCTAAAAGCAAAAAACAAAGAGCAGCTGGAAGAATTCAGTTGGTCAGGCAGCATCTGAAATGTTTTGTTATAAATTTGTTTTACAGATTAAGTGATTTCAATTTTCAAGAATTAATTTATTTTAGTTTACAGAGCATCAATCCAGTCCCATATGAAAGCAAAGACTTCATGCCTACACTGCCTTTCATAACCTTTGAATGTTTCGTAGCACATTATGATGAAACCGAATTTTAGTTAAAAATATAAGAAGATATTAAATTGGCTTCTGGGCTAGCTTACAGCTTATATTTAGTCTCAAATTGCCTCAGGTTGCGGTGTGTGAGATAATAAATCCTATAACATTGTCTCCCAAGTGACAAGCAGAGAGGAAAAGCTAGAGAGATCTCTTTGATGTAAGATGCCATAAACCAAATGGCCAATGTTTATGAGGGACGAAGTGACGAGAGAGGAACCAGGGAAGTAGAAAGATAAAATGTCGTAAACCAAATGGCCAATGTTTTTAGTATATCTTGTACCATGTAAACAAAATGCCTTTGATGTGATGCATTCTGTGGAAACCTTTTCCAGTACCTCTGACCATGACTAATGTCTGTGGAATGTGCTAAGGGGACAAAAAAAAACTATTTAATGCAATGTAATTCTGTTGTTCAGAGAAGTGGACGGAGGACGGTCAAGTGCCTGTATTGGTCATTTGACTGGAGTTCTCCTTCCCTTCCATCGGCCGATAATAAGTAAAGTTTTGAACTGGTCTACCAAACAGTTTGTGTGGTGTTTGTTTATTAAGAAGCGAACCTGTTCAGTTGTTAAGAAAAGTAGCTTTTTCAATTACATCCAATTATGTAAAATTGTAAAGGGCACAGCAGCTAATTTATCCATAGCAAGGTCCCACGAGTTGCAAGAATAATCTGTTGGCTGAAACGTTTTGGCCAACACTTCAAGAACCTTCTTGCTTTCCCTCTCATGCCAATGTATCGTTTACATCCCATGAGGCAGATGGAACCATAATTTAATGTCTTGCCCAAAGGTAGCTACCTGCGACAATACAAAATTCCCTCAGAACTGCAGTTACTCTAGAGCAGTGGTTCCCAACGTGGGGCGTACGCCCCACAGGGGGGCAATTTGATTTTTAAGGGGGGCAATTGAGCGCGACTGAGGAGGTCTGGGTCCAAATTTTCGATTTTTATTTTTTTGGATTTTCCATCAGGTAAACATATGTAGTTTATGTTTGAGATGTTATTTTGAGTAAATAATTTTTTGGGGGTAAAAAAGGTCTTTATTGTGTAGTTATTACATAATCACCGCGCCATCGCTCTTCATGCACGCTTGTTTAAACCAAGATATTGGCGTTTTAAGCTTCTTCAGCTGAAACGGAGTTCACTTTTTAAATGATAAGAATTATATATCACCACATGCGGGTGGGGGGGGATCAGGATTTTAGAGGTGATTAGGTGGGGCATGGCCAAAAAAAGGTTGGGAACCACTGCTCTAGAGGTTATCTGTTCAAGTTTCTAATCCAAGACTGCAACCCAAAATCTGATCGGAGGCAAGGGTCTACGAAAGGAATATCACATCTAACTAATCTGCTGGTGTTCTTTGAGAATGTATATGAGTAGAACGGATAAGGGAGAAAATCAGTACAAGTGGTGAACCTTGTGTTAGAGAAATTTAACATTAGAAAAATTATTGTGTCAATGGGCAAAAGGTGGATCTGGCCTAGAGAATTTCAGACGTAATAATAAACATTTTTCAAAGATTTTGAAAATGTATTTTTTAGTGTCCAATTTTTAGTGTTATTTTTGTTACTGTGTGCTTAAAGTGCTGAAGGCCATAAGTAACCTTATTTAATAGAGTATCATTGTACTTGTTAATAGACGCTAAGCTTTAAATTTAAATTGCCACTTGTCGTGAAAGGGTCAGACTGCGTTCTCGAGAGACAATGGGTGTGTGATTACTGCGGGAAGGTTACATCGAAACAATTATTTTGGTCCCTAGACTGTTATTATTGCAAGGCGTCTTTTTTACTGTTGCCTATTTCCAAAGTAACTTTTAAGTAGTCTTCTGATCTAAATCATATTTTAACCAAATCAGCCTGCATAATACTAGTAGAGCTCCCTAATTCATCAATATCATTATATGCGATTCATGGTATGGAGACACATATTATAGCAAAACTACCTTATTTAACCATCACGACAAGGATCAAGAAATATACCTGGTGCTGATGTGACCTTTCCCACAAAGCGCACAGTGCCACATTCATCCCGACAGGCGATCCGTCGCCCCACAGCATCGCTGGGTACACTGTCACTCTGCATCATCTTCGCCTTGCCTCAGATGTCACAGCTCGTCCAAATCTATAGAGTTGTGCAAAGCAAAAATCTGACCTTTTGTACACACATCCCATGGATTGTGCTGAGAGAATTACCAGGTCACAGTCTGGCACATCCTGCTTCCTGCCAAAGTCTGCAGCTCCCTTCTGTTACACAAGGCACATGCAGGGACAAGACACGTGCAGCTTCTTCAAACACTATCCAAGTAGTCCAGTTCAGTATTCTGAATAGTGAAGATAAATAAATCCCAATAATGTGGAGCCAGTTACATTTGAATATGCCTTTACCCTTAAAGTCTGCACTTGAGAGAATTCACCTGTTCCTAACAGATTTCTTGTGTTCCTCAGAGTAGGACAGAGGATTTATTATGAGGGCACAAGAGTCGTGGAGGCATACAGCAAACACAGGCCCTTCAGCCCAACTCGTCTATGCCCTATACCATCCAAGACGCCCATCTCTGATTTGATTTTGTTTGAGCGATATCCCTCTAGACATTTCCTATTCACATAGTTTAGTTTATAGATACAGCGCGGAAACAGACCCTCCGTTCCACCGAGTCTGCACTGACCAGCGATCCACGCACAGTAACACTATCCTACACACGATAGGGACTATTTACAATTTTACCAAGCCAATTAACCTACAAACCTGTACATCTTTGGAGCGTGGGAAGGAAACCAGAGATCCCGGAGAAAACCCAAGCGGTCACGGGGAGAACGTACAAACTCAATACAGCAACAGTTAGGATTGGCGATGCTGTCTCGAGGGGTCGAATAGCCTACTCCTGCACCTATTTTCTAAGCAAGGCAGCAGCTCTACCACTGTGCCATTTTGCTGTAGTTGCCCCACATACTTGTCCAAATGTCCCTTAAATGTTACTTACAGTATTGTACCTGCCCCAACTACTTACTCTGGCACTACTGAAATGATTTATTAGGAAATCGGGACAATATTTTTTTTAGTGGCAGGGGAGGCATTTAAGTTTTTTTTTTAGTTTGCATAAGCCCCAGAGACACCAGGCATATATCCAGATCTCTGCTCACGAGTACTGTTACAGACATCTCAGTCACTGAAATTTAATTATGTTCAATTATTATTTTGTAAACGCTTAGTTGCTGCTAATTAGAATCTGTGCCTCACAGGTGGAAGCAATTACAATAATTACTTCGAGAGAAAAATAAGTCAGGTAATTAGTTGGATTCAAACCTTTCTAATTTCATAAGTTGACTAATTTAGGATAAAAGGGTGACCTGAGTAATGTATCAGGTAGGCGCCTGTTAAAAACCTGTACCTTCCCTTGTGCAAATGACAATAAACTCCACCTGACTCACTCATACAGACCCTCAAAAAACAAAGCAGAGATGCAATTGAATAAATCTTTTAAAACATATCCTCTTGCATTTCTTCACATCACATTGTAATGTAGCCAACCAAAAATTTCCAGAATTTAATGTTACCCTCATCACCTGTAAAAGGAGCCCAATGTGAACTGGAAGAACTGTGATCTGCAGAGCTACTGATCACGCACTGGGATTATGCTGGGTAGCTCTTTGATCGGCCAGGGCCGAATGGCCTTCTGTGTTGTAAATTTTCTATGATTCAAAATTAATTATCACCAAGCACAGACTTCAGAGAGTCTGAGGCCTTTGAGCAAAATAAAAATAAAATAAAAATAAATAAAAAATAAAGACTGAAAGCTGAGAAGAGACTGAGGGCAGGTGCTCAATTTATCAGATATTCAGAATGAATAAATGAGGAATGACTAGTTAGTGTACAGAAAGGAATGGAGGGGTATGGTCTGAGTGCAGGTAGATGGGACTAGGGGAGAATAAGTGTTCGGCACCAAAGATCCTATAGGATCTTTGTTCGGCACGGACTAGAAGGACCGAGATGGCCTGTTTCCGTGCTGTAATTGTTATATGGTTATATGACAATGATGTCAAGTATTACTGAAAAAAACAGAACAGTATTACTGAAAGATAGTTTCAATCTGAAATTCTTTATCTAAGCATCGCAGATTTGCCAGTAACTCGCATGAGGGAAGTGAATGGACAGTCAAAGAGGACAAAACATGTGGAGATAGTTGAGGGGAAGCTGATCCTTTCAAGCAAACTCTTACAAAAAACTTCCACAAACACAATCACAAAAAAATGCCTCCTCCACTGATGTTTCTATTATAGTTAAGATAATTATATCATATAATCCTGGACCAAATAATTAGAAACACATTTTAAATGTTATTTTGGATGTTAGAATTTAGAGGATCCACCCCCACAGTCAGGATGTGGATTATGGAGATACATTTGGAAAAAATTAGATATGTCTTAATTGACAAACCAGAATTATTTATTAGAATATGGTCTCCATTTATAGATTATTTGAAGGGGTAGATTGGACCGGCACGGAGCCGTACTGAAGCCTGAACCCAGGACTAGATGAATAGTTATGTTCTCTGACCTACGGACCTATCTCCCAAGTTGTATTATTGATAGTTTATCCTATTTTTCTAATTTCTTTCTTTCTTTCTTTATTTTTCCTATCTATAAATAAATAATTAGAGGCAATGTTAATAGGTAACCGATAAAGGAGGATCCCAGCTACTTTGGTAACTGGGTCCCTGGAAACCTGGATATTTAATATGTAACTGTTAAACAAAGTCTGTACTGGTTTGGATTATGATATGCAGATACCTCTAATAAAAATGTTTTTTTTTTAATTAAAAAAAATTTAGAGGATCCAATTTTGTTCTATCTTCTAATATCCAAAATATTTTGTAACATGTTTTTCATTATCAGAAACAGTCAGCAATTTGTTGAGAAAAAATATATATATTACATCATCCAGTAGCCACTCTATATGATAAAGGGCCTGTCCTACTTACGCAATTTTTTCTCGGCGACTTGCCGGCACCCGTCATAGACGCAGTAGGTCGCCGAAAATTTTCAAACATGTTGAAAATCCAGAAAAAGGTAGGACTCCATGGGCGACGACTCACGACCATATAGGCGTCACCCTGCGACATGTCGCCTGTATGGTCGTGGTGACGCCTGTTTGGTCGTGAGTAGTCGCCCAAAGAGTCGTACCTTTTTCTGGTTGCCGCTGGATTTTTAACGGCGACCTACTGCGACTATGACGGGTGCCAGCAAGTCGCCAAAAAAATATTGCGTAAGTGGGACAGGCCCTTTACAGGTGTGCAATTACATAAGTAACGTACTTTATGAATATGGGTTATAGCAAAAGTAAATCTAAAACAACCACTTGACAGAAAAAATAACAAGAATACAAACCAATGATAGCTGTGAATCAAAACTTGAAACAAATCACACATCAAGGTTGATCAAGCAACATTTTAAAGGAAAAGCAGTACACAGTAGTTTATGGAGGAATTACTGTTAATTCTGGCCAAATTGGAGATGCCAGGACCCTAAAATTGAGTAAAGGCTTCTGGGCTGCTGGGCCATTTGGTCAATTTAAAAGTACTTTCTGTAGAAATGGGACAAGCTGCAGAATGGTGCCAGTTTCTCTAGAGCCTAGATCAGAGCTGCAGGAAGAGAATGGGAACATCTGCAGACCCTGACAATTAAGTGCAAAATGTATAGAATGAATTGGATGAATGCAAACCAGACATACACATTGTAAATAATGTTGCAAAGCTACTTTGCTGGATGTTGATTGGATTAAGTATTGAGCCTTGTCTGGTTTTCTTGCATATCAGGGCACATGTTGCAATGTTCGTTTCCTCTGAGAAACTGTTGACTACAATGTATTCCCCAGTGTATTATTGGGTTAGGGAAATGTCTGTCATGTGTAGGATTTATCGATATCTGTAATTGGATTGTAAAGAGACCACCCCCATGTGGGTTGGCCCCTCGAGGAGTCCAGTACCACGAGGTCCTGTGTCGATCTTCTGGGAGAGCGCTTAGGACTGCGTTACCTTCTGGAGTGTCTCTGTTTGAGTGAGGCCAAGGGGGCTTGATCAAGCAGGTACGAGGATCGGACCCGCGGTGGTTAGGTACAGTAGTAGGAACTGTAATTGTGTTTTGTCAAAATAAAGTTTAGATGCGCACGTGCTTGACTCAGTGATTTTTGACTGAAACTAGACTGGGGGGAAGCTTAGAACGAGCAATTTTCATTACCAGAGCTTCGGACCATTGATGCCAATGGTGTAATGATTGAATGGCACTGTAAGAGAAAGGCTAGAAATGGATAACCATAAACAAAGTGTAGAGTCGCAAAGCAGGAGGAAGTAAACAGAAGGAAAGCAGTGGACTGAAACCCTGGAGGATTTCAAAACTAGGCCAAGGATTACTTAACTACTCAGAGAGTGGTAGCTATGTGGAATGAGCTTCCAGTGAAGGTGGTGGAGGCAGGTTCGTTTTTATCATTTAAAAATAAATTGGATAGTTATATGGATGGGAAGGGAATGGAGGATTATGGTCTGAGCGCAGGTATATGGGACTAGGGGAGATTATGTGTTCGGCACGGACTAGAAGGGTCGAGATGGCCTGTTTCCGTGCTGTAATTGTTATATGGTTATATGGTTATAAGGAGGCAAAGCATGTCAGCAAGTACAGAGATGATGGATGAATGAAACATGGAAAGAGTTGGGATGTGATCAAGTTTATCAAGGATAGGACGGCCAGGCAACAGTATACTCACTGGAATAGTCAAGTCTAGAGGTAACAAAGATAAGGACAAGTGTTTCAGCAGCGTAGTAGCTGAGGAAGGTGGGAGCTGCAGAGGAAGTGATGTTGCAGAGGCAGCAGTGTTAGCACAGACATTGCTATGCAGTTCACCTCAGGGGTCAAGTACAATTCCAAGGTTACAAATAGTTTGGTTCCCTTCTGCTCAGTTATCAGAGACAGGGATGGAATCCGTAGTTGGGCATCAGGGTCGTGCACCTCTGACGTATAAAGCTCCCTCAACCTCCCACCCCCTTCATAACTCCCCAAAGACAATGTCCAAGGTGATGCCCACTGTCAAACTGGTGGAGCCCTGGCTCAGAGCAGCACCCTCTGGAGGGCCTAGACCTGACTATGTGTGGTGGACTTAGAACAGGTTGGCCATCATAATAATCATACATCTCTGGTTAGGGTCAGGTAGTCCTTGGGGGTTGAGTAAGATTGGGTATTCATTTTATACCCAAGTTGAACTTGGAGATCAGGAAAAGGTGGACACAGTTTGGAAGAGCCCAACATATTTAAGAGAAGGGATGTGGGAAGTAGCATAGCAACCTGCAAGGATTTCAGGTGAAGGGTGAAGTTGGCCAAAATGAAGGAACTTTGGTCAATACCCAAAGAAAGAACATCTTTTTGTAAAGCATGGGGGTGCAGGGTGGGAGGGGGTGGAAGGAACAAAGCCATCGCCCATCATCCTGGTTCATATCAATGCCATCAAATAAAGATACAAAAGTCTGCAGATGCTGGAATCCTGAGCAAAACACAAAGTGCTGGAGGAACTTAGCAGGTCAGGCAGCATCTGGAGAAAGGCACCAAAATGTCTCCTGTGAAAAAGGGTTCTGACCCAAAACATCACCTATTCATGTTCTCCAGAGATGCTGCCTGAGCCGATGAGTTACTCCAGCACTTTGTGTAATTTTTTCCAAACCAGCATCTGCAGTTCCTTGTATCTCCAAAATGTCGCCAAAATATATATTAGCTATGTACTGAAGAACTTCCAATCTTAAGAGTGTAATAAAGTTAAGGAGCACTCATGCAACAAGTGGCCTAAAACCTTCACGATAATGCACAACAAAATTTAGTAGAATTTAGATATTCAGCGGGGGAAATGGCCCTTCGGACCATCGAGTCTGCGCAGACCAGGGATCACCCATACACTAGCACGGTCTGACACACTAGGGACAATTCACAATTTACAGAAGCAAATTCATCTATAAACCTGTATGACTTTAATCATAGATTGGGTCAACCAAATTGGTAACAGTGCTGAGGAGGTAGATTTCCTGGAATGTATACAGGATGGATTTTTAAACCAATATGTAAAGGAACCGACTAGAGAGCAGGCCATCCTAGACTGGGTATTGTGTAATGAGGGCGGATTAGTTAGTGATCTTGTTGTGCAAGGCCCCTTGAATAAAGGAGATTTTGAAGGTATGAGTTGGGAATTGGCTAGGATAGACAGTCAAATTATACTTAAAGGGTTGACGGTGGAGATGCAATGGCAAAGATTTAAAGACTGCATGGATGAACTCCAGAAATTGTTCATCCCTGTCTGGCGAAAAAATAAAACTGGGAAGGCGACTCAACCTGGGAAATCAAGGATAGTGTTAAAGCCAAGGAAGAAGCGGCAAACTAGAGGACTCGGAGAAATTTAGAACTCAACAGAGGAGGACAAAGGGGTTAATTAAGACTGGGAAAACGAGCATGAATGAAAGCTTGCAGGATATATAAAAACTGACTGTAAAAGTTTCTAACGGTATGTAAAAAGGAACAGATTAGTGAGGACAAATGTAGGTCCCGTACAGTCAGAGACAGGTGAATTTATAATGAGAAACACGGAAATGGCAGAACAGTCAACGAGTACTTTGGTTCTGTCTTCACTAAGGAAGACACAAACAATCTCCCGGAAATACGAGGGGACTGAGGATCTAGTGGGAGGGAGGAACTGAAAGTAAGAATTAACGGGTCCTTTTCAGAATGGTAGGTGATTAGTGGGGTGCCACAAGGCTCGTTGCTGGGACCCCAGTTGTTTACAATATATATTAACGATTTAGATAAGGGAATTAAACGTCATCTCTAAGTTTGCGGATGACACTGCTGGGTGGCAGTGTGAGCTGCGAGGAGGATGCGAGGAGGATGCTATGAGGCTGCAGGGTTTGGATAGGCTGGGTGAGTGGGCAGAAGCATGGCAGATGCAGTATAATGTAGATAAATGTGAGGTTATCCACTTTGGTGGCAAGAACAGCAAGGCAGATTATTATCTGAATGGTGTCAGATTTAGAGAAGGGGAGGTGCAACGAGACCTGGGTGTGCTTGCACATCAGTCACTGAAAGTAAGCATGCAGGTACAGCATGCAGTGAAGAAAGCCAAAGGCATGTTGGCCTTCATTGCAAAATAATTTGGGGGAGCAATGAGGTCCTACTGCAGTTGTACAGGGCCCTGGTGAACTACACCTGGAGTATTGTGTGCAATTTTGGTTTCCTAATTTGAGGAAGGACATTATTGCTATTCAGGGAGTGCAGCGTAGGCTCACCAGGTTAATTCCCGGGATTGCGGGGCTGACATGTGATGAAAGAAAGGGCCAACTGGGCCTGTATTTGCTGGAATTTAGAAGGTTGAGAGAGGATCTTATAGAAACATCAAATTCTAGAGGATTGGACAGGGTAGATGCCAGAAAAATGTTTCAGATGCTGGGGGAGTCCAGAACTAGGGGTCACAGTTTAAGAATAAGGGTACTCCATTTAGGACTGAGATGAAATACTTTTTCACCCAGAGCGTTGCGAGTCTGTAGAATTCTCTGCTACAGAAGGCAGTGGAGACCAATTCACTGGATGTTTTCAAGAGAGTTAGATTTAGCTCTTAGGACTAAACGAATCAAGGGATATGGGGGAAAAGCAGGATACAGGTGCTCAACCTTTTATCCGAAAACCTTGGGACCAGACACCTTTCGTAATTCAGAATTTGTCGGTCTTCGGAATGGAAATTTTTTTGCGTAGATTATAATGGCTGGCTTAGTGGTAGAGTGCTCGGCTCATATCCGCAAGGTCGCGAGTTTGCGCCTTGATCCCGGCAGAAGAAGTTGGAGCGGGGCTGGGCTGGGCCGTTGCTGGCTGTGGGTCTCTGGGATCTCTGTGCTTGCGGTGGGCCTGGTGGTCGACGTCCAATTGGTCCTGACGTCTCCGGTGACTGCACTGACCTGCAGCCATCGCCGTCGTGAAGACAGTACAAAGCCCCCACGCCGATGCAATGAGCGGGGAGCTGGAGAGGGGAGGGAAGGGGTCACACACATGGCCGGGAAGCAGAGGGGTGTAGGTGGGGTGAAACTGAAGGGAGCGACAATCTGCTGCTGCCTGCACGCCGAGTTAAAAAGTTCCCACGCAAGACTCACGATACACTGTGTATCATGTCTACCGTGGGAACTTTTTAACTCAGCGGGCAGGTAGCAGCAGATTGTCAATTATTAACCCTCCCGCACAATATACCCTCCCCTTCTCTTTTATGAATGGGGATTTAGTTCCCCTTCGAGGACCGACCGGAGGTTCCGCTGTCACCTCTGCGGGCCGCCCTCGGTGAACGTCCTGTCTCCCTGTCCCTGGGATAGTAGGGGGCGATCAAACAGCACAATACCCCCCTCCCCCTCCAACTCCAGAGGAATCCGCTCCCCGATGGGCCGCTACGGCGACAAGTGGCAGTTCGCCCACAGCCCGAGCTGCGCGACCCCAAGAACAAGAAGTACCTTGCACACCATCAACTTCTACCCATACACTGCGTGTTCCTCTGGAGTTGGAACGGGGCTGGGCTGGAGTTGCTGATCTGGGATCTCCGTGCTTGCAGTGGGCCTGGGGGGTCGGTGTCCCGATGAGACGGCGCAGCTCGGGCTGTGGGCGAACTGCCACTTGTCGCCGTAGCGGCCCATTGGGGAGCGGCTTCTGGTGGTCCTGACGTCTCCGGCCAGTTTGCAGTTTTCCTCTGGAGTTGGAACGGGGTTGGGCTGCTGCTGGCTGTGGGTCTCTGGGTTCTCCGTGCTTGCGGTGGGCCTGGGAGTCGGTGTCCCGTTGGTCCTTACGTCTCCGGTGACTGCTCTGTGCTGCAGGCATCGCCGACTTGAAGACAGTGCAAAGCCCCCGCGCCAGTGCAATGAGCGGGGAGCTGGAGAGGGGAGGGAAGGGGTCACACACATGGCCAGGAAGCAGAGGGGTGTAGGTGGGGTGAAACTGAAGGGAGCGACAATTTGCTGCTGCCTGCACGCTGAGTTAAAAAGTTCCCACGCAAGACTCACGATACACTGTGTATCGTGTCTACCGTGGGAACTTTTTAACTCAGCGGGCAGGTAGCAGCATATTGTCAATTATTAACCCTCCCGCGCAATATACCCTCACCTCTTTTATGAATGGGGATTTAGTTCCCCTTTCTTCGAGGACCGACCGGAGGTTCCGCTGTCACCTCTGCGGGCCGCCCTCGGTGAACGTTTTCAAGGACCTTTCTTCAAGGACCGAAAAAATGGCCGCTATTCGGAGGTTTTCGTTATTTGGATCGTCGGATAAAAGGTTGTGCACCTGTACTGATTTTGGATGATCAGCCAAGGGGCTAGTGGGTGTTAGTGAAGTGAAGTTTGGGATGGCATCAAACAGGAAATTAGAAATGCGTGCAATAAAAGTAAAACAGTTATAATGGGGGACTTCAATCTACATATAGATTGGGTGAATCAAATTGGCAGTGGGTGCTGAGGAAGAGGATTTCTTGGAATGTATGTGGGATAGTTTTCTAAACCAACATGTAGAAGAACCAACGAGAGAGCAGGCTATTCTAGACTGGGTATTGAGTAATGAGGAAGGGTTAGTTGGCAGTCTTGTTGGGCGTTGCCCCTTGGGCAAGAGTGACCATAATATGGTTGAGTTCTTCATTAGGATGGAGAGTGACATTGTTAATTCATTAGGATGGAGAGTGACATTGTTAATTCAGAAACAATGGTTCTGAACTTAAAGAAAGGTAACTTTGAGGGTATGAGACGTGAATTGGCCAAGATTGACTGGCAATTAATTCTTAAAGGGTTGACGATGGATATGTAATGGAAGGCATTTAAAGACTGCATGGATGAACTACAACAATTGTTCATCCCAGTTTGGCAAAAGAATAAATCAGGGAAGGTAGTGCATCCGTGGATAACAAGGCAAATCAGGGATAGTATCAAAGCAAAAGATGAAGCGTACAAATTAGCCAGAAAAAGCAGCCTACCAGAGGACTGGGAGAAATTCAGAGACCAGTAGAGGAGGACAAAGGACTTAATTAGGAAAGGGGAAATAGATTATGAAAGAAAACTGGCAGGGAACATAAAAACTGACTGTAAAAGTTTTTATAGATATGTGAAGAGAAAGAGATTAGTTAAAGCAAATGTAGGTCCCTTGCAGTCAGAAACAGGTGAATTGATCATGGGGAACAAGGACATGGCGGACCAATTGAATAACTACTTTGGTTCCGTCTTCACTAAGGAAGACATAAATAATCTGCCGGAAATAGCAGGGGACCGCGGGTCAAAGGAGATGGAGGAACTGAGTGAAATCCAGGTTAGCCAGGAAGTGGTGTTAGGTGAATTGAATGGATTAAAGGCCGATAAATCTCCAGGGCCAGATAGGCTGCATCCCAGAGTTCTTAAGGAAGTAGCTCCAGAAATAGTGGATGCATTAGTGATAATTTTTCAAAACTCTTTAGATTCTGGAGTAGTTCCTGAGGATTGGAGGGTAGCTAATTTAACCCCGCTTTTTAAAAAGGGAGGGAGAGAGAAAACGGGGAATTACAGACCAGTTAGTCTAACATCGGTAAGGAGTCAGTTATTAAAGATGGGATAGCAGCACATTTGGAAAGTGGTGAATTCATTGGACAAAGTCAGCATGGATTTATGAAAGGTAAAGCATGTCTGACGAATCTTATAGAATTTTTCGAGGATGTAACTAGTAGAGTGGATAAGGGAGAACCAGTGGATGTGTTGTATCTGGACTTTCAGAAGGCTTTCGACAAGGTCCCACATAAACTTAAAGCACACGGTATTGGGGATTCAGTATTGATGTGGATAGAGAACTGGCTGGCAGACAAGAAGCAAAGAGTAGAAGTTAACGGGTCCTTTTCAGAATGGCAGGCAGTGACTAGTGGGGTACCGCAAGGCTCAGTGCTGGGACACCACCTAGTAAATAGCTGGGGTCCCAGTACTGAGCCTTGCGGTACCCCACTAGTCACTGCCTGCCATTCTGAAAAGGACCCGTTAACTTCTACTCTTTGGAGGAGGTGGCTGATCTAGCACTCTGGTGCCAGGAGAACAGCCTCCTCTTGAACATCAAAAAAACGAAGGAGCTGATCATGGACTTTAGGAGGGCACATCATCCGAGGACGTACACTCCATTGAGTATAAATGGGGATCCTGTGGATAGGGTGAACTGTTTTAAA
This sequence comes from Leucoraja erinaceus, assembly GCF_028641065.1. Classification (NCBI taxonomy): domain Eukaryota; kingdom Metazoa; phylum Chordata; class Chondrichthyes; order Rajiformes; family Rajidae; genus Leucoraja; species Leucoraja erinaceus. The sequence continues at coordinate 18,451,855 of NC_073381.1, read as the reverse complement.
TATCTGGGAGTCCACATCTCTGAGGATATGACATGGTCATCACACGCCTCAGCACTGGTGAGTAAGGCAAGGCAGCGCCTTTACCACCTCAGGCAATTGAGGAAATTCAGAGTGTCTCCGAGGATCCTCCAGTCCTTCTACGCAGCGGCGGTGGAAAGCATCTTGTCCGGCCGGGAACATTACCATCTGGTTCGGGAATTGCTCTGCCAAGGACAAGAAGGCTCTGCAGAGAGTAGTGCGTTCAGCCGAACGCACTATGGGAACTTCACTCACCCCCCTGCAGGAACTATACAACAGGAGGTGCAACTCCAGAGCAAACAAAATCATGAGAGACCTCTTCCACCCCTGCAACGGACTGTTCCAGCCACTACGGTCAGGCAAACGCCTCCGTTGCCATGCAGTGAGAACGGAGAGGTTGAGAAGGAGTTTCTTCCCAGAGGCAATTCGGATTGTAAACGCCTTTCTCACCAGGGACTAACTGTACAGAACGTTTTTCCTTCTATTATTTATTATGTAAAATAATATGTGTGTTATGATTGTGTTTATAATTTGTTTGGTTGTTTTGTTGTTCCGCGAGCATTGCCACTTTCATTTCACTGCACATCTCGTATGTGTATGTGACAAATAAACTTGACTTGACTTGACTTGACTTGCTTCCTGTCTGCCAGACTGATTCCTGGGATGTCAGGACTTTCATATGAAGAAAGGCTGGATAGACTCGGCTTGTACTCGCTAGAATTTAGGAGATTGAGGTGGGATCTTAGAAACATAGAAAATAGGTGCAGGAGTAGGCCATTCAGCCCTTCGAGCCTGCACCGCTATTCGATATGATCCTGGCTGATCATCCAACTCAGTGTCCCATCCCTGCCTTCTCTCCATACCTCCTGATCCCTTTAGCCACAAGGGCCACATCTAACTCCCTCTTAAATATAGCCAATGAACTGGCCTCAACTACCTTCTGTGGCAGAGAATTCCACAGATTCACCACTGTGTAAAAAATGATTTTCTCATCTCGGTCCTAAAAGATTTCCCTCTTATCCTTAAACTGTGACCCCATGTTCTGGACTTCCCCAACATCGGGAATAATCTTCCTGCATCTAGCCTGTCCAACCACTTAAGAATTTTGTAAGTTTCTATAAGATCCCACCTCAATCTTCTGAATTCTAGCGTGTACAAGCCGAGTCTATCCAGTCTTTCTTCATATGAAAGTCCTGCCATCCCAGGAATCAGTCTGGTGAACCTTCTCTGTACTCCCTCTATAGCTAGAATGTCTTTCCTCAGATTAGGAGACCAAAGTTTCTTTTAGAAACTTACAAAATTCTTAAGGGGTTGGACAGGCTAGATGCAGGAAGAATGTTCCCAATGTTGGGGAAGTCCAGGACAAGGGGTCAGAGCTTAAGGATAGAGGGGAAACCCTTTAGGACCAAGATGAGAAAAAAGATTTTCACACAGAGAGTGGTGAATCTCTGGAACTCTCTGTCACAGAGGGTAGTTGAGGCCAGTTCATTGGCTATATTTAAGAGGGAGTTAGATGTGGCCCTTGTGGCTGGGGGGGATCAGGGGGTATGGAGAGAAGGCAGGTACGGGATACTGAGTTGGATGATCAGCCATGATCATATTGAATGGCGGTGCAGGCTCGAAGGGCCGAATGGCCTACTCCTGCACCTATTTTCTATGTTTCTATGTCTCGGAGAAACCCATGCGGAGTCAGGCAGAACGTACAAACTCTGTTCAGACTACACCCATAGTCAGGATCGAGCCCAGGTCTCTGGCGTTATAAGGCAGCTACTCTAATGCAGCACCACCATGCCACTCCTTACAAATAAAGTTTGCATACCTACTGTTATAATAAATGGAATCTTCATTTCTTTGAAGCAATTAAACTTGTAAATACCACAATTAGTTTGCTGCAAAGAAATCTAACTGGTCAGATAGGTGAAAGTGAAATAACGTAGAACTAGCGTAACAGTCTGAAGAAGGGTCTTGACCCGAAATGTCACCCATTCCTTCTCTCGAGATATGCTGCCTGTCCTGCTGAGTTACTCCAGCATTTTATGTCTACCTCAGCGTAAACTGTTGATTTGCATGGACTCGGTGGGCCGTTTCCGTGCTGTATTTTTCAATCAATCAAAGAAAATCCAGACAAGAAGAGATGAGAAACTTGCAAAGACAATGTAAAAAGCAGAAACAAGGAACTGTAGTGAGTTTGGGTCAGAGGAATTTGATTGTTTTTAGCATTGTGCATTTGCAAGTGATTCTCAATTCTTTAATTATTTTGTCTCACCTTTTTCTGTCTTTTCGTCTTTGGTCTTTGTCTAATCATCTGCCCATCAAATAATCCACCAGACCTGTGTCAGCCTATCACCTGCCAGGCCTTATCCTGCCCCTCCACTCTTCCAACTTTCATCCCCATCACCCATCATGTTAGTAGAGGGAAAAGGATTGTATCCCTATTGGAAGAAACAAGAGGGCCTTTAGACCATCCTGGTGGGGGATGGTGGTGTAAAGGGATTTGACATCCATGGTGAAGATGAGGCAATGGTGGGACTTAGAGAATGAAAGTTATTGAAGAGTTGAAGGGCATACGAGGTGTCTTGGACGTAGGTAGGAATGGACTGGACAAGGGGGGGGGGGGAATCGGATGGAATCGAAGTATGTGGAGATGAGTTCAGTGGAACAGCAGCAGGCAGGATGCTGGGGCAGTCATTTGTGGATATTGGGGAGGAGATAGAAACAGGCAGTGTGGGGCTGGGGAACGATAAGGTTGGAGGATGTGGAGGAGAGATCACCAGATATGGTGAAATCAGTAGCAGTTTGGGAGATGATATGGGGTGTTTGTCTATGGGGTCCTGGTCAAGGGGTAGGTACGAGGATGTGTCAAAGAGCTGGCACCTGGTCACAGCATGTTTGAGGTCACTAATATATATTTGCTTGGGTTTTAACAAAATGTACACTGCGGAGTTAAACATTGTACAGCCACGTATCCAACAAATGAAGTTTAGGATGATTTAAGGCCAGACAGAGATCAAGATGCAAGTTCCACAGGATAAATGCTGCATGAGTGAGAAAACAAGAACAGGAGCAGATTTCAACATCTGTCTGTTATGTAATTTAATTAGATCACACCTGATCTGCATTTTATCTGCCAGGGTAACCACTAAAAGCCCTAGTCTCAATTGCAACTGGGCAACTAATTGCCGGCACCCAGTTCCCATGGTGGAATAAAAATCATGAGGGACAAGAATAATTTACAATTGAAAGTGCAGTGTTTGATCTGGGATAGTCAGCACAATTTACTGACGAGAGATCCTGCCTTACTAGTTTAACTAAACTTTTAGAAGAAATAAAATAATATATTGATGAGACAGTGTAGTGTTATGGTTGACATAACATTTCAGCGGGCCCATGCGGTAGACTAGTCCAAATAATTAGAGCTCATGTGATCCAATGCAAATTGACAATTGGATCTAAATTGAGCTAGATCACAGGGAGCAGAGGATGGTGCTGAAGAGATGCTTTTGTGATTGGAAACCAGTGATGTACCAGGGCAATCATTGCTGGGATTCTTACTGTTTGTCATTTGCATTGATGAATTGGATATGAATGCAGTAGGTACAATTAGCAATTAACAAAAAAAATAACATGGCTAGTGGAGAGGACAGTCTTTGGTACTGATTTTTTCTGACCAGATTATAAAATGGGGAAAACAAATGCAAACCGAATTTAATCTATGTACTTGTAAACTGACGTATTTTGGGAAAGTGCTCCATGAATGGTGGATCTCCAGTGGGATTGATGATTAAAGCAACGTTGGTGTTTCACCCATAAATCCTTGAAGGTGAAGAGTCCTCCATTAGCCAGGGCATGGACACAGAGAGCCAAAGGGGCCTGTCTCTGCCCTACAGGCTCTGGAGAGAGTTGGAGCTACCCATCGCTAACTAGCCTTGTTCCAGTATTAACATTTGTGTTGAGACTCCTCGCCAGAGGAAACGGGTCGTCTCCCTAGCAACACACACTAAACACTTTCACCAGATCACAACTGAAACGATGTTTTATTGGATGAAGAAAAGCCGACTCATGTCGCCGTCGCTGTGCAGCCCATCCAGCAATCAGTCATAAACCCACCTCACCTTCTCGCCTCTCCTCTCCTCTCCTCGCCCGGCCCGGCCTGGTCCTCACCCCGGGACAGGGGTTATCCCGGCTCCATCATCCCCTCCTCCACCTCCACCTCCCTCCCGGGGTCTCCGCCGCCGCCGCCGCCGCATCTCCCTCCAGCCGCATCGGCCTCCAGCCCTGCTCAGCCCCGCCCCGCCAGCCGGGGGCCGCGACCTCCACCCCCCGCTCCCCGCCCCCTAGTGCCGCTGCGATGCCCAGGCTGGTCCCACAGAGACTGACTCACTCACTCACTCACCCGCCATCGCCTCCTGCCTCCCTCGGTCTCCAGGCAACGCGGCGGAACTGCAGCCCAGGCGCCGCCGTTTCCCGCACGGACGGGTTTGGTGTGGAGACCGGGGACCGGCGGCGGCTGCTGCTGTTGCTGGGCGCTGGCGGCCCCTGGCGGCGGGAGGGAGAGGGACGCGGGAAACGGCAGTGAACACGCGCGAGGGACACAGGTGAGGGAGCGGCTGCTGCTGCCCGCGGTCACAGGTGAGCGGCGCGGGCTCCAGGTGCTGTCATCAGGTGACAGGTGAGGGAGCGGGCTCCAGGTGCTGTCATCAGGTGACAGGTGAGGGAGGGCTCCAGGTGCTGTCATCAGGTGACAGGTGAGGGAGGGCTCCAGGTGCTGCCATCAGGTGACAGGTGAGGGAGGCAGGGAGGGCTCCAGGTGCTGTCATCAGGTGACAGGTGAGCGGCGCGGGCTCCAGGTGCTGCCATCAGGTGACAGGTGAGGGAGGCAGGGAGGGCTCCAGGTGCTGTCATCAGGTGACAGGTGAGCGGCGCGGGCTCCAGGTGCTGCCATCAGGTAACAGGTGAGGGAGGCGGGGGGGGCTCCAGGTGCTGGCAGCAGGGGAGGGAGGGAGGGCTCCAGGTGTTGTCATCAGGTGACAGGTGAGGGAGGGCTCCAGGTGCTGTCATCAGGTGACAGGTGAGCGGCGCGAGCTCCAGGTGCTGTCATCAGGTGAGGGAGGGAGGGCTCCAGGTGAGGGGGCAGGTTGCCCACGGCGCTCGGGTGCCGCCTCCCACTGTCCCTGGTCTGTCTTTTTTTTAATTATACAAATACTTTTATCAAAGACTGCCTGTGTTGACAGTTTTACAAACAAACGATCATCAAATTAATATAACGACAACTTTATCAACAAAACACTCAACCTCCCGCGGCGACCCCGAAATCTCCCAGACGGACAGGGAGATTCCCCCACTCCGTCCCTGGACTGTCTGGGTGTGATTTATTCACAGTCAAAGGCCATGGAAACATCAGTTCAGGGGTCTGCAGATGCGTCAGAAACGGCCCGATCCTTCTTTTCCCCAGAGAAGCTGCCTGACCTGCTGAGTTACTCCAGCATTTTGTTTCTAGCTTCACGTCAATTCATCGATGCCGAGCAAGCTGTTTGTTCGCGTGTTATCAATATCCCCCGAAATCTTTTCTGTTCATGTACCAGTCCTTGGTTCGCTGCTTGCATGCCTCCCAAACTCCAAGCCTCTTTTCCAGCATTCTCCCCCCGAAGAAGTGCCCCGACCCGAAACGTTGTGTCTATCATCTCCACTCCACAGATGCTGCCAGACCCGCCGAGTTCCTCCTGCTCTTTGGGATTTGCTCAAATTTTCAGCACCTGCCGTTTTTTAAGTTTAATGTTATTCTCTAGGTCATGCTTCAGATCCCTGCACAAAAGATAGTTTCTCTCTGGCCTATCGCATTTAATCTGTTTATCTTCATGTGTTAAAAATGTAATAAGTTTTGCATGTTGCGGCAATGGCCAACCAAAGACAATAAACAAACAAAGAAGCAACACCATATCCCATCGTGTACCACGTTTTTATATTGTATTTCTAGCGGTTGAATTGATGGGTTTTTAAGAAGTAATTAACGGGTGTTTAAAATGATCAGAATATTTCATAGACTTGGGTGAGAAAATGTGTCGGTCTCGGGTGCCTTTGGTAGTCATTTGCCTGGAACGTTCCTCCACCCACAAAAATGTTGGCGTAATGCGGCTGATCTCCGGAGAACATGGATAGACGACGTTTCATTTATCCATGTTCTCCAGAGATGCTGCCTGACTTACTGAGTTTCTCCAGCACATCGTCTTTTTGTGTAAACCAACATCTGCAATGTTTGTTTCTGCATGTTGACTCCTCCACACAAATGTTGTTCACTTGCTGGATATTCCTAAATTACATTTTCTACAGTTCGTGTTATCGATTGCTTCAATTGCTAAAACGATTTAAAAATGTCAGCTTCCTCCTGCTTCCTGCCTCGCCGTTCGTTCCATTTAACTGAATCTTAGTTCCGTTTGCTATTTCGGGGCATTAAGTGGCTGGAATCGCTATCCCTTTACCGCCCTCCCCCTCTCCTCCCGCTAACCTCAGCTGGCTGCAGCTCTCTGCTACTATCATGTTTAAAATAGAAACTGCAGGTGCTTGTTTAGAGAAAAAGAAAAAATACTGGAGTAACTCTACGGGTTAGACAGCATCTCAGGAGAGAGGAATGGGTGACGTTTCGGGTCGCGACCCTTCTTCAGACTGATGTCAGGGGAGTGGGAGGTACATAGATAAGGAAGTGTATATAAAGGAAGCGAAAGGTGTGAAAACAGGACAAAGGGAATGGAGATCATGGAAAATGTAGAAGAGAGTTTGAGAACAGAAGGAATTACAGAATGGGAGAGGATGTTGCTGAATTCTCGTCAGAGAGGACCTTCAAAAGTAACATAGAAAATAGGTACAGAAATAGGCCATTCGGCCCTTCGAGCCAGTACCGCCATTCAATATGATCATGGCTGATCATCCAAAATCAGTACCCCGTTTTAGCTTTTTCCCCATATCCCTTGATTCCCTTAGCCCTAAGAGCTAAATCTAACTCTCTCTTGCAAACATCAAGTCAATTGGCGTCCACTGCCTTCTGTGGCAGAGAATTCCACAGATTCACAACTCTCTGGGTGAAAAAGTCTTTCCTCATCTCAGTCCTAAATGGCCAACCCCTTATTCTTAAACTGTGACCCCTGGTTCCGGACTCCCTCAACATCGGGAAAATTTTTCCTGCATCTACCCTGTCCAATCCTCTAAGAATTTTATGTTTCTATAAGATTCCCTCTCATCCTAAATTCCAGCGAATACAAGCTCAATCGACCCATTCTTTCATCATAGTCAGTCCCACCATCCCGGGAATTAACCTGGTGAACCTACGCTGCACTCCCTCAATAGCAAGAATGTCCTTCCTCAAATGAGCAGACCAAAATTGCACACAATACTCCAGGTGCAGTCTCACCAGGGCCCTGTGCAACTGCGGTAGGACCTCCTTGCTCTGAAACTAAAATCCTCAAGTAGACATACCTCGACTAGATTTTGCAATGGAGCAGACAAAATGTGTATGAAAGAACTGTAGATGCTGGTTTAAATCGAAGATGGGCACAAAATGCTGGAGTAACTCAGTGGGGCAGGCAGCATCTCTGAAGAGAAGGAATTTATTAGCTCAATGAGCTGGGAGGGTTGAATGGCCTTTAAGTGCTAGTTCGGTTTCCCCTGTTGTTTCTGTCCACTCTGTAATACTGAATTCATCCAGCAGGCGACAGTAACAGTCAATACTCAGCCCAGTGTTACGGAGAAACAGAATCAAATAGTAACTTAGCACACAAAAATTGCAAGTAATCAAAGCATTATTGAAATACTGCTCAAATACTGTCCAAATACTTTTTTTTTTGTAATTGACCACACTTTCTCGGTATTGAGCCAAAACATATTCTCATGCAATTAAATGCACACACATAAATGAACCCACATCTCCTCTGGAATCTATCAAGGGCTCAGACCCGAAACATCGCCTATCCACTTTCGCCACAGATGCTGCCTGACCCGCTGACTTCCTCCAGCACTTTGTGTTTTACTCAAGATTCTAGCATCTGCAGTTCTTTGCATCTCCACGGGAACTCTTTAATCCCCGGGACAATGATGACAAGAGGGCCGTGCCTGGCAGCTTGTGAACGGCAAGATTTACTGGGTGCACCCTCTCGGACAACAGCTCACGTTGCCACAATGTGGGGAGAGAACAAAGAGCAAAGGTAAGAGATGCTGAAGAGTAATGCATTTGGCGGAGCAAGCAGGAACAGAAAAGAATGGGAGAAGGGAGGAGTCGGCATAGGGGAGCCATCCCGTTTGTACACCACACAGGCTCTATCCGAGTCACCTCTCCGTAGTCTGTTCCTCCCGTATGTGAGTGATGGTTCCCCTTAAATACATCTTTTACTCGCTCTTAATCATTCTTTGTGGTGGCGATTTCCCCATGCTGAGGAATCAGATTTCTGCTACTTGATTGATGAGTGACCGGCTTTTACAGATCTCGGCTACGTGGGAAGAGTAGGATAAAAATCATTTGAGTCTAAGGGATTCAATTAGCCCAGGACAGATTTATTTCTCCATTCTGCCTTTTTCTCAGACATGCCACGCACTGGTAGAACCCAGATATATCAATCGAAGTCTTGAAACGCCACTGGCTCCCAGAATCCTGCAGAATGCAGTGATGTTGTTTCTTATGAAGCGACCTTGCGCGTACACACCAAGCGAACTACGGCCGCGAATAGCTCCAACAATCATTGCCTGGAACTCTGTGGCTTAACCATCTTCGGGTTAAGGTGGTTTCCGGGACTATCTGCCTGGACAGGAGGGAACGGCGCAGCAGAGCGACGCAGAGGACAAAGAGAAAGGAATAAAGACACGAAGAGTCGTCGGCTTTGGTGGAATAGGCAAAGAGCAGAAAGTAGACACACGCGACAGCAGATACTGATCTACAAAAAAAGACAACGTGCTGGAGTAAATTAGCCGTTTAGGCAGCATCTCAGCCTGACTCGCTGAGTTACACCTGTACTTTGTAACAGAAAGTGAGAGGTCGCTCCATTACAGAAATGACACAGAAGTGTTGCCTTAGCACCAGCGACCCTGCTGTCTTCCTGGAGTTTGCTTGTTCTCCCTACGACCTTGCGGATTTTATGTTGCAACTTGGATTGAAAGATGGATACATGGGATAACAAAATGACCAGACTGGATTCAATAAAAATCGCAGTCACACAACTACACACCCTCACTCTTTACAAGGGTCGATTGATGTTGAATGTGCACATGAAGGTGTGCGTGAAGACATGTCATCGATGGCAGGCACCATGATCCACTGTTACCCTCCGCAACCCAATGAATTCAAAGCCACAGAGAAAGGGAGTTGGGGGCGGGTGTGGGGGATGAGATTTCTTTAAGACAATTACAGGAAGCTAATTAATTAAATACCAAACACTGGAGGGCCTAGTTTTAAGGTGAGAGGGGCAAAGTTTAAAGGAGATGTGCTGGGCAAGTATTTTTTTTACACACAGAAAATGGTGGGTGCCTGAAGCATGCTGCCAGGTGTGGTGGTAGAGGCAGATACAACAGTGGCATTTAAGAGACTTTTGGGCAAAGATCGTAGAGGGACAAGATAGACCACTCCTCGAAAAACGCGTAGTATGACGTGTGTGACCGTCGACGCCATATTGTTAAGCATTTATTGGGCTGTAATGGCGTCCTCAGCTAAATCTACATCTCACTGCTCCGCTATCAACTGTTCTAATCGTAAATCTAAACGACCCAACCTGTCATTCTTTAGGTTCCCCAATAAAAAAGAAAGGTGAGAAAATATTTTTATTATTTTCAGTCGATATTCTGTCGTGAAAATGGTATTTTCTGTTCTCCCATCAACGGCCATTGGGAAACTTGGTTTGTCGGTACATTAGAAAGTTCTTAGACTTATTTTTAATAGTTCTTTACTCACCACAATAATAAAGACAATTTTAACACTTCTGTACGTTTTTGGTTTTGTTTTGTATGGGATTAGTCTGCACAATATGGCCCGCGGACACATCAGGTCCAGTGACCAGGAGATTTTTCGAGTCCGAGAATGGGCGGCTGTTACCCATTATATTCCTCGAACATAGGGACATAGCAAACAACACTCACATACATACAAGACATCACAAGCCCGCCGTGAAGAAGGGTGCAATCAAATATTATATAACTCTGCTCTATCATCTTTGGGTGCAATGGTGGGTCGGGGGGTTCGGTGGCGGCGGCCGCAATCAAAGACACTAGTGGAGCTCTGCTCTATAATCTTTGGTCGGAATGGGACGGCTGCGCGTTATAATGTGCTATCGTTCCACTCTCCCTCTCCCCCTTCTCCCTCTCCCCCTTGTCCCTGTCCCCTTCTCCCTCCCCCCTTCTCCCTGTCCCCCCCTTTCCCCTTCTCCCTCCCCTTCTCCCTCTCCCCCCTTCTCCCTCTCCCCCTTGTCCCTGTCCCCTTCTCCCTCCCCCTTCTTCTCCCTCTCCCCCTTCTCCCTCTCCCCCCCCCCCTTCTCCCTCTCTTTCGATCTCTCTCTCTCCCCTCCTCTCTCGCTCCCCTCTCTCTCTCTCGATCTCTCTCTCTCTCTCTCTCTCTCTCTCTCCCTCTCTTCGCGATCTCCTTCCCTTCCCTCTCTCCCACCCTTCCATCTCTCCCTCCCTTACCTCTTCGTGAGAGTTGGCAGCTCTGCTATGCCTTGGGTCCAAAAGAGGATAGATAGAAAATACTTAATTGTCTTTGTAAGAAGATTTTAATAAGCTCTTCTACATTTAAGGTAAATTGACATATTAGAGGCAAAACACAGTTTCAATATACAGGTCTCTCCACACAACTGAAAACAATTGCATTTAAGTGATATATCATCCATTGTTCAGGCAAGTAGCACTAGGTTACAATAAACTTCCTGCATATTCCAGGAATTCATCTCATAAAAATGGGAGAGGCTTAAATGCATTGTAAAATCATAAATCCATGTTGACTTGGACTAATGCTTTTACTGCTATCCAAATGCCCCATTATTACATCTTTAATAATTGACTCCAGCATCTTTCACACCACCAAAGTCAGGCTAACTGGTCTGTAATTCCCCATTTTCTCTCTCGCTCCTTTCTTGAAAAGTGGGATAGCATTAGCTATCCTCCAATCCACAGGAACTGATCGTAAATCTATTGATCGTTGGAAAATAATAGAAACATAGAAATTAGGTGCAGGAGTAGGCCATTCGTCCCTTCGAGCCTGCACCGCCATTCAATATGATCATGGCTGACCATCCAACTCAGTATCCCGTACCTGCCTTCTCTCCATACCCTCTGATCCCCTTAGCCACAAGGGCCACATCTAACTCCCTCTTAAATATAGCCAATGAACTGGCCTCGACTACCCTCTGCGGCAGAGAGTTCCAGAGATTCACCACTCTCTGTGTGAAAAAGGTTCTTCTCATCTCGGTTTTAAAGGATTTCCCCCTTATCCTTAAGCTGTGACCCCTTGTCCTGGACTTCCCCAACATCGGGAGCAATCTTCCTGCATCTAGTCTGTCCAACCCCTTAAGAATTTTGTAAGTTTCTATAAGATCCCCCCTCAATCTCCTAAATTCTAGAGAGTATAAACCTATCCAGTCTTTCTTCATAAGACAGTCCTGACATCCCAGGAATCAGTCTGGTGAACCTTCTCTGCACTCCCTCTATGGCAATAATGTCCTTCCTCAGATTTGGAGACCAAAACTGTACGCAATACTCCAGGTGTGGTCTCACCAAGACCCTGTACAACTGCAGTAGCCCCTCTCTGCTCCTATACTCAAATCCTTTCGCTATGAAAGCTAACATACCATTCGCTTTCTTCACTGCCTGCTGCACCTGCATGCCTACTTTCAATGACTGGTGTACCATGACACCCAGGTCTCGCTGCATCTCCCCTTTTCCTAGTCGGCCGCCATTTAGATAATAGTCTGCTTTCCTGTTTTTGCCACCAAAATGGATAACCTCACATTTATCCACATTATACTGCATCTGCCAAACATTTGCCCACTCACCCAGCCTATCCAAGTCACCTTGCAGTCTCCTAGCATCCTCCTCACAGCTAACACTGTCCCCCAGCTTAGTGTCATCCGCAAACTTGGAGATATTGCCTTCAATTCCCTCATCCAGATCATTAATATATATTGTAAATAGGAGGGGTCCCAGCACTGAGCCTTGCGGTACCCCACTAGTCACTGCCTGCCTAATGAAGAACTCAACCATATTATGGTCACTCTTGCCCAAGGGGGCAGTACAACAAGATTGCTAACTAACCCTTCCTCATTACTCAATACCCAGTCTAAAATAGCCTGCTCTCTCGTTGGTTCCTCTACATGTTAATCATATGTATAAATATATATGTATGTGTATATATATGCATATGTATATGTATATGTGTGTATATATGTATGTATATATATGTTTATATGTGTGTATGTATGCATATAAATGTATCCATATGTATGTGTGTATTTGTATGTGTGCATATGTATGTGTATATGTATGTATGTATGTGTATATATGTGTGTGTATATGTGTATGTGTATATATATGTGTGTGTAAATATATATATGCATATATATATATTATTACCATATAATTATATATATAATTGCCTTTATGGTTTATGTATATCATCTTACAAGACAAATAAATTAATAGCGATTATTTAAATCAAAGTAGCTTCTGATACATGAGAATAAACTATTATCTCTAACTTGCCTCTCACACACAGACACACATTCATATAAATATATTAAATATATATACGTTAAATTTAATTTTTTGCAGTGTGTGTTAAAGCAATACAATGCAAGGGAAACTACACAAAGGAGGGGGCTGTTCCCGCTACAAGATACTTGAGGATCTTTGCTTTGGATCAAAGATTATAGCGGAGCTCTGTAATCTTTGCTTTGGATCACAGCGGGTGGAATACCGGAAGTCGAGTGTCGCTGTAACAAATGGCGGCCGTGACGTTCCGTTGCGTACTACACGTCAGCCCATTGAATTTCGAAGGAGTGGTCTATCTTGTCCCTCTACGATCTTTGCTTTTGGGTAGGTACATGGATATGCAGGGAATGGAGCGATATGGATTACGTGCAGGTAGAAAAGAGTTGGCCTGGGAGCTTTGCTATGAATAGTTGACGGGTGATACGTGACTTTTGACAGCTCAATACTCATTTGTCAAAATAATGTAGGGACGAGCTCTGCATGTAATGAACTGAGGCTGCTTCTACACCGTGAAATCAAGCTATTTCAGATTGCATACAAAGTTGTCGTCATTGATAATGAACAATCCTCTTGTACTTGACCAGACTGATGACTTTAACAAATTGCAAAGCAGAGGTGGAACTCTCATCAGGTTTAGGTTAACCATTACAAACTGAAAATGAATCCAGAATCTTTACTGCATTCAGAACACTCACTATGCCTTGGCTGGATGTTGCACTAAAATCTACCCCAAGGGAAAAAGATAATTAATGCACAGTAAATCCAATGTGTGGAGGGGCAACACCAACTGGGCATACAACACATTACTGGGAGGGAAGAAGCAAGGACAAATATCAACAACGCCAACTGAGTAATGCATTGTTGGAGGGGCAGTGTTGACTGAATATGCATTGTGGGAGCAGTTATCTTGAGGAAGTGCTCCCATGTTGGACCACAGTGCTGAGGGAATAATAATAATAATAATAATAATAAATTATACTTATGGGCGTCTTTCAAGACTCTCAAGGACACCTTACAAAATTTAGTACACAGATTACAAAACATGTAAGCGGAATGAAACAAAACAAAATAAATAAAAAAATAGTAAAGACATCAACAATACACAATTCAAAGATAGAGCAGCGGCAGCTAATCGCACCAGCGTTCACTCTCCCTTCTGGCAGCCATCTTGGAAACAGAACAATAAGAATCTTTAACATAAAAACATCCCCCCACAATGGTTTCCATTATGAGGGAAGGCACAATGTCCAGTCCCCAACCCCAGTTCACCCATAGTCGGGCCTATTGAGGCCTCCACAGTTGCCTCTATGGAGGCCCGATATTCCAGGCCGTTCTCGCCGGGTGCTGTTGCTCCGGCGTCGGGAGAGTCCTCACAGCGGCTTGGGACACCTGGAAAGGCCGCTTCCTTACCGGAGACCGCAGCTTCCGAAGCCGACAAGGTGGTGCAGGCTCAAAGGGCCGAATGGCCTACTCCTGCACTCTCCCCCCACCCCCTTTGCCCTACCCCTTTGACCCTCTACCACCACTCCCCCTACCCCTCCCTCCCCACTTCTCTCCCCTTACCCCACCCCTCTCTCTTCCCCTTCCTTTCCCTCTCTCCCCCACCCCTTCCTCCTACCCCCTCTATTCCTCTTCCACCACTCCCACTACCCCTCCCTCCCTACTCTTCCACTTCTCTCCCCCTCCCTCCCTCTTCCCCTCCCCATCCCCCCCCCTATCCCCCCCTCCCCCATATCTCTCTCTCTCTCCCCATCCCCCTCTCTCACCCCCTACCTCGCTCTCCTTTCCCTCCCAAATCTGTCCCGTTTCCTCCTCCTCCACTCCCCTCCCTCCGCCCTTCTCCCCTCCTCTCCCCCCACCTGTGTGTTTGGGCGGTGGTTAATGTGAGTGTGATGCCGCAGCCCCCCCCCCCCCCCCCAATATTTCAAAAAATACTAGCTTCTCACCCATAGAATCTGCCACAGCCCCTGGTGAAAGTTCCATCGTGTGATGTCACAATGCTCAAAGACATTCTTGCCATAGAGGGAGTACAGAGAAGGTTCACCAGACTGACTCCTGGGATGTCAGGACTTTCATATGAAGAAAGACTGGATAGACTCGGCATGTACTCGCTAGATTTTAGAAGATTGAGGGGGTATCTTATAGAAACTTACAAAATTCTTAAGGGGTTGGACAGGCTAGATGCAGGAAGATTGTTCCAGATGTTGGGGAAGTCCAGAACAAGGGGTCACAGTTTAAGGATAAGGGGCAAATCTTTTAGGACTGAGATGAGAAAAACATTTTTCACACAGAGAGTGGTGAATCTCTGGAATTCACTGGCACAGAAGGTAGTTGAGGCCAGTTCATTGGCTATATTTAAGAGGTTTAGATCTGGCCCTTGTGGCTAAAGGGATCAGGGGGTATGGAGAGAAGGCAGGAACAGGATACTGAGTTGGATGATCAGCCATGATCATATTGAACGGTGGTGCAGGCTCGAAGGGCCGAATGGCCTACACCTGCACTTAAGTTCTATGTTATTATGTTTCCCTCTCCTCCTCCTCTCCCACCCATCCCACTCTCCCCCACCCCCTTCCCTCTCTACCCCACCGTTTCCTCTCTCGCCCCGCCCCTTCCCCTCTGTCCCTCTTCAACCTCTCCCCTACCCCTCCCTCCTCTTCAAACTTCTCTCCCCTTAACAGACCCCTCTCTCTCCCCCCCCTCCCCCCCCCCCCCCCCCCTTCCCCTCTGTTCCTCTTCCACCACTCCCCATCCCTCTTTCATCACTCCCGCTACCCCTCCCTCCATCCCCTCTTCCACTTCTCTCCCCCTCTTCTCTCCTCCCCTCCCTCTCCCTCCACCCCCCTTCCCTCTCCCCTGCCCCCTTCACCTTACCCCTCTGTCCCTCTTCCATCACTCCACCTACCCCTCTCTTCCTCCCTCCACCCTTCCCCCTCCACTCTCCCTCCCCACTCTTTCCCTTCTCTCCCGCCACCCCTCTCCCCCTCCCTCCCTCCCTCCCATCCCCCTCTCACCCCCCTACCCCGCTCTCCCTTTCCCTCCCAAATCTGTCCTGTATCCCCCCCTCCCTCCCCTCTTCTCACCCCCCCCCTCCCCAACCTGTGTGTTTGGGGGTTGGTTAATGTGAGTGTGATGCCACAGCCCCCCCCCCCCCCCCCCCCCCCCGCAAACGCCGTTGGGGGAAACAGACCCAACAGGTCTGCACTTGGTCTAATATACTATAAACCCACTGACTCCTATGGCTATCGGGACTACACTTCTTCCCACCCTGCCTCCTGTAAGGCCTCTATCCCCTACTCCCAATTCCTCCGTCTACGCCGCATCTGCACCCAGGATGAGGCGTTCCAAACCAGGGCATCAGAGATGTCCTCATTCTTCAGGGAACGGGGGTTCCCTTCTTCAATTATAGAGGAGGCTCTCACCAGGGTCTCTTCTATACCCCATAACTCTGCTCTTACTCCCATCCCCCCCCCCATCCCCCCCCACTCGTAACAAGGGTAGAGTCCCCCCAGTCCTCACCTTCCACCCTACCATCCTTCACATACAACAGATAATCCTCCAACATTTTTGCCACCTCCAACGGGATCCCACCACTGACCACATCTTCCCATCTCCTCCCCGGTCGGCTTTCCGCAAAGACCGCTCCCTCCATAACTCCCTGGTCAATTCTTCCCTTCCCACCCAAACCACTCCCTCCCCGGTACTTTTCCTTGCAACTGCAGGAAATGCTACACTTGTCGCTTTACCTCCCCCCTTGACTCCATCCATGGACCTAAGCGGTCTTTCCAGGTGTGGCAGAGGTTCACCTGCACCTCCTCCAACCTCATCTATTGCATCCGCTGCTCTAGGTGTCAGCTGCTCTACATTGGTGAGACCAAGCGTAGGCTTGGCAATTGCTTCGCCTAACACCTCTGCTCAGTTCGCAATAACCAACCTGATCTCCCGGTGGCTCAGCACTTCAACTCCTCCTCCCATTCCGAATCCGACCTTTCTGTCCTGGGCCTCCTCCATGATCCCACCGTAAATTGGAGCAGCACCTCATATTTCGCTTGGGTAGTTTACACCCCAGCGGTATGAACATTGACTTCTCCAATTTCAAGTTGTTCTTGCTTTCTCCCTTTCCCCTCCCCTTCCCAGCTCACCCACAGCCCACTGTTACCGCCTCTACCTTTCTTCTTCCCGCCACCCAACCCCACCCCCTCATCAGTCTGAAGAAGGGTCTCAACCCAAAACGTCACCCATTCAATCGCTCCATAGATGCTGCCTCACCCGCTGAGTTTCTCCAGCATTTTTGTCTACCTTCTAATTTTCATTCGACTTTTTACTTCAATTGTCCACAGGCCCAGTAGGGGATGACAGAGAAATTGAAAAAGTTTTAGATGGGCTCAAATTCAAAACTTTGAAAAGATTGGACACCTGTCCAGAGTTACCAACACTGGATGAAATTTGCCCAAGAAGGCACCAGAAATGATTTGGTATGACAGATGTAAGAGAAGGGTAAATTAATGTGCCTCAGAAAGATGGGTAGAATAAGCTTCATCTTACAACAGGTTGAGCGAATTAAGTGCTTTACCAGCTGGTAAGGAGCAGGTCAAATCAAAAGGAGCATTTCAAAAAATTGGTCCTGCAAAGTTGTGGAGTGACTTGAGTACATTTGCAATATGACTCAACATATGAACTCCTCTTGAGGAAAGCACTACTGCAGGTTCATCACCATCAAGGTTACAGTGTAGAGATCACATGGAAAAGAGGATCTTTCCACATTTAAGACCAACAGACTTTAGTAGTTCTGTGGGTTGTTCCAGTAAGGCCAAAGTGAGTTTACCAGCAGTCACACTCAATCCAATGTGACTTTACAATCTATTATTTTGTTCATGAGCCAAGGATGTTATGTACAATCACATGGAAAAGCCTGGATTCCATTCCAGAGATATTTTTAAGCAAATTTCTCTTTAAGTCTGAAACAATTTTCGGTAGTTACACATATTGATCGTTCTACTTTCAATTCATTGAATATTCACCCCAACACTACCCAAAACTAAACTAATTGAATAAATAATGTACCCAGTCATTAATGAATAACATGAACCATTTCATTGCCAGCTTGAAAAATGTATGAAAGAAGTTTCATTAAGTCAGGTCATTCATAACCTAGGGATCTCCTGCACTGCACAAATAGGATGTACCTTATCAGAACCACCACAGATAATGAGATGCTATAATACTGGAATCAAAGTTCACACATTGGTTGAATAATGCATTTGATTTTATTGTTTGTTTTACATAATTGTAAAAAATCCCATTGTGCAAATTCCATCAATTCCAAGGAGTGTTGAAGTCCATTCAGCAGTGGTATATTATAGATAGAACACCCATTTGCTTGCTGACCTCACTGACCCGTGGTCTCCCTAAAAAGAGCCGACATAGGCTATTTTCTTAAGAAAAAGTGTTGCATTGTGCAAGACCTTGACTATGATCAAGATCTGGAGGTATAAGCTGAATTCCACACAATGTCAATCTACTGCAGCATTCAGTGCACAGAAATCCAATAAGATTCATATCTTAGAGGCATTGGTCATTGTTCAACTACAAGTGCTGACCAAAAGAAAGATCTATAATCAAACATGATGCATATAAACAGGTTGAATTAAAGGGCAAGTGGAGGGCAAGGGGGACAAAAAAAAAAAATCAGGATAATCAATGAGCCCAAAAGCTTTACATACTGCTAAATAGGCAGAACATAGCTCAGTTCATGTTTGACTAAGAATTGTGGCTATTAGGCCAAATGCAATTCAAATTTTGGTAGTGTGGTATCCAAATGACATTTACCCTAATATCCTTACCAGAAGCAGATCAATCCTGAGAACTAATTGTATCCCCATAACAAATCATTAGAAGACAAACAATCATGAATGGCTTTTTAACTGCTTACTGATGTCATTCCTGAATAGCCTAGATCTAATCTTATGATGTTCCATTAATCTCAACTCCAGCCCAATCCAACAATTTATCTGGAAAAACTATATTTGTGTCATGCTCCTTTAATTTACCTGAATGGGATTACTCATGTTTGTTCTGGTTATGGATATTTCAACAATGGGCCAGAGGTCCTACATGGTCCTTCATTTTAAGATCTTGCATCTACATAGAGCTTGACTACATAGCCACTCACACAATTATTTTAGCGTAGCCGAGTGTCAAGGTAGATTTGATAACAGTCCTTGTAGGATGTCTCATTTGCACTTAAGATCCTAACTAAATAGAAGTAATTGAGAAGCAGAGTGAATTAAAATTGAAAATTGTGGCATTTTTATATAGAGGTTTTACAATATCAGAATGGTGCACAAGATCAATAAACATTGGTCTAAAATTAGCTGAAGCAAACTGAGTGTTGCCAATGGCTATGAGCAAACAAAAGGATACAGATCATAACCATATCATAAGGGATCGCAAATCCCAAATTGCCGGAGTGCTTACAAGGACAAATTTCAAGTTCACCATACCCCACCACCAAGGAAACAAAATAACTGAGTGGAGTAAGAAGAACAGTGCAAAAATGCTAAGGCACACAGCATAGAGACATTGAACCTGCAAATAACCTAATACCACTTACACAACAGACAGTTATACTAGCATTCTTAAAAAACATCCTAGAAGTATGTTTACTGGAAAAAAGCACCCCCTACATAATTTTTGGCGATAAACTCTCCTTGTCCAGCTCTGAAAGCAAGCTGCCAGGCCTATTTCTCTACACAAAAGTTCACTAACAATGGACCAGAGGTTTTTTTTCCAAAACATTGAAAAGGCCCAAATGTGCATCACTTGGAGACTGATCTGCATAAAAATGTAAAAACAATCATGACCGTGGCCTCATAAAGTACCCAATTTATTTTTAAAATGTTTGACATATGGGCTTTTCTGTACCAGCATTTGCAGGTTTATATTTTATACACTATCCCTGGGAGAAAATGTGCATGTTTTTGGCAAACTGTGATTGAACATCATTTGCTACCACAGTACGAGCAGTGAGTAATCTGCAATATCTGAGAAAACAAGATATCATTCTTATCTACTGAAATTGCCTCAGCAGTCCCAGTGCACAAGAAAGAAATTACACGTGGCAGATCTGCAAGCCCGAAAAAATATCAGTGATAGTCTCACCCCATTAAAAGATCTCATGTAAGATCCTAGTCTTTGTTCAACCTTCTTCCAACTTTTCTCAATACCTGTATGGCAAGTATGAAAACAGTGCCTTTTGGGCATTCTTGGGATGACTGGCAATAGTGTCTCAATAGCACTTCCAGTTGCTGCAGCAGGTTGGAGAAGAGGTTACTACTGCTATGGTAGCGAGCAGCTTAAGTCCATGCTCATGTCATTGGGTGGCGCTGCGCGGCAGCCTCTCCAGCAGTCTGTTCGTCCTTTCACCCTTTTTGTTATTTTTAATCAGTTTAAAATATGTTCCTGGGTTGCTTAATCTTTTTTATGTGGGAGAGGTGGGGAGGGGAAGCGGGAAACTGTTTCCCAGTCACTGCCTGGTCGGGATGCGTCTATCCTCCGAGTCGCACCCTCCGCCCCCACCCCCCTCTCGTGGCCCTCCCATCTTGATTGGCGCGGCCTTTCCCGCCGGAGACTGGCAGAGCTTCAGCGGAGGCGCAGCACTATTCCATCGCGGAGCGGGCGATGCCTTACTGGGGATCGCTGTGTTGAGGCTCTGGAGTGTTGAGCCAGCTGACTTGAACATCGTGGAGCTGTGGTTTGCGGGGCTTCCAGCCGCGGGCGGTGCTGACATTGCGGAGCCTGGGATCTTTGCCGAGGATTGCCAATGTTGGAGCTCCGTTCAGCTCGTCCAGTGGACTTCGGGAGCCGCGGTCTCCGGTAGGAAGTGGCCGATTTGGAAGCTCCAAGCCGCTGAGAGTGTTCTCCGTTCCAACGCCGGAGCTCCGATCATCCCGGCGAGAGGGCCTGAAACATTGGGCCGCCCATAACGACAACTGCGGAGAGCCTAAAGGCCCTGACCACAGGTGAACAAAGAGGAAGAGGACTGAACTTTATTGCCTTCCCTCACAATAGGAAAGGTTGATTCTGTTGTGTGGGGATGTTCATGTTAAATTCTATTGTGTATTGTGTTCTTTTTATTTGTATGGCTGTATGGTAATTCAAATCTCGTTGTACCAATTGGTGCATATGATAATAAATGTCTCTTGAACTCTTCAAAATTCAGTCACTGAAAGAACAGATCATATGTCTAGTCATGGGTAGAATCCTAGCAATATGCTGGAACCTAATTATCGCCATATTAAAAGTAGTGTTCCATCACAGCCAATACTCTTTAGCTGGGCAAGGATATTACAGAATAAATATCCTTACACACAAACGCAAGTACATGTTTAAATTCATTCCACACGATTGGAGGTGTTGGGGGAGAAAAGGTTCAGGAACACTTGGGTGAGCTCAAAAGACTGAAGAGGGTGCTCACGAATAATAGGACTGCATGAGAGTATGCTTAAATGCACAGAAGGAATTAAGAGTGAGCAAAGGAAAAAAGTGAAAGTTCTTTCAACTCTCTTTATACAATTGGCCAAGTTTTTCTATTAGTGCTATTAATTGTGGGTTGCCTCCAAGGTTGTCAATAATTTTGTACGCTTCTGTTTCCAACTCCAGGAGAGTCTGCCTCGTGTAATCAAAAGAACCAACCTTTTGAAGATAATTCACACAGTACTTCTTTACATCTATATTTTCAGTTCTTTGACGCAAAATATTCTGCACCTGAGTACTTTCTGGGTGTGACCTGATAGCATGAATAGTAGGGAATGAAAACTTGCCCTCTGTTAAATCTTCACAAAACCCCTTGTTATCGCTGTATTCTTTACTAAACAGGTTTGCATAATCATCACGGATTTGGAATAAGAGACCTAATTTGTCAAGAAGCGGCTTTAAATCCAATCTCTTGGCAGAGAACAATTGCATGAGGCCTACAGCCAAGCCGAAGAGGCCTCCAGTCTTCTGCAGCACCATAGCCTTGTAATCTTCCAGGGTGGGGCAGGTGTAGGTATCCCTCCAATGGATATCCAGGCCCTGCCCACGATGCAGCTCCAGCAACTGCTGGGTGAAGATTTTAGTTGCTTCTGGACAGCCGAGAGTCAGCACCTTCTCCAGACTCAAGAAGTAGACATAGTTGGCGGAGTTTATGACGGATGGAATGCCATAGATGCTGTGTGCCACAGGAAAACCACGGCGCAGTTTCGAATTGTCCTCAATATCGTCAATTAGCAAGCTGGCACTGTGCAACATTTCTGTAACTTCTATGATAACCTGGAACAAAAAGAAAAAATGTTTATTCCCAAGTTGAAGAACAAAAATCACACATGAACATTACCCCCTTCTAGATCTGACTAGATAAAAAAAAAAGAAAAAGAATTGGACAGACACTGAAGAAGGGTCTCGACCCGAAATGTCACCTATTCCTTTTCTCCAGAGATGCTGCCTGACCCACTGAGTTATTCCTGCTTTTTGTGCCCGTCTTTGGTTTAAACCACATCTGCAGTTCCTCCCTACAGTACGGTTTACAATACTTCCTCCTGAAACCCATCTCCATCTCAACTTCCCAACAGTGGAAGGGGCCACAACGAAGCCTATTAATTGAGTGACCCGTTAAATCTGACACTTGAGCGCAAACCAATCTTTTATTGCTACATCATTTCCAAATCCTTCCTTCCGAAATCTGTCCAGTTTCTTCCCCCATATTGCCCCACTGAATTGTCCCGTTCAATTCATTTCTAACTGCACCCAAACTAACAACACCCCCAACCTCCTCCCGTGCTAGTCATTGTGAATATTTGCTCGATTTTTCAAGCTGCCAAATAGATAAAAGTCTATTTTGCAAATACCCTATAATCAAACTTACTCCTTTTCCAAGTTCACATGGTCATAAGCGATAGGAGTAGAATTAGGCCATTCGGACCATCAAGTCTACTCTGCCATTTAATCATGGCTGATCTATCTCCTACCTTCTCCTAATCCCATTCTCCTACCTTCTCCCCATAACCTCTGACACCTGTACTAAGTTCTTAAACCACACATATTTTCCAGTTCATTCAGTCATCTGGGAATTATGTTAACTGGTTGTGTGTGCTGATGATACCCAACTCTAGCAGTGAAGATATTTCCACTGTCATCAGACTGCTTGGATGGGCTGGAACTACTCCCAGTTAAATATATGGATAGAACAAAGCAGTTATCTTCAGCTCCACTACATCTATGGTAATGCACTCAAGTCCACTGTTTGAGGCTGATTACTGTGACTTGGTATCCCACACATCAGCTCCCAACTACATCAGTGTCATCTGCGATCGACGAAGTTCATCTACTAAACAACTGTGCTTTTGTTATTTTCAGAGTGTGAATTTGTCATCCATCTTACACTCAGGCATCCAAAATTGTGTTTTCTGTGTCCCATTTCACCACAGCACTCTCCATTCATCCTCACTTGCAATTGTTTCCAATACCAACAGTTTAAAATTCTCATCTACAGTACAACTCTTGCAATGGTTGTAATGAAATACTTGTGGTTTGGCACCTGGCTCACCTCGTGTTTTCCATGCTCCTTTAAATTCAATGGGCTTGCTGGAAAATTATATTACTTTGTGTTGAGTATTAATACGAGTAAAATCCAATAATGTGTAAATCAGCCAGTGTGGCACAGTCTTAACGGCGCAGGATTCTAATTTTATTATTCAATTTCACTGCCTCATTCTTCACAAATGCCAAAACCACATCACCCCACCAAGAAAGACCATGCTTTCAGCAGTTTCTGCCACAGGCGATTCTTTCCTCCTCGATCTTGCCAAGTTACTAAGGATCAAAACATCATGACTTTTCAAAGGATTTTCTGAAGTCTGTGATCAATTGAATATCAGATTTGAAACCTTCCATAGTATTGCACCCAATCAAAGATCAGGAGTGGGAGAAAACACTAAATATGGCACACAAAATATATCTATTCAAAATATATATTTTGAACAGTTTAGTCAAGCTTCCTAAATGATCAAAAACTTTGTACCCATCCCCAGAGTGCAGTGAATGGAAACCCAATTATAGATATTGACCCTAATGAGCTATTTTATTCCTAGTTATTTTAATAATCTGAGCTACAAAAAGAATTCCTTTTATACTAATCACTATTCAAGACAACATCCCCAGAAAATCAAATAAATGGCAGAAATAACAAAAACATTCCAATTTCAATCCAACATTTTTCACAGCCCAATACATAGAAACATAGAAAATAGGAGCAGGAGTAGGCCATTCGGCCCTTTGAACAAGCACCGCCATTCAATATGATCATGGTTGATCATCCAAAATCAATACCCCATCCCGGCTTTTTCCTCATATCCCTTTATTCCCTTAGCCCCAAGAGCTAAATCTGACTCACTCTTGAACACATCCAGTGAATTGGCCTCCACTGCCTTCTGTGGCAGAGAATTTCACAGATTCAGAACTCTCTGGGTCAAAAGGTTTTTCCTCATCTCAGTCCTAAATAGCCTACCCCTTATTCTTGAACTGTGACCTAGTTCTGGACTTCTTAGGACTCTATGTTTCTATAAGATCCCTTCTCATCCTTCTAAATTCCAGCAAATACAAGCCCAGTCGACCAATTCTTTCATCATATGTCAGTCCTGCCTTCCAGGGAATTAACCTGGTTAACTTACGCTGCACTCCCTGAATAGCAATAATGTCCTTCCTCAAATTAGGAGACCAAAATTGTGCACAATACTCCAGGTGCAGTCTAACCAGGGTCCTGTACAACTGCAGTAGGACCTCCTTGCTCCCAAACTCAAATCCTCTCGCAATGAAGGCCAACATGCCATTGGCTTGCTATACCTGCATGCTCACTTTCAGTGATTGAAACGGAGCATGCAGGTCTCGTTGCACCTCCCCTTCGCCTAATCCGACACCATTCAGATAATAATCTGCCTTCCTGTTCTTGCCACGAAAGTGGATAACCTCACATATATCCACATTATACTGCATCTGCCAAGCTTCTGCCCACTCGCCCAACCTATCCAAGTCACCCTGCAGCCTCATAGCATCCTCGCAGCTCACACTGCCACCCAACTTTGTCATCCTCAAACTTAGAGATGTTACATTTAATTCCCTCGTCTAAATCGTTAACCACACAACCACTTTTGATCTTCCTACTTAAATATCAAATGACAGCACTGCGCAAAAGAGCTATTATTAGCAATGCATTACTTCATGCACTTGTATCCCTCATTTAAAAAACTCTGCTCCAAAACAAATGCTGATATTATGTTGAAACTGCAGTCATGACCTAATAAGCTTAAAGCAATCAAGCATTCAGTAAAGATGCTTTACCCCGGGACAAGAATTGTGGATATTTCACCATAACTCTTAATGTCCAACTATTTTAGTGCAACATTTGTTATGAAAATCAGTTACAAAATTGCTAAAACACACCGATGGAAATATTGAAAACAAAATTATACACTGCACTTACAATAGGCTCAAAACAGACCTCAAAAAGACAGTGAAATGAAGAATGTATATTCAATGTTCATTATCACAACACCTTCCCCTCACTACCCTGCCCCCCCACCTCCTCCTAAAAAAGGTCACAGCATCTGCTCAGCACTCAGAATGACACTTATTTGTCTATAGTGGCATATTTGCTGTAAAATCTCAAGCTGTCACGATCAAGGACAAACCTTTGTACCCTGCACATCAAGACATCTTTCACAATGTTTTGACTGGTAATCACAATCTGAAGTCAGTGATGCTATTAAAACAGTTACATTATTCAGTCAATTATTACACCACTATGAAATGCCCAAAAGGTACAGCACAAACAGATGGAATGTTTTTGTTTAATTGCGGGTTTGCACTGGGTCAGAAGAAATGGCATGTGTTAGTCAATTGATGCCAATCAAATCTAAGGTTGCAGGATGGAAGAAAATCATTCAACTGGAGTTAATGCCAGCACTTTGCAAGAGCAATCCAGTTACTTTCACTACTTCTTTCAGAACTCCATAATATTCTCTCTGACTTCCCAATTTAGTGTGAATTTCAAGATCATGGCCATCAGGTGCACAAATGTTTTCCCCCCACTCAGGTCATTGCCTTGTGCAAATGTTCTAGATTTTTGCACAGTCACCTGGTTACATTCTAGGTACCCAATTTACTTAATTAACAATCTCAAAGCGAGACCAGACCAAGTTACTTCATTAACAATCTCAAAACAAGACCAGTGAAGGCCAATTTCCCAATCCCCAATCTCCCTCGAGGAGGTCCTACTGCAGTTGTACAGGGCTCTGGTGAGACCACACCTGGAGTATTGTGTGCAATTTTGGTCTCCTCATTTGGGGAAGGACGTTCTTGCTATTAACGGAGTGCAGCGTAGGTTCACCAGGTTAATTCTCGGGATGGCGGGACTGATGTATGATGAAAGAATGGATCGACTGGGCTTGTATTCACTGGAATTTAGGATGAGAGGATATCTTATAGAAACATAAAATTCTTAGACGATTGGACAGGGTAGATTGGCCACCACTCATGTTGACAATCTTAAAATGTTGTATTCAGCAGTCTTTTCCCATTGCACTCTGGTGCGTAACTTTCAAAGACAATGCATGATTTGACTTCGGATTCCTTACTTTAGAAATTACTACTGTTTCAGGAGTATATTTGGGTTACATATTTCACAAACACCGATTCATTTCAACAATGTCCAAATAAAGTTGAAGCAACAAATGTGGAGATTGTTGAAGCACTAAGACATTACAATTTAAAAAGCAATAAATTTGTCAATTTATGTTTTATGAGGTGTTTCCCGAACAATGACCAAAATTGAAAATGGCCACCACTCGTGTTGACAATCTTAAAATAGAGGTGTAGAAAAGCAGTGATATAATCTACGAACCTATCTCCATTGACATATTACAGGTGACCCATTCCACCTCTTCCGTTTTTCTGTTTTTTTTATTTGTAACTTTCTACCCTCTTTCTCTTTCGATTCTATAAAAAATCAAAAACTCTAGATGTCCAATCAAATGTATTCATTGATAACGGCTGAAAATTTTCCTTTGATTCATGTACGCCCAATCTGATATGTATATGAAGAGATTCTTTTTTCTTTAATATTATAACTCCTCATTCTTTCGTAATAAGTACACTTTTAATAAAAAATTCCCTTAAAAGTATTTCAAAAAAAACAGGCTTCTCCATTTACATGATCATCTGAACGCACTTCGCACAAAGTTGAAGACAGGAACACTCCAGTTCACTTGGGACATTGCAGCCAGGGAAATTAAACAATTACCTAATAATGCCTATAACAATGTGTTTAGCTGCTCCCAACACAATGAATGATGAAGCCTTTCCAGCTGCAAAAACAGATCTATCTATCTATCTACCTACCTACCAAACTATGTGGCTGCCGCCTACCGTCCGTCCGGCTGCCTTTTCATTCCTTGACGGCTGCTCCTTCCTATCAGCTTCCAACACACTTCAATACAAAGTTGCAAGACTGGAACACTCTGAACTTTTCACCTCAATGGGATATTACACCAAGTGCTTCAACAGGAGGGGGAGGGCCAATTGGTATTGCAATTGGAACTGCTGCACCAGGCAGAAAAGGTGCAATCGGAATTTTTTTTCAATCCACTGCTTAGGGAGGCAGGGGAGTGCTGGAATCTTACATTTGGGAACGGCTTCAGTTCCGTTGGAGGAGACGGGTGCATGGTGGAATATTGGGTTGGGGGATCACACCATTGGGGGAGCAGACCCAACGGGTCTGCACTTTGTCTAGTATATTATTAAAACCCTCATCTTGTTTGTATGAGTGTGTGCGATCCCAAAACGGTACACGATAGCGCTACAATGTTTGTCCAACCTTACCATTGTCCTGTGAGGTAAATGAAACAAGTTTTGTTCAGATTGATGGTATATTTTACAAGTTATTGACATTTTAAACTTTACAAAACTAACTTTTCAAACCACTTTTCCACCTGCCCTGCCCGTCAGCCCCGTTCGACATCACAATGACTTCACAATGGGATCCCGAATCTGATTTACATTTTTTTTTTTTTTTTAAATCGCCATTTAAAAAAAAACTCCGTCTTAATCAAATTCTTGATTTTTCATTAACAGATAACAGGTTAGGTGGGAGAGTGGGGGAGGAAAATGGAGAGGAGAGGGAGAGGTAGGGATAGAAGGGGAAGAGGGCAGTGGGGGGATAAGGGGGAGGTTTCATTTTTAAAAACATCGCAATTTTCATTGTGGAGGGGGTGGGATAGGGGAGGAGGTGAGGAGTGGGGGGGGGAAGAGGGGAAAGAAGAGGGAGGATGAAGAGGAGAGGGACGGAGTGCTGGGGAAATGGAGGAATTGAGGGGGATAGTGGTAGGAAGACGGATGGCGAGGCTCCAGTTTGGGGAGGGCTGCCCTGACTCGCGTCACAATGGGAATCTCTGGTGTCACAAAGGGAACCCCTCAGCCGCACGTGCGCAGTTGGGGGCTATGGGCGAATGGTGGAATATTGCGTTGGGGGAACGGGGCCCAACGGATCCCACTTGGTCTAGTTTACTTTAAAAAGGTTTGCAATGTTTGCTTCCTGTTAAACTATAGAGTATCACAGGAGGCCTGTGATGCTCTACAGGGTTATTTTAAGGTCACAGACTGACACCATCGGGTGACACTGACAGCACTCTGTACTCCCCATGGAGAGGGCATTAGTGGATTTACAAATCGTGTTACCAGCCACATAAAGGTCTGTGTAGATAACATTGTCCGTGAGACTGTTTCCCCAACAACAAACAACAATAATTGACATAAAGGCCCTTCTCAATCAAAAGATGGCCTTCAGGAATGGTGAAAGGGAGGAGGTGAAACGGGTGCAGAAAGACCTGAAGGCGAGACCGAGACAGGGCAAGGACGACTACAGGAGGAAGCTGGAGCTGAAACTTCAGCAGAACAACACGAGGGATGTTTTAAGCTGTATGAAGAGCATTACAGGCGACAAGAAGACCAATAGCCTGAGGAGGGAAAGCAATCGGGACTGGGCCAATGAGCTAAACCTGTTTTAAAAAAAAAAAAAAGATTTGATGGCAGGGCCTCGCTTATTTGAGGTTGTAGTGTTCACAACCCAATTTGAGGTAGCAGTGGAGAAACTCAGCGGGGTAGCAGTGTTGCAGCCCTGGGGTATTCAAGGCGTGTACCAGCCAGTTGCGTGGAGTACACCAGCATATCTTCAACCTGAGCCTGGAGAGGGTTCCTGTGATGTAGATGACATCCTGCCTGGTTCCTGTACCAAAGAGGAAGTGGCCCAACTCCTCCAATGACTACAGACTGGTGGCACGGACTACACATATCATGAAGTCTCTGGAGAGGCTGGTGCTCACTCACCTGCAACCCCTGGTTAAACCCTACCTGGACCCCCAAACAAAGATGGTAGTTGAGGATGCCATCATCCATCTGCTCCATTGTTCCTATGCTCACCTGGATAAGTCAAGAAGCATTGTGTGAGTCATGTTTTTTTAAACTTTTCCAGTGCTTTTAACACCACCCGGCCTGCACTGCTAGGGAACAAACTGACAAAATGATGCAGGTGGATGCTCCATTGGTATCCTGGATCATCAACAACCTGACTGGATGACTACAATATGTCAGGCTACAGAACGGTGTCCCGGACATGGCAGTGGGTCCCACGGGGACGGTCCTCTCTCCCTTCCTGTTTACCATATATACCTCAGAATTCAGATATAACTTGGACTTCTCCCACCCGCAGAAGGTTTCAGCTGACTCTACAGAGGTGTCATTCAATGACTTTGAGTGGTGTGGGCCGAATCACCTGCAGCTCAACACAGACAAGACTAAGGAGCTAATGGTGGAATTTAGGAAGGGAGGAACACCCCTGTCCCCTATCTCCATCAATGGTGTGCATGTTCAGTTTAGCAGGGATTACAAATGCCTAGGAGTGCATTGCCTTGGACAGTAAACTGGACTGGTCCAGGAACGTTGAGGCCCTGTACAAGAAGAGACAGAGTTGGTTGTACTTTTTGAGAATGTCAATGTCTGCAGTAAGATCGGTGGTAACCAGTGCCATCTTCTTCGTTGCAGTGTGCTGGGGCAGCAGGGCGAAGGCTGCGGGTGCCAATAGAATTAACAAACGCATCAGGAAGGCTGGCTCCATCCTGGGGGCGGAGTTGGATTCATGGGACATGGTCTTGGAGGGGACGATGCTCATCAAACTGCAGAGCATTCTGGACAATGCAGCTCACCCCCTCCATGACACATTGGCCAACCTGAATCACATCAGTCTGAAGAAGGGTTTCGGCCCAAAACGTTGCCTATTTCCTTCGCTCCATAGATGCTGCTGCACCCGCTGAGTTTCTCTAGTACTTTTGTCTACCTTCGATTTTCCAGCATCTGCAGTTCCTTCTTAAACAACCCGAGTACCTTCAGCAACAGACTTTTTCCATCAAGATGCAGTACAGAACACCACAGGAGATCCTTCTTCCCTGTGACTAACAAACTGTACGACTCGCTCCCCTTCCATCATGGGGTAGACTGAGACTGACCCCCCCCCCACCCTCACCCAATTTTTGCATATTGCCAATCCTTTCCTCGTCTCTTTCATTTCATGTATTTTGTGTTTTTATGACTATTGGCAGATCAATTTTTCTCCTGCGATAAATATTCTATCGTATCGTATGGCTGTCATTACTGCTATCCAAGCTGAAAAGCTGTTTTCTTTAAGCTAACATGTCCCAACTGAATTGTTTACTTCAATGTACAGAAGAAATGTACAAACCAGGTAACTTGGTTGTGGTCCATGCTAGAGTTTGCACAATTTTTCTAGTGTTTGCCAAAAATGTCATTAGTTCCAGGACAATGTGAAAGGGTTGAAAAGGAATGAGAGGCAGACAGATAATTCCACCAATTCCTAATAAGGGGCCTGACTTTAAGACAAACAGGAGGTGCCTATATATTTTCTAGCCCGTTCCACCATTCATTGATATCAAGACTGATTAACTATACACACTCCCTCTCTCTCTCAAAACCTCGGTTTAAAGTTGACATTGCCGGCTTTGCAGAAGACTATTCCTAATTTCCGCTAACCTCGTGCTTCCCAAAGGCCAGGTCCTAATTTTAAGACTGCTTCATGGAAATTAGGTTTTCCATCATCAGAATCCTTTAACATGTTACAATCTGAAAAAAATTGCTCCTTAAGCCATTGAAATTCCAAAGAATACAGCTATAGTTGTGTAACTTATTCTGAATCTAATACCAGGAGCTCCAATATTATTCTAGGAAATTTCTACCATACTTCCTCCAAGACCCATAAATCATTCAAAAGATCACAACTGCTCTTCGTTCTCCATGGTGCTGCATAAACAGGGCTTTGTGCAGCAGTAGACTCATTTAACTCTTGTGCACTCAGTCCCCAAAATAAAAACACTCCAGAAGCCTTTGACTTTCAGTGTTCTACCATGACATTTTAACATGGTATACAGTATGACTGGATGCAGTGTATATTCCACTAATCAAAGACTACCCATTTCTACCAGTTTTGCAATTTTTCCAGTCCGTGGCATGTAAAACTCTTCTACACCATTTCATATTTTGAAGAAGCTTTCGTTACCATTCGAACATGAATTGAACCTTCCCCAAAACCATCCCAGAGTCTGGGAGGATGCCGAGTGAGAGCGCTCTGGGTAGTTTTGCATACCAGTGTGAATGTGCCAAATATTCAGGCTCAACAGATGCACATGTACAACTATGAAACAGGTACAACCACAGATTCACTGAGGATACAATTAAAACATTTTGTATACAGTGTGAATAAAGCGTATATTCCATTAGTTTAAATTGGGTCGTATTAGGGAGATTATTCAATAAAATGAATTGAAAAGGAACAGAATCTTCAACTAAGCCGGGGTGTGCCTGCATGAGACTAAATGGGAGCCTTTCTTCTACGTTCAGAAATATACTTCTACCACAGAAACTACAAAGATTCATGTTATTAACATGGAAAGGTTCAAGGATCAACATTTCAGCTTGTTGGCAAGGGGATTTTAAACCTAGGTGTAAGCAGCAAAAGTGCAAGATGGAAGTAGCTGCTGCGCACATAATTTTCTGCCTATTGTTAAAAATAGTTGAAGGTCCACGCCCAATCATCTTCAGCTACTTAAGCAATGACCTTATGGACAGAAGTTGGGATAATCACTAATCATTGTCTGAATATTCAATTCCATTCTCAACGTCTCAGCAAATGAGCCGAGACTCAAGCTGCACGGCATAGGGTGTTGTTTTGCAAAAAAATGCTAAGCAGAATCTACCCTTTACATTCAGTCCAATGTCATTACCATCCTGGAATCATCAATGACCAGAAACTCACATGGACCAAGTTGAGAGACCAAGTTGAGACAGCAGTGAGTTTGGGAGTTAAAGGGTAAACACACAAAATGTGAAATGAAGCTCCTAAAATAAAATGAAGTGCGCAGCAGATATTGGAACAGTACTAAAAAGAGCCTTGTTCAAGAATTTACCCAAATGTTTCGGCTCTGTTCGCACATCAACTTTGCAATAATTAATTGGTGCACCAGGAGTTAGCAATGTTCAAGGGTTTTAAAGTTTTTCTCCTTGCATTCCATTTGTTGTCTTTTGTTTGTACTTGTGCATGAATAATCTCCTCCAACATTACAGCCCTCATTTTCTTCCCGACCGAGTATTTGTGAATTTAATTATTCATCAGCAAAATATCTATCAAATGCTCAGACCAGTGCTCTGGAAATGTCTCTATCCTCAAAGCTGCTTTCCCCATTTTACATTGCTTAAGACATACCAGCACCCAAATATATCATGGTGTCAAATTTAGTTTGATAAGGTTCCTGTGAAGTGCATCGTGTCATTTTGCAATGCTGGAAATGCAGACATATATCAAAAAGTACTTTCATATTATAGGTTCCATTATATTTTAATATTTAATTACACACTTTTGTAGTTTCAGCAAATTTATGTCATCTTTACTTTCCACATGCAGCATTGAAGATCAATATTCAATATTTGCACTTAGCAACTGAAGTGCAAAACCTGTGTCGCATTGCAACAAGTGCTCAACCAAGATGCAAACAGGCTCCTATGGTGGCTCTGGACTGGACATGAACAAAACCAAAGATAAATCTATGACAGTAAAATATAGCGCTGGAGGGGTCGGGTTACACCCATGGAGCAAATGCACAGACATTTCA
The DNA here is from genome assembly GCF_028641065.1 of Leucoraja erinaceus. Lineage (NCBI taxonomy): Eukaryota > Metazoa > Chordata > Chondrichthyes > Rajiformes > Rajidae > Leucoraja > Leucoraja erinaceus. Next base: position 18,418,844 of record NC_073381.1, on the reverse strand, counting down.
GGCCAGCATCCTTCAAATCTGAAGCGTTCTGACACGAAACACCTGTGCATTTCCTTCACAGATGCTGCCCGACCGGCTGAGATCCCACGGCACTTTTTTTGCTCAAGATTCCAAGATCTTCAATTTCTTGTCTCCAATTTATGAGAGTTTATTAATTAGCCTCTGTAAGCCACTAACATGACTGGACAGCAAATCAACGGGAGTGGAAAAGCTCCCAAGACTATCGACAAAGATAAATGATCAGTAGGCCATGCTGACCTTTAAGTCCTGTCAAATACAGCTAGATGAGATGTTGGGCTCAATAATATAAATTATGTTAAAAAATAACAAGATCTACAGCATTGTCTCTCGACTTTCAAGGGCAATTAGGGACAGACAATAATGACACCCTTGCCAGGATACCATTTAAATAATGAATTGCATTGACCACTCAATTACAGAGTAACAGGGCATGATGAGAGCCAGTGAATACTCACAGTAGCAAAATTGAACAAAGTGTTCAAGAGTTGATGTATAATTGTAATTGCGAAGGCCTTAATCAACAATAAAAATTCTGACGGAATGAGATCAGGACCTAAATATGACTAGTCCCAACTTTGCAATGTTCTTCTGCTTGTCAATAAAAAAAACCTCACCCTATCATTGATATAACAGATTCACTATGATGGAGGTTAAACATATTAAAATTCAAACTACGCGTCCCAGCCTGCACAAAATCTAAAATCCGTAAAACCAGAAGCAACATGCACTAGGTTCCAACTCTGCCAAAATTTATTACCCATCGTAAACAAAGCAGATATCAGACGTAGCAGTCAGAGCAACGTCAAGAAATTTTTAACAACTGTATGGCTATTTATAACCATATAACCATATAACAATTACAGCACGGAAACAGGCCATCTCGGCCCTACAAGTCTGTGCCGAACAACTTTTTTTCCCCTTAGTCCCACCTGCCTGCACTCATACCATAACCCTCCATTCCCTTCTCATCCATATGCCTATCCAATTTATTTTTAAATGATACCAATGAACCTGCCTCCACCACTTCCACTGGAAGCTCATTCCACACCGCTATCACTCTCTGAGTAAAGAAGTTCCCCCTCATATTACCCCTAAACATCTGTCCCTTAATTCTGAAGTCATGTCCTCTTGTTTGAATCTTCCCTATTCTCAAAGGGAAAAGCTTGTCCACATCAACTCTGTCTATCCCTCTCATCATTTTAAAGACCTCTATCAAGTCCCCCCTTAACCTTCTGCGCTCCAGAGAATAAAGACCCAACTTATTCAACCTATCTCTGTAACTTAGTTGTTGAAACCCAGGCAACATTCTAGTAAATCTCCTCTGTACTCTCTCTATTTTGTTGACATCCTTCCTATAATTGGGCGACCAAAATTGTACACCATACTCCAGATTTGGTCTCACCAATGCCTTGTACAATTTTAACATTACATCCCAGCTTCTATACTCAATGCTCTGATTTATAAAGGCTAGCATACCATACACCTTTATCATACACCTTTGAAGAAATCTTCCACTTAAGTTCACCTAACTTGACAAATGGGTTGTTGCTAATTGGTTTCAGCTGCACAGAATAGAATCCCCTCAGTTTTCCCATTTCAGCATTAATCTACTCAATTACGACATTGTATTTCAGGAAATAAGTTATTTGCAAATCATGCAAGACAAAGGAAGGAACTCTTCTTACCTGCAATTTTTCTTCAGGGACATTCAACCAATGGTTAAAGGCTTGTGAAAGTTTGGTTCTCACTTGTTTACCTTGTTGAAAGAAATAAGACTAATTACAATTAGTGGCTAACGGTCATCTTTCACATTTCAGCCCTGTACCCACAAAATAGAAGACCAAGAGATGGAATCACCAATTTCCTGGGCAGTTGTTTTTTTCAATTAATATCTACATTTTAGTACGAGTTTTACTGACACTAATAATACCGCATATGATATGCAACCTCACACAAATTATTTTTTAAATCCATTTCCCTGACTGAATGTATTGGCTATACCTGGTTGTTTTCTAGATGGTAGTAATAATTCGCCTGCTTGAACCAACAAAAATAAAACATTTTGTGATGGTGAACATTTTTTAGGTCGTATCCAGGTTTCCAATATCTTCCAGGAGAATCACTAATGACGACGATAGAACAATGTGATAAAATGTGTGACACTGAGGCCTTGTCTTTCCAGATAGTTGGGAGATTGAAATTTGAGAGCTGCAGGAGTGTATCCTACTGTGTACACAAATTTAACATCTTCAGGATAAATGGGTGGGCACTGATGCAAGGACAAAAGTCAATGACATTCATACTGTATGTAGCTGAAGTCCGACATAAATAGCAGATGCTTTCTTTCCTGAAGAACATGAACAAGATAAGACTAATAACAACCTAAAAGCTTCCTTAAAATTTTCAATTCTACAATTTTTATTAAAGTCAAATTGTCATACTGCAAGTTCAATTCATTCTCGTTATTGCTGCTACCTTTTCCATGAATCATCTCTAGGCAACATGATCTGAGCCAGTATTCCTTGGATGGTGCCAAATCTTAGAATGCACAATGTTGCAGGATTTCTCAGAGACTGATCCTTAGCATGTTTCCCCTGCCATATGACCAGTATAATTCATGTAACTTTACATTACAATAGACAATAGGTGCAGGAGTAGGCCATTCGACCCTTCGAGCCAGCACCGCCATTCACTGTGATCATGGCTGATCATCCAGACTCAGTATCCCATTCCTGCCTTTTCCCCCATAACCCCCAACTCTGCTATCTTTAAGAGCCCTATCCAACTCTCTCTTGAAAACATAGAGAGAATTGGCCTCCACTGCCTTCTGAGGCAGAGAATTCCACAGATTCACAAACCTCTGTGTGAAAAAGTTTTTCCTCATCTCCGTTTTAAATGGTTTCCCCCTTATTGTTAAACTGTGGCCCCTGGTTCTGGACTCCCCCAACATCAGGAATACGTTTCCTGCGTCTAGCTTGTCCAAACCCTTAATAATCTTATACGTTTCAATAAGGTCCCATCTCATCCTTCTAAATTACAGAGTATACGCGCCCAGCCACTCCATTCTATCAACATATGACAGTCCTGCCATTCCTGCACTAAATACCGAAGCCATCACACTATCAATTCATCACATCCAAACAATTAATTTTTGTGGCTCATTTTCAGGCTCTAAAATGCATAATTTAAGAGATAAGTGAATCAAGAATAATATTACAGGTGCACAACCTTTTATCCGAAGTTCCAAATAACGAAAAGCTCCGAATAGCGGACATTTTTTCGGTCCTTGAAGACGTTCACCGAGGGCGGCCCGCAGAGATGACAGTGGAACCTCCGGTCGGTCCTCGAAGAAAGGGAAACTAAATCCCCATTCATAAAAGAGAAGGTGAGGGTATATTGTGTGGGAGGGTTAATAATTAACAATCTGCTGCTGCCTGCCCGCTGAGTTAAAAAGTTCCCACGGTAGACTCACGATACACAGTGTATCGCGAGTCTTGCGTGGGAACTTTTTAACTCAGCGGGCAGGCAGCAGCAGATTGTCGCTCCCTTCAGTTTCACCCCACCTACACCCCTCTGCTTCCCGGCCATGTGTGTGACCCCTTCCCGCCCCTCTCCAACTCCCCGCCCATTGCACCGGCGCGGGGGCTTTGCACTGTCTTCACGTCGGCGATGCCAGCAGGTCAGTGCCAGTCACCGGAGACGTCAGGACCAACGGGACACCGACCCCCAGGCCCACTGCAAGCACGGAGATCCCAGATCAGCAACTCCAGCCCAGCCCCGCTCCAACTCCAGAGGAACACGCTCCCCGTAGGGGCAGAAGCTGATGGTGTGCAAGGTACGTCTTGTTCTTGGGGTGGCGCAGCTCGGGCTGTGGGCGAACTGCCACTTGTCACCGTAGCGGCCCATCGGGGAGCGAATTCCTCTGGAGTTGGAGGGACAGGGAGACGCAGCGGCTTTTGAGAACGGTGGGCAATCACTTCCAAAGTTCTGCCCACACAGTCAGTACACCTCTCCTACACTTGTCTCCCGCACTAAGATCATCTCGCAGAGAATTATCCCAGCCCAACCCTCCCTATTCTCTCCTATTCTGCAAGAAAAAAAAAACTACATTGAAGACTCAAACTCGCAATCGAGTAACTGCCGGGATCGAGGCGCAAACTCGCGACCTTGCGCATATGAGCCGAGCACTCTACCACCGAGCCAGCCGTTAAAATCTATGCTAAAAATCTTCCATTCCGAAAGCCGAAAAATTCCGAATTACGAAAAGTGTCTGGTCCCAAGGCTTTCGGATAAAAGGTTGTGCACCTGTACTTCAATTTGAACCTTAATTCAAAATTCACAATTCTATAAATTTGATTACATGACATATTAATTATTCCTTTGCCTCTAATGTAGAAAAACCTGTAAAATGGAAAGGTTAAAATACAACCCCAAATACATTTCAATGTACTCATTTGCACAAAAGGCAATGAAATAATCCAAGCAAAAACAGGTTTCTCATGTAGAAGACGTTTACCTAGATTCTAGCATTAAACAGTGATAACATGCATTTAGGTGCAAGCCACACTACTTTTACTGCACTCAAAAGAATAGTGTAAATCAAGCAGAAAAATGTACAAAGCCACCTTGTTAAGGTGCAACTTACCATGCAAAACCACAAGACTTAAAGGTTTGTTTCTAGCTCACCCCTTCTAAAATGTAATTATTTGTTCAGAGCTGATCCTTAAGCAACTGAAATTTTTAAAATAAATTTGGTTTGCTAAAACTACCTGCCTTCCTCCCTACACCATTCTTGGCGAGATCATAGTGGTGCATTACCAAGTGGTTTCTCCAGCTACATCCCACAATATTTTGGTCCACATTTAACACCTGCGATCCCTTATATTAATAAATCAGCCTCTTTGCCAATTACATTTTTTAATTGCCATTACTGAGTCTTTATACATTGCAAGGTGGAATCTCATGTAGATAGGGTGGTAAAGAAAGCTTTTGGTGTGCTGGCCTTTATAAATCAGAGCATTGAGTATAGAAGTTGGGATGTAATGTTAAAATTGTACAAGGCATTGGTGAGGCCAATTCTGGAGTAGGGTGTACAATTTTGGTCGCCAAATTATAGGAAAGATGTCAACAAAATAGAGAGTACAGAGGAGATTTACTAGAATGTTGCCTGGGTTTCAGCAACCAAGTTACAGAGAAAGGTTGAACAAGTTAGGTCTTTATTCTTTGGAGCACAGAAGGTTAAGGGGGGGGGACTTGATAGAAGTCTTTAAAATGATGAGAGGGATAGAAAGTTGACGTGGATAAGCTTTTTCCATTGAGTAGGGAAGATTCAAACAAGAGGACATGATTTGAGAATTAAGGGACAGAAGTTTAGGGGTAACACGAGGGGGAACTTCTTTACTCAGAGAGTGATAGCTGTGTGGAATGAGCTTCCAGTGGAAGTGGTGGAGGCAGGTTCGTTTTTATCATTTAAAAATAAATTGGATAAGTATAGGACGGGAAAGGAATGGAGGGTTATGGTCCGAGTGCAGGTAGATGGGACTAGGGGAGAATAAGTGTTCGGCACGGACTAGATGGGTCAAGATGGCCTGTTTCCGTGCTGTAATTGTTATATGGTTATATAGTTTGGGCGGAAAGTAGTTATGATCACTGACTGGATTGTACTGCATTACAAGCATGTATACAGATAATCGTCGACATGTTTGCACTGATAAGGTAATAGCAATATGCAAGCATGGTTGATAAAATATTACCCCTGCGAAGTACTGTCCCAGTGTTGTCAATTTTATGCTTAACTATTCAGAAAAGGTGAATTCAATTCAATTCAACTTTATTGTCATTGCACAGATACAGGTATGGGTACAACAAAATGCAGTTTAGCGTCTGTTCGTAGTAATAGTGCAATATAGAAATAAAAATACAGAATAAGCAAACAATGTGGACGGAGACTGGAGAAATCTATCGGCGGGACTCTGAGTTCAGCAATGTGATAGTGTTGTTGAAGAAGCTGTTCCTCATCCTACTTGTACGAGACCTGAGGCTCCTGTACCGCCTCCCTGATGGGAGGAGGGCAAACAGTCCATGGTTAGGGTGGGAGGGGTCCTTGATGATCTTCCCGGCCCATCTCAGACACCGTTTTCGGTGGAGGGCATCCATGGCAGGGAGCGGGGCACCGATGATGCACCGAGTAGTTTTCACCACCCATTGTAGTGCCTTCCTGTCAGCTACGGTGCAACTGCTGTACCATACCGTGAAGCAGGTGGTCAGGATGCTTTCGATGGTACAGCGGTAAAAGTTGGTCAGGATCTGGGGAGACAGGTGAGCTTTCTTGAGCCTCCTCAGGAAGTAAAGGCGCTGCCGCGCCTTTTTGATCAGTTTGGAGGTATCGAGGGAACATTTCAAATGTAAATGATCACGGAAATCCTGAAGGTAGACAAAAATGCTGGAGAAATTCAGCGGGTGAGGCAGCATCTATGGAGCGAAGGAAATAGGCAACATTTCGGGTCGCGACCCTTCTTCAGACTGATGTGGGGGTGGGAAGAAGAAAGGAAGAGGGGGAGACAGTGGGCTGGGAAGGGGAAAGAAGGAGAAAGTAGGAACTACCTAAAATTGGAGGGGTCAATGTTCATACCACTGGGGTATAAACTACCCAAGCGAAATATGAGGTGCTGGTCCTCCAATTTATGGTGGACCTCACTCGGGTCATGGAGGAGGCCCAGGACAGATAGGTCGGATTCGGAATGGGAGGGGGAGTTGGTGCTGAGCCACCGGGAAATCCTGATATCACTAAAATGGATGAAGGGGAGCCAGTGGATGTAGTGTATCTAGACTTTCAGAAAGCCTTTGACAAGATCCCGTACGGGAGACTGGTGACTAAGATTAGAGCACATGGTATTGGGGGTAGAGTATTGACATGGATAGAAAATTGGTTGGCAGACAGGATGCAAAGAGTAGGAGTGAACGGGTCCTTTTCAGAATGGCTGGCAGTGGCGAGTGGAGTGCTGCAAGGCTCGGTGTTGGGACCACAACTGTTTACCATATATATTAATGATGTAGAAGAGGGAATTAGGAGCAACACAAGAAAGTTTGTGAATGACAGAACTGGATGGTAGTGTGAACTATAACGAGGATGTTCGGAGGATGCAGGGTGACCTGGGCAGATTGAGTGCGTGGGCAGATGCGTGGCAGATGCAGTATAATATAGATAAATGTGAGGTTATCCACTTTGGTGGCAAAAACAAGGGGGCAGATTATCTCAATGGGGGTTAGGTTTGGTAAGGGGAAGGTGCAGCGAGACCTGGGTGTCCTTGTACACTGGTCACTGAAAGTTGGCATGCAGGTACAGCAGGCAGTGAAGAAAGCTAATGGAATGTTGGCCTTCATAACAAGAGGATTTCAGTATAGGAGTAGAGGTTCTTCTGCAGTTGTATAAGGCTCTGGTGAGACCACATCTGGAGTATTGTGTATAATTTTGGTCTCCTAATTTGAGGAAGGACATCCTTGTGATTGAGGCAGTGCAGCGTAGGTTCACGAGATTGATCCCTAGGATGGCGAGACTGTCATACGAGGAAAGATTGAAAAGACTAGGCTTGTATTCACTGGAGTTTAGAAGGATGAGGGGGTATCTTATAGAACCATATAAAATTATAAAAGGACTGGACAAGCTGGACACAGGAAAAATATTCCCAATAACAATTTTAAGACAGAGGTGAGAAAAAACGTTTTCACCCAGAGAGTTGTGAATTTGTGGAATTCCCTGCCACAGAGGGCAGTGGAGGCCAAGTCACTGGATGGATTTAAGAGAGTTAGATAGAGCTCTAGGGGCTAGTGGTATCAAGGGATATGGGGAGAAGGCAGGCATGGATTATTGATTGGGGACGATCAGCCATGATCACAATGAATGGTGGTGCTGGCTCAAAGGGCCGAATGGCCTCCTCCTGTTTTCTATGTTTCTAATCCCACCATCAAAGTTGTTGAGGCAGATAGTTATTTCAAAACTACCACAAAAGATTGTTAGGCAAAGGTATTAACAATTGTGTGACAAAGATGGATTGAACGAGTTAATAACCCAAGATCGATGTAATGGAACTGTGCAACATGACTGTGCAAATTTATGACCTATACTTTCGTGAAATGAAAAACTTGGAGTGAATGATCAAGGGGTGTGAGGAAGTCATGAGATAAATAGCTCATGCCAAGAAAAATAACAATTACACAAGGACCCCACATGTCCCTCAACCTTCATACAGTAGCATGGATTTCCACAGAAACAAACACCCTTGTGAATTACCACCCCTTTCCAACGTGTACCTCCTCCCAAATCAGTGCCCATCTTTCCTCCAATCAATGTTCCAAGGTCAAATGAGCAAATGACATACTTTTGTGATTATGACACGTAATTTTATATCTCAAACCTTCCACGGGCTGTGGCATTGTTAACCACATCACTGTCCCATATTGCTAAATAGATATGACTATCTCATACTTCTACAGGTGCACAGTAGAGAGCATGCAGACTGGTTGCATCATGGCTTGGTTCAGCAACGTGCGCCCAGGAGCGGAAAAGACTGCAAAAGTTGTAAACACTGCCCAGTCCATCATCGGCTCTGACCTCCCTACCATCGAGGGGATCTACCACAGTCGCTGAAATCTGCAACATCCAGGTTCAGGAACAGCTGCTTCCCCACAGCCATCAGACTATTAAACCAAACTCAAACAAAAATCTCAACTTTAATAGCCTATTGCACTACATATACATTCTCAATGGTATATGGACACACTGATCTGTTCTGTATTTATTTATGCCTACAATATTCTGTTGTGCTGAAGCAAAGCAAGAATTTCATTGTCCTATCTGGGACACATGACAATAAACTCTTGAATCTTGAATTAACTTCAAATGATTTTGTTCTTTTCTAGCCAGACATTACAAGATAATTATCTGCAGTATCTTGTCCTGCTCCAGTTCCATTACCACACTCTCAATGGTTTATTCTTCGTGCTTCACATTTCTCACACACACTGCCACACAGAGATCATTCAAAACACTGGGGTGTATTAGACCCAACCCTGCAAATGCCTCGCATTCACTTACCTTTTGCACCCAACTATCTGCTGCCCTCACAGCTGCATCTTTTCTGCTAAATGAATCAGTCTGCAGGTGAGAAGCAAGCTGTGCTACAGGGTAGCCTGATAGAGTTGTTCACCATATCTACAGGCCTATGATCAGAAATTATTACAGTTGAAGTTTAAATGTGAAAAAATAATTTACAACCATATTCAATTTGTGTACATTAAAAATAAAAATGTTATGCTTTAGTCAAGCTCCTTTTTCAAACAAATGCAGGCTGCATAAATTGTAAGAAAAGCGAAGGAGCAGGTAAGAAGTGTATCCGTTCCTCTGTCCATTACAGGGTATCCCTCAATTAGGTCCAGGTGGAACACAAAGTTGATGCATCTGCTAACCTCACCCACCCCTCAGCCGATGCATGTACTTTCAAGCCTCAAATGGTAGGCTTCAAATTCAAGAAAACAGATGGGCCTGTCCTACTGTTTCCACACGTTGGCCGATGTCCTACTCCATTTCACCAATGATCCTGACCTCTTCACTCCAAGTAACTTCATTCAATTAAGCACAGAAAAAATCCAGAATCCATCATAGAAACATAGAAATTAGGTGCAGGAGTTGGCCATTCGGCCCTTCGAGCCTGCACCGCCATTCAATATGATCATGGCTGATCATCCAAGTCAGTATCCTGTACCTGCCTTCTCTCCATACCCCCTGATCCCCTTAGCCACAAGGGCCACATCTAACTCCCTCTTAAATATAGCCAATGAACTGGCCTCAACTACCCTCTGTGGCAGAGAGTTCCAGAGATTCACCACTCTGTGTGAAAAAAGTTCTTCTCATCTCGGTTTTAAAGGATTTCCCCCTTATCCTTAAACTGTGACCCCTTGTCCTGGATCATCTCTTATCCCTGGCCATCAACAAAATCTAAAACACAAAAGACTTCAGATTGTAGAATCTTGAGCAAAACAAAATGCTGAAGGAACTCAACAGGAGAGCAGCATCTGTGGGGGGGAAAGGGAAGACAACGTTTTGGATCAGGCCCCGTCTTCACGCTGAAGGGTGCCAACGCAATTCACTCCACAAATGCTGCCTGTGCCATTGAGTTCTTCCTCGCACTTAACTTTTTGCTCCTCTGCTTGCTAGCTTGGTGTAATTCGAGGATAAACTTCCACCCACATTCACTTCTATTACCAGTACCATTCATGGTCATGTCCACCCATCTTCCCCATTCCAAGTAACATTATCTGATGCAATAACTTGAGGTACAAAAAAAAGTGCTGGAAGCCACAAGAGAAAAACAGACTAAATATTCAGCTCATGTAACTTTTGTGAATAGAAAAATTGCATTCACGTTAACAAAATATTAACTTAAATTGGATGGCAAGTTCATTTGGAAATTAGGGCCAGAGGTTTTCTCAATGAGCTAAAAAAAAGCACGGGAGTGATGGGTAAACAGGATTTGGTGCAGATTAAAATATGAGCAGCATAGTTTCAGGCAACATTTTAAGAAAAGAGTAGAAGACAGTACGCTATAATAGCCAAGCAGCACCTACAAACCGTTGCAAGAGTTTCACATGGTTAGTCGAGCCAGAAGTAGCTTTAAAAACTGCATTGCAATAATGTGGACTGAAGCTTACCACGTCAAATATGCCAACAGTAAAGAACAAAATCTAGAAGGATGGCTAGGAAAGGGGAGGTTGTGACAAAGCAGAGGCTTGGATCATCCAGGATTTAGCATGGCGAGTTTCTACTTGTACAATACTTGATGTCAAATAATCTGGCAATTCGGGGGCAGTAGAACAGTTAGGGAATAAAATAAGGTACACGTGTCTGCCATCAGTCTAGATAATGCTCAGCTGGGTGAAAAGTGGGAAGTGGAGGTGCCATTAAGTGGAGGAAGGGGGAGGATGGGGTCCCACAGTCCCGTTTATATCAAATGGTGGAAAGGGTCAAGAACTTGAAAATCCTGGGCATTCATATTTCCAAAGATCTCTTCTGGTCCCAGAACACTGATGCAATCATAAAGAAAGCACATCAGCGTCTCTACTTCCTGAGAAGATTACGGAGAGTCAGTATATCAAGGAGGACTCCCTCGAAACTCTACAGGTGCACAGTAGAGAGCATGCTGAACGGTTGCATCGTGGCTTGGCACGGCAATGTGCGTCCAGGAGCAGAAAAGGCTGCAAAAAGTCGTAACCACAAAAAGTCCATCATCAGTTCTGGCCTCCCTACCATCGAGGGGATCTATCGCTCAAAAAGGCTGCCAGCAAAATCAAGGACCCACACTATTCTGGCCACACACTCATCTATCCGCTGCCTTCGGGTAGAAGGTACAGGAGCCTGAAATCTGCAACATCCAGATTCAGGAACAGCTTCTTCCCCCCAGCCATCAGACTATTAAACACAACTTGAAACAAATTATGAACTATAACAACCTATTGCACTTCATCTTACTGATGTGTGTATATATATTCTATGGTGTATGGACACACTGATCTGATCTGTATTTATGACTACAATATCCTGTTGTGCTACAGCAATGTAAGAATTTCTTTGTCCTATCTGGGACACATGACAATAACATCTCTTGACTTGACTTGAAAGAGTACATGATTGAGAGAAATAAAAACTAGGATCTTTGGAGACATGAGTAATGGTTTTGTGCAGAGGATACGAGAAGCCAATGCTCAATATTCTTGGGCTACGACTGGATAAAAATGGAACAGATATTGATAATTCCACAATCTGAATGAAGATGGTGATGCACTGGTGATGACAAGTGGATATCGTTGTTAACTGTGCACTGAAATATCTAAAATAACTTCTCACAATCACATTGACTATTATTTGTGATTTTGATCGGGACTATTTCCAAATTCAACAGGCATAAACCCAACTGGAAGAATTCAAACAATGATTCACTGAAGATGGACAATAATTTGAGAGGCCACAATACAACATAGAACATAGAAATAGAAAATAGGTGCAGGAGTAGGCCAGTCGGCCCTTCGAGCCTGCACCGCCATTCAATATGATCATGGCTGATCATCCAACTCGGTATCCTGTTCCTGCCTTCTCTCCATACCCCCTGATCCCTTTAGCCACAAGGGCCACATCTAACTCCCTCTTAAATATAGCCAATGAACTGGCCTCAACTACCTTTGCGGCAGAGAATTCCAGAGATTCACCACTCTGTGTGAAAAAAGTTTTCCTCATCTCAGTCCTAAAAGATTTCCCCCTTATCCTTAAACTATGACCCCTTGTTCTGGACTTCCCCAACATCGGGAACAATCTTCCTGCACCTAGCCTGTCCAACCCCTTAAGAATTTTGTAAGTTTCTATAAGATCCCCCCTCAATCTTCTAAATTCTAGCGAGTACAAACCGAGTCTATCCAGTCTTTCTTCATATGAAAGTCCTGCCATCCCAGGAATCAGTCTGGAGAACCGTCTCTGTACTCCCTCTATGGCAAGAATGTCTTTCCTCAGATTAGGAGACCAAAACTGTACGCAATACTCCAGGTGTGGTCTCACCAAGACCCTGTCCAACCAAGGCTCCAACCCTACTTTGGATCACCTGCACACAAAAGTCTCGTCCATACACCTCTTAATCCATTGCAGTCTTTGGTAGTCTCCCAATTTGTTGCCTAAATAAAGATATGCTTATTTAAAGTAGTTCTTTAAATCACACAAGTTGTGTTCACACATCACCACTACATCTACTGACCTCTGCAGTTTCTCAGCTTCCATGCTGTGTAACCTTAATGATGCAACCTTCATATCTGCAACCTTCCAATGCCGACCTTTTGCTTACAAATTATAAATTACTACACCACCAGTAGTTATCTCGATTAGGTGTAAAGATCCAAATTCTAGAATCACCTCACAAAGCCAATGTCTCGTCTTTTACTACTCAAATCTATGGCCAAGCTTTTGATAATCTGTTTGAGTATCGTGTAATTTTGCTTTATTACTCATGAAAGATCCTGGTTTTACCATATTAAAAGGCATATAAATGTAAAATTTCATGAATAGAATCCCAAACATGTGCATAGATTACTTGAGCTGCTTCAGCCATGTGCAGCAAATATTGATTAGAGAGCTGTGATCCTGCTGGGTGCAGTCCAAATCACTTATTTCTCACTAATTTATGAAGCACTTGTTAAACAACCAAACCATAAAACGTTCTCCTGGAAACACAATGCAAGTGTTTTTAAATTTGTTGATGTTTGCGGTGCAGGCTCGAAGGGTCGAATGGCCTACTCCTGCACCTATTTTTTCTATGTTTCTAAATGTAGCATACTTCAAAAATTAGTTCAGTTTTAGGAGCTAAAATTTTAGTTTAGAATTTTATGCTGTAAAAGCTTAACCATAGAGTACGATTGAAGTGAACATCTATAATTCACCTCTCACTGCAATAACTAGAGTTTTCCTAACTAGGGACATATTTGCCTCCTTGCCCGATCTAATTTTGGCCAATTTCAGAGGCAAGAATGGAGTTATAGCTTTCCCAAAGGAATCTAGGAGGGTCTGATAGCACCCATGGAAACCCGAGACTGCAGATGCCATATACAGCCAAAATGCTGAAGTTACTCAGTGGATTATATTGTTAGAAATAATCATTGAACTATGTTGCTGCTGTTTGCTCTAAATTCAAAAATAAGTTCAGTACATAAGCGAAGTACTGTTGATGACAAACCTGAAAACTAGAAATTGTTGAAATACTTTGGTCAGTGTCTGGAGATTTCATATCAAAATTCTAGATCCAAAAATTGTCAACCCTCTCCCTTACTCGGCAAGGCTTTCCAAAATGACTATTCCTGGCAGTTTCCATCTTAATTTTGTAAAGGCTCATTTAACCGTGTAAGTAAGGGGTAGCAAGTTCTAGGACTTGCCAGAGACTTTAAACAGCTGAATATGTTGAATGTATGAACAAGTTTATAAATCAATATGCAATTGGACACATCTTGGTGCCTAAATGAGCGATTTGAAAACTTCTGTAATAATGATAGTATTATCTTCATAATGTTTTTGGCAATGTGGTTTTTCCAAATGGTTTTGCACAGGTCAATAAAGACTTGTGCCCATTGATTAAAAAAAAAAGGCGAGTACAGCAACCATTTTGCTTATTGTATGGAGTTAAAGGGACTTTAAAGGGATGTTGGTTATAATTTAGGTTATTCCAGTTTAGCTCGGACAGTAGATAAAATCCATCTGTTTTTTCCCTTGCATAGAGCAAAAAAAAATCAGTTTATTATTCAAAAGAGTAGGACTCCAATTGCACTGCAGTTTCAGCAATTTATAAAAAAACTAGACTAAGTGGAACCCATTGGGTTCCAGCTTCACAGGAGGGCTGGTCCCCCAACGCAATATTCCACCTCTCCACCAGTAAACTTTCTTGAATACTCACACGGCTGAGTGTGGCTTCTCCACTTTGGGGCTTCTGCAGTCAGCGGCACTTCCGCAATCAGCGTGACCTCTACTCTCAACAGAAATTACGCAATCAGAGCGACCTCTGCACTCACCAGAAATAATGCAATCAGCGCAACCTGTCCATTAAGCGGAAGTCACGAAATGAGCGGGACTTTTGAACCAAACACAGTCAGTCTAATAAAGCATTTATTCCTTCCAAACACAGTTGGACCTAATAAAGCATTGCAGTTTCAAGCACAGGCAGGGCAGCAGGCCAAACAACTTATGGCATTGTCATTAAGGGCTAACAAATCATTTATTGCAAGTACATTGCAGACTCACAGTTCAGTCAATTCACAGCTTAGAATGAGAGTCATGGCCTCTCCCTCACGATCTTGCAGAGTGACTGAGTTACGTCCAGGCATCCGGGATTTTAATGTCATGTCCCCCCCCCCCCCCCCTCCCCCTCCCCGGAAGGGGCGTTATCTTCATCGTGGTGATTGACAGGTTTTTTTTACGCACTCATAACTTTTTTTTTCATTGATGCAAAAAAATCCTTGGGTCCTGCTCAGCAGAGGACTGAGTAAGATGGCCAAAAATCATAGCGATATGGTAGCATTTTTTTCTAAAATCAATATAGAGAGCAGACAGGAAGTGGTCAAGATGAAACTTTTAATTATATAGATATCTATCTACATAATGGTTTTCACAACTTCAGATCCCAAAGTTCTTCATAAGCAATTGTAATTGAATAGGTTTTCTGAACACGTGGTCACTGTTGTAAGAAATACAAAGATGAGTCAAGAAAACTCTCCCAAACATGATAGTCAAAATGCTCGAGTAGCTCAGCAGGGCAGGAAGCATCTTAAGAGAAAATGGATTGGTGACGTTTCGGCTCAGGGCCCTTCCGACTGAAGAAGGATCCCAACTCGAAATGTCACCCATCTATTTTCTCCAGAGATGCTGCCCATCCAGCTAAGTTACTGCAGGATTGCTTGTCTATCTTTGGTATCTGCATGATCTGCATTTCCTTTTTATCCCATAAACAGGAATCAGATTAACACCCATTTTTGGTGATCTTGGCATAAGGCAAAATACTGGGTACATGGCTTGCTCTTCCTCGAAATTGTGATGGAATCTTATATCATCTAAATACATGTAGTTTTTATCCAATGCATCAAAAACACAAATGCCAAATGTCATTTTGTGCTTAAATCCTGGGATGGCCTTAAACCTCCAACTATGGACTCAGGAGCACGTGTTGCCAATTCAGCCACTGACAATAATCAGATATTAATAATATGATAACCTTTTGATAATCAACAGCCAAATGAAGGTACTGGTTTAGTGCTACAGGACCAGCAACCAGAGAATAGGATTTGTTAAGGGCAATTAGATGTTACGAATTCAGTTTAAACAAAATGAAGGGCGTTAGCCCACAATGTTGCCAGAGCTTGGCGACTCTTTTGTCTTTTCTTTGACTGGAAAGCACGCAAAGTAAAGCTTTTTCACTATATCTCGGTGCACGTGACAATAATAAACCAAACTAAAAAGATGAAAATAGTTTGTAGCTGCAACATGCACTACTTATACCCAACAAGTCAGCTGCACTTTGTACTATCCAAAGGTCACAGCTGCAAAACAATCCAAGGGTTTCCATGCCAATCATCTCTGTAATCAACAAGCCATCCAACCAATACAGCCACCTTCCCACAAGAAAGACCAGTGCTGCCACTGAGGATTTGCAGACCGGATGTGTTGGTTTGCATTTGCAAAGATTCAAAATATCTTACTACAGGTAGGAAACACTGCAGCCTTAATCTGTCAGGGCATGTCATTTTACAGCCTATGTCAATATGGATGTCTTAACTACCCCCAAGACACATCAAAGCACATATAGGCAACAAATGGCAGCAGTACCCTCTTCCCCAGATTAAATGGCAAGAATCAAGCAAAATGTTAGAATGCAATATTGTTACAGCAAATGCTTTCCAAAATAAAAACAGCTGACTACCCCTCCTTCTCAAACCGTTTAATACCATTCTTAAACAAGGGAATCATAAAAACATTACCTGGTAACTGAAGCACGTAATGGTAAGGCTCTAGTAGGATCTGTTCAGAAGTTCCTTTTTTATTCTCCATAGTTCTCAGTTGTAGGGACAAATGCAAATCTGTAACAAGCATTTGTAGACAAAACATTAACATGTTATAATAGAACTGCTATTAATATTTCTTCCAAGAGAGAAATTGTTTTAAATTAGCTTTAGTTGCATGAACACAACTTGGCTGCAAAATGCAATTAATTAACTTTGAATAACATGGCAACCCTCCAGAAAAATGTGATTGTATGCCTTTATTGTCATCAGCTGTAATGAAAATAGAATATTGCTGCTGCCCTCGCATACTACCGAGGAACAACTAAACTGGGCCATATTGTTGCACTAAATTTTAAAATGTCCAGAGAAAATTGTGCAATTTGAGAATGCTGGAGGATTATGTAAGAATTATGTTATTTTCCAGCTTTAATGCCAGGGACATAATGTGGAATTAGATTTATGCAGAATTTGAAGCTAGAAAATGTTTTGCCTTAGAATACCTATCAATATTCGATTCTCCGAGTAATCAAGGCAACAGATTTAAAATAATAAAATGGTCCAAAACAGATGTATGATATTCCAGTCTAGCAGTCTTACAATGTCAAACCTTAGTTTGCATACATGACCAAGACATGCTTAGTTGATTAAATAAATTGCATTGAAGTGGTAATCCAGACTGACATAAACCCTGGATAAAATCTCAAATCTGTTTCGGAACCACACCGCTCTTTACAAATTGCACTGGGTTCTAATGTGGTTCACACCAGCAATCACCTACAAGTATGAATTTGATTTTTCAGTAGCATGTGGTGGTTGGGGCAGAGGATCACTTCTCCCATCTTTAGTCTGGCATCAGTTGGTATGCCAACATTTCCTAGGTTAGGTCAGAGACTGCTGGCATTTTTATGGGAACAGGGAACAATATGCATTTTCATCTTCCATTACTACTTCTAATATGCATACCATCTATCAAGGTTGATTTCATTATTCGAGACAAATCTCAACAGCCAAGTGTTCATAACTAAATTCCCCCAACAAAATAAACCAAAGGTTTATATCTGTGGCAAATGCAGAACCATGCTCACACCATACCTTGGCATTAACTTCTCCCTATTTAAGGCCTACCTCCGAAATCTGAATGAAAAATAAAGACATGCAGACATGACATATGGCAACCAGATTTGACCAACCCAAGTAAAACAAATTCAGAAAGTTGTTTCATGGAATGAAAAGAATGTTGTCTGCAAAATTAAGAAAGCATTTATGAAAGCCCATGCAATTGAGGTCCATGTAATTAAAGGGGTCCAAGCAGTATAGAAAGGGAATTGGACAGGCTGAAAGCAGAGTAGTAAATAGGTGTTATTCCAATGTTGGTAGTCTGGAGTTTCCAATGGGCAGTACTTGGTCACCTGCTTCATTGTGGTGTATGATAATAGTTTGGGTTTAATGAGCACACAAGATGCAGATTAAACAAAATACACAAGTGTTATGCAAAGTATCTTTGTATAAATGAAACAGAATAAACTGCCATAGTTTTAAAATGTGGACAGGAATAGGACTGATTTACATGTATTCAATTTTTGAAAGTTGAAAGGCATGTTAAGAGCAGTAGTAAAACAATGAGATCCTGGGATATATTAACAGAAATAATGCAAAAGAGACATTGAACAGATACAAAACACTGGTTAGGCTACTTAGACACTGCATACAATTTTTGTTGCTCTCTTCAGTAAGAATAAGATGGGTCATCGAGGACACAGAAAACATTTTGTGGAGACTAGCATTTTAAGCTACAAGATTACAGTCAAGGTTGTTTTCCTTGGAATTTGAAAATTATTGGTGATTTATAAAATTTGATTAAACAAAGTAGAGGGACGACGACAAAAGACCAGCGACAAAATGGATTTTGGGAAAATACCTAGGGGCTGACTGAGGATCTGGAATTCACAGCATTGCAGCAGAAACAGAATCAGTGCATTCTGAAAGGAATTGGAGAGACAAATGAATAATTTGTAGGCTTACAGGAAAGAGCAGTGCAATGGAACTGAAAGAATTGCTCCTCAGATCAAACAGAAAGGACGGCTGTCTGGACCAGTGGCAACAATTATGCTTCAACAATTCATGGAGCCTACACCATGTCTTGCACTACTATACTCCATTGTTGAAACAGTGCCCCAATTTGGTCAGAAAAGAGTTTTGTTTTCTTCCAGCTACAAAACTGCTAGAATTACATTGTTAAAACTGGCAAGTAGCAGCTTTAGCTCAAAGTTTATAAACTAATCGTTGATTTAAGAAAAGGGAAGGTTGGGAGTCCACATATCAGTATTCATTGCGTTGGAAGGAACTGAAGATGCCGGTTTACACCGAAGATAGATACAAAATGCTGGAGTAACTCAGCAGGACAGGCACCATATCTCAACAGTCAGAACGAGTGACATTTCAGGTCAAGACCCTTCTTCAGACTAAGAGCCAGGGGAGAGAAAAACATGAGATATGGAAGGGCAAGGTGTGGAAAAACGAGAGATCAAAGGGGACGGAGGTCAAGGAAAATGTAGAATAGATCATTGTTAGCTAGGGGAAGGAGGACAACGAGGCATGCAAGGTAAAATATAATCTGTAGGACAGTCAGACTGGAATCCAAGTTGAAGAAGGGTCTCGACCCAAAATGTCACCATTCCTTCGCTCCAGATATGCTGCCTGTCCCACAAAGTTACTCTAGTATTTTGTGTCTATCTTCGGTGCAAACCAGCATCTTGTATGTCAAACGTGGCATTCCTTGTTTTTTTATGCTCTAAATTTGCTTTGTTGGAAAGTTATGTGGCAAACACAAACACTACTAAAACTGATAGCATGAAGCAATAACCAAATGAAATTCAAACAAAGGATGTATGGAATATGGGGGAAAGTTATTTACAAACTAACTTTTAGAAATACAAGTTATGAAAACATTGACAAAAAAGTGGCAGAATTTCAGTTTTTGGATATCCCCTTTTTGGATGATATGTATATTATGATAATGTTATGCTTTTTAAACCTTTGGTCCATACTGAAATAAAGTGCATTAATTAAATATGACCTTGACATAAAAAAACAAGGAAAATAATGATTTACATTGTCTGACAATATAGACAATGTTGTCTATTGTCATTGAAATTTAATATGAATCTCAACTTTAAATTATCTTCAAACTGACCCGATGGAGAAAAAATGCAGTATTTTACGTTTGCCAGTTCTGTTAGACATTTTTACAGAAATGGCTTCCAAGAATTGAGGTTCTTGCTCAGAAATAACAATCTCTTGCCAGCTGCCCCCCCCCCCCAAAAAAAAATCCACGTTCTCAACAAAAGAAGCATTTAACCAAACCAATGTCTGACTTTCAATTCAATAAACTAACATTGGGGCGTTAAAGAAAAAAGCAAGCAGAACCCCAAGGCAGGCACTCCATCTTTGCTTTGTTCACTTTTTACATTAAATATAGAAACACAGCTTTATTTTTTGTGGGGAAATGGCACTACTAAGTTTCAACCAATTCAATTTTGAAAAGTTTGTTCAGATCAACTTTCCACCAAGCTAATACTTTACCAGCTCTTTACCAGAGCAAAGCAGAATAGTGGGAACTATGGGCTGGTTAGTCTACCTTCGGTAGTTGGTAAGATTGTCGAGGCCATTATAAAGGATGAGAGTACGGAGTACTTAGAAGTTCACAATAAAATTTGCTAAAATCAGCATGGCTTTGTGAAGGGGAGGTCTTGCCTGACAAATTTGCTGGAATTCTATGAAGAAGTAAATAGCAGGACAGATAAAGGAGACTAAGTAGATGTTGTAGACCTAGATTTCCAGAAAGCCTTTGATAAGGTGCCACATGGGAGGCTGCCAAGCTGAGAGCCCATGGTATCAAAAGGCAGATACTAGCATGGATACCTGGTTGGCAGAAGGCAAGGAGTGGCAATAAAGGTTGTTTTTTTCTGATTGGCTGCCAGTGTTCTTTATGTTGTGTATTAATGATTTGGATGAGGGGATTGAAGGCTTTGTGGCCAATGATTCAGCCAGGAGTGTAGTGTTTTAGTTTTTAGTGTCATTAATAATTCTCCAGCCAAACCTAGCTATTTGATTGGACTGAACACCAGGAGGTTGGATTATGCTCAAATTGAACATTATACAATTAACAGGAATTGAAGGGGAATTTGCCATGGGGCAGTGGGGTTTGGTATGATAATGATTTAAAGTGTTTTCTTAAAATTGAAGAGCCAATGAAGTGCTTTGTGAGGTGAACACGAACAAATGAAAAGCTTACAGAAAAAAAGTTTTTTCTTTAAACAGAACGACAGAATTGAACAGGTTCCACGCTCCCCTCCATTGAGTCTGTCCAAAGCAAGCGCTTTGCGGAGGGCGCTCAGCATCGCCAAGGACTGCTCTCACCCCAACCATGGACTGTTTACCCTCCTACCATCCGGGAGGCGCTACAGGTCTCTCCGTTGCCGAACCAGCAAGGAACAGCTGGCTGTCAGACTAAAAAACGTACCTCGGTGACTGCCAATTTTTTATTATTCAAATCGTTTGCTATGTCGCTCTTCAAGGAGATGCTAAATGCATTTCGTTGTCTCTGTACTGTACACTGACAATGACAATTAAAATTGAATCTGAATCTGAATCTGAGAAATCCTGTAATGAATGCAAACTTCACAGCAGTTTGGCTTGCAGACTCAAATATGCCAAGTTTCCAAATGGCTGGCATGCTGATGATGAAAGAATCCCATCACATTGAAGCAAAATATTTCAAATACATCAGGAATAGTATTATCAGAAAGATTCTGGCTGCGCAAATTCTTCATTCTCAAAGTGGAATCTCAAATTGGCTGCTGCAAACTTTAATCCCGCACAAAAGGCAGCAAAACAGCTAGGGCCATTTGTTGCATTGAAATAAATACTTTCTTGGAGAAAATGCAAGGAAGCGGGTTAATACTTGGTTTCGTAATTTCAGCCAGTGTACCATATAAATCTGAAAACAATGAATAATGTTGGTTTGGAAGGAGGCGAGAGGAAGAAAAGAGGGGATATAAAGTGAAAAATTGATGCGAGTCAGCATCTCATGAAAGACAAATGTTATATTACTAAACGGTCACAGGGATACTTGGAAATTTATTGGAGAATGAGAGTGCAGAGCACTGGGTGAATCTATGACAGAATCAAACCGTAAATTGCACAGAATGTAGGCTGGAAATGATTGAGACTGAAAGGGATTAAGAATAGAAAAAATAATTCTAAAACCTGTCAGTTAGTGACTGATGGGTTACAATGCACAAAGGGAATAGACTCTGAACTGGAAATTACAATCAATAGAGCACAAATCAGAAAAGCCATTGTTCAAAATGGTCCTGTGTGTTATTTGGTACTTGAGAACTTCATTGCACATTTGCACCTTCAGAACAATATACTTGCCTTTGTTTTAACACTCCAAACAGGGCAACAGTGCAAATAAATGAGTTTAGAAAAAGCAGCAAGCCTTCATCAACAAATCATTTCATATTTCCCTTATAAGAGGGGGTCATTTAGCCCATCAAGTTTTTGCCAGCTCTCTGTGACCCATTTTCTTTTATATGCCCATGAACTCGACCCAATGTACTCTTTGCTCTCAACTACAATGAGGGCAAATCACAACGGCCAATTCATCAACCAGGTGTTTGGTTTATGGGAGAAAGCTGCAGCAGACTGAAAGCAGAAACAGGCACAGTGAGAATGTGCAAACTCCATACAGATAGCAGTGGAGAGCAGGAGCAAAAATAGGTCAGTGAACCTGCTCTGGTTTCCTGGTTTACCTGATTTCCTGGTTTATCATTAAGACTGCACAAATTTGGGAAGATTTACTTGTTAGTAATTTCCTTAATTGGGCAACACACCCAGCATTTTTTTTCTTTCAGTAGAGAAAATGCAAATTTCTCAATTTTATTCTTCACCAACTCCCTTGGACAGCCCGTCTAGGTCTTAAGTAGTTCTACTTCAATTGGAAAGTATCAGTTGAGAAAATAATCTATGGGACTCCAACTGGATGCCAGTATTGGGATCATAACAATTGATGAATGCCAGCAAGAAATGGTCCTAATTTACGGGCGGCACAGCAGTAGAGTTGTCGCCTTAGTGCTGGAGACCTGGGTCCGATCCTGACTACAGGTGCCATTTGTACGGAGTTTGTATGTTCTCCCCGTGACCGTGTGGATTTACACCGAGATCTTCAGATTCATCCCACACTCCAAGACGTACAGGTATGTAGGTTAATTGGCTTGGTATAAGTGTAATTGGCTCTAGTGTATGTAAGAATGTTAATGCGGGTATCGCTGGTCGGTGCGGTCTCTAAAAACTGGGGTTAAAAAAAAAAAAAAAAAAAAGTGCAGAACAAGTGACCGTGAACCTATTGCTGCACCAGCAGATTGCAATCCAGGTTTTCTGCTGACCTCCAGTAGTATGGAGATTTTACACATTCTCACGGTGACCACAAGAATATCCCAA
Organism: Leucoraja erinaceus; assembly: GCF_028641065.1. Classification (NCBI taxonomy): domain Eukaryota; kingdom Metazoa; phylum Chordata; class Chondrichthyes; order Rajiformes; family Rajidae; genus Leucoraja; species Leucoraja erinaceus. The sequence goes on along the minus strand of NC_073381.1, from coordinate 18,395,744 downwards.
GATATCAAAACCTTATCTTCCAATTTGGAGTTAGAATACTTCAAGCTGGTTACCTGCAGCAGTGCCAAATCTGTGTAAATCTTTTTCACCCTTAAGTTCTCTTTGCTTATTTCCAGCCTAGTTCAATGGCATAAATTTCCTTTCCTAATATCTTCAACACCAAATCAGCGATCATTGTCATTTGTTCAGGAGGAAAGAATGTTCTTGGCCCAGTCCCACTGAGGAAATTCCCTGTCAATGCTCCACATGGTTCCCATTATAATCAGCAAGTATTACATGAGAAAGGACCAAAGCAAGGATCATAGAATTAACTTTGAGTGCCAGGATAAAAAGGAAAAGCAACAGAAACTATAACAAGTCTAAGATGAATTACTTGTTACCAATATGCATTAAGTACAACGTTATTTTAAAGTGCTTGTGATGGCCATATATTATTGCTGCACCAGAACATTTGTAATGATCATTAACAAAGGTTGTAAAGAGAATACATTTTAATACCAAACACTACATGTTGTAAAGTGGAGAAGCAAAGCACAATGACTAGTTAAGTAAATCACGAATGCCAACTGCACAGAATGGGCTTAAATGCAAAAATGTTTTCAACTTGCAGGATGAGAGATCCAGGCCACCAATTTAAGATTGTGGTGTAATGGTGTAAGATCACCTGGGATAGAACAAACCAATTAAACCTACCAGGAACATACTAACAAAATAAAGTACTTAATCAGTGTTCTGTGTGTGGGAGAGTAAATAAGCATAAAAAGGAAAACCCACGCGGTCACAGAGAAACATAGACATAGAAAATAGCGGCGGGGTAGGCCATTCGGCCCTTCGAGCCTGCACCGCCATTCAATATGATCATGGCTGATCATCCAACTCAGTATCCTGTACCTGCCTTCTCTCCATACCCCCTGATCCCTTTAGCCACAAGGGCCACATCTAACTCCCTCTTAAGGATTTGAGTATAGGAGCAGGGAGGTTCTACTACAGTTGTACATGGTCTTGGTGAGACCACACCTGGAGTATTGCGTACAGTTTTGGTCTCCAAATCTGAGGAAGGACGTTATTGCCATAGAGGGAGTGCAGAGAAGGTTCACCAGACTGATTCCTGGGATGGCAGGACTGTCTTATGAAGAAAGACTGGATAGACTTGGTTTATACTCTCTAGAATTTAGGAGATTGAGAGGGGATCTTATAGAAACTTGCAAAATTCTTAAGGGGTTGGACAGGCTAGATGCAGGAAGATTGTTCCCGATGTTAGGGAAGTCCAGGACAAGGGGTCACAGCTTACGGATAAGGGGGAAATTCTTTAAAACCGAGATGAGAAGAACCTTTTTCACACAGAGAGTGGTGAATCTCTGGAACTCTCTGCCACAGAGGGTAGTCGAGGCCAGTTCATTGGCTATATTTAAGAGGGAGTTAGATGTGGCCCTTGTGGCCAAGGGGATTAGAGGGTATGGAGAGAAGGCAGGTACGGGATACCGAGTTGGATGATCAGCCATGATCATATTGAATGGCGGTGCAGGCTCGAAGGGCCGAATGGCCTACTCCTGCACCTAATTTCTATGTTTTTATGAAAGAGGGTCACAATATCCCTGGAAACTAGGTTAGCAGGTAACTTCAAAGAGAAAAATAATATGGAATATGGTGTTACAGAGAAAGAACAAGGAGAAGCTGCAGTAAACACATCAAAATAAGAGATCAGTCACTTGGGGACAAACCCAAGGTTTCAGAACAGACCGTCTATTCGGAGTGTAATTTCATTGTACTGGATGTGACTGGCTTAATAAAACTGTGCGTCTGGTCAAGTATGTGTTTGGGGTGGTTTGTTGTCGTCACAAACAAGAAAGCTGTTTGATTAAATTGGAAATGAATTGGCATTTTCAGGGAAAGGTAGACAGAAAGGAAAAACATGCTACAGATAACCCAGTTTGTATGTTGGATATGCAGCCACAAATTGACATCCCACATGTCCCTGGTTAGCCCATAAGAATTGAGAGTCTGGAGAAGCATTTATACCTTGTTTTGCCATTCAAAACGTCAGCTTTATTAGAGTCAGAGTTCATACAGCACAGAAACAGGCCCTTCAGGCCAACTTGTACATGCTGACCAAGATGACCGATTTTCACAGGTTCAATCCGCCCATATTCTTCCAAATCTTTCCTATCCAGTTAGTTACAGTTTAGTTTATTGTCACGTGTACGGAGGTACAGTGAGCTGTTCATGTTCCTGTCAAAATTCCTTTTAAATGTTATGGTACCTGCCTCAAATGCCTCCTCTGGCAGCACATCCCAGATAACCAGCGCCTTCTGAAAACATTGCCCCTCAGGTTCCCATTAAATCTTCACCCTGTTACCTTAAACACATTTTCCCAGATTCATTATTTCCCCTACGCTGGGTAAAAGACTGTGCATTTACCCAATCTATTGCACTCATTACATGACTTGTATCTTGCACTTTCTGAAGAGTCCACCAGGGACTATACTGGTAGCTGGACAATTTTCACATTTATCAAGCCAATTAACCTACAAACCTGTACGTCTTTGGAATGTGGGAGGAAACTAGATCTCGGAGAAAACGCGTTCAGGTCATGGGGAGAAAGTACAAACTGCGTACAGGCAGTGCCCATAGTCAGGATCGAACCCGGGTCTCTGGTGCTGCATTTTGCTGTAAGGCAGCAACTACCTCTGCGCCACTATAACTATAAGACTAATCTGAGGAAGGACATCTATATAACTAGAACTCATCTTGACCACTTCCTGTCTGCGCTGTATATTGATTTTAGAAAAAAACACTAACATATATAGCCATGATTCAATGTACATCAATGTGTAAACTAAAATGTGTTTTCTTGGGTTTGATGTGACAAAATTCCAGGCAACGTCAAGAACAGTCGGCTGCAATCCTGTAGCAGCCAGGAGATTTATCCTGCCGATCTCCCAAACGCTTTCTCATGCTTTCAACACAAACTGGGTGTTAGTAAACTAGAGGTGGCCTCTACTAGTGGTATCTAGATTAGCCGATCAAGAGATATCAAGCATCCACAGCCCATTGACTTAGAATAGCTGTAAACATAAAGAAAGTTAAACATCTTAAAAGAAAATGAATACTCTCATTGTCATGCAGAATAGTAAAATAGGTACCCACTTGTCCGAGGAACAAAAAACAAATCAGCTGTGATGTGGCCTTGGTTATGATGTTGGATTTCTATCACATTTCATTTTGTTTGCATTTAACTTTATTACCGTCTGGTGCAGCCATTGCATGCTTTACAAATTACACCAAGACTGGAGGTCACAATTTGCTTAGAGGACAGATAAATGCAACCAACAGTTCTTGGAAGTACCAGCCAAACAAGCTGGTGGAAACAAAAGGTTTTTTTGAAGTGCATATTACAACAAAATGGCTGACTAAGAAAAAGCATACGAATATAAAAGGGTCAGTGGCAACAAAGATGGGTGAGGGTTGCAGTAGTAGGTGAGAAGAGAAAATATAAAGCAGACAATTTGACCACAAGTGAACAGTATTGTGGGTAGACACACACACTCAGTCCTGGTCATGATGCACTCCTCCTGAGCATTGCATCTCAGTGCTGAGCAGCAGCAATACTTGCCAGTCTAGTGAACACCAGCACATTGTTTTGGTGATTCACTTCACACCAAGCCTTGCAGCTATGAGATCAATTTAACAGCAGAGTGCTGAACTCAAAAGCAGTGCCATCAGCAAAAACAAAACAGTGTCACTTCCACCAGCACCCTCCCTCCTGGGAATGCATCTTGACACTGAGGTACCAATGAAGGTCTCCCAGGTGCTTGATGTCACAACATCTGCAGTTCTTAGATTAAACAATGGTTTCCCTTTTTGTGCATCTGTGAATTTTATGTACCTTTCCTTTCGAGTTAACCACGGCTGTTTTTGAAAACTTTAGTTTTGTAAGGGTATAACAAATTCTGTACCACAGCAAAATTATTTTTTGAACACCTCCCACTGCTCCATTTTAACTTTGCACATTAGCAAATTGTCCAGTTAATGTCAAACATAGGTTCAAAAAATTCACTGTGTACAGACCCAGATTAGGACAATAAGAGATGAACACTCGGCTCTAACAGAAAAACAATGCTCGTGACTCAAGGGGAATGGGGATAAAAGACAATACAAGGATCTTTACTCAACCATCTCATTGCACAGAAGTCACACTTAACTAAATTTGGAACTCCAACGGTCTCATTTTTCTCCTTCTCAAATGTTACAAATAATAATATGATCATTATTTCAGTAATATTAGGTGTGAACATTTAACTAATTTTTAATTACGTAATAGTAAATTTAATATAACCAATTCCTTTGTTGGATTTAGGACATTGTTGCATGAAATAATTCAAAAACTCACTACTCTTCCGAAATAGGGAGACTGTATAAATCAATCTATATGAAAGTAAAACTTTCTACAAACATAGCTGAATATAAATACAGGTTCAGATGGCACGATTTGACCTGTGCGAGATAACTATCATAGAACTGTATCTCTACAGTTAGCTTCACATCATTGGACAGAGGATAAACAAAGAATGCAGTTTCCTGCCGAGTGTTCAAATGGAGGAAAATGTAATTCTCCCCCCAGCCCCCAAATTCTCATGTCAGAGAATTTGAAAATAGTAGCAGGGCACGTCATACCATCATTAAATAAACTAGAAATAAAACTTAGAATCACTGATGAATTCACAAGGAAACCAAGGAAAACTAGCATACAGTTTCACTATCACATGGGGAAATTGGAAAGAAACAAGAGAAAGCTAGATAAGCGAGGAATAAAGCGTTATGTGGCAAGGGCTTACGAGGATGCTCTATAATTTTTTGTAATTCCCAAACTAGTTCAAGCTAGACACTTGTCACATTTAATGTACTTTTGTATTAAACATGGAATCCAGCTTTCATTCTATTACAGTGCCCTCCATAATATTTGTGACAAAGACCCATCATTTATTTATTTGCCCCCTGTACTCCACAATTTGATATTTATAATAGAAAAAAAATCACATGCGGCTAAAGTGTACATTGTCAGATTTTAATAAAGGCCATTTTATACATTTTGGTTTCACCATGTAGAAATTACAGCTGTGTTTACACATAGTCCCCCCATTTCAGGGCACCATAATGTTTGGGACACATGGCTTCACAGGCGTGTGTAATTGCTCAGTGTGTTTAATTGCCTCCTTAAAGCAGGTACAAGAGAGCTCTCAGCATCTAGTCTTTCCATCACATTTGGAGACTTCTATTGCATCAACATGAGGACCAAAGTTGTGCCAATGAAAGTCAAAGAAGCAATTTTGAGACTGAGAAACAAGAATAAAACTGTTAAGAGACATCATCCAAACCTTAGGCTTACCAAAATCAACTGTTTGGAACATCATTAAGAAAGAGCACTGGAGAGCTGACTAATTGCAAAGGGACTGGCAGGCCAAGGAAGACCTCCATAGCTGATGACAGAAGAATTCTCTCTATAACAAAGAAAACCCCAAACACCTGTCTGACAGATCAGAAACACTGTTCAGGAGTCAGGTGTGAATTTGTCAATGACCACAGTCCGCAGAAGACTTAATGAGCAGAAATACAGAGGCAACACTGTAAGATGCAAACTACTGGTTAGCTGCAAAAATAGGATGGCCGGCTTACAGTTTGCCAAGAAGTACTTGAAAGAGCAACCACAGCTCTGGAAAAAAGTCTTGTGGACAGATGAGACGAAGATTATTAACTTATATCAGAGTGATGGCAAGAGCAAAGTAGGGAGGAGAAAAGGAACTGCCCAAGATCCAAATCTGTGAAACTCAGTGGTGGGGGTGTTATGGTCTGAGCATTTATGGCTGCTGAAGGTACAGGCACATCATATCTGCTCAAGTTCAAACAAATGCCTCAAAACTCATTGGCCGACAGTTCATTCGACAGCAAGACAACGATCCCAAACATAATGGAAATGACACTGAGAACTGTCATACAATTAAATTTTTTTTGTGCATAAAATACAGTAAAAACCTTATTATACTTAGGCATAATCATACTTAAGCACAATCAATCAATCAATCAGTTTTATTCTTCACTTGCAAATAAAATGCAAGTAAAATGAATTTGCCAGCAGCTCTACAATGAAAAAGAACACATAAAAACACAATAAAAATTTAGCATAAACAGCTACCACAGCATTCATCACTGTGGCGGAAGGCACTAAATTTGGCCAGTCTTCCTCCTTTTACACAAGAGTGTAAGAACAGTAGATTACACTGAGGCACTACACGAGGCATCACGTTTCTAGCATTATCTTATACCCTTCAAGTTCAGAAATGTTGAAAATGTTCACGTCTTAATTGGCCAAAAGGGCCATTGTCCTTCACAACATGCTTGTGGCGAAGAGCACTTAACAAGCATGAACCACTGACCCGAGTATTACCAGCAGCACTGCCAAATAAACATTCTCTTATGATGGTATAATTTTCAGCATTTTGGACAGAGAGTTGCAATCTATAATCCCAGCTGATTCTAATGAAACCATTTCCAAAATATTTAGTCAATAACAATGGAGACCAAAGCTGATACGTTTGTGTATATTGTCTGCAAGAATATTACAGTAACAACTCCATAATTACTAATACGAGCTCGAAGATTATATTTAAACATTTAACAAGTAATCAATTCTTCATGAGATCAATAAACAAATCCAAGTTAAATTTTACTCTTATTTTATGCTTTTCTCTGGACAATAGTCAAAGACAAACATTAATTAAGCTAAACTAAAACCTCTTTCTGTGAAACAGCAGCATACCCTTTCTGTGCAGCAGAGGAACAGGATGTTAGTGCATCAGCTCATTCTCAAAGTGTGTCAGGGAATGAAACTAGTTGTTAAATGTGGTCTTACAATAATTTGATGAAATTAACTGGCAGCAATAACCACAAAACCAACAGCTACAAACTGTTGAGCTTCTGTCAAGTTACAAGCAATTCACCCCATGAACCACTATTTGCAATGAATATTCAAAAGGAAAAGTAAAGAGTCTCCTCTTTGAAAGCAGAATACTTTCTGGATTTATGGTGTCAAAATCATAATGTTTCGGAAACTTGAATGAACACATTTAGGGAGGAAAGATCTCTCCTGCCTCTTGCCACCTGCAGAAGGTGCCATCTCACCTGCCTCGTGCCACCTCCTACCACCTTTTTGGATGACTGTAATTGTGGGCTACATCAGTGAGGGGAGGGAAGCCGAATAAAGAGGTGTACTCAACAACTTTGTTGAGTGGTGTGGGCTGAATCACTCAATCACCATTGAGTATAGATGTCTATTGTCACCATTCCTGTTCCTCCTGGCAATTGACTGGCTCATGGTGTAAACAACTGAAGGGAAAATAAATGGAATTCAGTGGACAATGTGGGAGCAGCTAGATGATCTTGACTTTGGAGACAACATAGCTCTCCTTTCACACAAATACAAATGCAGGAGAAGACAGACTCTCACAAGCTGCTTCTCTCAAAACTTGGTCTAACACCCAATACAGTAAAGACACAGGTGATGAGGATGCACTCCAAAACCAGCAACCCTATCCTTATGCACAGCACTGCTCTAGAGGATGTAGAAACATTCACATACCTAGGCAGTGTTGTGGACATCATGGGAGGGGTAGAGGCAGATGTAAAAAGTAGAATCAATAAGTCTAGGGTGATGTTTAACATGCTCAGGAAGGTCTGGAGCTCAAAACACCTCAATCAACACCAAAATACGCATCTTTAACTCAAATGTGAAACAGGCGATGCTGTGAACAGAGACATGGAAAACAAAACACACTACAAACAGGCTGCAAACATTCATCAACATCTGCCTTAGGAAAATACTTAACATCTGGTGGAGAGACAAAGTAAACAATGTGGACTTGTGGAAAAGAACAAGCCAGGAGCCCACTGACTTACAAATTTGAAGGAGAAATGGAGTTACAGAAATGTCTGAGAGTGGCATTTGGCAATGGACTATGCTCCCTTGGGGAGCAAAGAGTTTAAGAAGAAGTGCCATGGTAATCGAAGGGCCAAAGGCTACATAATTGTGACTTCTGGAATGGAATCTATAGCAGAATAAGTGGCAAAATGTTTCTAATGGAAATACACATAGGTTGGGAGGGGTAAATTGAAGATGCACATGGATGGTGATGCACTATGATCACAAGCAGGAACAGCAAGGCACTGAGAAATGGCCATGAATACAACGTGACATTTATGAAGATAAGCGTGAGAGAATCAGACAGTCAAAGGGGGATACTAATTAATGAAGATTACTGTAAAAATCTGAAATACCTTTGTGTACACTCAGGAGATTATAATGCAAAATCTCAAGAATCATTGAGAAACAATGTTCACCTAAAAGAACAAGGATCCACTGGACAGTTTAGAGTGCAAGAATAAGGCAAGGATGAGAAAGAGCACGAGTTACAAGGAGCAGTGTAGTCAGATGAAAATACATGGTTCAACCGAAGAAATGAATTGGATGGACTAGTGGGGAAAGCAGACATCAGATTCTATAGAAAAATCTGAAGTGCCAGAGGAACGCAGCAGATCAGGCAATATCTGTGGAGGGAATGGACACATATTTCAAGTTAGAACCCTTCTTCAGACTGAACAGAGTAAGGGTGGTGGCAAGTTATATGTGCATGATTGGCAGATGGCGAAATGACAAAGGCTGGAGGTGAAGAGAAGACAAAATGATGTAAGATAAAGAAGGGAGTTTGAAATGTAATGACAGTGGGAGGGATATGGGTAGAATGGGACAGTGGAGAGGGAAATATAGGATGGGAGAATGGAAGATACGTGGCAAGGAACAGGGTGATGTGGGAAATATGTGTGTACATTTGTGGAACCCGAATTCAACGTTCATGCCACAAAATACACAGGTAGAATAGGAGGCGCTGCTCTTCAATTTGCACCCCTGAGACTGAGAACACCAAGCCCAGTAACTCCAGTGAGTTCGTGAGGAAACATTTAATTGGTAGAGTGCTGAGAAATGTACAGGCCTAAAGTCGTGATCAACACTCGTCATGACATTCCCCGCAACCCCGTTGCTAGGTTTCAACACTTTATCGAAGCATCCACCCATTTTGGGAACTTGATGCGTTTTAAGATTATATAGTGTCTATTGTATTTAGGTATGTGGGTCTTGCTGTACCCGATTGGCTTCAACTTTACCCACATCACAACAGGGATCGTACATCCAAACGGTAGACGGTGGTGTAGGCGTGGTGGAGATGAACAGCTGTCGTGTTCGAGGAGCCTGGACAACATGACGCAGCAATAAAATCCGCCTTGTACCTACCAGCATCTGCGTCCGGGTCACGGCGCTCCCACTTCCGCTTTCGCCTCCCTTTTTTTTCTAATTTTATTTCATCGCGGATTTAAAAAAAAAACGTTATAATATTAACGGAACAATCCAACGTCGTCTGAAAACACGATTGAGCAACAACGGTCACGATATCCCATCTCAGTAGGTGGAAGAAAGAGCCGACTCGCCGCCCTTCACCGCCGAGTAATCGCCCCAGACAATTCCCCCTACTTTAGTTCATCAAAAAATACGCCATCCTAATATCAGTGCGCCTGCGCAGGAATCTCTTATAAAGACACCCACCTGATTAGTGCGCATGCGGATTTTTTTTAGGGTCGTTGTGCTTCGCAAAGCGCGCCGGGAGATGTAGTTCCTTGACGATGTAGTCGCTGCGACGGAGGGGAGACGGGAACTACATCTCCCGGCGGCTTTGACGCCGCCCGTGCTGCACAGGCCAGCGGGAGGAGGGGACACACCAATGGGAGCGCTGGTGCCGTGGTTGCCGTGTGACGGCGAGCCAATGGGAAGGGTTGTTTGTTGCTGAGTGGGGTCGAGTGTGTGTGTTTTTTTTATTCTCTCCGCTCCGCTCCCTCTCTGTTGCTTTTGGCTGGCGCTTTAACAACGGCCTGCATTCCCTGTCAGTCCCGGCAGTTAGTCGGCCTTGCGTGCGGCTCCGAGGGGGAAGAAGGAGGAGGAGGTACCGTCCCTTTTGATCGCGGCTCCAATGCCGAACGAGAGCCGGGCCGGGCAGCGGGCGGGCGGCCCTGGCTTGTGAAGCGACGTTGCTGCTTGCTGCAGTCTACACATTCGGTGAGGAGAGGAGCTGGCGAGGGCAAGGTGGGAGGGGGGAGGTCGGTTCAAACAATGAGCAGCCGCGGCGAGTCCGAGGGGCACTCGTGTCAAAATCACCTCCGCGACCCCCTCCTCCTCCTGCAAGGCGCGACCTAGCGAAGTACAGGAAAGACCAGGCCTGCCACTGAGCGGCTCTGGCCCTCTTTCAAGCCGTGTCGGTCGGTGCTCTGGCAAGCTCTGATCTCGGCCGAGAGAGGGTTGCGGGATCTCCAGTAGCGCCTCGCAATTAAATGGTGATCATGGCGTGCCAGTTCCGCTCTGTGTACGTGTGGCTAACGATTGAGAAGACTCCATCTATCTATTTTCTCCCTTCACCTGCTTTTTTCTTACTACTCTCTTTTGACCTCTTCCATCTTCCCACCCCCTTCTCCTCCTCAATCGCTTCGCCCTCTTAACTCGTCTCACATTCCCCGAGCACTGGCACTGATGCAGTCTGTGTAACTTTGGGATCTGGTTGAAATGGCGTCATTGACATAACTAGAGTGTCGGTGGGGAGTGTGGGGGTGGGGGGGAGAGAAACGCATCAGCTCCATCAGTCTGAGCCGCACGATTGCAACCCCTCCTGATCCCATGTACTTCAACCCATCCGCCATTCATCATCTTTTCTTTCCGGCGCTGTGACTATGTGCTGGGCAAAGGTAGCGTTTGATCTAAGCGAGGTGATAAAGATAATGTGGGGAATTACATCGTCACTTGCGACCGATGATCCTGTGTTGGCATTGCCTCGCTTGCCATTCTCGATGTGGGGGTTGGGGGGTGGTGGTGGGGAGTCTGATCCTGAAAGGAGATGTCGATCAGTTCTTTTTTTCCAAATGGATTTTTTTGTGTTCTTTTTCTTTAGGTATAAAGACAGTTGACTTTCGTGCTTCGGACGCCGATTGTTGGTGTATTTTGAATTAACATGAAGGTAAAAGAAAACGTTGGATATTTTCCTCCGGGTTGATGAAAAAAAAAATAATCGACCGGTTTTGTAGTTTAATTATGTTTTTTCGGATGTCGTGTTATTGCACTGGGGTTTTCCCATTGCAGCTGTGTGTTTGATGTAGTTGGAGTATGCTGCATGACAAAGCAACGGCAAATACAAACTGATTATTTAGTGCGGCAACATTACGGCTAGCTCAGGCGGTGTAACACAGGGACCGTTTTATTCCTCCAACTGCCAGTATAAGTAAAGCAGTGACATTTCTGACGGAATGATCGGGTTGTTTGTTTCTTCAACCGGTGTGTGTATAAGCTACGTTAGTTTTTAAATGTTTGGATTTTTAAAAAAAATCTCCTTTTGTATGTTGATTTCTTGAGACTCGGTTGAAACGTCTCAATGGTATTTTTGCGCTACCTGCGTTTTTCTGTAAAAGCGAAGCTTCTCAGGCGATGCAGAGAATTTCGACTGAGTTGTGCAAACAATGTAATCAGATAAACCTATTTTGACTTGTATTTCATACACCGTATTTTAACGGCAGGCTACTGGGACGGAATTAAAAGTCGAGGCCAGTGCTTGTATTTCTGCAAATGGTTACTCAGGGTTAGTTTCGGTTCCGCGGCGCTTTACAGAAAAAACAGTTCTTAGTCATTGTTATGTTCTATTAACCAGCTTCCGAAGCCGGCTCTTGCTTTGTCTATTTACTTCTACAGGGTACAGAGAAACAACCATACAGTACTCCTCAAACGACCTCCACAAATTTCTATGGAAATTGTGGGTAATAGACAGACAGACCGACCTGATTGATTCATACTCTTTTGAATTTAACAGAAACATTGCTCTTAATACATAAGTAAATAGCACAGAAGCAAGCTTTGTGCGTAATTACAATTACATTTGTGATTCTGATCAGGTAAGTTTCCCTTAAGATTTCTCCAAAATAATAGGTTTGTCACCCTTGGCTGAAACACCTGCAGTGGCCTGCAGACCAATGGGAGTGGTGTTTGCCATAGCAGAGTGGGTCAAAATGACTTGTAGGTCAGAGTGCACTATGCTAAAATGTTTTAAAAGTCTATAAATAGTTCCAGCATTCCAGTTTCTAAATATTTTTGGTTTAAATCCCACCACTACATTAATATATCAGATTAGTCGCTGTCTTATTGTAGGAATTTGTGAGTTATGACATTAGTGTATGTTTTAATCACATTAAAATGTATAAATACATTTTTTTAGCATCATGTTGAGCATCTTCAAACTGTTGTAACAGTAACATTGCACATATAGTGCTCATTAGAAGCCCCTGCCTTGATGAATCATTGTGTTTGTATCCCTCGTGGAAGGTTAACTGGTCTTAACCTCAGTGGTCTCCTTAGCATGAATTACTTGTTGCAGGTCAGATTATTGTTTACCCTACCCCTTACAGTGGCAGAGAAAGAAAAAAATCAGGTAGCCACACAATTGTCGAGCTTTTCTCAGTTCTCATTCTCTCATCACTCTGACTCCCGTTCTGACAATGCTAGAGTACTTAGAGCATCACTTGAGGCTTCTCTTTGTCATTTCTTTGTGACCTCTTCCAACCTCTAGAATCGTCTGAGAGTTCTCGAATTCTGTCAGAGACCACGTTATGTTTTGGCCCAAAGCTCACAATTCCCTCTAAGCCATTCTATTTTGAGGTGATCTTAAAAGTCTACCACTTTTTCTGAGCTTTTGCGGAAGTTATTTGGATATTTTGTTGTATAAGAACAGGGCAAGGATACAGAGAAAATGGAAAGAACAGAATATCCAAAAGAACAAAGAGACCATATGCTGCGGTCTCTGGCATTCTCACTGCTTCTTGTTTCAGGTGTTTTTTAACAACCGAGTGTATGCTCTTCATACATTTGTGTGTTTAGGGAGGACCATTGTAGCATTGGTTAGCCCTCGGTTATTCTGAAAATTATTGGTGAGTTGATAGTTCAGGAGAATGAGCTCAATTGCTTGTCAAGGGTTTAAAGGGGTTGATTGTACTGGCATGTTTTTGGCTGCACTGATATTTCATTTGTATCAAAGCCAACCTGTTAGCAGTGATTTATTCAGTTATACTTTCACTTCTGAGTTTGTGCAGAAAGTCCTGTCTGATGATTCTTTGAAACAGGCAGTGTACTTTTATTTTTTCGTAGAATGTAGATGTCACTGGCATTTATTGCTAATCATTCTTTTTCTGAGATAGACACAAAAAGCTGGAGTAACTCAATGGGACAGGCAGCATCTCTGGAGAGAAGAAATGGGTGACGTTTCAGGTTGCTTTGAACTTTAGAGATACAGGATGTAAGGCATCAATGCTCCTGCTGTGGTTTGTAGTTGCCTTTAGTCCAGTCTATGCAGGAGCAGCTGATTTTCTTTTCTGAAGAAGATTAGTAAACTAGATGAGTTTAATGATAGTTTGATAAGTCTAGGATCACAATCATTGATCGTTAGTTTTTAATTCCAGATTCATTTAATTACTTGATTTCAAAGCACCTAGCTGATCATGTTGAATTCAGACTTGAGCCTCTCAGTTAAAAGCCCAGATCTGCGAATACCAGTCCAGTACCTTGCCTATTATCCGACTGCACCAAACTGTAGATGTGAGAAGGATATCAGATAGGATGTTAAAACACTGTTAAAATTGCTATTTATGGGAATTGAAAGTCATGTTGCCGATATCACAACAGTCTCTGCACGTCAAATGCATTGCATTGACAGTAAAGTAGCTGAGATCACTGTAGAAATGAAATCCCTTCTTTAAAGGTCTAGGCTCTGCCTCTTGTTGCCAGGCTTGTACTGCTCAAATGTGTGAATTTGAACATACTACAAACCCCACCGCAGGCTGCAATGAAGTATTTTAAGCTGTCATCTCGGTACTACATTAAGTGTTGGCCTGGATAATCAGGTCAGTTGGTGTGATGGAGGACGAATTTAACCAATAACTTGTTATTTATTTTCAGGTGAGTGTGCAATGTGAAGTATGCAAAACTCTTGCATTTTAATGAAAGTATTTCTGTGGTGGCTTTGTACAGTATTCTCCATTTGATATAATGCTTCTTTTCTATTCTCGCATCCATGCTGCTGTCTTCAGTTGTAGAATGGGTTGTGGGGATCATTAGCAAGGAATGGTAAGGATGTCACTGCTGCACCTTGGTCAGCTTTGAGGAGGCACCTAAAGTAAAATGGAAAAAAAACAGCACATGTTTACTTTCCAAGAGAAGAAACCTTGAATTAAAGTTGGTGTTCATTTTCCTTCGAAAGGTTCACGGGTCTAGTATCTGCCCCACCAGAATTCTTCCAGAAATTCTAACAAAGTTTGTACTGAAAAGAACCAAGCAAATGGTGGCGCAGCGGTAGAGTTGATGCCTTACTCTGGGTCGGTGATTTGAGTTTGATCCTGATTACGGGTGCTGTCGGTACAGAGTTCGTATGTTTTCCCAGTGACCTGCGTGGTTTTCTCCAGGTGCTCTGGTTTCCTCCCACACTCCAAAGACGTACAAGTTTGTAGGTTAATTGACTTTGGTAAAATCCAAAGTAAAGTATAATGATTACCGTCCAGTGGCTCTAACATCCACCATCGTGTAGTGCTTTAATACTAGTGATGGCCTACATTAACTACAGCCTCCCAGGCAGCTTTGATCCATTTCAGTTGCATATTGTCACAACAGGTCCACAGCATTCGTCTCCTGCCTGGCACTAAGTTTGTCTTTGGACCACAAGGCAATGTAACTCTAGAAAACAACTCTGCCATAATGACAATACCATAATAGCATACAGATGCATCTCCAAACTCCTGGATGTAGGAGTTGGCGACCCCCTTCTGTCACTGCATCCTCAATTTTCTGACCCACAGAACACAATCGGTGAGGATAGATGATCATCTCCCCAATAATTCTCAGCGCTGATGCTCGCAGGCATGCATTCTCAGTATACTATACTATATAATGACGCCAACGTAGCCATATTTGAATCTAACTCCTATCTTCACGTTTGCTGATGACAGCACTTTCATGGGTCAGATCAGGAACAATGGTGAGACTCAGTACAGGCATATAGAACTTAGTCACAGGTGTCAGGTTTGCAACCTCTCCCTCAAATTTAGCAAGTTGTAAGAGACATTTACTGACCAGGAAGCATGGTGGAATACGGAAGAATGGTGGAGTACTTACTCCCATCGGCATCAATGGTGCCAAAATGGAAATGGTTGAGAGTCACGAGATCCAGGAACAGCTGGATCCGGCTGGAAGGTTTGGCTCGCCTGCCATGAGGACCCTGGGAACCTGGCCGGCTCACCCACCCAGAGTGGAAGGAGTGGTACGAGGGCCGGTAAGCAGACCGCCTGCAGGAAGCATTGCAGTGCCTCGACGGTGGAGTGGGCCACAGGAGGACCATCCAACAGCCAGCAGTAGAGGACACCGTGGCTTAATACTATCTCAGTGTTCCACTGCTCGGTGTATACACCTGTACTGTATCAGAGATGCTTATCCGAGATGTATCTAAGGGCTTGTGTATAGTGATACTGTACTGAACTGTATACAAAAATGAATTTCAGTGTACCTTGGTACATGTGATAACTAAAATAAAGGTGTATAAAGTTATCAGGCTTTTAAATGGTCCTTCCTCAAACTATTGCACAGTTTATTCTCATCTCCCTCATTGCATACATTGGATGTTGTCTCTGGAACTGTTGTGCTATAATGCTGAGAGCTATAGTCTGCCCTCTGTGTCTTCGCTTACCCATTGTATTTGACTTGATTGTATGTGCGTATGGTATTATTAGGCACTTGCCGTGAGTAATTACTCAAGGTAGGCAGTCAGTCGGCTTTAAAAAAAAAAAAAATCTTAAACCGCGCATGTGCAGATTGTTGTTTCCGTAAAAATAAAAAATAAAAATAAGTAACATTTCAATTTTCCCAAGGCTTCTAAATCTCTTTCCTTTAATTACTGAATGGGTGGTGGATGATGGCAGGTGAAGAGATGGTGGGGAAAAAGGGAGCACAGCGGGACAAATTGAATCAGTTGTCATCTTATTGAATGACAATACTAATTCAAGGGACCAATTGGAGGGAGAGTTCCTTTCACAGTGTGTGGAGAGTCAGTGTCAGAGGTTAAAGATGCGGGGAGGGCAGGAGTGTTGAGAAGGAGGGGGTTGGGGATTATGTCAGTAACTCACTCACTCGCTCACCACTGCCGCAGCGCTCCGGGCACGGACATCAGAACTGGCTGCCACTTCCGGGGAGAGAAGCAGCTTGGATGGCAGCGAGCGGCCGCCGGGACCCGACAGCAGAACTGGCCGCCACTTCAGCGCCTTCTGTCGGCCCGCTCACCTCTGGCAGTGCTCTCCATCTGAACACCTCTCACCGGCTTTGCTCATGTCAGCAGCTTCCTGCAAATCCTTAAATTCCCACAGCCGAATTGCCTCAATTGGTCCCTCGATCGCGCAGTCGGAATTTAAGGATTTGCGGGAAGCGGCTGACAGGAGAGAGGTTTTCAGACGGGGAGCACTGCCTGAGGTGAGCGGGGACCGGCAGAAGGGGCTGTCCGGTCCCAGCAGCCACCCGAGCTAATTCACTCCCCCGAGCGTCGCAAGTGGGTTACTTGGCCCCGATCCCCTCCTTCACAACGCTCCTGCCCTCCCCGCAACTTTAACCTGGGCCAGACCCCTCAAACGCTGTGAAAGGAGCTCTCCCCCCCACCCCAGGAAATACGGTATTTAAAAACGTAAAGCACCAAGAAATATACTTACCACGTTATTAGTACACAAATAGAGCTCCAATCTTCTCTCTTTGTTTCCCAAGATACTTGGCACGTGCCTACCTTACCTACCCTGACGGCACGTGCCTGGGTATTATCTGATTTAATTGGATACCATAACCGTCAAAACTTTTCACTGTACCTCAGTATAAACAAGATAAACTATTTCATCATAACTTGTGCCTTGAGTGCTTGATGTTAGGCAATAAGTTGCTCATCACCAAGCCTCATATCTGTTCTTGTAGTGATGACAATCCAAATGATTATATATCCTCTGAGGATATTGAAGATTAGGAATTCTGATGTTAATAGCATTAAAGTCAAAGATATGTGCAGGGATATTCTTGTTGGACATAGTGATGCTCAGCACTTTTGTGGCATAAATGCTGCTCGCCACCATCAGACCATGGTGCAATGCCATTACAATCTAGCTGCATGTGGCATGGACTGTTTCATTTGCTGTGGAGTTTTGAATGGAATGAATATTGTGCAATTGTCATATCTGAGCTTTTGTTGAAAAAAAGTTTATTTATGAAATAACTGAAGATGGTTAGGCCTCAGTCACTGCTCTGGGAACTCCTGTAATTGTGTTCTAGAGCTAGAATAATTAATCTCCAATAACCACAGCCTGCATGTGAGGTATGACTCCAGCAAATGGAATATTTCCTCTCAATGCCCAATTGTACATATTGTACTTTTCCTCCTTTTTTTGGTCAGGACAAAGCTAGGTAATTTCCCAAATTATACAACTTTAGTTTGAGAGGTACAGCGTTGAAACAGTTTGTTTAAGAAGGAACTTTAGATGCTGGAAAATCGAAGGTACACAAAAAAACTGGAGAAACTCAGTGGGTGCAGCAGCATCTAAGAAGGGTTTCGGCCCGAAAAGTTGCCTTTTTCCTTCGCTCCGTAGATGCTGCTGCACCCGCTGAGTTTCTCCAGCTTTTTTGTGTACCAGCATGGAAACAGGCCCTTTGGTCCACGGAGTCCAGGCCAATCAACGACCACCCGTACATTAGTTCTATGTTATCCTACTTTCGCATCCTACACACTACAGGGAGAATGTACGAACTCCGTAAAGATTGTAGTCATAGTCAGGATTTAACCCAGATCTCTGGCGCTATAAGGCAGCAACTTTACCACTGTGCCACCCTCTCTATTTAGGACATGTTGGACCAAAGGCTGTTTCCATATTGTATAACTCAATTCTAATATTGGTTGCCTTGAGTGAATGCAAGTTATTGTATTGGAAGAGCTTGGCTTGAGGCATGGCAGGTTCCGGAGCGCAGGTCTTCAGGAATACAGCTGCCTTTGTGGTAAATGGTGATCTCAGCAATTTGTTGATACTATTTTGAATGACTTCTGTGATGGAGGGATATTAGAAAGAAAATGTGATGAATTATTCACTTGGAAGTTCAGCCTCATGCGAAGCATCTTTATTAGTGACAACAAGGATTAGGACGTCCTTAGAATCTCGTCTTCCAGGTGGCTGCTTGCTTGATAATCGCTATTTATGACTAGACTTGGCAGATTTAGAGTGCTCTGTCAATTCCATGCTATTTTTTTTGCTGTTTAACATGCACGTATAATCCTTTGGTTTGAAAGACTAATTTTTTGATATGTATCTCGACCTGTAATTACCTAGTTCTTGGATCCTGTTTACAAATTACAGAAAATTGCTAGCCCATTTATATCAGATTTACTTGCAAGACTGAGACGGATATGGCTTTTGCAAAATGTTTACTGAACAATTAGAAGTGCTGACATTTGTGAGTGCCTTCATTACAAGAACTGTAGTGAACATACAAGAATTTGCATTCACCCAAGGGAGCAAATGTTAGTCATGGAGTCTGCATTTGGCCCATATTCCTCTGAAACCTTTCTATCCATGTACCTGTTCATGTCTTTTACACATTGTGATTGTACCCGCTTGTATAACCTTTTCTATATTTGTTTTACATTTGGCCTTCTGGGTAATGTAAAAGATTTGATAGCACTATTATGAGAAAGTTTACCAATTATGCTGTATCCTGGTTAAAATTAACTTCTCGTTCAACATCACAAAGATGGATTGTCTGGAGATTATCAAATTGCTGTTTGAGGGATCATAATGTGCACAGATTGACTGCCATGTTTCCTATATTGCAATATGTCCACAGCATAAAACTACACATTGCCTATAAAGCACTTTAAGATGAGCTGAGGCTGTGGGAGATGCTATAGAACTGTAAGTTGTGTCTTTAATGAGTCTAGTCTTCCCGATCGGTTTGCTAATATTATATACTATAATTGGAATTGTGAGTGTTCTGAATTCTTAATATTATAGTTTAAAATTATGGGCAGCAATTAAGAGATTTAAGTGTTGGATTGTCATACATACTGACAAAAGAACAATGACATTCTTATTTGCAACAGCTTAACAAACCCGTAAACGCAATTCACACAGATAAGAAATGTAATAATCAAAACAAATTAAATCTTATGAAAAACATGGATCTCAAAGGTATTGGTTAAGATAATTAGTCTGTTAACAATGGGCATGTGCTTGAGCTATTTTCTTCAGTACTTTGAGATTCTGAAGTTGTCTGTATTGCTCGGTTGTTGACTGACACAAGCATTGCGTGATATTGGCAGAAGGAAGAACCTGTGCTTGCTGTTAAGTTATTACCAAATCTGTATAGTACTGATTTAAATCTCTCTGACATATTGTACTTTGATTAGTCTGCTGACTTTGTGCCGAATACTAAATGTGAAAAAATAATCTGGGGGTAAACATACCGCTGTTTATTCCAATTTACATGATTGGATCATGCTACAATTTGCAGTACTATATGAGAATTGTAATAAACATCTCGGATACAGGTCCAAATGAGATAAAACTTGAAAATAGTGGAGAGAGATTCTGCATTTGTCACAAAATACGTAGACCAAAGAGATACAGTACTTGGCTTTTCTGTTGGCTGTTATTTCTAGCTGATATTAAATTAGTATTTCCACACACAGACTGCTGTTTAGATTGAGCTAAATAGAAATAACAAAAGCGATATTCGAAAAGCAATCGTACAGGCTGAACACCGATTTTCTGGCACATTCAGAGCCTTTCCGGTTTATCTGTTTTTCGAGGCCAACAGAGGTCATGTGATAATGAGACAACAATACACCCCTGGCTAACACCCCTCCTGTGCACCTGCGAGCCCTTCTTCACCAGTTCACATGGCTGCAGTAATTTGTGTTGTAGCCTTTGGCGACAGAGCTTTCTTTGGGTCCTATCCCTCTCCTCCTCTTCCTTCCTCTCCTCCCCCCGCCGTCTCCTGTGCTGGAGTCGCCGACATCACCTTGGAAATGACAGCAGGTGAGAGACTGAACGTGTTCTGCTTGAGGGGGCACGCTGAAGAAAATGTTAGCTGCATGAACCGGTGAAGAAGGGCTCGCTGGTGAACAGGAGGGGTGTTAGCCAGTGACATCGGAGCTTAGTTTTGAAGTGAAACAACACAATGCTGGCATAACTCAGTTGACTGAATCAGTCTATGTCACCATCATGTCAATTATCCGTCTTCCCCAGAGATCCTGAGCCGCTGAATATTGAATTATGTGAGGTAAGGGAAACAAGTAGGGTAGCTGTGGAAACTATGAGGATCAAAGAAGAGGAAGTACTGACACTTTGACAAATATAAAATTGGATAAGTCTCCAGGTCCTGACAGGATATTCCATAGGACATTGAGGGAAGTTAGTGTAGAAATAGGGGCTATGACAGAAATATTTCAAATGTCATTAGAAACGGGAATGGTGCCGGAGGATTGGCGTACTGCGCATGTTATTCCATTGTTTAAAAAGGGATCTAAGAGTAAAAGGGACCTAGCAATTATAGACCTGTTAGTTTAATGTCAGTGGTGGGCAAATTAATGTAAGGGATACTTAGAGATAATATATATAATCATCTGGACAAACAGGGTCTCATTAGCAACAGTCAACATGGATTTGTGCCTGGAAGGTCATGTTTGACTAATCTTCTTGAATTTTTTGAAGAGGTTACTAGGGAAATTGATGAAGGTAAAGCGGTGGATGTTGTCTATATGGACTTCAGTAAGGCCTTTGACAAGATTCCACATGGAAGGTTGGTTAAGAAAGTTCAATTGTTGGGTATTAATAGTGGAGTAGCAAGATGGATTCAACAGTGGCTGAATGGGAGATACCAGAGAGTAATGGTGGATAACTGTTGTCAGGTTGGAGGCCGGTGACTAATGGGGTGCCTCAGGGATCTGTGTTGGGTCCACTGTTGTTTGTCGTATACATCAATGATCTGGATGATGGTGTGGTAATTTGGATTAGTAAGTATGCAGATGATACTAAGATAGGTGGTGTTGTGGATAATGAAGTAGATTTTCAAAGTCTACAGAGAGATTTAGGTCATTTGGAAGAGTGGGCTGAAAGATGGCAAATGAAGTTTAATGCTGATAAGTGTGAGGTGCTACATCTTGGCAGGACAAATCAAAAGCAGTGATTGAGGCAGTGCAACGTAGGTTCACGAGATTAATTCCTGGGATAGCGGGACTGTCATATGAGGAAAGATTGAAAAGACTAGGCTTGTATTCACTGGAGTTTAGAAGGATGAGGGGGGATCTTATAGAAACATATAACATTATAAAAGGACTGGACAAGCTAGATGCAGGAAAAATGTTCCCAATGTTGGGTGATTCCAGAACCAGGGGCCAGTCTTAGAATAAAGGGGAGGTCATTTAAGACTGAGGTGAGAAAAAACGTTTTCACCCAGAGAGGCGTGAATTTATGGAATTCCTGCCACAGAGGGCAGTGGAGTCCAAATACTGGATGGATTTAAGAGAGAGTTAGATGGAGCTCTAGGGGCTAGTGGAGTCCAGGGATATGGGGAGAAGGCAGGCACGGGTTATTGATAGGGGACGATCAGCCATGATCGCAATGAATGGTGGTGCTGGCTCGAAGGGCCGAATGGCCTCCTGCACCTATTTACTATGTTTCTGTGTTTCTAAAATAGGATGTACATGGTAAATGGTAGCAATTGAGGAATGCAGTTGAACAGGGGGATCTAGGAATAACTGTGCACAGTTCCCTGAAGGTGGAATCGCACGTAGATAGGGTGGTAAAGAAAGCTTTTGGTGTGCTGACCTTTATAAATCAGAGCATTGAGTATAGAAGTTGGGATGTAATGTTAAAATTGTACAAGGCATTGGTGAGGCCAATTCTGGAATATGGTGTACAATTCTGGTCGCCAAATTATAGGAAAGATCTCAACAAAATAGAGAGTGTACAGAGGAAGTTTACTAGAATGTTGCCTGGGTTTCAGCACCTAAGTTACAGAGAAACGTTGAACAAGATGGGTCTTTATTCTTTGGAGCGCAGGAGGTTAAGGGGGGACTTGATAGAGGTTTTTAAAATCATGAGAGGGATAGACATAGTTGACGTGGATAAGCTTTTTCCATTGAGAGTAGGGAAGATTCAAACAAGAGGACATGATTTGAGAATTAAGGGACAAAATTTTAGGGGTAACATGAGGGAGGAACTTCTTTACTCAGAGTGGTAGCTGTGTGGAATGAACTTCCAGTGGAAGTGGTGGAGGCAGGTTCGATTTTATCATTTAAAAATAAATTGGTTATGTATATGGACGGGAAAGGAATGGGTCTTGGTGAGACCACACCTGGAGTATTGCGTACAGTTTTGGTCTCCTAATCTGAGGAAAGACATTCTTGTCATAGAGGGAATACAGAGAAGGTTCACCAGACTGATTGCTGGGATGGCAGGACTTTCATATGAAGAAAGACTGGATAGACTCGGCTTGAACACGCTAGAATTTAGAAGATTGAGGGGGGATCTTATAGAAACTTACAAAATTCTTAAGGGGTTGGACAGGCTAGATGCGGGAAGATTATTCCCGATGTTGGGGAAGTCCATAACTAGGGGGTCACAGTTTAAGGATAAGAGGGAAGTCTTTTAGGACCGAGATGAGAAAATCATTTTTTACACAGAGAGTGGTGAATTTGTGGAATTCTCTGCCACAGAAGGTAGTTGAGGCCAGTTCGTTGGCTATATTTACGAGGGAGTAAGATGTGGCCCTTGTGGCTAAAGGGATCAGGGGGTATGGAGAGAAGGCAGGGATGGGATACTGAGTTGGATGATCAGCCATGATCATATCGAATGGTGGTGCAAGCTCGAAGGACTGAATGGCTAATCCTGCACCTATTTTCTATGTTTCTATGGAGGGTTATGGTCTGAGTGCAGGTAGATGGGAATAGGGGAAAATAAGTGTTCGGCATGGACGTGAAGGGCCGAGATGGCCTGTTTCCGTGCTGTAATTGTTATATGGTTATATGATTATATTGTTAGTAATAATCATTGAACTATGTCGCTGCTATTTGCTCTAAATTCAAAAATAAGTTTAGTACATAAGCAAAGTACTGTTGATGGCAAACCTGAAAACGAGAAATTGTTGAAATACTTGAAGGGCCGAGATGGCCTGCTTCCGTGCTGTAATTGTTATATGGTTATATGGCTGCATCTATGGAGCGAAGGAAATAGGCAACGTTTCGGGCCGAAACCCTTCTTCAGACAAAGTATAGTTGATTCTTTCATGATGAAGGGTCACAACAGGAAAGATTGCTGGCCATTCACAATGCCATCTGTAGCCGCTCAGGGAATTTCAACTGTGCTCTCGAAAAAAACTTTCCGGATTATAGGGATATGCGGACCATCACTTCCCGGAAAATCGGTGTTCGACTTTGACCATGAATAAGTTTAAATGGGAGAGTTTCACCTATTGTGTGAGGAAAAAAATCTCGTTTTTCACGCTATCCTCAAGCTCCAACAGGTATTCAGGTGGGAAATTTGGGAAGAAGAGATTGATGATTCTGAAAGTAGATGGTGTGTGGACCAGTGGAACTGGTAGATAGCACATCATGCCCTTGGTAAATGTTCATCAGTCCGATTTGTTCCATATCCATTAAACAGGTCATTCTAGAAGATGTCACTCATAGGGATCAAAGAACAGGTTTTGAATTTCCATTACAGGAACTAATCTGTAACCCACATTCCAGTTTGATATAATGCATAGAATATTTTCAACTACAATTCTTCAAAATCTCGCCACAATTCCCTGACTTGTCTGCCAGGCACCGTCTGCACATTTCAGATATAAAAGTTGTATCTGTGTTTTCAATGTGATGATTTAAATATACAGCATTACTTTTAATTGTGTTAATCTAAGCCCTTTCAATGAAGTACAACAAGGAGGACTCTAATTTTAGTGGTTCTGTGGCAGTACTATCATCCCTGAGGTGGAAAGTAGTGAATCCTGGCTCAACATGCATATCGACTCAACATGTATCTCAAAGTCAGATTGCTTCATTGTTATGCGTGATTATGTTGGTCACTGCATTCCCCATGTTATAGCAGTGTCCTTGTTCCAAAAAGTCCTTCTGTAGCATTAGCTGTCCCAAGAAAGAGAAAGGTGCACTACAAATGAATATACAGGTGCACAACCTTTTATCCGGTGTTCCAGAAACCGAAAAGCTCCGAAAACCGGCCATTTTTTCCAGATGTCGTCTGCGCACCAAAGCTCGCGTTTGGCGCCAAACCTGACCCAAAACGACCCACGGTCAACCCAGGTCTGTACTACTGCAGCGGCTGCCTCCTCCCTGGAGACCGGGAGACGCTTAAACATCTGTAAATCATTGCTTAAATGTTAGTCAGTTAGTTCGGAGGGCTTTTATGTGAAGGGGGTGAAGGGGTAAACTTTAATTCTTAGTCCCCTACCTGGTCGGAGAGGCGGGGAGCGGTCAATGCCTTACCGGGTCGCTGTGCAGTAAGCTCCGCAGCGCTGTGGCCGGTTGTAGCTCCGACCCCGGCAACTCTACCCCTGGCTGCGAGGCGCTCCAAATCCAGCGTGGCCCGCGGCCGGACGCCCCAGCTCCGCACCAGCGGGGTGCGGGCAATGCCTTACCGGGTCGCCGTGCGGCAAGTTCCGGAGCGCTGTGGCCGCCGACACACAACATCGCGGAGCGTCGCTGGATTTGGAGCCGCGCAGCCAGGGGTAGAGTTGCCGGGGTCGGAGCTCCAAACGGCGCCGCCCGCGGCCGGACGGAGCCCCCAGCTCCGCGAGGTTGGGAGTCGCCGACCAGGTAGGTAGGGGACTAAGAATTAAAGTTTCCCCCTTCACCCCTACACCACCACCACCACATAAAATCCCTCCAAACTAACTGACTAACATTTATGCAATGATTCTCCGGGGAGGAGGCAGCTGCTCCAGACTTTTCAAGCCGCCCGCGCTACCTACCTAATCTACGCTAAAAATCTTCCATTCTGAAATCCGAAAATGTCCGAAATCCGACAAGTGTCTGGTCCCAAGGCTTTCGGATAAAAGGTTGTGCACCTGTATCTGGATTGCGTTTGTAATTAACGTTTGGCTTTAAAATTGTGCACAGTGTGTCTTGGAAGTATGTTATAATTGTGAAACTGGGTGCTTGCTGCATTCTGAAAGTATGGGAGTGCACAGTACAGCTAGAGTTGTGTTTACAAAAAAATGAATGTGATCACTCAATTGCATTGCTAAATCATGGGTAACATTTTTGGAATCTCCTAGTTTATTGACATTTAAAATGGTCACCACAATAAACCAGTGATTGTTTAAATCTCATCCATCCAGAACAAATGCATACCTTGAACAAAGAGAATACCTTCAATTTCTGTGGCTTCTTATATAATTTCAGGATGTCTTAAGATATTCTTCAGGCAATGAAGAACTTATTTGAAGTGCAGTCAATGTTGTAGGAAATACGGCAGCACATTTACACTCAAATAATAAGATTGATAACCAGATAATGTGTTTTTGCAATTCTGATTGAGATCTGGCCTGGACACCATAGAGAACTCCCTAGCGCTTCTAATAAGTAATGCCATGGAATTTCTCCTGTCTTGGAGGGCACCTGGAAGCAAAAGTTTCATACAAAAGAGTTCAATCTGGCTCATTTGATTATCAGTCTTATTTTTATACTTGAGTTTCCTACGTAAGTGGATCTGAACCAATAATCTGCCAACTGAGCTGCAGCAGAATGTTTGGAAAGTAATCGTTGCAGACAGTGGTTTTACACACCCACTTAACTGATTCAGTGTAACGAGTGTGTCGGCTGCTACGTTCACGTAAATTAAGATTAGCTGCAGAACTTGATATAGAAAAGAATTGCAGATGCTAGTTTATAAGGAAAATTAGATACAAAATGCTTGAGTAACAGCAGGCCAGGCAACTTTTCTGGAGAAAATAAATAGGTGACCAGTCTGAAGAAAAGCCACGACCTGATATGTCACATATCCATTTTTACAGAGATGCTCCCTGATCTGCTGAGTTACTCCAGCATTTTTGTGTCTATTTGCAGGACCTGGATATTGTTGTAAAAATTGAGTGTGATGCTGGAATGTGCTTTGTTGTTTTCATTGGAGTTCTGAGGCAATGTAGGAAGGTAAATATTGATAGGTCATGTTCCAATCAGTGTTGATGACAGGGAGTATTTCTAATTGCAATTGGGAACAAAATTGCTAATTTCCACAAACCATCAACCTCAATATTTTTCTCCAATTGTTTAACTGAAAATGACACAATTACAAATTTGGAAAAACCACCCTCCCAAGAGAAATTACATTTCATTTATTGGGCACTTTAAATATCTGTTTTTTTTTTCCTTATGTTTGTTTTTGGTATAAGTTACTCTTTTTACTTGTTAGGGACTCAAAGACTGAAAAAAATCAGATGGTAACAAACTGTAATGTTTAGCTCCTGCAGTTTACAACTAAAATATGATAACTTCAAATGGTATGTTTCCTTCAGTTACTGCTTCATGAATATTTCCAGCTGGGAAATCAAAGTTGGGAAGAAGCTGGTAACATTTTTGATTTTGAGTTCCGAGTCTAACAAGGAAACTGAGACAATGCCATCTTTTCAAATAGCTTATAAAGAACCATTGATTTGAAAGCTTACTGAGATAGCTACATAGAGTAATTAATTGTTTTGATTGTTACTCCTGTAAGTTCTAGAATCTGAAGTTCTAGTGCCTAGGTTGTACTCTGTTTAGTGTTCCAGCGCATAATCGTGTTGCAGTGTAAGGTGCTGTTTCCACTTTCACCAACCGGGAATGGAACATGAATGAATACTCTGTTGTTTTAATATTCTACCAAGATGAATGGGAAGCAGGCACTCCCAACTTGCAGTTTGCCATCTTTGATGGGCTCAGATTATGTTCTCAACACATTTCAAGTAGGAAGATAGCTCTTGCAGAAGTTGCATATTGTGCATTGCATTCTGTTTAACTGCAGCTAACTGGACCACTGATGTTGAAGTATGCTTTTGTTTACTTTTAAAGGCAATCGATGAACCTCCTTATCTAACAGTTGGTACTGATGTGAGTGCTAAATACAGAGGAGCATTCTGTGAAGCCAAGATCAAGACAGCAAAAAGGCTTGTGAAAGTTAAGGTATGTAACTTATTGATAACAAGAAATGTGGGGTTCAAATTTTTGGCTTTTGTTATGTTTCCTGTCTTTGTATTAGTGCCCAGGTTAAATGTAGTGCCAGAAATAGGAAGCATATGGATTAAGGTGGTCACATTAAAAGGTTTTTGTAAATTAGGGAAAGAAGCTGCAATCCTTGAAATAATTCAGACCTAATCAGTGATATTACATACTGCTGTGATGTCAGAAGAGAAGACATTTATTTCATTATTTTTGACATTTCCATTTGGACCTGTGTCTGTATCAATATAATCACTGTAATAATTTTATGTAATGACATAAAATGTACTTTGGATCCTGATATAAAGTTGTACTTTGCCAACAATCTTGTTTTGCTGCATGTGTAAATGTTTTCTGTCATCTGCTGAGTCATTACTTGTGGGATGCTGGTCGCCTTATGTAAATATGTCAGGGCTCACTTATGATTCTTAGTGTATAATAACTTTTCTAACTTATAATCTGCAAATAATCATTGTAGCACTTAAAATGCACAACTACTGTGACAGGGAAATTGAACCAATTTTGCATCATTTTCGGAAACACTTTTTTAAAACGATTTCAAATGATGATCCTAAATGGTGCAGCTGATAATAGTTCGACTATTTAAACTGTGGTTTTAAAACCTGGCAATATTTTTGAGGTCATTACTTTAATCAAGTTTGGTTAAGCAATTATCTTTGACCTAGTAAAATAAAATGGTTTTAGGCCATGAGAGTGTTTTTGTATTGAGAGATTGTTATAAGATCACATTGCAAAGCAGTCTTTAATGCTTTGAGAGAATATCACTGGAAGATAATGATTTATCACTGGATATAGTTCATGAAAATGAGTTGTTCCATTGCACTTGAAAGCTGGATATCAGCTTTTGGTCCTGACTCATCCAGGGCATGACTGGATTTCTCAACACTTCTCACTGCTGCCAGTTTCCTGACCTCTGAAGCTTTCCCACTTAGCTAAGTTATTGAACAAAAGATGAAGTGGCGCAGCAGTAATTTCTGAGGTAGTTACCAAAGTTAACAGTTGGAAACAAGATTTTAGAAAATAGGTTAAACTTGCGCGTTTGATTTAAAATGGCGCCTGGTAACAGCACCTGAAGTGCTTGCACAAGTAACTATTTTAGGGCTGAATTATTGTGATTGAGGCAAGATCATTTACAAGGTGTAGAGTAAATTAATTTGTTTTAACTACCGATACGGGAAATCTTAAAAATAATAGGAAATATAACCAGAGGAGTTCCGATGGGATCTGTGCTAGAAACTCTGTTTGTTAGTAAATTTGCAGACTATAACCAGAATTCGTGGAGTTGCGGTTAGTGAGGAGGGCTGTGAATGTGTACAGTGCGATATAGATCAACTACAGAAATGGGCAGAGAAATGGCAGATGGAATTTAGTCCGAGCAAGTGTCGGGTGTTGTACTTCTGGAGAGCTAGGGTGAGGAGAAAGTATACCGTTAATGGCAAGAACATTAACAACATTGATGTATAGAGAGATCTTGGGGGTCAGAGTCTTGAGAGTGGCAAGACAAGTTGAGTGGCAATGCAGGCATATGGTATGCTTGCTTTAATCAGTGGGGGATGGAGTATATGAAATGTATATGAAGCCATGATCCGTTTTTTAGGACTAAACATGGCTATATTTGGAGTATTGTGTGCGTTCTGATTGCCCCAATGTAGGATGAATGTGGACGCTTTTGAGATGGTGCAAATGCTGCCTGGATTAGAGGATAGAGGCTATCACGAGAGGTTAGAGAAACTTGGATTGTGTTTTTATGTAATTATGAGCGGTATAGATGCTAGACAAAAACTTGTTCTCAGGGTGAAAGTCAAAGGATAGAGGGCATAGTTTACAGTGAGCGGGGCAAAGTTTAAAGGGCAGGCTATTTAATGCAGAATGGTGGATGCCTGGAAAGCATTGCCAGAGGCGTTTACGAGGCGTTTAGATAGGCACATGGATATGCAGGGAATTAAGGGCTATGGATCACACGCTACCAGAGCGATTAGTTTAACTTGGTATCATATTCAGCATGGACGTTTTGGGGCAAAAGGGCTGTCCCTCTGCTGTGTTATTATATATCTGTGATCCATGCTGTAAACATTCAACAGAAGACAGCATCTATGGAAAGAGAAACGAGTGATCGCAAACATCAAAATAGGACGTACATGGTAAATGGTAGGGAATTGAAGAATGCAAGTGAACAGGGGGATCTGGGAATAACTGTGCACAGTTCCCTGAAAGTGGAATCTCATGTAGATAGGGTGGTAAAGAAAGCTTTTGGTGTGCTGGCCTTTATAAATCAGAGCATTGAGTATAGAAGTTGGGATGTAATGTTAAAATTGTACAAGGCATTGGTGAGGCCAATTTTGAAGTATGGTGTACAATTTTGGTCGCCTAATTATAGGAAGGACGTCAACAAAATAGAGAGAGTACAGAGGAGATTTACTAGAATGTTGCCTGGGTTTCAGCAACTAAGTTACAGAGAAAGGTTGAACAAGTTAGGGCTTTATTCTTTGGAGCGCAGAAGGTTAAGGGGGGACTTGATAGAGGTCTTTAAAATGATGAGAGGGATAGACAGAGTTGACGTGGATAAGCTTTTCCCACTGAGAGTAGGGAAGATTCAAACAAGAGGACATGACTTGAGAATTAAGGGACAGATGTTTAGGGATAACATGAGGGGGAACTTCTTTACTCAGAGAGTGGTAGCTGTGTGGAATGAGCTTTCAGTGAAGGTGGTGGAGGCAGGTTCGTTTTTATCATTTAAAAATAAATTGGATAGTTATATGGACGGGAAGGGAATGGAGGGTTATGGTCTGAACGCAGGTATATGGGACATGGGGAGAATACGTGTTCGGCACGGACTAGAAGGGTCGAGATGGCCTGTTTCCGTGCTGTAATTGTTATATGGTTATATGGTTATTTCCAGTGCTGAGGCCTCATTACACGCAGTTACATTCCTTTGGGCGGTACATATTGTTTGCACGCCAGACTTGCAGACACTTTATTCCAAGTTCATTCTTGGGAAGAGCTTACCAGATGATCAGAAACCAAGAACAAACCCACACGATCCAATCTTTCCTCATAAATACAGCCCTCCATTATACGCAGCATCCTAGTGAATATATTCTGTACTCTATTGCTGTCTCATCCTTCCTGTAAAGTGACAACCAGAATTGTACTGAAGTGCAGTCTAACTACTGCAACATGATGTCCCAATTCATATATTCAAAGAAGATAGATACAAAATTCTGGAGTAACTCAACAGGACAGGCAGTATCTCTGGGGAGAAGGAATGGGTAAAGTTTCGGGTCAGGACTCATGAAGGCAGGCGTACCAAATGCTTTCTTCTCTATCCAAATGTGTTGCCATTTTCAGTAAGCTAGGGTTTACACTTCAGAATCCTCTGTTCATTAAAACTCTGAAGGTCCCTACCATTTATTCCATATTTCCTATAGAATTTGTCTTGCCAAAGTGCATTACCTCTCAATTGTCTGGTTTATGTTCCATCTGCTATCATCACCACCCAAATTTCCAGTTGATGTTTTCCCTGCTGCATTCTTCAAGTTCTTTTACTATTTGTGACCACCAATTCTTGTGCTGCTCCTTACTAATGAGGCCAACTACATTCTCATTCAAGTCACGTGCGCATGCTCCCCAATTTACGTAAGGGTTGGGTTCCGTGTACTCTCACATAACTCAGACTTTGCACAAGTCTAAATCCCCATTCCCTGCCCAAAATAACTCGCTGAGAGTATTAACTGTCTCAGGTGATCCAGGGAACTTTCTGCGGTGAGCGGCCTTCTGGATAAGCACCGCTGCCATTGCTGGCTTGTTTCCGATGTAACCTTGCGACATACAGTGTTGTGAAAATTACAAACTTCCTTGATTGCACTAGGGACTGAGTATGTAATTGCTTACGTAAGTGCCTGTCTACATAAGTCGCCTGTGGCATAAGTAGGGAAGTAGTACAAATAACAAATGTACCAACATTATTGCCTGCAGTCCCGTCACTTGTTGCAGACTTCCTGTAATACAAAACACCCATCATCCACTATCCTCGACTGCATAGGATGAAGACTATTTGTTTACAGTGCTCAGATGTTTGACATAAACAGCTGAAGGAGCACATCACCGCCCAAACTGCTCATGAGCCCGTCCTGCCAAGCAATTCCTGCCCTACCAGTGACACAATTGTAAGCCCCACACTGCCCTTCCAGTCACTCTTAGAAGCAACAGAACTGCTGGAAGTAAGCTGCTCTCAATTCCTAGTAACTACCGATGAAGAAAGAATTACTGGTCGAAGTCATTACACCAATTTTCTTGTAGAATGTACATTCTGATTCTGCCAAGTGTTTGAATTTATTCTTAATGTGTGGAAATAAAAATCTGGGTGCAGTAAAAGGCTGACAGATCATCATAAATACCCCAGTGATTTTGTGTTGTCATTATTATAAGGGAGCTTAACATACTTATCCAATTTAAGCCTTTGTGATTTCCATTCCATAGGAATGTGGTTTTCAGTTCACTGCTTTGCTAGAATGCTGAAGTAGATCTCAATTGGAAGATTAAGCTATTCTTTGAAGCAGCATAGAATGCCCTTCATTTCTATCAAACCTTTCTGAAGTGTTCAGGAAGAGTGTGTAGTACCATCTTATTACAGCAATTCGAGAGCAATAAATGCTGGTGATGCCTGATTTCAGGAACAACAAGAATAATCAGTTGCTGAATGCAACAAAGAAGCACTTTTATTCTTACGTGGTAGTTACTGCACAGAATCAGACCATTTTGCCGCACAGATCCATGCCAGTATGTGTGACTCAAGCAAACCTGTGCCATCACTCTTCATCTAAGCCTATCGTAATACCATATTTCTTTCTCTGCGATGCTGGCTCAACGTGAAATGTCTCTGCGCCATTCCCCATAATCAGGTCTTGTGGTGATCTATTCCATGTTCATGGCTGCATGTTAAATTCCTCCAATTCTGGTCATGTGAAACCCTTCAGTCTTGCAACGAAGCCGGCCACAGCATTCCAGCAAGTCCCCTACTAGGTTGTCGAGTTTATACATATTATGCACATGTCCAGTCATAAAGTCATCAAGAAAGACAGATTGGAAATAGACCCTTCTTAATATGCCAAGTCTATGCTGCTCATCGTCCACCCATTTACACTAATCCTACTTGGTCTCACCTTTATTCTCCCAATATTCCCAACAACTCTCATCTGATTCTATCATTCAAATACATGTATGGCCAATTTAGGGCAGCAAATTAACCAACAAGCTCGCATATTTTAGGAATGCAAAAGAAAACTGGTGCACCAGAGGAAATTAGCCATCATCCCCCACAATTTAAAATCCTGAAATATCACAAATCCCTGAATCCCATGATCCTAACCCAGTCAAACTGACTTCTGCAGCCATTCTTAAAATGCCTGCAAAATCCCAAACCATGTCCATGAGTACCAATCTTATTCCCTTAGCATTTCAGAGGCATGCATATGCTGGCACCAATTCTAGCATACAAACTTCTGCTCTGACCAGAAAAGGGCTCTGGAAGCCTTAAGATTTGGGCACCTTGTTTTCTTAATATTGACAGACATTTTACAAATATTGAGACCCGATTGTGCTCAGTTCACTGTTTGATGTAACCAGTGCCATGCGTGTTTATTTGTGTTTCACGTAAAAATGAACAGTTATATGTTTGCTTTTTACTTGTGTTATTAACTTTAATTGATACATATATCTGTATGTGTTCATCTTTCTTCTGTTCCTGTAATAGACACTGGCTTTCCAAGAAATTCGTATCTTTATTCTTATTCTCAACAAAATGTGTTACTTTACACCTACATATTGAGGTTACTGTGCAAATTGCAGGCATTTACATCATCCTGGCTGTTGCCCTTCGCCATGTTAACTACACTTTGTAATTTGTATTTTTAGTTTAAAGGCACAGCATTGAAACAGGTCCTTTGTCCCACCGAGTCCATGCTGACCACAGATCACACATTCACACTAATTTTATGTTATCCCATTCCCTACAAACTAGGGGGCAATTTACAAAGGTCAATTAGCTGGCAAAACTGCAGGAGTTTGGGATGTGGGAGGAAACCCTCGTGGTAACACAGGGAGAACGTGCAAGCTCCATACAGACAGACAACTGAGGTTACGTTTGAACTCTGATCTCTGGCCCTTTGAGACAGCAGCTCTATCAGCTGCGCCCCTGTGCCGTTTAGTGTAATATAATTGATCCTTGTGGAATATATCTTTTAATCGATTGCTAATCCTAATGTTAACCTTAGGCCCTTCTATTTTCCATTCTGTCGCCAATTTTCTATCCTTTCATTGAATCACAAAAGCTGTACCATGATCTTGAAACAGAAGCCTGATCTTTAACTATAGATAGTGCACGTGGATGTTTTGTTGATGTGTTACTTTTTTTCAATATATTAGCAGCTATCAAAATAAAAATCTTGATCTTGTTTATAGAACAACATGTCCTGTCCTCCGGATAGAATATTTTGGAGAGCTGTTGTAAAATAACCATGGGATTAAAAAATAGTGTAAATGTTACCTTTTTGGAATGTATTGGGTTCGCTGATAATGAACAGTCAATTTGTTAATTTGCAGTTAATACATTATGACAATAATGACTTTTGATGATTGTTATGGCATGGTATTAATCATTGATTGCATGGTAGATTGAAAATTTTACCCAAAAAAAGTAAACTAAAATTGCATACCTTATGTTGTAGCTGTTGTAACTTTACTGAAGAACAAAGTGACAATCATATATTGGAATTCAAATAGTTGCTAGAAAGAGGAGAATTTCTCTTCTAATCTGACCAAATCTCCCCTTTGCTGTTTCTACTTCCCTCCTATTTAGGTAATACATTTACTATATCTGCTTTCTATCAGCCAGTTCATAAAAGATCAATATGCTATTCTTATTCGGGTAAAGATTTGGTTAGTCCCTTTCTTAGCGTAGTGAGCATGACTGAGTAGAGAACAACAGGTTATACTGCGGCGCCGGGCTATGTGCTGTTGGGGATTTCCTCAGCTGATGACTGAATTCCAAAGTAGCATATGGCCTGGGGGAAGGTTTAATTTGTTTGCCTGCTACTTGGATCTCCTCTGCTGTTGCTCACTGACAAAGATTGTTCTCCTTAAGTTACTATGTCTTCCACTATTTTTGTCTTGACTGTACATCTTCCACATGTGTTGTCATGTTATTGAGCACAGAAACATAGAAAATAGGTGCATGAGTAGGACATTCGGCCCTTCGAGCCTGCACCGCCATTCAATATGAGCATGGCTGATCATCCAACTCGGTATCCTGTACCTGCCCTCGCTCCATACCCCCTGACCCCTTTAGCCACAAGGGCCACATCTAACTCCTAAATATAGCCAATGAACTGGCCTCAACTACCTTCTATGGCAGAGAATTCCAGAGATTCACCACTCTCTGTGTGAAAAATGTTTTTCTCATCTCGGTCCTAAAAGATTTCTCCCTTATCCTTAAACTGTGACCCCTTGTTCTGGACTTCCCCAATATCGGGAACAATCTTCCTGCATCTAGCCTGTCCAACCCCTTAAGAATTTTGTAAGTTTCTATAAGATCCTTCCTCAATCTTCTAAATTCTAGCGAGTACGAGCCGAGTCTATCCAGTCTTTCTTCATATGTAAGTCCTGACATCCCAGGAATCAGTCTGGTGAACCTCTCTGTACTCCCTCTATGGCAAGAATGTCTTTCCTCAGATTTGGAGACCAAAACTGTACGCAATACTCCAGGTGTGGTCTGCAGTGGACCCTCCCTGCTCCTATACTCAAATCCTTTTGCTATAAATGCTAACATACCATTCGCTTTCTTCACTGCCTGTTGCACCTGCATGCCTACTTTCAATGACTGGTGTACCCAGGTCTTGTTGCATCTCCCCTTTTCCTAATCGGCCACCATTCAGATAATAGTCGACTTTCCTGTTTTGCCACCAAAGTGGATAACCTCACATATATCCACATTATATTGCATCTGCCATGCATTTGTCCATTCACCCAGCCTATCCAAGTCACCTTGCAGCCTCCTAGCATCCTCCTCACAGATAACACTGCCCCCCAACTTCGTGTCATCCGCAAACTTGGAGATGTTGCATTCAATTCCCTCGTCCAAATCATTAATATATATTGTAAATAGCTGGGGTCCCAGCACTGAGCCTTGCGGTATCCCACTAGTCACTGCCTGCCATTCTGAAAAGGACCCATTTACTCCTACTCTTTGTATCCTCTCTGCCAGCCAGTTCTCTATCCACATCAATACTGAACCCCCAATACCGTGTGCTTTAAGTTTGTATACTAATCTCTTATGTGGGACCTTGTCGAAAGCCTTCTGAAAGTCAACATTTTCTTTTTTTGTGTTTCTTCATTCCTTTTACTCCGCTGTCTGCAAACTGTTGTGTGGTGTTTGTGAGACTAGAGTGGCTGTCAGCCTCATGTAAGAGAGGGATTAAGATTTTCCAGGCTTTCTGTTGATTGATTGCCTTCTGGTTCACATGTACTTGTGCGACTATTTTGTTGACCATAGTAGAACCTACTAATAAGTATAATAAGTATGGTGTTAACAGTGTTTCCACTTTGAAGGAAATTACCCGAAATTCTGGTTGTCTTCGGGTAATTTTAGGGAAATGGAAGAATTTTGGGAAATTTCTGCATCCGGCCCGCGAAGGGGTGTAAAGGTAATACACACAGCACTGCCGGTTTGGCACTCAACGGCTTAAACGGAGCGCTGTCAGTTTAACACGTGGGAATTTAAACAAAGAGCTGTTGGCTGCAGCACTATGGGTTCTAAATATAGCGCTACTGGCTGCAGTGCTATGGGCTTTAAACATAGTGCTATGGCCACGGCGCTATGGGTCACAGACTGTTTGGGAAAATTCTCGTATAACAATGAGTCTTTGGAATTCTCTTTCTCAGTGGAAGTTGAGCCTTTAATTATTTTTCAGGCAGTAGTAGAATTCTGGGTGTTGAAAAGATGGTGATAGAAGCCTAGTGTTGAAATGTTACCAGTGGGTGATGGGATTGCAGTTACATTGGGATTGGCCTTGATGTTACAGAACAGTGGGTGGGCTCAAGGGGCCAAGAGGGAGGAGTGGAGAGTGGGGGAGAGGGAGGAGGGAGGGAGAGAGGAAGGGGGAGCGAGAGAGGGAAGGAGATAAAAAAGGAAGAGAGGGAGGGAGGGAAAGGGGGGGGAGGGAGAGAGCGGGTGAGAGAAAGAGGGGAGAAGGAGGGAGGGGGAGGGAGAAGGAGGGATGGACGAAGTGAGGGTGAGACGAAGTGAGGGAGAGAGGGAGAGAGAGCAGAGTCTGAGACACATAACCATATAACAACTACAGCACGGAAACAGGCCATCTCGGCCCTACAAGTCCATGCCGAACAATTATTTTCCCTTAGCCCCACCTGCCTGCACTCATACCA
Organism: Leucoraja erinaceus; assembly: GCF_028641065.1. NCBI lineage: Eukaryota > Metazoa > Chordata > Chondrichthyes > Rajiformes > Rajidae > Leucoraja > Leucoraja erinaceus. Next base: position 18,358,884 of record NC_073381.1, on the reverse strand, counting down.
TAACCCTCCATTCCCTTCTCATCCATATGCCTATCCAATTTATTTTTAAATGATACCAACAAACCTGCCTCCACCACTTCCACTGGAAGCTCATTCCACACCGCTACCACTCTCTGAGTAAAGAAGTTCCCCCTCATGTTACCCCTAAACTTCTGTCCCTTAATTTTCAAAAATGCTTCCTGCGTGCTATTTGTTGTTGGGTTTTTTTTCGCGAGCACAAGTTAACAACACAAAGAACAAGGCAAAACAGATCTATGTAACTACACCGTATCTGCCTGCTTCTGTTACTCACTTGTACAATGTTAGGCGACATGAGAGCTGGTTGAAAAAACGGAGACAACGAAAGCTGTTGGAGGCAACGAAAGCTGACGCCTAACATTGTTATTGTAGGAAATTTGGGATTCTGTTTAAGGAAATTTTTTTTTTTGAGGTGTGGAAGCACTGAGCTAATATCTAGATTGGGTCAAGAATATGGAGTTCTGGTTGTGCTCATACAAGGTGATTAATAGAATGTTTGCCAGGAGAATATTGTTAGTTTAGTTTATTATTGTCATGTGTACTGAGGTACAGTGCAAGCTTTTTTTAAATTTCAGTGCTATCAGGTCGGCATGGTGGCACAGCGGTAGAGTTGCTGCCTTCCAATGCTGGAGACCCGGGTTCGATCCTGACCATTGGTGTTTATTTGTACGGAGTTTGTATGATCTCCCCATAACCTGCATGGGTTTTCTCTGGTGGGTACACAAAAATGCTGCAGAAACTCAGCGGGTGCAGCAGTATCTATGGAGCGAAGGAAATAGGTGACGTTTTGGGCCGAAACCCTTCTTCAGACTGATAGGGGGTGGGGGGGGGAGAAGGAATGAAAAAAGGGGAGGAGGAGGAGCCCGAGGGCGGGGGGGATGGGAGGAGACAGCTCGAGGGTTAAGGAAGGGGAGGAGACAGCAAGGGCTAGCAAAATTGGGAGAATTCAATGTTCATGCCCACCGGCCGCTGGCTACCCAGGCGGAATATGAGGTGCTGTTCCTCCAATTTCCGGTGTTGCTCGCTCTGGCAATGGAAGGTTTTCTCTGGGATCTCTGGTTTCCACCCACATTCCAAAAACATACAGATTTGTTGGATAATTGGCTTGATATAATTGTAAATTGTCCCTAGAGTCAATGTGCTGGGGTTGCTGGTCAGTGCAGACTCAGTGGGCTGCAGGGTCTTGTTCCGCGCTGTATCTCTAAACTTCTTCTTCTTGCATGTGGCGTGCACAGCCTAAAGTTGTAAGACAACTTGATCTCTAAACTAGACTTAACTAAACAGTCAAAGGAAAGACTGTACATGATTACAATCAAGCCTTCCACAGTGCACAGATAATAGGTACAAGATTAGGTACTAGATAATAGGTACTAGTGTAAGATTAAGTCCAATTAAAGATAGTTGAGGGTCTCCAATGAAGTAGATGGAAGGTCAGAATTGCATTCTAGCTGATGAGAGGACCTTTCATTGTTGCCTGATAACAGATTTTTGTTTCTTACAAGGATATATGCATTCACTCTTATTCCTTTGCCCATTCATGCAACATGATAGTATTAATTTTAACAATTTTATCAACTTGCCTTTTAAAACCTATTGTGGATACAGCTTACAATATCAGGATAACTCTCTGCATTAAAATCTTTCCTGATCTTCGTGGTTGTCATAATGATAAAAGTGATATTTTTCTGTCACATTGTCACTGGAAGTGACAATTTCCCATTTATCTTGTTAAATCCCCTCTTGATTTTCATCTTCCTTGTCTTTGCCAACTGCTCTACTGAATATAATTCCAAGGTACACAAAAATGCTGGAGAAACCCAGCGGGTGCAGCAGCATCTATGGAGCGAAGGAGATAGGTAACGTTTCGGGCTGAAACCCTTCTTCAGACTGATATAATTCCAGTTCCTTTTATAGCTAGAACCTTGCAGACCTGCTATCATAGTAAATACAAGAAGCTGGAATAACTCTAGAAGCTGGACAGGCAGCATCTCTGGAGAGAAGGAATGGCTGACGTTTCGGGTCGAGATCCTTCTCACACATCATAGTAAATATCTCTGTTCCCTTTTCTTAAAATTGGCTTCAATATTCAAACCACCATCAAATTTATGATAACATTTTCTTGTTAGAGAAAAAAAAGGATTTCATCAAAACTTTCAGTTATTTTCTTCATTTAAAAAAAGTCAATTTATTCCTTTATTCCTTTGACGTATGTTCCATTTTAACTTCCCCAGGACAAATCATAGCACATTAAATCTGACATCTGTTGCTTAATATTCCTGTCCAAATCCCTCCAAATCATGTATTAATGTCTTCACTGTTAATCATACTCATTCATTTAACCTGATCAGCGCAATTTGATTGTGAGACATGCACATCTGTGGCCAGTTCGGATAACTGGTCCTCATGCTGACCACTGGAGGCCATTCTTATTCATATCCCTCTAATAAAAAATAATGTCAGTAGTTTTCTCTTATGTTAAATTCATTCTCAAAATCTGTGCTTAAAGCCTAACTTGCAATTTAATTATCAATGAAAACAAACTATTTTCTCTCCTCGCTAGCTGCTCTGAACAATCTGTCTTTGCAAGTGTGTGTTAATAATGTCATAATGGTTCTGAAGAAGCTGATTTGAAATCAACTATTTAAAAAAAAAGCAAAAGATTCTTGTTATTTAAAGCAAAAAATGAAAATGTTGCTAGCACAATCTGTTTGGGCAGCTTTTTTGACAGAGCTGCCAAGTTGAGGTTTTCAAAGCATGTGCTTTTTGAAGTGCAGAAATGCAAATGGGGGTTAGATCAAGTCCGGAAGCTGGCGGTAAGATTATAAAAAATAAAGCAGGGCTAAGCCACGTGATTCTGCCATTCAGTAAGATTACGGCTGACCCTTTGTCTTGAACTCAAAAATTGTGTCCCCAGTCCTCTTTGAGACCAAAAATCTATCAGTGTCATTGCTGAATATAGTTAATAACTGAATTCCAAAGATTAATACCATCTGCATCAGAAATTTCTTCCCACCTTAGCTCCAAATGTCCGACTTTATTTTAAGACACTGATCTCTATTTTCAGTTTCTCCATCTGCATTGACAACTTCTGCGAATCTTTAGTCTTCCATGCTTTAAAGTAAAACTCTGATCATCTGCTATCCTGTTGTTGGGAAGTCACTTTAGCTCATAATTTGGCTCACCTGATTCCGTTTCCAGCAGTCCCTTTAAACATACATGGGTATTGTTCTCTTTAACATCCGAGGACCTGTTTTCAGCAATCCCTTTAAATTTATGGGGCTTTGTTTCCTCCGCTTCCTTTAAATTCACCAGATTCCCTAGAAGATTTATACCACTGTGTCATCTGAAAAAAAAAAAGTAAATTAAAAGCCTGTTTATGCATTAATATGAGTAATATCCAATAGTTCTAAAACCTGTTTGTCTGGCACCACCAAACTCCTGTGTTTTACAGTAAGCCTCGTGTAATTAAATGTAATTCTTAAATTTCTTGGTTAGTCACAGACAAATCACTTTCAACGCAGACTTTTAACATTTCTCCATGGAATCTTAATTTGTTGCGAAATTTGAAATATCTCTTTAAATCCTTACTGCTGTTTATGTATGAGCAAACGTATTATACTAATTTTCCAATGTAACTCTACAATACATACTCCAATACTCATAATTGGATTTAATGAAATTCATAATTCCAGTTTTGGACTGAGATGTTTTCCAAAAGTGCATGTAAAATTCAGTGATAATTATTTTCCCTTGATCTATTGCTGTGAGATTACTAATTACTGTTTCATCACACTGAACATCTCAGATAGCTTGTTCTCTGGCTGTTCACACTACACATTGTTGCAGAAAATTGTCCTGAATGCATTTTCCAAACTCTTCCTGTAAACTGCTTTTACTAATTTGATTAACTACTCAAAAATATTGTATTAGTTTTGCTGCAAGATTATTATTTTATTTCATGATAAGTGTTGTTGCTGTTTTTTTGGACACTTCTTACATCATGTCTTCAACCATTCGGACTCTACTTCCTATCACTTGCCAGACTTAGCCCTGCCCCCACCTCCTTTCCAGCTGTCTTCCCCCAGTACAATCAGTCTGAAGAAGAGTCCCGAGCCAAAACTTAATCTATCCATGTCATCCAGAGATGCTGCTGATCCGCTGAGCACCTTGTTCTACTCAAAATTTAACATCTACAGTTCCGTGCCTAAAGTTCTAAATATGGTGTAAAGAAAAATAGTACAAGGTGAAAAGCATATGTGTCTTTTTACAATACTGGAGAGTTTTTGACGAACAAGATTAGTATTCACTTTTGTACACCAATACACTGTTCTTAACAAAAATCTACCCATCATGTGAAACCTTATAAATAGCAGATATAACTTAGATAACTTCAAGACCAAAAGTCAAAAACCTTTTTCATAATAGACAAATTTTCATTGTTTTCCCACCATTTTGGACACCAAAAGTGTAACATTTGTTTGGGTGTCTCTGCCACATTTAGTCATGAATATTTAATTCATAAATAAACTTCATATGGCCATATATACGTGTTGATAATGACCTAGGGAAATATCTTCATCTATACTAGGAGAAAAATATAGTAACATAAAGGTAATACAGTACAGTAAAGATCCTGTAACGGACGTTGTGTTTGGTGTCCATTGTCACAACAACCGGTACCTCCGTAAGTTAAACCAGGGACGCTCCAAACCTCTAATACTTTTCAAACACCCAACGAAGTATCCTATGGTAGTTGCGATCTTTGGGTGAGTTAATTATTTTTTCTTATTTTGCATTTTAATATATCAAAAACATCGTGGTGTCAAAAAAGCAACGTTAGTTTATGATATTTCCCAACTTTAAAAAAAAAAAAAAAAAATTGAAGCGTTTTTTTGACATAAATCAAAACAAAGAAACTGAGCCAATCTTCGATTTGGCAACACACTGCCTCTTGTTTACCTTTTGTACAGACCAAGTCGCTAACTTCATTCCTTCGTGTCAACTTCGGGAAGCTCCGTAACAACCGTTACGGAGACTTTTCACTTACAAAAAAAAATCCACCCAAATCAAACGATCTGACAAATCATCGGCTATCGATCTCGCTCAGATCCATAAGGTAATGTGCCATTTAGATTGCATTGGTGAAAATGCTTGGTTTTCGCTGGGACACCCAAACAAAAGTTTGTGTGTATGATGTGCAACGCGCGTCGCGTTGTCTGCTCAGATGGATGCAGTATTCTACTACATCAGGGGACGGCAACCTTGTTCTGCCAGGACGCATGTCTGTGAGCGGATGGCGGGCCACATCCACATGGATGGCAGGCATCAAATCACGTGTTCACATAGATCCCTCCCCTTCGAAGACCCCACCTGGAGCACTGACCCCTAGTTACGGGCGCTCACGAAAATGGCGCACCTACGGATAATTGCCTTGGCTCTGTCCTGAAGGCTGTGGCTCAAATACGTGGCTCAAATGACAACCCCGATCCTGACAGTGAAGCCCAGTCACAGAAGGCGCGCGACCATGCCAGCGGCTTTGCGCAGGATGCGGTACAGCCAGAGCTCGGCGGCTCCATCATTGCGGCCACCTTGCATCACTGCGCCTGGGCACCACGGCTTCGGGCCCGGGGAGTACTGGAGATGACGGGAGTCTGCGGGCCATATAATTACAGGGAAAAAAATACGCCTGCGGGCCAGATGATTCCGGGTTACGGGCCACATTCGGCCCGGGGGCCGTAGGTTGCCGACCCCTGTACTACATGATCAGGTAAATGAAGTGGAAATGGTGTTTGCAATTTTATTGTTCCATGTACTATTCATAAACATAGAAATAAATAAGAAATATGTGTACTTACTGTACCAACCAGGTCACTGGTGGACACCACGCAACAACCGTTACACAAAATGTATTTGTGTATTCTGATGCCATTTTTAGAAACTTGCCATCAAAATGCTATATTTTCTTATATTTGTTTTGATACCATGTTAGTCATGAACCCAATAAAGTGCTTGTCAACATTTTTGAAGGATTTTGAAATTTGACCCCATTTGTCACATTTTTGTGTGCAGTATTGTAAAAAGTCATATATATATATATATACGAAGATACTAAGGAGCAAAGCAAAAGCAGTGTGAATTGTTACTTGCCTTATTACAGTGCAAGGCAGAGTAGAGTTTACAAATCTGACAACCTATCAGTACTTACTCTTGAGTCATTGTCCCATAGAGCTGGCTTTATCAGGAGATGGAGGGGAAGATGAGGTTATTTGTTGATTTCGTGATTCTATATTCAGAAATTTATATATTGCTTGTATTGCTTATATTATATTGCTTCTATGGCTTCATCTGTCAGTTCATTCCTGATATGGAAACCCTCTGAGTGAAAAGGTTGCCCCTGAGGTCCCTCTTAAACATCTCCCCTTTTACTTGAAGTCTCTGGTTTTAGATTTCTCTACCCTAGGAAAAAAATAGCATTCATTTTATCTATGCTCCTCGTGATCATGTGCCGCTCAATAAAGCCACTCCTCAGCTTTCTGCTCTCCAAAGAAAAGTGCCTATCCAACCTCTCCTTATAACTCAAGCCTGCGGGTAATGTCCTCTTCTGCATCCTTTCCTATTCAATGACATCCTTCCATAGCTGGGTGACCAGAAACTGCATCACTCCACGTGTAGATCTCACCGACGGCTTGTGGAGCTGCATCATGATGTCCCAGCCTTTGCACTCGATGCCCTTCCTAACAAAGGCACTTGTGCCAAACGCATCCTTCGCCACATTTTCCACCTGACTTGTAGGGAACCATGCACCAAATCTTTCTGTTCTGCAACATTCTCCAGGGCTCTGCCATTTACTGTGCAAGTCATGCCCTGGACCCATGCACGTGTACTTCCAGAACTCTAACTTACAGAGACCAGCTGCTTGGGAAGTTATACAGTATATGCTTCGTATGCACAAACCGAAATTGCTCTTTGTATGAGTTTTTTTTAGCAAAGTTGGATCCTCCCAAAAGGCCCCTCAAATAAAAGATAAATGTGTATTGAGCATTGCCTTGAAATCCTGTCAACAGTCACCATTGTTGGATTGCCATAGTAATGTTAATAACAGCAAATGGGTGATTGACAAGGTCACTGTTTCTTCCTGCCACGTGTGGTAGGAGGAATGTTTGGCCGTATCTCCAGGGGCATTGTTCCTCTCTCGTGGATTAGGGGGACTGGCTCTACTGAACTGACAAGTGAGCCTTAATTATAAAAGATGCTCTCCACGTTGTATTTACTGCATTGGGTCCTGGCATGCAAAACTACTCAGCAGCCAAAGGCCAATGCCAAAGTAAACTTGCCCAGTTTTGCACTATTGGTGGTCAAGGAACACAGACTATGCTGAAGAATTAGAAAATCCTACCTTCAAACACAACACATTCAGAGACCGACTCTTTGACTTGCTCTCGCCCCAATACACCACTCAGATACCCTCCAATAATCTTGATTCCAGCACCCATCCCTACCATAGGGTCACAGTCGTAGCAGGATTCAGCAGAGAAACAGACCCTTTGACCCACTGAGTTCTCCAACCATCAAGCACGCATTTACACTAACCCATTAAAAAAATTTCCTCACATACCCATCAACTCTCCCTCAATCTGTCATTCACCTATACACTAGGGGCAATTTACAGGAGCCAAATAATCCATCTTTGGGAAGTGGGAATTCTTGGGGGAAACCCACATAGTCATCACAGGGAGAACACGCAAACTGCAATGACAGCAATAGAGGTCAGTATTGAAGCTTGGTCTCTGTGACTGGGCAGCACAATACTCTGTAGAACCTGTGTGCACAGTCTCAAGCCAAAGACCACCTATGGGAAATAAATAACTTGGAGTAAGAAAGTAAGTGAGAAGGAGAAAGCTTGCACATGCATTAGGTGAGTGGGTAAGTAAAAGGTACTTTATTGTCACATGTAACCCGGTAAATTCATACCGCAGACCTCACCTAGGCAGTACACAAGAATCGCCTCGGATCTGGCGCTTATCTAATGTTCGTGCCGTAGAAAACTAGTAATGTGTTACTGCAGCCACATGAGGCGCAAGATACCCCACGTCTGGAATACTGTGAACAATTTTAGTAATCCTCTTTAACAAAGGATATTATTTAATATGGGGCAGTTTAGCGAAAATTCACTAGAGGGATTCTAGGTATGGAAAGGCTAATCAAGTTAGGACTCTGGTCACGAGTCTGATTTTTATAAGAGCGTGTGAGGTGTCTTGGACATAGGTAGGGAGGGATTGGACCAGGGGGAATAGGATGTAGTCGAGGTATGTGGAAATTAATTTGGTGGGACACGAACAAGCAGAAACAATGGGTCTGCTAGGACAGTTCTGTTCAAAGATCGTATAGCGGAGCAAGATAGGCCACTCCTGCGAAATGCAATGGGCTGACGTGTAGTACGCTACGGAGCGGATCGTGGGCATTTTTTTTGTCCATTCCAGTAACCGGAACCTACCCGACCCGACTCGCAGTCAAGTCAAGTTTATTCGTCACATACACATACGAGATGTGCAGTGAAATGAAAAGTGGCAATGCTCGCGGACTTTGTGCAAAAAGACAAACAAACAAACAACCAAACAAACTATAAACACAATCATAAACACACATATTCTTTTACATATTAACAGTAATCTACGAAACAGGAAACCTACTATCATTCCAACAACTACAATTAAAATTTAAATTGAAAAACAACCAATATTTTAAATATCTTCAGATTTGCGACTTTGTGAAAAAACATATACAAGGATATCAAAAAGTAACTCCTGACTTATTGGAAGAAGCAATGAATATTGAAGCTTTTAATATCATATAATAATTCTAAGTAATCCAACGTACTTAGCGAAGGGGGGAACAATTAATGTTTGAAGGTGTGGGAAAAATGATGTTCATATGTAGGGTTAGATTCATAAAATTCGGTGATAGTTCTTTTTAAAGAATGAAATGTTTATAAAATTTGACTGGTAATACTTTCTTTTTTTTAAGATGGGAATAAATTGTTTTATTCCTTAATATGGTTAATAATAGCAAAAAAATTTTTAAATGGAAGGGTACTCATACCAACGCTTAAAATGTGGATTGCAAGTGTGTTTGAGTTTCCTCCTAATGATTTGGTTCCATTTTTTTTTTTTGCACTCTGTAATTCATTGGTCATCTCCTTTTCTTTTCAATCACACTGTTCACAACTGCAGTATTTGGGAAAATAATAGCAATATGAAGATTCCAGTTGCTCTAGCCCTGGAATGTTACATAATGTTTTTGTGTCTATGGAGTTGTTTCTCAACAATAAAATGGGTCTGGTCTTCCCGATAGCCAGAGAGTGGAATGAGATCTGTCTGTAAATGGTGGGGTTATCTAAATTAAGTATTTCACAAAATTAAATTTGTGTAAGCAAGATTTACAAATGATGTATAACTTAAGGATGGTTTTATTCAGCGAGCATACAACTGATTAGATTGTGCTGGAAAGAACACACATACATGAATGTGATATAGATGTATATAATAATATAACACACACATTTACATTTCTTCCGATTTTTATATCCAATGATGAACTTTATTTCAGACTAGACAAGGGACAACATTATATAAAAAAACATTGTAAACCTCCCCGCGACTTCACCCTGGGGCCTCAGCCGTGCTGATCCAGGCCAGACGCTGTGGAAGGAACATCTTTTCGCTTTTATTGTGATTTATTTCTCTTTTTAACACTGAATATCTGATAACGACACATTAGCAACATATGGCACCAATATTGCATCAACCCACTCAATTTTAAATAATTCATAATAGAAATCCATTAACATGGTTAACACTTTATTTCTGACATACACAATAAGCATTACATAATTCACATTATTCTGTGCGCGAGATATACAGGGTTGCAGAGTTCAGCATATCAGCTAACCAGTGCAAGTGATATACAATTCAACGTATGTAACACAATGATAGCCTTACCCCTGCTTCACCAAAGAGCAAAACGTCCAACGTAGATACAATAATAAATAAATCGCCATTTGCATTGTTTTGCGCAGCTAACAAATCACAATTTCACACAATGTACATAAGATGGCAGTTATTTGACGAATGTGGAATTCTCTGCCTCAAAGGGCAGTGGAGGCAGGTTCTCTGGATGCTTTCAAGAAAGAGCTAGATAGGGTTCTTAAAAATAGCGGAGTTAGGGGATATGGGGAGAAGGCAGGAACGGGGTACTGATTGTGGATGATTAGCCATGCCCACGGTGCTGGCTCGAAGGGCCGAATGGCCTACTCCTACACTTATTGTCTATTGAGGCCTCAACTGTACCTGAGACAAAGGGGAGCACTCAACTCTAAGATCTGAACTATAGTGAGAGTTCGGGCAGACTTAATAAAATTCTCAGTACAAGGATGTTGGCCTGAGGCCTCGACTGTACCTGAGACAAAGGGGAGTACCCAGAGAGATCATAATCTGAGCTCTCGTGAAATTTCGGGCAGACTTAATAAAATTCTCAGTACAAAAGAGTCAATATGTTCATATTCTGCATTAAATAACACGGAGGTAGAAAGAAAATGCTCTTGAGGAGAAGATTTTTAAGAGAATGGTGCCATGAGGCCTCGACTATCTGAGCTCAATGAAGCAACTATAGTGAGAGATTGAACAGACTAAATAAAATGGGTCCTATACTCGCCCATGAATCTGCCCATGACCGTACTACGTGTTTTGCGTAGGAGTAGGCCATCTAGCTCCGCTATAAGACCTTTGGATCTGTTTGGGATTTTGGGGAGAAGATAAAATCGGGCCGCGAGGGGCTGGGGAACGATGAGCGTGGAGGCTTTAGACCAGGGGTCGGCAACCTTGTTCTGCATAGGGGCCGGGACGCATGTCTGTGAGCGGATGGCGGGGCACATCTACCACGTGTTCACATAGATCCTGCCCCGGGTGGCAGGCATTAAATCATGTGTTCACTTAGATCACGCCCCTTTAAGGAGCACTGGCCCCTAGTTACAGGCGCTCACGAACACGTCGCACCTACGGACCATTGCCTTGGCTCTGTCCTGAAGGCGGTGGTTCAAATACTCATACTCGCTCGTCCCCGGCCTATTGACAACCCGACAGTGAAGCCCAAGCACACAAGCTTTGCGGCCTTGCCGGCGGTTTTGAGACCAGAGAGAGACAAAGACGGAGAGAGAGGGAGAGAGGGAGATTGAGGAGGTGGGGAGGAAGGAAGGTCAGGGCTCCTCAGACAACACCGGCATCATTGCCCTGCTGCCTAGGCCGTCCCTGTCCACCACCAAAGGGGGAGGCAGTTGGACATGACTTCAGAATTAAGGGACAGGAGTTTAGGGGTAATATGAGGGGGAACTTCTTTACTCAGAGAGTGGTAGCGGTGTGGAATGAGCTCCCAGTGGAAGTGGTGGAGGCAGGTTCGTTGGTATCATTTAAAAATAAATTGGATAGGCATATGGATGAGAAGGGAATGGAGGGTTATGGTACGAGTGCAGGCAGGTGGGACTAAGGGGAAAAAAATTTGTTCGGCATGGACTTGTAGGGCTGAGATGGCCTGTTTCCGTGCTGTAATTGTTATATGGTTATATGGATCTCCTCAAGCGGCCGAGCGGTGCAGACGCTTCAGACAGCAGAAGGGGGCCTCCCGCTCGCTCGCTCCCTGTTCCCGGCCTCGGCGTGCGAGAGGGTTTGTTTTGAAAGCGTAGCTGGCAGAGTGGCAAGCAGCTGCCGCTGTCAGGACGGGCAGGAGGAGCCACTGTCGCTGCTGCTGTGCGGGGCCCGTCATTCACTCCGATTCTCCGTCACTCCGCACCTAGTATCTTTGACCCGCACTACAGCTATTGCCGCTGTCGACTCAAAACATCACGTTCCTTTTCTCCAGAGATGTTGCCTGACCCGCTGAGTTACTCCAGTTTTTTGTGTTTGTCTTTGGTATAAACCAGCATTTGCAGTGCCAAGCCGGGCAAAATGACTCGGCATTTAGGTGGCCCGGCGGCACTTTAGGTGGTCATTGGCACCCGGGTAACCGCTAATTTCGAGCCCTGCTGTTACCCAGAGTTCTATTTATGATAGACCTTGATAAATCAAATTTAGCAACTACATTTTCTTTTGCTCTGACTCTGATTCTCCTTCAGCCATGTATGCACTCGTGTATTGAAGACCTGTCTGTGTGCTTATTGTGTGCATCTATTGCTTTATTGAAATATGTATGATCACAACAAATTTTCCAGCCTTTCTTGCAATCCACTCTTTGTGGTTGAGCAGATTGCATCATGGGGTCAAGTGAAATTGCAGGCCTTGTTATGACCTTGAAACGTGGTCTTCTCAAGAAGAGTCTGCGCTTTTGTCAATGCCTTTGCATTTCCTGGTTCTATATGTTGCAGCTAGCAGGAGTGAATGGCATATCTCCAACTATTGAGTCACACAATTGGAACTTTGGTGTGTCACTGCAGTTTGAATATTGTGGTCTGTTCATAGGCCAAGGCTATGAACAGACTATAATGCTGCAGGATTATGATGTAGGATAGTTAGAAATGGTCCTGTCCTTGTTCTTTCTACCTGATGCTTTGCAGCTTTGCTGAATTTCCAGACGTCCATACAGCAGTAGCAGTGGTGGTATTAGGAAATGTCGTTTGCCAAATGACAGTTTAGGTGGTCATTTAAGACGGCTTGCATGACGCTTGCGAATATGTACGCATTCTTCCTTCCTTTCTTTCCCCCCCCCCCCCCCCCCCCCCCCCCAGCAGTCTGAAGAAGGGTCTCGACCCGAAACGTCGCCTATTCCTTTGCTCCATAGATGCTGCCACACCCGCTGAGTTTCTCCAGCATTTTTGTCTACCTTCCACAGAATACAATCCTCTTGCTAATGCATGTCATTGTGTGCTTCTTAAAATAATAATATTAAAGGGAAGATTTTAACATTGAGGGAGCCATATAAATAGAAGCCGAGAGCCTCATCTTTTAGCCTATGAAGTGTCAGCATGTTTCATCCTTGTAACTAAGGTTCTATAATTTTCTGAAACTCCAGGTCGGGGAGAGGATAAAAAAGGCATGGTTCATCCTGTTGATTGCTGTATTGTGAAGACATGAGCTGCAATAAGCCATTTAGCCTGTTTCTTTCCATTCAGTGAGGTGGTTTATCTTTGCCTTAACGCCAACTTTGCCCATACCCCCTGGAACAAAGTGATATCTTTATTGGCTAGGCTGCCTTGTTTTGAAAGCATTGTCCAACAGAACAACAGAGCTTGACGGCTGTTTAGGGATATGTAAACTCTGATGTTTGGTCTTCCAGTAGCTGATCAGTCGCTTATAATGATATAAACCATGTCTACTAGTTGTTTTAATTCCATATTTGTATTGATTTATTCAAATTACGGGGGACATAATAACACACAGCCTGTGACCGAAGCTGCGATGCAATATCTTGGGAGTTGATCACTGTCAAGGCATTGGACTAGTTGGAGGCTTAAACTTAAAGCGGCATGTTGTTTTTTGTCCCTTAAGTCAAATGTAAAAGAACTGATTACTTGAATTTAAATTCTTCAACTATCTTGGTGGACTTTCAAAAATCCTGGCTGTAACTTAACCACTGAACCGCTGCAACCAAAACAAGTACAGAAAAGGGAACCTTGTGAAAGCATAGCCTGTATAGGAATAAGAGGTCAGATGTAGGGGGGAGGGAAGAAAGCTAGGAGAGAGGATGGGCAAGATAAAGCATGGCAGGTAACAGGTCAACACAGGGGAGTAGGTTTTGATAGGCAGATGATTGGACAAAGGCCAGAGATGAAAAAAAGGTTTGAGACGAAACGATTGCAAATTGTGCAGCCAGAAGAAGGAATGTAGGAGGAAGATGGGACGGGAGAAATAGGTGGGAGTTTAGGTGGGGCATGGGGGGGGTTGTGTGTGAGTGGGAAGGGGGAGTTGTTGGAGGTTACCAAAAAATGAAGAATTCGGTATTCATATTGTTGGGTTGTAAGTTACCCAAGCAGAATATGAGGTGCTGTTCCTTTTTGCTTTGGGCCTCACTCTGGCAATGGAAGAGGCTCATGGCAGAAAGTTCAATATGGGAAGGGGAGTTAAAATGTTTAGCAACTGGGAGATCCATTAGGCCTTGACAGACCGAGTGCACGTGTTCGGCTAAATTAGTTTGGGAGTTCCACATGGAAAAGCTGTACAACTTCAGCCGTACATGCTGAAACCTTCAGACCATTTGTTGTTGGACTCCAATCAAACACATTTTCACTCTCAACTACATGTTTATCACCCAAAATGCTTTAAAAAAATTGTGCTGTGTACGAAGGCAGCAGAGGCCCTTAAGGATAGGGAAGGGATAAATAATCAATGGCTCATTCCTGCTTGTTGGTCCATGTCTGTGTCTCTTTCCAACCTTTGATCTTCTAAAATGATTTAATATCAAAACAATATGGAAGCTACACGATTCCCTTAATATGCATTGTGAGAAACACGAGTATGTTAAAATAGTATTCCTTAGAAATCAGGCACAGTGCACATTGTAGACACAGGAACTGCAGATACTGGTTTATAAAGAGAGACATAATGTGCTGGTGTAACTCAGTGGGTCAGGCAGCATGTCTGGAGAACATGGATAGATTTTGGGACTGGGCCCTATTTCAGACTGATTGTGGTAGGTGAGAAGAGAGGTGAGGAAGTGGTGGAAACACTTTTTGTGCATCTTCTCTCCTTGTCTCAGAGCCTTATGTCTTCTTCTCATCTGGTCTTTGTCCACCCACCTGCCAATCAACCCCTCCCCCATCTGTATCGCATGCCTGTATCGCCCTCACCTCTACTTCCAGCTTTCAACCCCCCTCCACTACAATCAGTAGGGACCCAACCTAAAATGTCACCTGTCCATGTTCTCTTGAGATGCTGACTGACACGCTGTTACTCCATCATTTTGTGTCTTCACTTATTGCCCATTGCTAGTTGCATCAATGACGGTGGCAGTGAGCTGCTTTGATCTCTGAACTATTTAGTAAAAATGCTTTTGCGGTGTTTGGGAGATGCACAATTTTATCTTCACAACTTTGAAGAAA
This sequence comes from Leucoraja erinaceus, assembly GCF_028641065.1. Taxonomy (NCBI): domain Eukaryota; kingdom Metazoa; phylum Chordata; class Chondrichthyes; order Rajiformes; family Rajidae; genus Leucoraja; species Leucoraja erinaceus. The sequence goes on along the minus strand of NC_073381.1, from coordinate 18,343,784 downwards.
TCATTGTTGAAAACAGGGACAGCATGGTGTGATCAAGTAAACAAATATGAGTTGGTGATATTCCAGTGCATCTGTGCATTCCTACAAAATTCCTCAACATGATTACATTTCAATTGACCGAACTAAATAACTTAAGCCACTGCCGTTTAATTGTCATGATTTCTTCTTCAAAATTGTTATAAAATTTATTTGAAATTGGTTTTTTTAAAGAAACCTGCGGTCAAGGATAAAATGTAGAACTACTACATTATGACTTCTATTTCTTGTAAATGATACAGAACATAATCAAGGAGAAGTTTGAATTGATTGCACAAAAGTCTGTTTATTTACCAGAAGAGGTATATATAAAGGTTAACACACTTGTCAGTGTTGACAGATTTTTGCACTTGTCCTTACTATTGTTTGATAATTTTATTCTTATAGGTAACTTTCAAACATGATTCATCGACTGTGGAAGTACAGGATGATCACATCAAGGGACCACTCAAGGTATGAACTCCCATTCTTATATATTGCTTATACATTATTTTAATGATTGATGGAAATAAATCCCAGTACCTATAATAGCAGTTTGTAATATCTGTACTGATCTATTGAGTGAATTTTATTGATTACTAGACCAAGTGGGACCCGTTGGGCCCATGTCACACGGGAGGGCTGGTCCCCGAACGCAATATTCATTTAATGTAAATGAGATCCCATTGTGATGTAATGGTGGAACGCAGCTGTTTTTTTTTTAAATGGGAGTTTTTTAATGTAAATGAGATCCCATTGTGATGTAATTGTGGGGTGCAACACTGCTTACGGGCAGTTTATGTAAACGAGATCACATTGTGACGTCATACGCTGCTGACTGCCAGTGCAGATGGAAGAAATTTTTGTCAAACTGGGGTTTTGTAAAGTTTAAAATGTGAATAACTTGTAAAATATACCATCAATCTGAACGAAACTTGATACAACACACCACAGGACAATGGTGAGTAAGATAGGTCCAAAATTGTAGCGCTATTGTGTATCGTTTTGGTGTAATTTCAGGGCATCACAGTCGGACAGACAGGCACAGCAACAAACAAGATGAGAGTTTTAGTAATACACTAGACCAAGTGCAGACCCGTTGGGTCTGCTCCCCCAATGGTGTGATTCCCCCAACCCAATATTCCACCATGCACCCGTCTCCTCCAATGGAACTGAAGGCGTTGCCATGTAAGTTTCCAGCACTCCCCTGCAACCCAATTGCACCTCCCCCCTGCTGCGCAATATTCAGTGTTCACTCAACTTTGTTTCGAAGTGTGTTGGAAGCCCCGAATCAAAAGGAAGAAAGGCACTTAGGTCTCATTCCCCCAACACAATATTCCACCACTCACCCGTTTCCCCATCGCAACCCGTTCCCCCAACGCAATATTCCACCACTCATCCATAGCCCCCAACTGCGCAGGCGCGGCTCATTTCCCCTCATCCCTCCCCCTCCTCTTCACCAACCCTCTTCTTTCTCCTCTCCTCCTCCCCTCCCCCACTCCCTTTAACTAGGCAAGGCAACTTTAAGTAGGCAACACAGTTTTAGCATTTCCAAACCCAAGGCAACACAGCTTTAGTATTTCTAAACTATTTTTTCAAACCACATTAAGGGCACTGACAGGTCAGTAAAACCACTCACAGTTTAGTAGACATGTGTTCAGTGTTATTCACAACTCAGACTGTGAGACGTGACCCTCTCGCTCCCCCATCTTGCAGAGATTGACTGAGGCACTCAACATTTCTGGGTTTTATAGACCCTCCGGAAAGGGCGTGGCCTTCAGAAGAGAGAATCTCAAAATTTTTTTTAACAATAATAACTTTTATTTTTCTTCGATGGGAAAAATCCTCTTATCGTGCGCAGAGTAGGGGGACTCTGAATAAGATGGCCAAAAATCACAGCCGTAAGTGGCAGCGTTTTTTTCTAAAATCAATATACAGAACAACAGGAAGTGGTCAAGATCAGACTTTTAGTAATATAGATTTATACTAGATCAATCAGGACCCGTTAGGTCCTTGTCACCCGGGAGGCCTTGTCCCTCAATGCAACTTGTTCCCCCAACCCAATATTCGACCACTCGCCCAAGGGAGGCCTGGTCCCCCAACGCAATCCGTTCCCCAAAGCAATATTCCACCCAACGCAATATTCCATCACTCACCCATAGCCCCCATGGGAGGCGTGGTCCCCCAACGCAATATTCCACCACTCATCTGTTTCCCCAACTCAACCCGTTCCCCCAACACAATATTCCACCACTCACCCATAGCTCCCAACTGTGCAGAGGGTGCTCATTTCGCCTTAGTCACCCTCCCTCATTTTTAAACTTTAAAAAAAAATCCAATTGCACTTGCTAACTCGCAGAACTCGGTTTATGGTGACTTTCGAAAAAATGCATTTGCCCTTGATAGGGCTAGCAGGATTCATGGATAGCAACAATGTTGTGAGCAGGGCTACAATCCCATTGTGATGACATAGCTGTAAGCACAGGGAAGACATTTTTCTCAAATTAGGGTTTTGTAAATCTAAAAATGTAAAAAAACATGTAAAATATAACATCAATCTGAACGAAAAATGACACAAACCACCACCGGACAATTATGAGTAAGGTGGTGCAAACATTTTAGCGCTATCGTGTACCGTTTTGGCTTAGTTCCGTGATCACAATGACGCACACACACACACGCACACGCACACACGCGCACAGAAACAAACAAGATGAGATGGATGGAGAGAGAGAGAGAGAGAGCGCGAGAACGCAAGTGGGACCAATTGTCACACAGGACGGTTGGTCCTCGAACGCAATATTCCACAACTCGCCTATATCTCCCAACTTTGCATGCGCAACTGACGTTTTTAAAATTTAAAGTTTTGACAATAACTTGTGAAAAATAAGACAAGCTACATGCAGGAAAAATGTTCCCAATGTTGGGCGAGTCCAGAACCAGGGGCCACAGTCTTAGAATAAAGAGGAGGTCATTTAAGACTGAGGTGAGAAAATACTTTTCACCCAGAGAGTTGTGAATTTATGGAATTCCGTGCCACAGAGAGCAGTGGAGGCCAAATCACTGGATGGATTTAAGAGAGTTAGATAGAGCTCTAGGGGCTAGTGGAATCAAGGGATATGGGGAGAAGGCAGGCACGGGTTATTGATAGGGGACGATCAGCCATGATCAGAATGGCACGGGTTATATGATAGGGAGCACGCACTCTCCCTCTTCAGCGGTCTGGAGTCACTCCCAATCCCCACCCTCCACCAACCCTCCTCTGAGAAGCCGAGACCTGCGGCCTACCCCTATCTGGCTCCTCTCGCTCCGGACCAGCAACTTCCTCACCCCTGGGCTCCCTCCATAACGCACCTGCCCCCTCCTCGATCCCCATCCTCCCCCGCTCCACACCCCCTATCCTCAGGGCCCCCATCCCTAACCCTCCTCTCCCCTCAATCCCCCCAACTCCCTCCTCACCTCCCCAGGAGTAAACCATGCTACGGGCCCAGTCTGTGTCGCCCCTGTGTCTGTCCAGCGTGCTTTTCGCTCCGGAGCAGCAGCCCCCCTGGCGGAACCCCAGCCCAGCAATGTTTTTGTCCAATGTAACAGCAAGTTTTTAATGTAGAGATCCCATTGTGATGTAATGGTGGGATGGATAAATTAGATCCCATTGTGATGTCATTGTGGGTTGTGGGAAGAGGGAAAAGAACCTTATTAATGCGGACAGAAATTATCTCAGTGATCAAATTAACTTTTGAGGTGATGGGAGAACTGGAAATCAATTTAGGTTACCAATGATGAATGAATGGGATTTCTTCTATGATCGGTGAGAGCAGTAGGAGGTAGGACACATTTAGATAACCTGATTGATGAAACTAAGAGCTGGCCTTGAGAGCGTTAACACATTCAAGTCAAAATGCGACAAGGATATGCGAGTCTTGAGCAGAACACAGAGTGCAGGAGGAAAACAGCGGGTCAGGCATCTAGAGAGGGAATGGACAGGCCACGTCTAGAGAGGGCCTGTCCATTTCTTCCCAGATGGACAGTTCCTCACTCAAGTTTCAGGACAGGGTTATACTTCTTTAAAATGATGAGTCTGACAAGCTTTTCCCTTTGTCGCCTGTCCAAGTTTCTTCTTTACGCCAGGTGGTGGCGGTGTGGATGCTGTCTGTCTGACCCAACTGTTCCTCTTTTCCGTGCATTTATATTTATGGTCAAGGTTCCAGCACCTGCAGCAGCCTCCATATCTTTTGCCTTTTGTGGGTAATTTTAACTGATTTCATGGATGTAAATTGGCCTATGAGTTTATTTTAAGGTCTAGCTTAGTTCACTGGGGATGGAATAAGATGACATGGATGAAGTTGATGGAAAATGGAGTTACTGACAGACTGCCAGTGTTTTGTCTGAAGAAAATTATAGTTAATCTGTGATCGATGTTAACCAACCTTTCTAACTCGCTGTGAGCTGTTGGAGATGTTATCTTCAAGGAGCAACATTCTAAAAAGAGAGACAAGAGGGATCTTTGGAAGACTTTGGAGCTAATGGCAAATATATTGGCGGATGTGGTTTTATGAGATGGAGTATCCACTGGATAGGTATATATGCAACCGCAAGAAATGCAACACCTGTCCCTTTACCTCCCCCTTCGACGCCATTCAAGGACCCAAGCAGTCGTTCCAGGTGCGGCAGAGGTTTACCTGTATCTCCACCAACCTCATCTTCTGCATCCGCTGCTCTAGATGTCAGCTGATTCACATCGGTGAGACCAAGCGGAGGTTGGGCGATCGTTTCGCCGAACACCTTCGCTCGGTCCGCAAGAATCTACCTGACCTCCCGGTGGCTCAGCACTTCAACTCCCCCTCCCACTCCGAATCCGACCTCTCTGTCCTGGGTCTCCTCCATGGCCAGAGCGAGCAACACTGGAAATTGGAGGAACAGCACCTTATATTCCGCTTGGGGAGTCTGCAGCCTGCGGGCTTGAACATTGAATTATCCCAATTTTGTTAGCCCCTGCTGTCTCCTCCCTTTCCTTAGCCCACAGGCTGTCTCCTCCCATCCCCCAGCTCTCGGGCTCCTCCTCCTCCTTTTTCCTTCCTTCTCCCCGCCACCCCCTATCAGTCTGAAAAAGGGTTTTGGCCCGAAACATTGCCTATTTCATTCGCTCCATAGATGCTGCTGCACCCGCTGAGTTTCTCCAGCTTTTTTGTGTGCCTTCGATTTTCCAGCATCTGCAGTTCCTTCTTGAACACAACAGGTATATATATATATATACACTCCTGCTGGGCTAGATATTTGGGAAAAGCAGGCATTTCACAAGTGTTGACCCACTGCAAAGAGGTTTACCAGAGTTAGTCGCAGAGGATTCAATTTGTGACTTTGAAAAGTTTGTTTTATATAGAATAGAATGCCTTTTATTGTCATTCAAACAGCTTGGTTTGAACAAAATTGCATTTCTACAGTCTTAGCAATTACAAAAAAAACCAAGACCCACACTTAACACACTTTACACAAACATCCATCACAGTGAATCTCCTCACTGTGATGGAAGGCAAAAGTCTTATCTCTTCCCTTGGTCTTCTCCCGCGGTCCAGCAGTCCAACTGCAACGTCGAGGCGAACTGGGGCTCCCGATGTTAAAGCCCCCGGCGGGCGATGGTAAGTCCCGCGGCCGTTAAGCCGCGCCGGGCCATGTTAGGCCCCGCTCCAAGTCGTTTCACCCTGCGATTCCAGCGGGAGAAGTTGCCGTTGCAGGAGCTCCGAAAAGTGGTCTCCCACCCGGGACCTGCGAACTCCCGATGTTACTGTCCACCGGGCCTGCGGCCGGAGCCTCAGAAGCTCCGAAGCCGGGTTGCAGCCACGCGCCACCACAGCTCTCTCCGCTCCGAAGTCGGCCAGCTCTGCAGGTCTGCAGGCTCCGCGACTGGAGCCCTCAGATTGGTTCCGGTCGGAGGCCGCTGCCGGCTCCATGATGTTAGGCCCAACGACATTGGAGACCCGACAGGGAAAAAGTCGGGTCCCTGAACAGGTAAGAGATTAAACGGTTTCCCTCACCCCCCACCCCCACATATACACAGCTTTAAAAAAAAAAACTAGAATCAAAACATACATTTAACGAGTCAAAAATAAAAAAACGACAGACGGACTGCAGTCGAGCCGCTGCTGTTAGGCGCCGCCACACCACACCAGGACTGAGTTATTGAGCACCATGCTAATGGAAAAAGATTTGGCAGGAAACATTCCTTCCCAGAATTATAGAGGTGAAGAGATGATGTGAGTGCCTCCCATTCCTACTCTATCCTGCAAATAACATTCTCGCTGGAGTGTGCAGATCATTTCATTGCCAGTTTCCAGATTTTTCAAAGCAAAAAATCACATATATCCTACTCTGCTACCCACTGCCAAGTCTGGAAGATATCCCATTCACCCCACCCACCCATTGAGTGATTGTGTGATGCATTACATTAGATGTACCATTTTAATGTGTTGATTTTCATTGCTTGTCCAGATGCCAGTGGTTTCAAAATTATTTAAACACTAAAAACTGAAATGATTCATAATGGAAGATGGTTGTTGTAACGGTCCATTAATCCTAACCTTGCCAGTGGCATCCACATATCAGAATAGAAGATTTGTTTAAACTGGCACTAAAGAGAGAAAGACAAGTGACATTATTTATGATCTAAATTATACAGAATTAGAATCTATAATATTGGCTGTGGCAGATTGAACTTGACATGTAACAGATGAGACGTGTGTTATTGGAGTTTATGATTCTAGTTTTCATATCATGACTACTGTAATTCATACTAATTATCATTCATAAGGCTTTGATTTACCCTTCCTGTAAACAGAGTAACCCATTTCTGAGTCTACTGAATGTATTTCTGTCACCCAAATTTACTGCACTAAAATGCGTAATGTTTATCCAATAAATCAGCACCGTGCTGATTTGAATTTATAAAGGAAATCTTAATGTGGTTCTGTTCTGTTTCGTACCACATTCCTAACATGCTTTTCTTAAAAAAGATGTTGGTCTACTGATGCTTATTGGCCTGAAATATCACAACAGGGGCTGTTCAACAGAAACAAAGATTTTTTTTTTGGCCAGTCACCCAGCCATATCTGTCATTCCATGAGACCCTGATCCTATTCTTTGCTGAAACACAGAATGTTGTATTCAACCTCCAATCCTGTCCTCACCTGAGACACAGGTTATTTCAGGTCACACTGATCTTGCTTTTTCCTGAAACTCCAGTTCTAGTTCGCTCCAATCCTGTCCTTGCCCGATGTTGCATCGCTTGGTTTATTGATCTGTTCTCATTTTCCAACATAGAATGTTGAGATTAGCAGTGTCTCTGATTCAAATGCGATCAGCTGACATCACAGAGGCGGCTGGTGTAACCAGAGACCTTCCTAGTGGCTGATCGATATAGTATTTGGGGGGGGGGGAGGTTGTGGAAATGCTGCAAAATCAATTTTGTAACTTTTCATATGCACTTTTTGCCATTTCTGTTAAAACAAATTATTTCTTCCACTGATTATACTTTGCATTTCACTTTGATGTAATGATTCTTAAATATGCTTTCTTTCCTCCTGTGTCTGACGCCTTACATGTTATCATCAAAAGCTCAGAAAAAAAATCAGATCCCATTAATTCATACTGCTTTCTCTGTGGCAATAGTTGGATACGGTTAGCATTCAACTTGCACATAAATGATGGGATTTCCTTCTTATTGGGTACACATATTTATAGAGATCATTGAAGTCTACTCTTTCCCCTTAGAATGAATTTTTTTCAACACTCCTTTTGCTTGAATCTAGACATCATTTGGCATCTAAGGCATCATTCGATATCTTGGACTAAGACAGTAAAGCCTCTTCTTGTCCTCGTTTTATATTTCTGAAATGAGTTTCGGGACAATCCGGTGGAAGGGAATGTTTGCGGTTTCTTATTTTTAACAACTTTCCATGTTTTCATTTTTTCTCCTCCATTCAGTTCCCACTACCTTATACTTTCCAAATGTCAGACAGACTCCATCTCTGCCCCTCCTTAATTGACCCCATGAATCAGGAATCCATGATCCTGTTTCTTTTTTCCAGTACTGCACCATGCCTATTGAGTAATCTGGTTTACAGTATCCTCTTGCAATTTTGAGTATCTATATTATATTCTTCACATGCCCACAATATTACACAGTTTCTGATGGTTGTCAGATTGAAGGAACTCCTGCAGAACAGGATGACTTCACTCAACTTGGATGAAGTGATTGGTCAATTAGGAGACATTGAATTGGCTTGCCTTATTTTCCCTTGAGGCCAAAACATTGGAAACTCAAAGCACCAGTGAGATAAATACTGGTGGGATATTTCTCCTGGTTGGCAAATCTAGAACCAGGGATCATCTTGTCAGAATAAGCAAGTTCAGTATTCCAAAAAACGCAAGGAATCATGGGATTTGTCAACGGTCATTCGTGATAAAGAAAAAGTGAACGAAGCGCTGGCTGTATAAACTGTGTATAAATTCTTATCTTTATTCATAATTTATGTGTAAAAATATATTTAATCTGAGGAACCGGGGGTGCCAGGGTGTAACCGCGAGAGAGAGAGAGAGTGGGGGCAGATGCGAGTGGGATTCAGGGGGAGTGACTGGACCGGTGGAGAGACATTCTCGACAGCTCAGCTGCTGTGTGTGTACAGACCTGCGTTTCATCTGTAGTCAGGATCGAACCCGGGTCTCCGGTGCTGCAAGCGCTGTTGAATTGCTACTGGACCGTCCCCGTCCCTTCCTGAGTGTCCCATCACTGTCCGGGGTGACCCTGGACTGACGGGACACCGACCCGGAGCAGTGGCGGCCCCAGGTGTTTGGCCAGCATGGAGAAGAAGCTCTAACTCCAGCTCAACTCTGCCTGTCCTGCTGGGTTAACCAACATCCCTGGCTGTGAGCCTGGGGCCGCCACTGCTCCAGGCCGGTGACCCGTCAGTCCAGGGCTGTCTGAACCCTAAATTATGGAAGTCCTTCCCTATTCTCTTCAGCACTTCAATTCTCTCTCTTTGACCTAGCGTTTGGTTTTCTGCCCAATATCTCTCATGTTGACTAGACTTAAAATGATCTAATAACATCCCATGAATTTGTTTCGATAAGCTTTGCTTTTGGCTACAGTTAGTGACAGTGATATTCACAGTTAGAGGAGTGTTTGGGTAGTTGCCAAGTAATTTGAGAGTAAAGACTACATTGGTATAAGTGATTCAGATTGATTTTACACATCATATTTCTGTAATTATGCTCGGCTTCCTGCATTTTCCAGGAAAATTTGTTTGCTTTTATTGGGGGGGGGAAATAGCCATGGTTTCTGTTTAGCCTGCTTATGAAACAAACTCTATTTTCCTGAGTATAAATTACTTTGATAAAAACAGAAGTGAACCTAGACAATTAGCTGTCCTATATAATTATGTAGTTGCCAATCGGCCTTTTCTTTTACCTTGTATATACGCATGATTGGCAGGAAAAGACCAACTAGTCCACCAAGCTTGTCTCGCAACATCTGAAGATACATCTACACCACTCCATCCTAACAAACAGAAACTACGAGAAAATACTGTTTTGCTCTTGGGTGATCAGATCCAGTCCAGTTAATCATGTGTACCCAGTATTATCTGTAAAGATACTTCTTTGTGATGTCATTGCTGCCCATTCAGCAATTCTTCCCACTCCATTTTGAGGAAGACAGTTGGCACTCACTGCACCAACTAAAGAGCATTCCAGATATTTGCTACCCTCTGGGGCAAAAAGTATGTTAAAGGTGCTGTTTTAAGAGAAGTTATTGTATGTGATGCTGGCCGGTATTGCATTTAACGAGTCACAACTGTAAAATAAATGAGTTTTAGGCTGCCCTGAATATTATTGAGAGTAAGCTACTTTGTTTTCTGGATACTTGCTCAGTTCTCAAAATGCAAAGTAAACTCCGATCCAACAGCCTTCTTCCTAACCCTAGGTTACAGCAATTTTTAATAATTGCAGCTGATGAATGATACTTTTATGTGTTACTGATTGGGTGTGACTTACACTGCAGGTTGGAGCAGTTGTTGAAGTCAAGAGCCCTGCTGGAACTTGCCAAGAAGCAGTCATCAATAAGCTGACAGATGCAAGCTGGTACACCGTAGGTAAGAAAACAGTAACTTTAAAATACGTATCGTTAGATCTTACTGGTAGCATGCAGCAAAACGGGAAAGAAAAAATATTACGGATTGAGTATCAATAATGGGAATATTGGAGATCATTACCGGATTCTGAAACGAAGAGCAGGGATTTATTGAAGAAATGTTATATTTAAGTTGATTTGATTTATTTGATGGTTATTTGCAGAAAATGGGTTGACCAGCAAAATATGAAGCCTCTGTAGACAAGGTAGTTGAGGAGAGGTGTATGGAGTATTTGTTGAGGTAATCGTAGTGTGAAAGGAAGTATGAAGAATCTCAGCATTTTTTTAGGTAAATAAATTGCCAGTCATGGATGAACTGTAACCGAGACTGCTGGTGTTAGGTTCTGAATGTTGTCTTTCACTCTTTCTAGCTACAGGGAGCTGCTAGAAAACTGCTGACATTGTGCTGTGTTTTAAAATGGAGAAAGGAATAGTCTTGAATAGTTCTAGGCCAAACAACCTAATCTTATTTGAAAATACTGTGATAGAACATCATTATGAACGGCAATCAAAATATTTATCATGGATCTGTATTAGGAAGGTTGTATCTAACTGATAATCACATATTTTGAGAAGGTACAAAGAAAGGGCAAGAAGGGTAGTGCATTAGATTATATGAAGTTTAGCAAGTTGCAGGTTTAGTAGGTTAGAACCAAAATTCACTTAGTGGTAGGATACAAAGGCAATGGTTTGCTCGAGTAGTCATAGGCCAAACAACCTAATCTTATTCGAAAATATTGTGATGGATCATCATATGTAGGATGATGAGTATTTTTTATGTAAGCAAGGCTGTTTATAATCAGGTTTTGTAGGACTGAGCGCAAAGACCCCTCTTATGACAACGATTCAGAGGCATGATTAAGAAATGTAGATGGTGCAAAATTCGACACTTGTCGCAGCAGGATTATGGTCAGCAACTATTTTTAGACTGAAGGGGGGGGGGGGTATATATTGGCGGTTCCCAGGGATCATAAGCAGGATCATTGCTGTGTTTGCTACACTTTAATAATGTGCACATGCAGGTGCAGGCTTTTATTCTAACATTTGCAAATGACCTGCCTAATTAGGAAATGAAGCAAGCAGTGAGGACGATATTTGTGGACCTGTGGAGGCACGATTGACCAAATTAGTGGGCACATTGTAGATTAAATTTAACAGAAAAATGTTGCAGCTTTGTATGGTTTTTTTTAGGAAGAATGATGAAGGATATTCAGAATTACATCATACTATTTTAAAGTACGCTCCAAAACTCAAAATTTGCATAAATATTTGGAGGTGCAATAAAACTCCAATAATCCAGCACCCTGAGAACTTTATTGCTGGACTGGCAGATTTATATCCCAACAACTTTCAATTAAAAAAAAAAAAAAGATATTACACAGCAGTATAATTTTGTTTCAGTGTGTCGGGTGAGTATAAAGAGAGAGGGTAACAAAACCTGTTTCAGATGTGCACGGTTCTGATGTAAGTATAAAATTACCAAGAGACAGACCATGCACCAATTTATCCACTTGGGTAATCTGTCAGATATATTTTCAATGCAGACAATTGAGGTTATCCAATTGGACCAAACATTATGCAGGTCAGAGAATTATTTAAATTATAAAAAGATTTGGAACAATGGAGGCTTGAGTTTTAGGAGTTCATGTTGTGGATCATTAAAACATAATGATTACTTTGGTATGCTAATAAAAAACAAAAATGTTGATGGAATGTTGGCCCTTGTATTAAGAAGCTCAACATTGAATGAATTTTGTTTGAACCTGACCTTTATCTTTTGAAGTCGAGAGCTTCGTGTAAATATCACCAGCAATTTGTCCTGGACCAGCCACGTCAAAACTATGGGTTGCCAAGAAAGCGTACCAACACCTCTACTTCCTTTGAAGGCTTAGGAAGTTTAGCATGTTCCCAACAGCCTTCACCAACGTCTCCAGATACGATGTAGAAAGCATTTTATTGGGATACATCACAGCATGGTTTGGGAACGGCTGCATCCAAGACCGCAAGAAATTGCAGAAAGTTGTGGACGCAGCCCAGTCCAACACGCAAACCAACCTCCCTTTCCTTGACTCCATCTACATTTCACCCTGCCTCACCAGGCCACCAACATAATCAAGGCCCAGCCTCACCCCTTCCCTCTTCTCCCCTCTCCCATCAGGCAAGAGGTATAGAAGTTTGAAAAAATATACTTCCAGAATTAGGAACAGTTTCTACCCAGCTGTTATCCCACAACTGAACTGTCCTCTCACCAACTACAGTGCAATCCTGGGCATATAGGATAATGTTTATTTGGACTTCATCTTGCACTAAATGTTGTACCCTTTATATTTTATTTGTAAACTGTGCACAGTTGATTATAATCATGTATGTTGGAGACTGGAGGAGCTGCATGTCATGCACATCAGTTCCTCGGTGGTCTTCCTGGTTGCAGGCTAGCTGGATTAGACATGAAGCACAGCAATTAGTGTAATCTCTCAAAAAATAAAGCTACATTTTGGAAATGCACAGCAGGTCAGGTAGCATCTATGAAGAGAGAACCATTTAACCTTTCAAACAAATGATTTTTCATGAGAGCCTCTGGAACCTCTTGTAATATGACTGTCAGTGTCTGGACATTTGCTAGTTGTGTCAATGAAGATTTATAGTTTCTTGGAAATACCTTCCTGTCCACAATTACATTGGGGAAGTAATGTATCCCGGTTGCAGTAGTTTTACTGACTAGTGCTTTGTGTCTGGTTCCAGTTTTTGATGATGGCGATGAGAGAACATTGAGACGGACTTCCCTCTGCCTGAAAGGAGAGAGACACTTCGCTGAAAGTGAGGTGAGTGGAGAAAAAAAGCATTACCAGTTGCCCATTTCATCCAGTGTTTTCTACAAACGGTGATGGTGACTTGTGTTTTGTTTGATGCTTTAGACTCTTGACCAGTTGCCTCTTACTAATCCTGAACATTTTGGCACCCCTGTCATCGGAAAGAAGTCTAACCGCGGAAGAAGGTCCAATCCAATGTGAGTAATAACTTACAACGCATAAATTTGGAAAATGAAAATAAATATTAAGATACAAGCCATTAATGAGCAAACGTTTAGGTGTATTTTTGAATCCCCGACATCTACATTCTTCCGAGCCCTTCTGTTCATTTATGCTGACATGTCAAATAGTTCTCTTCGGTGCTGTAAGAAAAACTGTATAAATGATTTACACCTAATCCAAATGAAAAGTTGACTTCCCCTTTATGGGGGTCTCCCTCATTTATTTTAAACTGTTTCAGAGGTCACTTGTCATTTAAATCATGCAATGAAAAATTACGTTAGCAACTGTTCCATGCTGGAGCATTGACCATTCTGTGACTACATTGTTAGCTATCCTTGGAACATGTACGATCATAGCTTGCAAAGACGTTGCCTTGTCGTTGCTTTTGGAAACGTTTATTAATATTATAAAAATTATAAATTAGCACACACCTGTCAACTTGTTTCTATTATTAGCGCGAGCGCTTGTAACATAAACTACCTACTTAAATCTAGCACGTTGTAATTGCATATTTCTTTTTCTTGAGGCACTGTAATACTGTCACGGGTGGGAGAGAAAAAGTGCAGCATAGCAAACATTGCACATTTCTATATTTATAAAGGACAGTGTAAATTTTGTTTACGTAATGTAAATTTACATTCATGGACAGGATATGTGGCATAAAATGTTATGAGTTTGTACGTTCTCCCTGTGACTGCATGGGTTTCCTCCCACATCCCAAAGACGTGGGTTTTTAGGTTTAAAATTCTCCAGTGATGCAGTCTGACCCACTTACTTATTCCAGAAAATATAGACACAAAATGCTGGAGTAACTAAGCGGGGCAGGCATCATCTCTGGAGATAATAGCAGCATAAGTGTCACTATATTGTCAGGCAAGGACTTGTGATGGGTTGTTCTTTCATCTTGCACCACATTCCCACCATTGCCTCCTAACATTGCTCCTTGCCAGTTTGTGATCATTATACCTCTGCTTCTGTTTTTTTCCTTGGCATTTAAAATTGGAGTTAAGTATAATCTAACATATATAACTAAAACTAAATTGAATTGTAGCAGTAGAAACTAAGAACTGCAGATGCTGGTTTAAATAGAAGGATGCAAAGTACTAGAGTAACTCATCGGGTCAGGTAGCATCTTTGGAGAACATAGACAGGTGGCATTTCGGGTCGGTTTGAAGAAGGGGCCTGTCCTGAAACATCACCTATCCATGTTCTCTGGAGATGCTGCCTGACCTGCTGAATTACGCCAGCACTTTGTATTCTTTTGAGTTGATTGTTCCCAGCTCTGTATTTAAATGTGAGATAGCATCTCCTGTACGATTTAACCACTCTGTTACAGAGGCCTGGCGGTTAGATTGCTTTAGGCATCATGTAAATAATGGAGGTAAGTTTTAAGAAGAGTCTTCACACAGCGGGTGTTGGAAAACTAGACCACTCACTTCCACACTCCTGTTGACGCTGATGGTTAATTGAAATGTTAAGACTGAGACTAAAAGACCAGCACGCAGCGGTATGAAATCAATGTGAAACGATGGAATTAAATACTGATTGGTGGGGCAGGTTGTAAAGTCTGAATGGTGTCCTTGTGTTTTCATTGTCGCTGTAGCTTTGGAATCCCCTCCTTTATGTGCTGAACAGAAATATTCTGAGATTTCTCCTTTCACTGCCTTGCATTGTCACTTGTTTCTTGCCCTTGATACTGCACCAAAGCAAATTGCATTTATGCAATCTCACTGACTGTGCAGGCTATATATACAAATGAATGTAATGAGCTCAGAGTTTTCTTGTATGTTTTTGCTCTGTTACACAGTGAGGAGATGAATCAGTATATTGTGTCGCCTACTTCACAGTTTAACTACTAGCAGGGAGCCTCATGAGCACGAGTTGACAGTGTGTCTATGAACTTCTCATTCTCAATTCCCTTATGTTTTTCAGTAATGAGGCCATTGCAGTTTTGTATAAATGGCCTTCATAGAGCTGGTTATCGTTTAGCTGCAATGTCATGTTTTTGTGTGTTGTTAGTGGCTGGATCCAGGGATAGTTGGTGTAAACAAAACTGTTCTTGATTGGGAGAAGAGCTGCTTTATTTGTAATTGTTTTGTTTGACATCTGAAATGAGCAAAAGCCAAATAGAAAGAATTTTACATAGGCTAGAAAGTGAAATTAATAATTCTGGAAGTTGTTAGGTGGACATTCAGTACCTGTAGATAAAGCAGTTAAGTAATCATGTCAGATGTGCTTCTGGAGATGTTATTCTTTGTTCTTGTTTTAACACCCGTTTCCTTCATGTGATTAATTCTCATTTATTTCTGTGACATTCTCTTTGCATGATTCCTATCATCTTGCTCTAATATCATTTGGAGTTTTTAAACCATCTGTGGTGTACATGTGCCCTTTGTGGTGCCTTGCTGTTCATTTCGAGTAGCTTTCTGAAGTTCTGAAGAAGGCTCCATACTTGAAATGCTGATTTTGCTGTTCTATATATAAAATCTCTGCTGCTGGCTGGAACATTATCTGTTTTGTTTTAGTGTGCCATATTCTCAGCATTTCTGGAAACGAATATAAATCCAGCATGCGATTGTAAGAATTTTGTGATATTTCCCGTGATTGTTTTCCTGATAACTCTTTTTGGAGTAAAATATGAGTTTGATCTATGACTATAACATTACTCAATGTTGTTAAAATTGGATCATTTTCTGTATAAATATTTTCCAATCTGTTAAATTTGGATGAAATTGAAGACAAAGTTACAGAGCGCATGGCTTCAAAAAATGTTTCCATATCTCCCAGTCTAATTTGGTTAATACATGCACAACAATGCCGTTGTGTTCAAAGCTTTGGGACTATGTTGAGTGAGATTCCTAAGCAGAGTCCCAAAGTCATTGTCTCACAAGTGAGAAGGACCTTTGTCATTTGGGAATGGTTTGTGTATAATCCAATTCTGAAAGATCGATCTTTGCCATTGAATGCAGATATAAAGCTGAAAGTAGCAGTTCAAAGTGTGACCATCCCCTCCAATTAAAAAGGTAAACAAAAATTTAATCTTGAAATGAGTGCAGCATTCTCCATGCACAGGGATGCTCTCAGTAAAGACTCTTTACTTGTGTTTTACTTTATTCCTGTCTGTGGTTTGTAGACCTAACTTAAGAAGTAATTGGATAAAAACATGTTTATCTTTGTAATGTGTTTTGAAAGTCACCAAGTCAAGTCAATCAATTCTGAAAATGAATTGCAACATGATCAAAACACTGGTTATGATATGCTTAACAAATTCATTAGCATGTTATGAAGGGTTTATTTTGGCAGGGAAGATTATTATGGAATATAAATTGCATGTATCAAACTGCACTTTTGAGATTTTTTTGAGCTGATACTGATGAATCAGCTGAGCGCTTAGTTTCTTAAAATTTAAGTTATGCTTATTCTATTGGCACTGATGGAATGCTGATGTTTATAGTGCTCTTGATCCTGGAATCCAAACACTTATCATTATGTATCCTAGCTGACATTTATTCTGAATGCACAATGCCAGGAGCGCAGTACAAATACCCGCCCTTTGCCGGGACTGAGACAGCAATGAAATGGTGCCTGGTTTGGTGTGGAGGGGCTTCCTTATCACAATCACAATCCCAATCACAATAATACTTTATTAGCCAAGTATGTTTTGCAACATACGATAGTCGCGTCCCCAAAACATTCTCCCGATAGTAAAGTCTACAGGTGGAGCCAACCCAGGTGAGGCTCAAAGTCAGTCCGAGGAGGCCTCCAGCTCCAACGATGTTAGGCCGCAGAACGACCGGAGATGCGATCTGGAAAGCAATCGCATCTCCGGCAAGGTAAGAAACTGGAAAAAAAAGTTTCCTCCGACCCCCTCCCCCTCCCCCCATGTAAAACAAACCGGAGAACATTTACACAAACTTTTATATGGGGGAGGTGCTGCATAGATAGAAACGTAGAAAATAGGTGCAGGTGGAGGCCATTCGGCCATTCGAGCCAGCACCACTATTCATTGTGGTTATGGCTGATCGTCCCCAATCAATAACCCGTGCCTGCCTTCTCCCCATATCCCTTGACTTCACTAGCCCCTAGAGCTCTACCTAACTCTCTCTTAAATCTATCCAGTGATTTGGCCTCCATTGCCCTCTGTGGCCCTCAATGCATCTTGCCAGAAGAGTGAGTGGAAGCCCTCAGTGGGACCTAGTCAAGGCTGCTCTGTGTATTTGTAGACCATACTTCAGAAGTCTGGATAAATAGTGCCCAATTGTACCATCTTTCTCATTACCTCCCCTTGGATGTGATGAAAGCTGTTGTCGCCCCTTCTTTTTGTTTGTCTGCACAGCTCTTCTCAGTCCAGATATTCCCTGAGGCAATGAGTTCACCAGCCGGTCGGTGACCACCATAGAGAAAGATTAGTGTGGCAAAATCTCTGGGCTGGAGAGAGCAAAACATCCAGACAAGAGAGGGCAGGAGATGATTGGGGTGCACATAGGATCCAGCCACTTTGCGTCCCCAGAAATGCCCACTCTCTCTGTGTTCACCCCTGCGCTCCACATTTCAATGCTGAATGGCTGCACCGTTGGCCCCATGCCCTCACAGGTAGCCACCACATGGAGTCACGTGACGATACGATCATGTAAAGCATTTCATTGTTGTGGGAGCACTAGCAGGAGCTGATCCCTCAGTCAAAGACCCAGCGCAGCATTGGTAAGGGAGCACAAGGGATCACGTCAAGTTTCCAGTGCTGCGGTTGGTGCATCTTTCTATGTATAATGCTGCTGTGATCCCTTTCCTGCATGCTAAGTTAGGCACTACCGTACAAATTCTCAGCTATGCCCACTGCATGTACATGAAGGCCGTCGATGCAATAAATGTCCTCCAGTTACCTCTAGCGACCTTAAGAAGCCCAAACTGAGCACAATGGCTGCTGCTTCCCACCTTTACATGGAATTTCCACCAGATTAACTATTTCCCCATCCAAAAGTAACTTTACAAAATCCCCATCTCTCTCACTAATCCGCAATTCTCATATTATGTGCATGCCCTTATTTAGATGTCAGCCATGTGAGTTCAGAGCTTCCTTCATCCCGCTACTTACCCAATGAATTATTCAATGTTGTTTGTTTGCTTTCATTTTAAAAATAGTTCTGCTATTCGTAGGAACAGCCTTATGTACGCATATCAGACATTTAATTCAATAATGTTATGGGACCTCATATGTAGGGATGTCCATACGTTAGGCTTTCATAACCCAGGGAAAGCCTATATTTAACTCGTGTCATAATGTGCTTGTAAATTCTGTCATTGTCCCAAGTTTATACATTCACAATCATCACCTTCAAATTTTACACTCTTTACCTTTCGGTAGTGCCCTGGCTTGCAATGAGGTTTTTATTATTTTTACATGCCTTGAGACTTTAGATATTGTACATGTGGGCAGAATAATCTAATTTCAGGTGTGGTTTCATTGCAGCCCTGATGATGAAGATTCATCTTCATCTAGTGATGAAGATGATGCAAACAGACGATTAAGCGATGAATTAATTGGAAAAATTGTCTGTGTAGAGTGTTCTAATGGAGACAAAAGGAAGACATCCCGGTACCCAGCTCTGGTAAGCAAACTTTTACATTTAAGTTTGCATGTAAATTAAGTTTAAATACAATTGACTATAAATCTGAATTTACCACATTTTGATATGCAATTGGACACTAAATTAGCATTTTGCTTTATTGCCAAATGGGTATTACCAGAAAATCACTAAATTGGAACATTGCTGTTTTAATAAATTGTTTTTGTGGTTTTTGTCTCATTTCAAAGTATTATATGTTGACTTGCATATACACCAGCAGCTGCTGCTACCTCAACACACAGCTGCCATCTCGCTTGTACACTGCCCACTGGGAAGTGTGTTAGTGCTTTAAAGTGATTTCTTCATGGCTGGCTACCATGGAAACGGGTGAGAAACAGAGTTGAGAGAGTGGAAAATAGAAAGAGATGGCAATAAGGGGGAGGGTCGAACAATATGCTTTGAAGAGTCCTGTCCACACAATGGAGCCGTCCAATCAGACACCCTGCTATGATTGGCCTCCATTTTGGCTATTTCGAAATTGCATTGTAATTTAAAAAAAATTAAATACATATTTTATTTCTAGAAAATAACAAAACTCCATGTCTTACGTCACAATCTTGTTCAATCATATGAATGCATTCTCTTACAATGCAGTACTGTTTGTCTTTATAACAAACACAAAGTGTTTGAGGGGGCTGTTACACAGAGCACAGCCCCTCAGTGTCAGCAGCGGCAGGACCCTAGACTGTTATCCTTCCTCACAGAGCTTTTGTAGTGGCTGTACTGAGCATCAGTGTGTCCTTCATCACGTTTTCCTGCACCCTGGAATTGTCTGGTCAGCAACAGTAAATGTTGGGACATCTCCTAACTCTGCAATGGCAATGTTTTGGGCAAACCACGATTTTTCAGCTGCAGTTGATATCTGTGAGACATGTGTGTGTCCATGGGAACAGCCTATAAATCAAGAGAGTCCTCCGTTACACAGCTGCGCAGGCCAAACCCCAATATGGACCTTTTAATTTCAAAAGTAAACTGTATTCATGGAAGAAAATACAGGAAATATAAAACAAAACATAGCTTTATATTTGTCGTGTTGTCAAGTCTATACTTGGTGTCCTCAAATCAATATATTTACAGGAGCCATAGATCACAACAGCTGGTTCCTCGGAGCTTTGATCCTTTCAATGCAAAAGGCAGTAGGCTTTTTATCCTAAACTATGTGATAATCTATCGTGGCCTTTTAGCCTCTCAGCACAGCTTTGGGATATGGGAAGAATCTGCAGCATGTGGCAGAAATTTACAAGGTCACAGAGAGAGCATGCAAACTCCGTACAGAAAGGATTGATTCTCCAGTGCTGTAAGGCAGTAGAACCAACTGCTGTACTACCTTCCACCCTATGTAACCAAATCATTGAAATGTTGATGAAACTTTAAAATCCAGGATTAACATTTACCGCATATTCTGTTTTAAAGAAATCATCAGCTGCAGTGATTTTTTAAAAATGTATCAAAGGTTTAACCACAAAACACACACTTGATGACATCAATGTAGAAACAATCCCTCTGCAATGTGTTTATGCACATGTTATTATGGTTTGCTACGTATTCTATCAAATTGATTTTTTTTTTTTTGATGTTCATCTGCAAAAATCAAAAATCATTGTTTTGTTTCTAAAGGTTATTTCTCCAGATTGCAGTGATGAAGTCACAGTGAAAAAGGACAGTGTTTTAGTTCGCTCATTCAAGGATGGGAAATTGTAAGTCCTTTCATGGATTGGGTTGTGCAAAATGGGACCCGACTCAAATTTATTGACGCACAAATTTAATCCTGAAATTCAATCTTACTGAACAGCACATTTTCAGAGTGCGTTTTGCATTATGCTGATGGAAGCATCATTAAAAACAGAGGCTCTGTCCCGACACGGCTGTGCATTCCTTTTGTTGTAATTGAACGTTTAAGTATGTTTAAAAAGCAAAGTAAAACAGCAGTAGAAGTAGGCCATAAATCCCCTTGAGATTGCTTTCTGCTTCACAAAAATATGACTGAGGCTATACCTCAGGTCCATTTTCCCGATGTTCACATTCTTGATTCCCCTTCTTTTCTAATATGTGCTTTCGTTGGTAGCACTACCACATTTTTCATCAGATCAATTCCTGCAAAGAGTTTTTTTTGATGGATGGGGAGAGATTGAATAAGATTGGATTACATTTGCTGTTTTTTGAAAAAATAAGAATGGTGAAATATATAAGGTTCTGAAAGTGAATTACACCATAGATATTGAATGATTGATATTTCTGGCTGGAAAATCTCGAACTAGATGATCATATCAAAATAAGATTCCACTATTATGGTAGTGAATTGTAAAAGTAGAGAATTTATTACTCGCGTTGCAAATCTTTTAAATTCTCCATCACAGATGGTTGTGGATGCTTGGCTGTTGAGTATATTCAAAGCTGAGGTTGACATATGTGGGGAATAAAGAGTGGTGGGAAACCAGCAGGAAATAGACCCAAGTTACAGGACTGCCCATGTGTCCCTAGAAAATCAATATTGTCTTAATTCATATACCAGCGCAGCAAAATTCATAAGATCATAAGTGCTAGGAGCAGAATTAGGCCATTTGGCTCATCTATTCTTCTCTGCCATTCAATCATGGCTGATCTATCTCTCCCTCCTAACCCATTCTCCTGCCTTCTCCCCATAACCTCTGACACTCGTACAGATTCTGTTGTACTCACCCACTATTGCTGTTACTTTGCTCTCAAATGAATTTTTCATTCCATATAACCATACATAACCATATAACAATTACAGCACGGAAACAGGCCATCCCGGCCCCTACAAGTCCGTGCCGAACAACTTTTTTCCCTTAGTCCCACCTGCCTGCACTCATACCATAACCCTCCATTCCCATCTCCTCCATATGCCTATCCAATTTATTTTTAAATGATACCAACGAACCTGCCGACACCACTTCCACTGGAAGCTCATTCCACCCCGCTACCACTCTCTGAGTAAAGAAGTTCCCCCTCATGTTACCCCTAAACTTCTGTCCCTTAATTCTGAAGTCATGTCCTCTTGTTTGAACTATTCCCACTATTTCTTTGAAGCAATGTAAATTGCATATACTGTAGCAGAGAGCCTAGTACTGATCACTGTTAAGCACAGACCAACAGCTGTCAACCTGAAAATACCCCTTTTGTGCTCCTTTTGTTTGTCTTCCTGTCACATGGATACCTCCAAATCCACTATCCCATAGTTTGTGTAACATTTGGTTGGGAACCTAATCAATTGCCTTTTGAAACTGTTAGTTATATCCTTAAAAAAAAATCTGTTTTGCCTATCACTGTGTCCTTTCAAGAAAAACTTGTTTACTCTTCCCGAATATATTATAATTTTCCTAACGTTTCACATTTATCCTGCCTTAATTATGGAGTCCAGTATTTTCCTGACATTTGTTATCAGGCTTATTAAATCCATAATTTCTCATTTTACATGGGCATCAACAAGGCATTTGACAAGGTCCAACATGGAAATCTAATCCAAAAGCTCAGAGCCCATGGAATCCAGGCAATTTGGTAGATAGGATACAAAGTTGGCTTGGCAATAGGATGGCTGTTTTTGTGACTGGAAGCTTGAGGCCAGTGATGCAAGTATTGGATCAGTGCTGGGACTCTTACTATTTGCAAAAGGTGTTAACAAATGTGGGAGGAATGATAGTTGTTGCAAACATTTGTGGTTTTGTTGGAAGGGAGGATGATAACTTTAGGTTACAGAATTATATTGATCAGCTGATAAACTGGGTGAAGCAAAGGCAGATGGAGTTTAATCCTCATAAGTACAAGGTAATGCATTTTGGCAGGTCTAATAAGGGTGGGAAATCTACCATCAATTCATAGATCCCTAAAGGTGACTGCACAGGTAGATAAGTGGTGAGGAAGGCATACACAATGCTGGCCTTCATTAGCCAGGGAATAGAATATAAGAGTATGAAGGTCATGGAAGTTTGGTTGGGCCACAGCTGGAGTCCCACGTGCAGTTTGCCAAACAATAGGATTACACTGAGAGAGAGTGCAGAGATGTTTTCCCAGTATATGGCTGTCAAAGAATGTTTCAGTTACGAGGAGAGACAGAATAGGCTGGGTTTATTTTCCCTGGAACAGAAGAAGCTGAGAGAATCTGAGAAAGGTATACAAAATAATGAGGGGCAGAGGATGA
Organism: Leucoraja erinaceus; assembly: GCF_028641065.1. Taxonomy (NCBI): domain Eukaryota; kingdom Metazoa; phylum Chordata; class Chondrichthyes; order Rajiformes; family Rajidae; genus Leucoraja; species Leucoraja erinaceus. The sequence goes on along the minus strand of NC_073381.1, from coordinate 18,320,774 downwards.
CCAGTGAGAAACCATGGACCATAATGGAGACATTCAAAACCAAAGGACACAATTTAAAGTTGATTTAAGAGTTTGGAGAAAATCTGAAGACTTTTTTTCACCCAGAAGTAGTACTTACAAATATACAGACTGAGAACATGGTAGAGCCAAGTACTCTCATGACATTTTAATAAGTGACTCGATGCTCCTTGAATAGCCAAGGCACAGAAGGCAGCTGCAGGCCTGTATTGATTTAGTATAGATGGCCACGATATTTGGCAGGGATACGAGCTGCTGTATGACCGAGATTTCAGAAAGCCTGCTTTCATATCAATGCACCAATAAACCAAACCAAAATTGACCAATTGCAATCATGTATTGTCTTTCTGCTGACTGGTTAGCACACAACAAAAGCTTTTCACTGTACCTCGGCGCACGTGACAATAAACTGAACTGAACTAACCCTTGAGTGGACATAATCTCTGCCTCAGCTACTAATGTTGGAAGAGAATTCCACAGCCTTTCAAATATTGCTTTGATGTTTCTTTTGTTCCATTCTGAAGTTCTCGTGTTTGTGTTTTTTAACCCTTTATATGTAATTGAATAACTACCAGACATTGTCCCATCCTTGCAAAATTATTGTATTACTGTTATATCATCGCACAATGTTGTTCAAAGAAAAAAAGGTCTCAAATAGAGAACTCTTAAGTTTCATATTCACATTCTAGGGTGCATGGTAATATTGTTCAAAGCTTCAACATCTTCTGCTGCTGCTGAATCCAGTTGAAGTCTGACAGTTTTCAAATGGGGGCATCTTATTCTGATTTTTACATTCTCTAACCTTTCTAATGAATCTGGGAATTTCACTACTGAGGTGCTGTCTTTAACATTTCCCATTTCTGCTGTGCACATATTAGATTCCACATTCCTACTGCAACGCTATTGTTTAGTCTCTCGACTCTTCTATTGGTTTGTATATTCAGATAAATAGCATCCAGTATTTGAAATTTCTTCAAACTAAATATTCTGCATTCAGTGGAGTAACATTGCCACTGAACTTGATGAAAACATAGATTAAGCAATCTCTTTTGTTTTCACTGTTCTGTCTGGTATTATTCCTGTTGCTGGTCCTCTGTTCCCTATTCGCTATTGTGTGGTTCCCTGATACTGTTCGATTAATGTCCTTGGATGATCTTTAACATGGCATATTAGTAAACAGTTGCTGGAACCTGTTGCTCATATGTAGGCTTTGTCTTTCTGCTTTTGCAGCAGTTGTGTTGTCATGTCGCCTCACAAACATAAAGTCGTGGGTTAAAAATGCGGAATCCAAGAATCACATACCTTTGCTACACAAAAACTAACTCTTCAGCCCAGGGAGGTATTTATGTTGTACTCAAAGCTTCCACTGACCTTAATTCTGTGTCTGATTTATTGCCTAGTGTGGCTGTGCCCAGGAAGGACGTTGCAGAATTTGACAGTGAAATGGCCTCCAAATATGATGCAGCTATGAAGGAAGGTAAAAAGAATTATGCCTTGTCATGCAAAACCAATAAGCAGAAAACAGTCATATCCCATGTGCTATAGTGCAAGATCATATTTACTAATCACCTCGCTGAGATTTGGTGAGTCCATGTGAAATGATCGAACAGGTGATCAAAGTCACATTGAATCACTGCAATATAAACAAGCTGACAACAGGTGAAGAATTCTGATTGGAATTGAGGAACTGAAGGAGGCTATTCAGGCTGTTCAACCTTACTGAAAGACCAAGCTGACCTCCAGCTCATCTTCATCTGCCCATCCCATTGACATACCTTTAACATCTTTGCCTAAAAATTGAAATGTTGACCATTTGAAATATTTGGGCAGGATATATGAATACACTTATTCTGCAGTGATAATGTTTTATGGCATTATGGAACGTCCAGATCTGAATCCAGAACTGCCCCAGGCTTATATCCTCATAACCTAATGGAAAGCTCTGGTATTCCCATTTGCAGTTTTGTTACTGGTTTAGCTGCGGCAGCATTAAATGCAGTAAATAATGTGCAAAAAGTGACCACTCATCCTATTGAAAACGCGTTATCTCTTTGAAAGAACCATCTAATTAGTTCCACTCTTGCCCCTCTCTCTCATGTTCATCAAAATCTTTTCACTTAAAATTTGTATTCAACTTTTTGAAAGTGTCGTTTGAATCTGTTTCGAATCATGCTTTTAGTCCGTGCATTAGAGATTATAAGATTCACTCTGTGCCTGAAAAATCAACAAACAAACTACAGCTGCTGGAATAAAACAGAAAATCTCAGAAATAATCATCTGGCCAGCAGGCAAGATGATAGAAACTGAGTTACATTTTGGATTGAAGATAGACACAAAACGCTGGGGTAACTCAGTGGGACAGGCAGCATCTCTGAATAGTATGAATGGGTGATGTTTTGGATTGAGACCCTTCTTCCATTATTCTGTGTTCGCACTTCTGGGTGAGATGCTAACTGCATTTCGTTGTCTCTGTACTTGTACACTGCACAATGACAATAAAGTTTGAATCTGAATCTGAATCTCAGATTGGAGTCTGTAGAATGGTCTCGACCCGAAACGTCATCCATTCCTTCTATCCAAAGATGCAGCCACTCCTTCTATCCAAAAATGCTGGAGTTACTCCAGCATTTCGTGTCTATATCTTCGGTGTAAACCAGCATCTGCGGTTCCTTTCTTCTCCTTTACATTTTGGAATTATGTCCTTTAATCAGAATTGGGGACAAATAAAAAGCATGTTTTAAGTTGCAGTGTAGAGATAGGTGATGAGATTAAAGGAAATGATGATGATTGGATTCAGACCAAGAGGAGGAGAATGATACAAACGGCAATGATGACAGCAGAGATTGGGAGGTGAAAGCTATTAATTGGAGCTGATATTTCTGAAGGACAGGGAGACCAATGAAATCTAATGGAAAAAACATTAGTGCGACCGTTGTGTACAGAACGGTGCAGTTGCTGGAAATCTGAAATAGAAGTGTGTGCAGGAAAAACCCAGCAGATCAGGCAGTGCTCGCGGAGAGAAAAACTGAGTTCACATTGCACATTGATAACCTTTATCAAACAGCCAGTTTAATTTCTTGACCTGATTTGGAACATTCTCTGCTGCTACTTAATGAGACACAAACTCTACTCGTTCTCCAACACTGCCCTCATTAAGATGAAGGCTCATCTAAAATGGGAGCTAATGTCCCAAATTCCCACCAGCATCCTGGGATATCACTTTACTGTTACTAATTATCTCAACGAATTGTCTCGACTTTCAAAACATAGTCATGAGTGTTTATGTGGGGTTTTCAGCTTTGGACCAGGCACTGGAATTCTTGAGGAGTGGAACCATTCCCCACAACTGGAAGACTGAGTTGAAGGAAGAGAGCTCCACCAGTGATGAAGAGGAACATGATGAGGAAGAGGAGAGCAGTGAGGAGGAGGTGAGTCATTTGTTTTAGTCAGGGGAAGGAGTGTGACCCGTGAATACATTTTCTTCACCAATTCCTATTTTGAGTTGCAAGTTTGCCGTTTTTTGGCATTTACATCCAATAGGCAATAGGTGCAAGAGTAGACAAGTCGGCCCTTCGAGCCAGCACAGCCATTCAATTTGATCATGGCTGATCATCCACAATCAAAACTCCGTTCCTGCCTTTTCCCCATATCCCCTGACTCCGCTATTTTTTAAGAGCCCCATCTAGCTCTCTCTTGAAAGTATCCAGAGAACCAGCCTCCACCGCCTTCTGAGGCAGAAAATTCCACAGACTCACAACTCTCTGTGCGGAAAAAGTGTTTCCTCGTCTCTCTTCTAAATGGCTTACCGCTTATTCTTAAACTGTGGCCCCTGGTTCTGGACTCCCCCAACATCAGGAACACGTTTCCTGCCTCTAGCGTGCCCAAACCATCTTATATGTTTCAATGAGATCCGCTCTCATTCTTCTAAATTCCAGAGTATACAAGTCCAGCCGCTCCATTCTCAGCCTATGACAGTCCCGCCATCCCGGGAATTAACCTTGTGAACGTACGCTGCACTCCCTCAATAGCAAGAATGTCCTTCCTCAAATTTGGAGAGCAAAATTGCACACAATACTCCAGGTGTGGTCTCACTAGGGCCCTGTACAACAGCAGAAGGACCTCTTTGCTCCTATACTCAACTCCTCTTGTTATGAAGGCCAACGTGCCATTCGCTTTCTTCACTGCCTGCTGTACCTGCATGCTTACTTTCATTGACTGATCAACAAGGACCTCCAGATCCTGTTGTACTTCCCCTTTTCCCAACTTGACACCATTCAGATAATAATCTGCCTTCCTGTTCTTGCCATCAAAGTAGATAACCTCACATTTATCCACATTAAACTGCATCTGCCATGCTTCTGCCCACTCACCCAACCTGTCCAAGTCACCCTGCATTCTCATAGCATCCTCCTCACAGTTCACACTGCCACCCAGCTTTGTGTCATCTGCAAATTTGCTAATGTTACTTTGAATCCCTTCATCTAATTAATTGATGTACATTGTAAATAGCTGTGGCCCCAGTACCGAGCCTTGCGGTACCCCACAAGTCACTGCCTGCCATTCTGAAAGGGACCCGTTAATCCCTACTCTTTGTTTCCTGTCTGCCAACCAATTTTCTATCCATGTCAGCACTCCACCTCCAATACCATGTGCCCTAATTTTGCCCACTAATCTCCTATGTGGGACTTTATCAAATGCTTTCTGAAAGTCCAGGTACACTACATCCACTGGCTCTCCCTTGTCCATTTTCCTAGTTACATCCTCAAAAAATTCCAGAAGATTGGTCAAGCATGATTTCTCCTTCGTAAATCCATGCTGACTCCTGTTACTGCTATCCAAATGTGCCGCTATTTCATCTTTTATGATTGACTCCAGCATCTTCCCCACCACCGGTGTCAGGCTAACTGGTCTATAATTCCTTGTTTTGTCTCTCCCGCCTTTCTTAAAAAGTGGGATAACATTAGCCACCCTCCAATCCACAGGAACTGATCCTGAATCGATAGAACATTGGAAAATGATCACCAATGCGTCCACGATTTCTAGAGCCACTTCCTTAAGTACCCGGGGATGCAGACCATCAGACCCTGGGGATTTATCAGCCTTCAGTCCCATCAGTCTACCCAACGCCATTTCCTGCCTCAGTTATTCCTCCGTCACCCCAGATCCTCTGGCCACTAGTACATCAGGAAGATTGTTTATGTCCTCCTTATTGAAGACAGATCCAAAGTACCTGTTCACCTCATCTGCTATTTCCTTGTTCCCCATAATAAATTCACCTTTTTCAGTCTTCAAGGGTTTGGTCTTAACTAATTTTTTCCTCTTCACATACCTAAAGAAACTTTTACTATCCTGCTTTATATTCTTGGCTAGCTTACCTTCGTACCTCATCTTTTCTCCCCGTATTGCCTTTTTAGTTATCTTCTGCTGGTCTTTAAATGTTCCCCAATCCTCTGGCATCCCGCACATCTTTGCTACGTTGTACTTCCTCTCTTTTATTTTTATACTGTCCCTGACTTCCCTTGTCTGCCACGGTTGTCCCTTTCTCCTCATGGAATCTTTCTTCCTCTTTGGAATGAACTGGTCCTGTACCTTCTGTATTATTCCCAGAAATACCTGCCATTGTTGGTCCACTGTCATCCCTGTTAGGGTATCTTTCCAGTCAACTTTGGCCAGCTCCTCCCTCATGGCTCCATAGTCGCCTTTGTTCAACTGTAATAGTGACACCTTTGATCTACCCTTTTCCCTCTCAAATTGTAGATTAAAACTTACCATATTATAGCCACTACCTCCTAATGACTGCTTAACCTCAATTTCCCTTATCAAATCCAGTTCATTACACAACACAAAATCCAGAATTGCCTTCTCCTGCCTTCTCCCTGGTAGGCTCCAGTACAAGCTGGTCTAAGAATCCATCACGGAGGCGCTCCACAAAGTCCCTTTCTTGGGGTCAGTACCAACCTGATTTTCCCAGTCTACCTGCATGTTGAAATCTCCCATAACAACCGTAGCATTACCTTTACGACATGCCAAATTTAACTCTTGATTCAACTTGCACCCTATATCCAGGCTACTGTTTGGGGGTCTATAGATGTCCCATTAGGGTCTTTTTACCCTTATAATTCCTTAGTTCTATCCATACTGACTCCACATCTGTTTCAATGTCACCCCTTGCAAGGGACTGAATTTCATTCCTCACCAACAGCTACCCCACCTGCTCTGCCCACCTGTCTGTCTTTTCGATAGGAGGTATACCCTTGAATATTCAGTTCCCAACTCTGGCCCTCTTGCAGCCATGTCTCTAATTCCCACAACATCATACTTGCCAATTTCTAACTAAGCCTCAAGCTCGTCCACTTTATTTCTTATACTTTGCGCATTCATATACAACACTTTGACTTTGGTATTCACCTCCCATCACACCGCTAACTATTGGCCCTGACCTCACTCTTTTATCCCTTCTCGAACTTTCCTTCCCATTAATTCGGGAGTCTTTTGTAACTTTTCCTTCCCATTAATTTGGGAGCCTTTTGTAACTTTTCCTGCACTCACTTCCCCTTTAACTCCATCTTTATACTCCCGATTTGTCAATCCCATCCATCCAGCAAAATATCCACTGCTCTTTCCATACTGGCAAAGCTTTGGAAATTTAATCTGGTCTCGCAGGGACTTGTATAGCAGTTGCTTGCAGTGGAAATGTGGATGCATAGTATTCTGCAGAATGGAAGTGAAGCAATCCAGGGAATGCATGAGAGATTGGCAGCATCACAACTTTAGTTGAAAGAGCATAATAACACTGCAAGTTGGGAACTAGTGAGAGGGAGAAGTAACATTGTCATAGATGGGAGACAATGCAGCCATTGTCATAAAGCAAGTGTGAAAGGAGGGATCAATGCTGATATATTTACGGTGGGATGAGTAGCGAAGTGGGATGATGAACATAGCTGTTATGGGAGAGTGAGGTGAGCTAGATAATGTGAAATTAAAAAGGTAAAAGGAATGATGATAGCGTGCTCTGGATCAAGTACAAGAAGAGTCATGAAAACATTGTTACATAGACCTTTTGAACATAATAGCCAGTTTATGGACTGTAAATTTGAATATGTTGGATTTACTTCTCAGTGAAATATAACACTTAAATACACACCCTGTTACTATTGGAACTTTTTTTCACTCTAAATTTAACGTGCAAATAATTGAACAGTATCACTCGGCAGCCATTGTATTTTCACTCGTGTTTTTCCTCTTATCTGTTGTTACTGTTTTAAAGTTTTCTAATGAAAGGTGCTTTTAGTTTTATTTTTTTTAAGTCTTGGTTTATTAACCCACCAAACCCTACAGTCTGGCACCTTGCACAATCTGTACACCAAAACTCATTTAATCTCCAATGCAAGGGTTAATGGACATTTTCAATATTAAACACCAGAGCATTTTTATTATTTGTATCCTACTTTTTATCCTACCTCAGCATGACATTTCCCACCATACTTTAGCATGACATTTCCCAGCATTTTTGATTGCTTTTAAAAGGATGGTTTCAATTCTTTTGCACCTTACACAGCCTTCGAATGATCCAAAACTCTTAACCTGAATTCCTGATTTGCTACTTTTCATCTTAAAGTTAAAGAAAAGTTTGACTTCCTTTCTTTATAAATTTTAAAGTTTTTACTCTTGCCAGTTCATGGTTTTATAACTTAAAAAGCAAATGTTTAATATATTTTTCTCTCTTTCTCCTATATCCTGCCACTGTACCAAACATATAGGAAGAGGTGGAGCCTTTTCCAGAGGAAAGAGAGAATTTCCTGCAACAATTGTACAAGTTCATGGAGGATCGAGGTGAGGGGACTTGTCTTGGCATTTTGTTTTAACCTTAAAGCAAGTCCTGTATCAGCTTTTAGGGTATCAGCTAAATGGGATTTAGTTTTAGTGGCATGATTTTTTCAGTCACGTTGGTTTCTGATTTGTGGGTTTGGTTGTGACCAGTATGGGTGATATTGAATCCCTGTAATTTATTGACCATTTTACTCATCAGCCCTTTTCTTCTTTTCAAAGTGAGGTTCATCCAGCCTCACAGTATGAAACCAAGCTAAAGTTCAAAAATGAATATTGCAGGTTCTCTATTTGTCTTTTAATTGCAACTCTAGTTTATTTTAGAGATACAGTGCCGAAACAGGCCATTCAGCTCACTGAGTCCATGCTGACCAGCGATCCATACACGCTAACACTATCCTGCACACTAGGGACAATTTACAATTTTTCCGAAGCAAATTAACCTCCAAACCTGTACTTCTTTGGAGTATGGGAGGAAACCAGAGCTCCCGGAGAAAACAGAGCTCCCGGAGAAAACCTATGCGGTCACAGGGAGAATGTAAAAACTCCGTACAGGCAGGACCTGTGGTCAGGATCGAACCCATGTCCCGTAAGGCAGCGACTCTACCGCTGCGCCACCTTGCCTCCCCCAATTTAATATATAATTGTTTTGTGTAATTGTGAGATTTGCGTGATAGGTCCCTGTCAATTTTATTTGATTGTTGTCAATCCCTACTGAAGATCATAGTTTGTAATGTCTATCTTAATTTAATCACAGGTACTCCAATTAACAAACGCCCAGTGCTAGGATACAGGGATTTGAACTTATTCAAGCTGTATAGACTTGTCCATCAACTGGGAGGATTTGATAATGTGAGTAGTTATTATTTTTCAAAAACTCAATAGTAGAACTCCCTAACAGGAGATCAAGTACGTTGTATGCAAATATATGTTTTATGAAAAGTAACGTGTGGCTTTTCGTTAGATGCCTTATTGCAGCATTCTGATAAAAGGGGTTTACTGAATAAATGGGTTCCATCTCAGCTCATTGTTGGTGCAAACAAGCTGCTCGGCACCTGCATTGTCTGGCTTGGAGGGTTTCTCCAAAGAGCTTATCAGTTGGTCAGTTTTATGGAAGCTTCATCTTTCAGTTTAAGGTTTTGCAGCGGTTCCAATTAGCAGACAATGCTAAATTCATATGAATTTATCAAAACTGAATTTTCATATCCTTTCAATATACCTTTTTGTTAACTGACATTGAGAGTTGGGTAGAAAAAAGGAACTCAAGATACTGGTTTTCAAAAGACGACACCATGTGCCGGAGTAACTCAGCGGGTCAGGATGCATCTCTGGACAACATAGATAAGTGATATTGCGGGTTGGGACCCTTCTTCGGGCTAATGGTGGGGAGGGAAAGAAAGCTGTAAGAAAGAAGGGGCAGCACAAAGCCTGGCAGGTAATAGGTCAATACAAGTGAGGACAGTTGTTTGATAGGTAGATGTTTGGGCAAAATGCCAGAGATGAAAAGACAGGAGGTGTGAGCAAGGATTGAAGAGATGTGAATTTTGAAGTCGGAGGAAGGAATATAGGTGGGGGGTGGAGTCCAGGTGGGGCACAGAGGAGTGGGAATAAGGATGGGGGGTGTTATAGGGGGGGAAGAAGGCAGAGGGGGTGAAATTCAAGAATTACATTCTTACTTGAGGGTTATGTAGCTACTTAAAATTGGAGAATTCAATGTTCATACCATTGGGTTGTAAGCTACCCAAGCGGAATATGAGGTGTTGTTCCTCCAGTTTGCATCTGGTTTCTCCCTGGTAGTGGAGGAGACACAGGAAAAAAAGGTCTATGTAGGAATAGGAAGAGGAGTTGGCAACCGGGAGATCCAGCAGGCCGATTTATAGGAGACCACATCGGTAACACCACATGCAGTAGATGAGATTAGACAATGTACACGTAAACTTCTGTCGCACCTAGATGGACTGCTGAGTTTCCTGAAAAGATGTGAGGGAAGAGGTATACAATACAACAATACAATACAATACAATAGAGATGGGTGTTACATCTCCTGCGGTTGCAGGGTAAAGTACCTGGTTCTTATTGAAACATATAAGATTATTAAGGGTTTGGACACGCTAGAGATAGGAAACATGTTCCCAATGTTGGGGGAGTCCAGAACCAGGGGCCACTGTTTAAGAATAAGGAGTAAGCTGTGTAGAACGGAGATGAGGAAACACTTTTTCACACAGAGAGTTGTGAGGCTGTGGAATTCTCTGCCTCAGAGGGCGGTGGAGGCTGGTTCTCTGGAAACTTTCAAGAGAGAGCTAGATAGGGTTCTTGAAGATAGCGGAGTCAGGGGATATGGGGAGAAGGCAGGAACGGGGTACTGATTGGGGATGATCAGCCATGATCACATTGAATGACGGTGCTGGCTTGAAGGGCCGTATGGCCTAATCCTGCACCTATTGTCTATTGTCTTTGGGTGAGCAGGGATGACTGAACACAGAGTTGCAGAGGGAGCGGTCTCTGCGGAAGGCAGAAATGGGTGGGGATGGGAAGATGTGACTGGTGGTGGGAATCATGTTGGATGTGACAGAAACGTCAGAGGATGATGTGTTGGATGCAGTGGCTGGTGGGGTGAAAGGTGAGGACCAGTGTCCGCCAGTCTTGTTCCGTCTGGGGGCAGGGGGAATCATGGGATATGGAGGAGACATGGGTGACATCTGAGAGCTAGAATTTCTCACTGGGTGTTTATTATACTTCAAAAAGATTCAATAGGTTAATGTTTCTTTATAATTCTCTCAAATTCTTTCACATTTGAGCAGCAGTTCATTTTGCTTAGGTTAATTTTTCAACAACATTTTACACTAGGGCTGGAATTTTTGGTGTTTTCTTTTTTGTTTCAATGTGATGTTACTCATCTACTGCTTTTTGTTTTCCTCCAAGATTGAAAGTGGTGCTGTGTGGAAGCAGGTCTATCAGGATCTAGGGATCCCTGTGATGAACTCTGCTGCCGGTTACAATGTCAAGTGTGCATACAGGAAGTAAGTTTATTGCTTAGGTATATTTTATTAGACATAAACATGCCTAATAAAATCCACACTCCTGAAGGGTGTTTCTGATCTGTCGGACAGGTGTTTGGGGATTTTTCTTTATTTTAGAGATAATTCTTCTGCCATCAGCTGTGGAGGTCTTCCTTGGCCTGCCAGTCCCTTTGTGATCAGTAAGCTCACCAGTGCTCCCTTTCTTCTTAATGATGTTCCAAACAGTTGATTTTGGTAAGCCTACGGTTCGGCTGATGTCTCTAACAGTTTTATTCTTGTTTCTTTGACTTTCATTGGCACAACTTTGGTCCTCATGTTGATAAACAGCAATAAAAGTTTCCAAAGGTGATGGAAAGACTGGAGGAAAGACTAGATGCTGAGAGCTCTCTTATACCTGCATTAAGGAGGCAATTAAACACACCTGAGCAATTATAAACACCTGTGAAGCCATGTGTCCCAAACATTATGGTGCCCTGAACTGGGGGGGGGGGGCTATGTATAAACACAGCTGTAATTTCTACATGGTGAAATCAAAATGTATAAAAATGTCCTTTAATAAAATCTGACAATGTGCACATGTAATTTTTTTCTATTACAAATCTCAAATTGTGGAGTACAGAGGCAAATATATAAATGATGGGTCTTTGTCCTAAACATTATGGAGGGCACTGTACCTCCATTAGACCATCCCTTGAATGTTGATTCATTCGAGTTGAATTCACAGTTGATATTTTCATGTAATGGCGTTACAGGGTTAATTGTTCCTGTCTTGTTGTTTGTCGATTGTTAAAGCTATTATGTGATCATCAAGAGTCAAGAGTGAGTGTTTTATTGTCATGTGTCCCAGATAGGACAATGAAATTCGTGCTTGCAGCACAATAGAATATGTAAACATAGTACTTAACGGGACAAAAAAAGTTCAGTGTGTGTGTATATACACATGCACACATACTCAATAAATAAATAAATATAATGCAATAATAATAATAGTCTGTTGTAGTTCAGAGCTTATTTGTTGTAGTGTTTAATAGCCTGATGGCTGTAGGGAAGAAGCTGTTCCTGAACCTGGACATTACAATTTCCAGGCTCCTGTACCTTCTTCCCGATGGCAATGGTGAAATGAGTGTGTGGCCAGGATGGTGTGAGTCTTTCATGATGTTGGCTGTCTTTTTTGAGACAGCAACTTCGATAGATCCTTTCGATGGTGGGGAGGTCAGAGCCGGTGATGGACTGGGCAGTGTTCATAAATTTTTGCAGTCATTTCCGCTCTCGGACGTTCAAGGGTCGAACCAGGCCACGATGCAACCAGTCAGTATGCTCTCTACTGTGCACCTGTAGAAGTTCAAGAGAATCCTCTTTGACATACCGAATCTCCATAGTCTTCTCAGGAAGTAGAGGCGCTGATGTGCCTTCTTTATAATTGCATCAGTGTGCTGGGTCCAGGAAAGATCTTTGGAAATATGCACGCCCAGGAATTTGAAGTTTTTGACCCTCTCCACCATCGACCCATTGATATAAACAGGATTGTGTATGATCATATGCACCCTTTTGCCTCTTTTTTAATTAAAAAAACACCCAGATAACCAAGTTGGAAGGGAACAATTTCTGGAATAAACATACTGTGTTGTAAGTGATGATCTAACAGGGGTGTTGAAAATCGCAAACAGTTTTAATGCGAAACTAAGAGCAACAGCAGGAGAGTTGGTAACCAGAACACGCTGGTTGAAGATAGTTTGCAAAGGGGCCAGAGGGAAATGAGGACAATATCTTTTAATCAGCTACTGACCATGATTTGGAATGCACTACATGAAAAGGCAGTGGAAAATTCAGTTGCACCTTTCAACGGGAAATTGAATAAATGCTTGAAAAGGGACATTTTTTCAGGGATGTACGGATAATAGCGGTGGGGGTGGGGTGTGCAGCTAATTGGATAAATCATAAAGTGCCAGCTCAAGCACGATGAGCCTAATGCTCCCCTCCTGTTTTCTATGATTCCATTTGTGATGGAGAACAAAAAGAACTGTTTGACGTGAGGTTTTGCTGTGAAATATGAGAAGTTTTAAACTCATGATGTTATCTGCATAAACCAGGAGCTGTTTAATTCTCTTACTGTTAAACTTGAGAAAATGTTAGTAATATTTTTTAATTAAGCTCCCTTTTGAAAGCTTACTTTTGTTTCAAATGATTCGCAGACTAGTTTTATTATGTTCTTGGTAAGGTGTCCCCCTGAAGCTATTAATTATCATTTTTGCGTTGTGGTTTAACATAATTTACAACATTGATTCATCGCACTTCCAAACCAAGTTCAGCAGTCCTGTGTTCTCCTCGTCATAATTAAACAGCTCCATGCTTATGGAGATAACATCGTGAGTTGTTTAAAAGATTGAATTTATCTAAAGCTTAATGAAGGCAACATCTATTAATACCTCGTATTTCACAGCAAAACCTCACATCAGTTGCATGACCTCATTCAGTTTTCCTTTTGCATTCATTAGCCGACATAAAGCAGAAATTTGATATGCTGCAAATCATTTGGCACTCTAGCTAATTTTTAGAATGCTGTATCAGCATATGACCATGAAGCGCCTGTCCAAATTATTCATGCTAAACGTGTCCTCCCGTTTGTGTATCCAACCAAGTGATGTGGAAATACAGCAAGGAAGGAGGCTCGAGAGATGCAAGAGCCGGCACATGCAAGAACCTGGAGCCAAAAATAAATTGCTGGAGGAACTAAGCTGGTTAACGATTATCTGTGAAGGAATTGTAGAGTAGATGAGGCCTTTGATACCCTTGTTGGCTTGTTGAAGGGACTAGACATTTTAGCATCTTAAATGTTTGTCTTCTTTTCAGGTATTTATGTGGCTTTGAAGACTATTGCAAGTCAGCTAACATTCAGTTTCCAACATCACTGCAAGCAGACTTTAAAGCAGAAAAACAAAAAAAAGAGTGTGAAAAGGGTCATGATGACCTTGATCACAAAGAAGAAAAAGACAAGGTTGCCAGTATTACATCACCAGTGGCCGAATTTGAAGGCAAAAATGAGAATGAAAGCAAAAGGATTGTGCAGGATGAAGAACTGAAGGGCCAGGAAGCAAAATCCCTAAGGGTAAGTTTTGGAAGATATTTTATTACTTTAATTTGTTGGCTGATGTTTGTGAATTGTTGCAACGTGCAGGGTAAAAATAACTGGTACCCTTTAAATATCTCATGTCAAAGGTGAGGATGGCAGTCAGCTGTTATTTTCAATTTTCGCCTTATCAAATGGCTGCTGTCTGGTTACTTTTGTCTTGTTTCATTAAACTGCCAACAGCTGTAGGATGAACAAAAGGAAGGTGTGGCTCTGGAATAATTCTTTAATTTAATTCTTTAATTCTTTAAAGAGTGCAACTCTTTAACAGATGTCCAGGGGCAGACTCTGCACTTTGATTAGAAAAAAAAAGAGTTTTTCTATTGTCTATTGTCTATTGCTTGCAACAATGAATGTTGAGGGGAGATTTGACAGATACTCAAATTCCTGAATGAATTTTTTTGAATGAATGAAACTATTTCCGTCACAAAAGAGGATATGGTCTAGCAAGTTCTTCACATTGCCCCATAGTTGCATCAGACTTAACCAAGGCACGTCTGTTATTTCTGGGGTTCTCCTACCACATCTACAGTATGTAGGAGTTCCACCATATGGTGACAGAATTTCTCTATTTTCTCTTCGATCCACAAGAGCAGGCATAGTGAGGAAACTGAATTTGTTGTGGCTGCAGGCTTCCCCAAAGCGTGGGCTTTCATGGACTCCACTCTATAAACCTCATTGATTACCTCCTGCCAAGCAGTAGTTTTTTTTGTTGTTTTTCTTTAATAATATTTTTATTAGAAGCATGTACATATCATAATCAAAACACATTTAGTATATCAATTACATATTGTTAATAGATGGGATTCCAGCTATCAGAGTAATAGGGATTCTCATTTATCAATTATATATTAACTCTGCTTCTATTTGTTTATTTTTTTTTATAGATAGTGAGAAAGAAGAGAAAAAAACATGATAAAAAAAGAATAAAATAAATTATCAATAATACAACTTTAGAGATAGGTCCGTAGATTATAAAACATAACTATTCATCTAATCCTGGGTTCAAGCTTCAGTCAGACGTCCGTGCAGGACCAATTTACCCTTTCAAAAAGTCAATAAATGGAGACCATATTCTAGCAAATAATTCTTGTTTGTCAATTAAGACAAGTCTATTAGTTTTGAGGGGCTCCACGAGCTTCTTGGACAATATATTGTTCTTGGCAACAGACAGCTGGGTGCACTCTCCTCCCTCCAACCATTGCAACATCTATTCATTGGCCATACTTCACTGTAGCTGGAGGAGTACTGTTTATCTTGTAATATGTCCCTTTAACACTGGCCGCTGAGATAGCAACTGCTTTAAGAATCGTAATAGTTCACTCAAAATAAATTGTACTGAAGTTGACGGGACGTGATTCATAGAAACCTGATGACACCACTGTGAACCATGCTTTTGAAAATCTTGATCATACGACTTCCACAAGCAGCATTATTCTGCTGTTTTAATGCCATAAAAAGCCAATACAATAATGCCCTTTTCTAGACCCAGAGAAATTATAGAAAATAGTACTGCTGAGATGAAGAGAAAGATATTTCCGCATTGAATTGCTATGATGTGAAATACATTGTCTGAAATAGTAATGGGATAGATTCAATGGTGCCTTTCAAAAGCGATTTGATTAATCATGTATACTCATTGGATGCATTGTATATCACAGGTGGATATACATCGTCAGCCATCAGCCTTGTAACAGGCTGTTGTTTTCCATGTTACAACTGGCTTTAATCAAACGTGCATTATATCAGACCCTGGAACATCTGTCTTACCCAAGCAAGCCATCACACACACACACACATCGAGGTTTATCCCATATTGTCAACTTTACCAGAGTCGGTCCTTATTTCATATACTTGACAACCTCAGACTGGCAGTACTGGGGAGTGTTGCACTATTGCAGGTACCATTTCTACGATGAAAGGCTGAAACAAGGCCTCATTCTCATTTATTAGATGTTAAAGATTTGATGATAATATTTTGGTGTTCTTCCAGCTGTCCTGCTAGACTTTTGTTCCTCAAGTAGTATTATCAACTAAGCACAAAATCAGATTTACAGATTGAGACGTTTACGTCTATTATCTTTTGTGGTTGTTGTCTTTGCTTGCAAAACATCAATGCCTGAAATTGATATGTACTGTACTTTACTGGCTTTAAAGTATTTAACATGTGTGAAGGTACGAAATGTGCTGCAGAAATGCAGACCTTTTCTCTTCCAATGGATCTTGCTGCTTCTGGTAGCAATTGATATTAGAGATACAGTGGGCTGAATGGCTTCCTTTGATACATGATCCTGTGTTCATTGACCGGAGCCCTGCCTTGGATATTACCCACATCCAAAAGTCTTGTGTCCTAGTTTTGCCCACTGTTCCTGATAGGACCATTAAATGTGGCTTAGTTGGTAAACATCGAATAAGAAGGCAACAAGTTCAATCAGCAGCTTGAAAGTGTGACCTCCTTCTGAGAGATAAGCCTGGGTACATTTCATAAAACCACTGGGAACTGGAAATACTTGTCATGTGGCTTGCATTATTCTGGTAAAATACTACATCGGGTTTCGCCAAGTCATCATTGAATCAGTGACTTGGTGCTGATAACTCTTGGTCTATTCCATCACCTCTGAGGTACTGTAAAGATCTATCTTCAGAACAAACCTGCTCTCTATCCCACGCCTTTGTATGCAAAAGTGAAACTGAGAGCATATCAACCCTTATCTACTACTCTATCCTGCCACCCTCTAACAACCCCTAATCCTGCACGTTGCTCCCTTACCCCTCCAAAACCACCTGACAAATAGAATGGGCCTCATCTTTGTGAGTTAATAACCAAGCTGTTCTATCCTCTCAGGCAAGAAAACGACACCAGCCCGAATGCTTGGCACAGGCACCAGATAGCAGCAAAGTGAAAATTGAAGAAAGTGCGGAAGGGAAAGCAGGTCAAATCTATGATGCCAAAGATGAAGCAAGATTTAAAGTTGAAGAATTAAAAGGACAAAAAATGGTGGATAAAGAAAAACATGGGTGAGTATTCCATAATTTTATAAAAGGAATTACTGAGCATAGTTGCTTATCTCAAGGGTGGTTCATTGGCGTGTACCGGCAACAGAACACCGAATTTCTTACTGGCTGCAGGTTTACAGGCCCATCGATGCAAAACACACAAATAAATATGCAACAATACATTAAATAAATATTCAGTAATACTAGATACCCTGACCATAATAGTGCAAAATCAAATAATGTAATGCAAACTAAAACAAAGTCCTTACTAGATCATAGTTTGCTAAGGTAACATTGTGGTTAGTGTTGTGCAATGTTCAAGAGCCTGATAGTTGCTGGGAAGTAGCTGTTCGTGAACCTTGAGGTCAGGGATTTCAGACTCCTGTAACTTTTTTCTAATGGTAGTTGCAAGATGAGATTGTGGCCAGGGTGGTGTGGGTCTTAGATGATATTAGCTGCCTCTTTGAGCAGTTCCCTTCGGTGGTGGGTAGGTCAGTATCTATGATGGACCATTTTCTGCAGTTTCTGCAGATGTAGAGGCTTTTGGGGGTTTTTATGCTTGCTTCACTGTGCTGGGCTGATGACAAATCTTCAGAGATATGCATGCCCAGGAACTTAAAGCTGTTGATTCTCCCCTCCGTCTAATCGCATAGTGAAGCTGTGCTAAAGATTGGGTCTGATGCAAACTAATTTCTAAACCATGAAATTGCTTCATCTAAAGGTGTTAAAGATGTCCTGTGCAATGTGTTTGGGGAAGGTGTGTGAATTGCAAGATGTGTTAATGAATTGAAGAAAATGTTATACCATACTGTGGAAGAATAGAATGGACTGCACTTCAATGTACCAAAATAAAAGCCTGTTAAAAGCTACTATCGTATCTGCCTCCACCACCACTCCAGGCAATGCATTCCAGGCCCCCAACACTCTCTGTGTAAAACAAAAAACTTGCCCCACACATCTCCATTAAACTTTCCCCCCTCCCACCATATAGCTCTAGTATTGAACATTTCCACCCTTGGAAAAAGGTTATGATAGATAGTGTACCCTATCTATGCCTCATAATTTTGAATATTTTTTTATCAAATCTCCCCTCAACCTCAAATTCCAGGGAATACAATCCAAGTCTATCCAACCTTTCCTTGTAGCTGAAACCCTCTAATTCAGGTAAACCTCCTCTTGACCCTCTGCAAAGCCTTTTAATATTTCCTGTAATGGGGCGAACAGAACTGCACACTGTACTCCACACTATATTTCCACGCTATATAATTCTATGACTCCAAATGCGACCTAGCCAAAGTCCTATATCCTATATTCAAAGTTGCATCATGATTTCCTGATTCTTATATTCTATACCCCTAGCGACTACCTTCTTTACTATCCTATCTACTTGTGCTGCCACGTTCAGTCTGCTATGAATTTGGACTCACACTGCACATCAATGCTGTTATGGGTTTTGCCAATAACCGTATATTCTCTCCTTCCATTCAATTTCCTAAAGTGCAACGCCTCATACTAGCATTTACTCGATTTCTTCACCCATTCCTGCAACTGATCTATATCCCGCTGTATCATCTGACAGCATTCCTCACTGTCTGTAACTCCTCAAAGTTTGCTATCATCAACAGCGCCTACTTTCTGACCCTAGTACAGATCCCTGTGGAACTACAATGGTCACAGATCTCCAGCTAGAATATCTATCTTCCAACATAATCCTCCAGGGCTGGAAAAGGGTCTCGACCCGAAACGTCACCCATTCCTTCTATCCAGAGATGCTGCCTGTTCTGCTGAGTTACTCCAGCATTTTGTGTCTATCTTTGGTGTAACCAGCATCTGCAGTTCCTACACAATCCTCTGTCTTCTATGAATAAGCCAGTTCTGAATCCATATGACCAAGTCATTGTGAATTCCGTACATCTTAATCTTTTGGATCAGCCAACAGTGAAGGATCATCTTCTTCCACCATAGCACCAGATACCTGGCCAGGCTCGTTTCCTCACAAAAAGTCCAGTATGGTCCCTCTTCATGTCGATCTATTCGCATAGAGACACTCCCTGATTTATGTAAGGGTTATGTTCGATAAACCCTTACGCAAGTCAGATTTTATGCAAGTTTTTCCACCTTATATACCAGGTAGAAACAAAGAACTGCAGAGGCTGGTTAATGTACAAAATGACACAAAGTAATGAAGTAATTCAGCAGGTCAGGCAGCATCTGTGGAGAACGTGGATAGGTGACATTTCCGGTCAGGTCTGTTCTTTAAGGTGATTTATGTCTGCTGATTACTCCAGCGCTTTGTGCCATTTCACCTTAAAACTAGTAGCCACTACTAGTCTGCACCAGTGAGCCTTTCTTCACCTGCTATCGTCCAGAGGCTATATCAAGAGCCACAATAACCCTGTGTAGCGGACATGAGGCCCTCGCCATGCTCTCGTTGCAATAACACAGGTCGTTCAGGAAACAAGACAACCTATTGTGAATTGAGTACGAGAGTCGCCTATTGCACAAGTCGTGGAATGTTTAAGGAAACCACCTTGTATACACCTAACAAATTCTGCCCCGTTTGATCCTCTTGCCCCGAGTCTTGTCCCAGTCAATATTGAGGACGTTAAAGTCACCCACTACAACAACCCTGTGGTTCTTGCATCCTTCCATAATCTGTCCACATATCTGATACTCTATTTCCCACTGGCTCTGGATGGCCTATAATATAATCCCATCGGAGTAATTACTCCTTTGTTATTTTTAGCTCAGCCCATAATGCCTCAGTGGACGTACCCTCTCTATGAGTAACGCCATGATATTCTCCCTGATTAGTAAAGCAGCATCTCCATCTTTTTTACTCCCCCCCCCCCCCTTCCCCCAATCTCGTCTGAAAGGTCAAAACCTGGGCACATTGAGCTGCCAGGCGCATGCCTCTCACAACCACGTTTCTATAATACACAGAATTGTCGTTTTGGCAGAAACTGGAAAGGCTGGTTTTCTGATATTGTTGAGTTCATTGTTGAACCCCAAGGGCTGTAGCGAACCTAGACTGAAGATGAAAGTAGATAAAAATGCTGGAGAAACTCAGCGGGTGAGGCAGCATCAATGGAGCGAAGGGAAAGGTGACGTTTTGGGTCGAGACCCTTCTTCAGACTCGTTTCGGGTCAAGACCCTTCCGATGTGTTATTCCTGAAGTTTACTTAGGGCATTATTGGAACGTGTAGCAAGATGAAGGCAGAGCAGTCGGAGTGGCTGTGTGTTGAGAATTAAAGTGATGGTCAACTGGAAATTCCAGGTAAACCAATTTGAGCTTGGTTCCTCCATTGTAGAGGAGACTACATTGTACACATTAAATGCAATTGGAAGAAGTACAAATGATTGATTGTTTCACTTGGAAGGAGTGTTTGGGTCTGCAGATGTTGGGAAGGAATGAGGTGAAAGCGCAAGCTTTGCCTTGTCTGTGGGTGCATGGAAAGTACTGTGGGAAGTGGGGGGGATGTTGGTGAAGATCTGAGACTGAACTGAGGAGACGCAGAGGAAATCTCTTCGGAATGCTGAAAGGTACAGAGTGAAGGGCAAGATGTATTTTGTCATGGCATCTTGATGGTGGCAGAAACATGGAGGATAATCCTTTGAATGTGGAGGCCAGTGAGGTGGAAGGAGAGAAGAAAGGGAACTTTGCCATTTCTCTGAGAGGAAGTGCAGGAAACAAAACGGACTGATTGAAGCATGTCAGCTATGGTAGAGAAGAAGCCAGGATTATGGAAAGATGAAGAAATGTCAAAGTTTTAGCATGGTAAGTGTTTTCATGACATTTTCCTTTATTTCAGGTTTTGAGCAATTGCTGTGTTCTATGTCACACATTTCCAGCATGTTTTTGTTTTTCTCCTGTGATTTCTATTTACATCTCCTCCAGACCGATCAGTTGCTGTTTGTGAAAGTCTTCTTCACAGCCTCTCAGTTGAGGGGTTTACTTAGTCTTTCTAGGTCTTTTACCCTACCCCAAATCTTCACAGTCATTCATTCCCTTTGCGCTCTCTCTCTATCTCCCCCCCCCCCTCTCCCCCCACTCTGCGCAAAACAAATTCTCCCAGTTCTGACAAAAGATCATAGACTAAGACATTACCCTTGTTTTTCTCTTCACAGATGTTGTCTAACCCGCTGAATGTTTCAGCGTTTTGTGTTGTTTCAGTTTTGCATTTTAAAGGAATTTATGCTTTTCAAAACAAAAACATTGACAGTTTTAGATATTTTGCAAATTAAAGGAATTTTGCTGCTGTGAAATCAAGACTTTTGATACAAATGGCTTTGTTCAGATTAGCCAATGATTCTGGCCATTACCACATGGCTGTTTTTTCTACGGCAATAAAGCTGGCTCCCAAATTCTTACGTGTGCTGAAATGTAATCTTTGAGTCTATGCAAGTCAATTATTTTCTACGTTTAACTTTACTTCTATCTTCATGTATTTCCTTTGCTTGATTATTTATTTTATTTCAATGAACGTTCAATGAAGCACCAGGTTATATCGATAGGTATTGAAAACATAATTAATATTTCAATATGTTTAGCTACTTAACTTTCCAAAACAGCATTGTAATAGCTCCTTCCAGGATAGATCCCAGCCTCTCCTTTCCATTTCCCCACCCTGTGAAAAAAATATCCCTTCCTAAGGGTAATGATCTCAATCCATGTCAGGCATGCCGCATGGAGTCTAATGAAGGATGAATCGGGGAAGTGATTGAGAATGGAATATCATGGTACTTTTCTTAATTTGGCTGTGCTTCTGAACTCATTCTTGGCAGGGGAGAACAGGGAAAGAAGCGCGCCTGCGATAAAAAGTATAAAGAGGAGAGGAAAGGCTAAAAGACCCTTGAACTGAAATGCAGAGGAAAAGGTACTGTGGAGAAAAGTATGAAGAGAACATGCAACAAGGCATGAGAGGAGGGTAGAGAGGAAGGGAAAGGGGGAGTTAACTCGCTCGTGTCTCTTGCCTAACTCTCAATTAAGTCAATTTATGAAGAGGGTAATTCAAGGGTCTGCAATTTATATAAATTGCAATACATGGGAATGACATTTTGTTAATGGGTTTTCCAGCATTTTTGTGTACCTTCGATTTTACAGCATCTGCAGTTCCTTCTTAAACACTTTGTCTACTCCACTGCGAAATCTCAAGGTATGCCTACTTATTTCCTTCGCTTCATAGATGCTGCTGCACCCGCTAAGTTTCTCCAGCATTTTTGTGTACCTTTTGTTAATGGGGACTGTGAGTTTAGAGTTTGAAGGATGAAATATGCAAACAGGGAAGTAGCGATAGGAATGCTAGCACAGGAATACATAATACAAAGACAAGGAAATCTCTGGAGGGATCATGAGTAAAAGTAGCAGAGGTATTCAAGATGAAGAAAAGGCACAAAAACTGACAATATAGTTAGTAAGATTAGAGATGCCGCAGATACTGGGTTACAAAAAAGACACCAAGTGCTGGAGTAACTCAGTGGGTCAAGCATAATCTCTGAAGAACATGGATAGGTTGAGACCCTTCTTCAGTGATGTTGGGGTGGGGGAGGGGAGGGAGCTGGAAAAGGGGAGGGGCAGGCCAAAACCTGGCAAGTAATATCCGGAGTTCAAGAAGGAACTGCAGATGCTGGAAAATCGAAGGTACACAAAAATGCTGGAGAAACTCAGTGGGTGCAGCAGCATCTATGGAGCGAAGGAAATAGGTAATGTTTCGGGCCGAAACGTTACCTATTTCCTTCACTCCTTAGATGCTGCTGCACCCGCTGAATTTCTCCAGCATTTTTGTGTACCCAAGTAATATCTGGATATGGGTGAGTAAAATTAGAGTAGGTTTGCTTTTCAAATCAGGATCGGGTAGATTGATGCAGGAATAGGGTGGTTGCACGAAAGATCACTGGGTCATAAGGCTCGACGCACGGAGCCGCTAAATCCAACTGGAAGACATCCGTCACTTCCGGTATATGTTATTAATGCTAGAAACGCGTACTTTCCTACCTGTTAAAAACCGCCAAAATGTTGAATTTTTGCACTGAAAAAAATTGTGGGAGTCGGGGTAAGTGTGAGAGACATGTACCCAACTTTAGAATTTCAAATGTGAAGCGAAATGAAGGTATAGAGAAGCGAGAACTGAAGGGACTACAGCAGCTAAAGTGCTTGGTAAACATTGAAAATATCGGGAATTATCGCGTTTGCTCACTGCATTTCATCAAGTAAGGCATTATTTGTGTTTTTTCTTGATTCCTTTGGTATCTAAAAATTCTCAGAAGTGATAAATCTGGCTGTAAATTTTTCTTCAGATGCGTTTTCATTTTGTATGTAAAAACCCACGAGAACCATGGGTGATTTAAAAAATTTACAGCCAGATTTATCACTTCTGAAACTTTTTAGAGGCCAAAGGAATCAAGAAAAAACACAAATACTGCCTTAGTTGATGAAATGCAGTGAGCAAACAGCCAATGTTCGCCAAGCACTCTGGCTGTTGTTGTCCCTTCAGCTCTCGCTTCTATCTACCATCATTTCTCCTCACTTTTTGAATTCTGAAGTAGGCTAAATGTCTCACACGCTTATCCCGATTTCCATAATTATTTACAGCACAAAAATTGACAATTTCAGCGGGTTTTAATGGGCCCGCTACGCTGGAAACAATGGTAAGTGTCTACCCGCAGTACATCGCGTGTAATCCATTTGGAGTAGTGTAGCAACAGTACGGGTCGTGACCCGACTGCCGTGAAACCTCCCTATAGTGATATAGCACATAGTTGGATAGTTAGTAATTCAGACTGAGATGGGATACAGAGTGGGATGGATTGCAAAGATGTCGTAATCATTTGTGTTTTTTTTGGCTGCATCATTAAACTTGCTGCAACGTTCGTTCCAATTGTATTGAGCAGGCTGTGAGCGAGCCAAATGTGAAGACTAATTTGATCTAATTTATTTTAGCTCCAGGCAGCAGGCTTACTTCATAACTGTCAGTCAATTGAAGAGCAAACAAGGCTTTACTCTAATTATATGGAAGATTACTTTAATCAGAATCTTGTTTTAAAATCCCTGTGGAATGTTTGTTGAAGTATACAACTTCCACTTCTGCAGTGTTCCTTGTTTATTGGAGAAAGACTTTGCAGTGCTGTAAAGGGAGGGAGAAAATAGAGCAAAAAATCAAAGCTTCCACAAAGGTTGCTAAGGTTGCTCGTGACGATAAAATTAATTGAGAAATATATCTTTGGAACTTTTACTTTACGAGATAATGTTTATACTTAGATTCTGGGAGTATCTCATGCAGGAAAAAATATATAAAACATTGTGAATTACCTGGTTTTATCGTGTTTATCCTGGAACGTGTTGTTATGGGTACATCTGACATGTGGGAGTCATTTAAAGGCCAGTTGATCAAAGTACAATCATGTTCCAGTGAGGAGAGGGGATGAGGATAGCAAAGAGGATAGAACTTTGCATGAATAAAAACATTTTAAATTTGGTCCAAAAAAAAGGAAGCGTATACAAGATTTAAGAGGATTTAAATCCGACAGGAACATTGAAGAATATAAAACAAGGAGGAAAGTACTCTAGCAGCACATTGGAAGGGCCAAAAGGGGCCAATAAATGTCACTGGTGAGGCAGATTAAAGAAAATCCCAAGGATCTTTATACCTACATTAAAAGCTGGAGGGTAACCAGGGAGAAGATAGGACTTCTCAAGGGTAAAGGAGGGAATTTGTGCTTTGAGGCAGGAGATGTAAGTGCGGTACCAAACAAGTACTTTGCATCTGCCTTCACCAAGAAGGAGGATATGGAGTTAAATATGCAAGGGCTGTTTGAGATTAAGAAGGAGGTGGTGTTGAGGTTCTTAAAGAACACCAAGGTGGATAAATCCCCAAGACGTGACAGAATGTATCCATAGTTATTGAGAGAGACAAGAGAGATTATGGGATCTTTGACAAAGATCTTTGCATCCTTACTATCCATGGGCGAGATCCTGGAGAACTGCAGGGTAGTTAATATTGTTTTATTGTTTAAGAAGGGAAGTAGAGAGAATCCAGGGAATTATGTTCGTGAGACTCCTGTCAGTGCTAGGGAAACTATTTAAGAAGATTCTTAGGAATAGGATTTACTCCCATTTGGAAAAGAATGGGTTAGTTAGAGACAGTCAGCTTTCTATGCAACAGGTCATACCTTATAAATTTGATTGATTTTATTTTGAGGAGGTGACAAAGGTGATTGATGATCTACAGTGTTGGATTGTAGAAAAGTATTTGATGAAGTCCTCCAGGGTAGGCTGATGCAGAAGATTAAATTGCACTGGATTGCCAGTAACTTGATCGTATGGATTAAAAACTGGCTTACTGGTAGAGGGTTGTGGTTGGAGGAATATATGCTAGAGGTCTGTGACCGGTGGATTTCCACAGGAATCTGCGTTGTTTGTGATAATTACAAATGACTTGAACATAAATGTTGATGGGTTGGTTAGTAAGTTTGGAAATGACACCAATATTGTTGGGGTTGAAGACTGTGAGGAAGGCTGTTGTATACAGCAGGATATAGATCAACGAATGGGTGGAGAAATGGCAGATGAAGTTTAATCCGAGGAAGCATGAGGTGTTGCACCTTTGGAGGTCGAATAGAGTCATAGAGTGATACAGCGTGGAAACAGGCCCTTCGGCCTAACTTGTCCACACCGACCAACATCCCAGCTGCCTGTGTTTGGTCTACATCCCTCCAAAACTGCCCTATCCATGTACCTGTCTAATTGTTTCTTAAACATTGGGATAGACCCTGCCTCAACTATCACCTCAGGCAGCTTGTTCCATACAGCCACCACCCTTTGTGTGAAAAAGTTATCCCTCAGATTCCTATTAAATCATTTCCCCTTCACCTTAAACCTATGCCCTCTGGGCAAGAGACTCTGTGCATATACCTGATCTTTTCCTCTCATGGATGTAAGGGGAAAATCTCAAATTATTGACAAGACCCTTAACAGCATTGATGTTCAGAGAGATCTTGGGGTCCAAGTCCATAACTCCCTGAAAGTGGCAACACAAGTAGATAGAGTGGTAACGAAAGCTGGACGTGGAGGGGAGACCTGATAGAAGTATATACAACCACGGAAGGTGTAGACAGGGCAAGTTTTTTTCAGAGGGTGGTGGGTGCCTGGAACACACTGTCGAAGGTCGTGGTGGAGGTAGATTATGATAGTATCATTTAGGAAACTTTTGGATGGGCACATGCTACGCAAGGAATGGAGGGATATGTAATATATGCAGGCAGATAAGAGTTGATCTTGGCATCACATTCTGCACGGTCAATGTGGGCTGAATGGCCTGCTCCTGTGCTGCACTGAGTTGTGTTCTATGTTAACCTCAAATACCTGGAATTGGAACTCACTTTTCCCATTAATTTGATGTATCAGATGGTTGCTCCTAACAGACTGAGACTACATCTGCCTATGGAACAATGGCAATAAATGAATGCTTTACCAAGCTACTGTGCCTGCAAAATGTTCAAACAAGGTAAACCAGAAAAAAAAAATAGGTATAGAAGCACAGGTAGGGCTGCACTGCTGGACCTTAAAGGCAGGAATTGGCAGAACCTGAGAGCTTTATGGTTTATAAGCAAAGATGTGGGCACCTTTTTATTATCTAGTTTGTCACCTCGGTCGGATCTTGTCATCCATGCAACTCAAAAATAATTTGAGTAAAATTATTTTTAAATAAAAGTTAGATGAAAACTTGAGAATTATACAAACATTCCCGCATTGTATAGTTCTAATTCAAGTTTAAAAGTGTTTCTAATGGTGCTAGCATTGGGTATATAATGCATGGTGAACATTGTGTCTGTGTGTGGCAGTTGTGGCGTGCAGTGCTGAGGAAGGATTTTCTCTGTCTCTGCTCACCTCCCTTGGAAGGTGACAGATCTTCCAACTATCACACACTTTTCAGTACCATCCTTCGGGTGTGCAGTGTCTGCCCTTGGCTCTCTGCACCATTGCAAACTGCTTCAGCTGCTTAGGAAATGTGGAGTCCCCTCATGTATTTAAAATAATACTGCATTAAATCACTTCCATATAATAGCATTTTTAAACAACACTTTTAAAGTGGTAATAAAAGGTGGTCAAGAGTTGTTTATCCTTTGGGCATACTTTCAGCACAAGTTTCCACTGTTACTGCAGAAGGAAGCACGGTGTGGGTGCTCAGCATTAGTAATATTTTGGAAAGAGAAGCTAGTACAACCATACTGCAGTATTTCACCACATCACAGTGGCCATTTTTAATATTCAAAAGGCAGTTGTTAATATTGTTTTAAAAACATACATGTCTTTCATTTGTCCGGGGTTAGGGATGAAAGCAGTAAAGAGGATGAGGAAGATGAAGAGGATGAGGAAGATGAAGAGGAGGAGGTTGGTGATGATGGTGAAGAGAGGGAAGATGAAGAGGAAGAATTTGAGTGCTACCCACCAGGAATGAAAGTCCAAGTGAGATATGGTCGAGGGAGGAACCAGAAGCTCTATGAAGCCAGCATTAAAGATTGTGACGTGGAGGGTGGAATGGTCCTGTACCTGGTACACTACTGTGGCTGGAACGTGAGGTGAGTTAGAAGTATAAACCGCATACAGAGTTGTTAAAGGGGAAGGTCAATGCAAATTAAATCACTCCATTAATATGGCGCATCTTCCTTCTCTTTCCTAATAGTCTTGTTATCCTTCTAGCCTGTAGACTTCCAGTTAGTGCTTTGGAACTTGTGCAGGAGGACTTGGGTTTTCTGCAGATCTAGTGAACATTGCCCAGCACTTTTCCTTCTGTTGCTGTAATATTTTACCACCCTTGAAGTAAATTGACGTATTTGCACTTTTACTCTCTGCCTTGCTGCTGTAAATTACGCTGTTAGTCCCGCTAAATGCTAGATTCCTGTACTGGAAGCATCATTGCATTAACTGCAGAGACTGACTTTTTTTTCAAATTTTGTTGACCCTCCCTCATTTTCCATTGCTACTGGCTCGGAGATGCTCTTGCTTGATGTGAAGTGTTTCCATTCCTTAATGAAGGGGGCAAGAAAACTGAGCATAATAAAAGCATTACTTCACTGAACACTATCTACACTGAACACGTCATATTAACCAACATCAACATGCATTTGAAACACCATTTTAATGTGGAAAAGTATCCCAGGACTTTTCACAGGAAAACCAAGAAACCTAAGGAAATAATGGAAGTTATGACCACATACAAGTGAAAGTTTTAAAGAGAGTCTCAGAGAAGTAGGCAAAACTGGAAAAAGTGGGCCTATGGGAGAACCTAGGCAGTTGAAGGCACTGCTGCCAACATTGGACTGACACAAACGAGGCGTGCATGGAGTCTGATTTGGAGAATCTTGAAGATTGTTTCTTTGTGATTATAGATTCTAGTAAATAAAAAAACTTAGATGGGGAAAAAGAAAGGAGGGCTGAGGCCCTGGGTATAATTTAAAGATTGCATTGAAAATTTGTATCCTCCAATCTGGATCCTTGATTCTATTCTGAAGAAGGGTCTTGACCCGAAACGTCACCCATTCCTTCTCTCCAAAGATGCTGCCTACTCCAGTTTTTGGTGTCTATCCTTGATTCTGACACTGTGATAAACCTCTGGCATAATCATCTTGGGTTAGGTAACCAGTGGTTATGAGAGGTAGTACCTTGTTATCTGAACGCCAGATGCCTTTCAACTGCAGAAGCCTGGGTTCGCTGGTTGCTTTGCATTTACGGCAAAGAAGGGAGCAAACCAATCAACCTTTAAAAACATCCTTCTTCCTAACTAACAGAATTGAGTGGTTGAATTTCAAAGGGCAAAAGTAGTAACTACTTTATCCCATCGGTGCCCGAAGAATGAGGCATGTGTAGTGCTTCTAACTGTTAAATTGAATGTCTGGCGTGTTCCTTAAATAAACTTGCATTTGGTTTGGCTTTTCACTGAGGAAATGTCCCAAGGTGGTGCACAGGCATAGAGTCAAAGAGTCACACAGCATGAAAACGGGCTCTTCGGCCCAAATTGCCCACACTGAATAACGTCCTATCTACACTAGTCCCATCTGCCTGCATTTGGCCCATATCCCTCCAAACCTGTCCAATTCATGTACCTGTCTAAATGTTTCTTAAATGTTGCGATAGTACCTGCATATTAAACAAAATTCAACTAAGCCACAAGAGATAATACCAAGCAAAGATGTTTAAAAGCTTGGTAATGGATGGAGATCAGAGAGATTTGATATGGAGTTTGGGGTTGGAGGAGTGATGAGAAAGCAACAATTTGCAGGTTGGGGGGAGAGTGGTGTAAATTAGAAAGGACAAGTGGCCAGAGTCAGTAAGCACTGAAATCTTGTTAAGACATGACGAGAGGCACAACCGTGGATATGTTTGAACATTAGGATTAAAATTGGGGAGCTAGCACAGATGAGCAAGAGTAATACTGCATGTATGGAACTTAGTGTGACTTAAGATGCCAGCACAGTGAGAACATGTTTACTCATGAGATGGTTCTGCTCACTTTGCTTCTCAGAAGTAATATGCGGATTCAGATTAGTGTATTATCATATGACCAGAATGCAACAAAATTCCCTGTTTACATGTAGCTTATATAGTAGATAGCATTCAGTAATGGTATTAACAACAATGAATATAACAACAAATGCAAAACAGCAGGATGTAAGATTGCAGTGCAATCTGAATTAGTGTAAAAAGATAATGGAATAACCGAATGAGGTAGAGCTATAAGAGTAATAGCAGCACCTCCAGGAAGAGGATGTGAAAGTGACATTTGGTTAGGAGTTTGATAGCCACGGGGAATAAGCTGTTCTAAAATATGATCATCTGGGCTTTCGAGCTCCTGTATCTTCTCTCAAAAGGTAGGAGAGAGAAAATGGGAATGGGCAGGATGGCAGACATCCTTGACAATACTTTCAGCCTTCCTGATGCAACGGACCGTGAAGATGGACTGGATCGAAGGATGTGGTGAGCTTGTGATGGATTCAGTGTAACATTCTCTGCAGGTTCAGGTAGTCAAGAACAGAGCAGTTGGCATATCAGGCTGAGATGCGTCAGAATACTATCTACAGCACATCTGTTGCAGTTTGAGAGAATCCTCTTGGACATGCAATTCTTCTTAGCTGCCTAAGAGTAAATGCGTTTACTGATTTACTGATGGGAAGGTTCACTAAGTGTTGAGGCACTAGCAATTCAGAGCTCCTTGTGCAAACAATCTGCTCTGTTTTTAACCTGAAATGTTGTGTGGAGCCTGCATTGAGGGTGGGTGAAAGTGTGGCTTGTCTCCCTCTGCTCTGTCGTAGTGGTGTAGAAGTAGCTCAGCTCTGTATCACTCTCCCTTTCAGAAAAGGAAGGTGTGGAGTTAATATTTTTTGGGGAGAATTAAAATGTAGTTGAAGCGGGGAGCAAAATTTACAATTCCTCTGGTTGTTTTTTTTAGACTACCGCAGTATTTTCTTGCACTGCTCTCCCCCCCACTATCCCAACCGATCCCTCCCACAGCTCTCTAGAATTTTTGACCAATCTGTTAACAAGCCATTTGATGATTTTCTACCCAAGTGGAAAAATGTTTTGTTGCACATATTTGAGAATTTCCTTAAGTTTATAATTCGAGCAAATTGGTTCATTGGAATACATTTTAGAACCTATTTGAACCCTTTCAAAAAACACATTTTGCTAATTTGTTAAAGTTCCAGAAAGCCATTCTGCAGCATGGTTGTTTTTAACCCTGGCTTGTTTACTTTGACAGTGGCATTACCATGCATGGGCTGTTCAATTGTTTTTGTGAAAAGAAAGATATGCATGCTTATTTTTACCAATTAATTGGGGAAGTTATTTCAAAGCATTGCTCACATATTTAGTTTGCATGGACCAGTTAAAGAAAACGTTATGTTAAATTAATTATTCTCTTTTTTTTCTATGTTGAAGTGTTGTTCAAGATGACCATGTTGTTGGAATTCATATTCACATGGCAGCAACTTTTAATATTCATTTCTGTCTGAGGCTCATAGCAGGATTAAGCACATTTTAATGCTAAATTATATACATGTATTCTCTCATTTCAAGTGAGCTTTGCTTTGATCATAAGTGTTTACACTGCCGGTGGATTCACTCACACTGCACTTCCAGTGGGGAGCCAATTGTGATACGTGAACCTTTTGTACTACTTGTGCTAATCATTCCAACACATGGTGTGAGCTTCCTTTTTTGTTTTTCAGGTATGATGAATGGATTAAGGCAGATAAAATAGTGCGACCTGCAGATAAAAATGTTCCAAAAATCAAACACAGAAAGAAAATAAAGGTAGGCATATTAATATCAGACACCTGACATATAAATATTCTGTAAAAGAACAACTAATATATTTAAACTGTACAAATGATGTATCATGGTTTGATCATGGCCCTGTTGAAAAATAGTTAGGTCTGTGCATTGGATTTCAAAGTAGTATAAATATTGCAATTAGACCATTTATTCTCAACAAATGACATTGTAACCCTGTGATATTGTGTTCTGTATTGTTTTATTCCTGTTTTCTTTAACTAGTTAACATGATCACTGCTTTAATTGCTTGACTTACATAACACTTTCCACAGCGTCCCAATGTCCATTCAGTATTTTGAAGTCTTTTGTCCTACAATTCTAACAAAAATAGCTTCTTTTTTTATAATATTGTTTATATTTTCATTTCTTCCAGCCAGTTAGCATTCTACTTCAATGTAACGTCTCCCTTAGTTCAATATCTCTTCAATTGTAGGGAGCAGAAGTAAAAATTGATAATGTAACAATCCCTGATTTTTAAGAGTGAATTCCAAACAAGTTGCCATCCCTGTAGGTGCTTGTAACCGTGGGCGTTCTGATGTATGAGCATTTCAGGAGAATGTTAATCAAGGGGATAAAGGACTAAACATGCTCAACTAATACTCAACATCTATATATTTATGGATTGCTGAGCAGACGATAATAAATTGGTGTGATGACTTTTATAATATCCTGATTTGCTGGTGGTTTTTAGCCAATTAAATCTATTGAGGTATAATCTGGAAAGAGGGTAACCAAT
Organism: Leucoraja erinaceus; assembly: GCF_028641065.1. NCBI lineage: Eukaryota > Metazoa > Chordata > Chondrichthyes > Rajiformes > Rajidae > Leucoraja > Leucoraja erinaceus. Next base: position 18,288,720 of record NC_073381.1, on the reverse strand, counting down.
TTGCGAACTGTATTTGGAAGGTCCCACAATGTCAATGAGATATTGACCATATCATCTGTTTTAGTAGTCTTCAGAGGTTTGCCAATTCCCACAGCACTAACACAGCACATGCTTCAAGCCTCCACACATTTACTTCCCTGTAGACAGGAACCTGGCTGCTCATTTGCATTCTAAAAGATAAACACTATGATCACATCAAAACAAGTTTTCTCAAAACAACTCAACTCAAAATCAGTAATCCAATATCCTTAAACCCTTTAAAAATAGATCATTTTTAAGAAAAAACAATTTAAAAATTATTCCCAGTTCCAATCTATCTCCCCAAATTCATAAATGTATACTAATCACAATTTTCCCACAATTAACATTTTTTCTCTGTGATATTGGCTCCAATCTCATCTCACTCTAACCAAGATGCCAAAAGCATTCATGTCTCTTTTTGAACTCAGTTCAAAAGATAAGAAATAGGGGAAAAAAAACCTTAAAATAGCAATAATACAAAACAAACTGCATATTTGCATCTCTCCTCTGTTTAAGAGCTAAAAGAAAACAAAGAATCATTTAATTTCCACATAAATAGATAAGCATATCCAAAGAACAAAGGGAAATAAATTAACTGTGTGGCTCCACCCCCACACAACTGCAACTTAATAAAGAGACACTATCTCTTAATTCATTTTTTTTCTGGGATATTCACTCACATGTTGCCACACCTCATGCCATATGCTAAATCTCACAGATATTCACACACTTTAAAACAAAATTCTCACTCAAAAGTAACACAATTATACACACCTCATGGAAATTATTCAAAATCTTAAAACTTTGATACACCCAAATACACTCATAAGCTTGCCCACCATTCCACACGTGATGTACTGAATTAACATGGAATTTTCACAAAGGAAAATGGTCATCAGAATTAAGTTTTTAAATTTTAATGTATATCTCCATTGTTACCAGCATTCGTAAGGCAATGTATATAATATGAAAGAACGGACAGAAAAACATCAGTTACACAAACTTGTCCGAGAGGGCGAGGTCAGAGGCCAATCAAAGAGTCAATGGCGCAGCCCTCTCGTTTCGAAAAATCGCGCTGCACGTTAGAGGCGTCCCTCTGCATTAACTTTACATTACCCATGTCTTGGCAAGGTCATTCTGTCTACTAGAATCTTTGGTTCTGTGGGGACCAATGTGCAAAATTCGCAAGCTAGGGCATTCCCCTGGGAGACTTTGTCACGCCACTCGTATGGGCATTGCACTTAACAATGGCCAGGTGGACTGGGAGGGCTGAGGCTAGCAGTGTGGCTAGAGCAGTGGCCAGCGTTGTCTTTAAGTTGTGAAAGTTGTCTTCTCGTTGGAATGAGAGAGTTAAAATGAAAAAGAATTAACCAAGCCCAGAACAGAAAACACTCATCTGCTAGGAATGGGCATTATCATTCATAATGGGATGGTCCAATTCCCTGTCAGTCAGGATCCTGGGGGCTGTGATTAGACAGTGATCCAGATTGTGATTGGTCATACTCCCTGTCATTCAGGATCATGCCACGCCCCACAAACCGTTGGGTCACTCACAATCTCCTCTTGTCTCTCTAAACCCCCCCTCTCTCCCTATGGGATCTTAGTGGGGTAGCTCCTGCTGCCAGGACATACAGGGTAGGTGTACACTATTCCCAACTTTGTTCCCCCTTCCCTCCCGAATTTGTTCCTTATCCCCCCCCTCTTCCATAAACAGGGTCGCCATGCCAGACAATGGGTCCCTGGGGATATTTCGTTTTGGCGCCTTTTTTCTTTTTACTAATTGTCGCTTAATTTGCGACTCAATCGGGTCTTTACCTTTTTGGCCTTTCCCTGTTGTTTTATTATGCCAATTACATTCTACTTGTAACACATCCCAATCCTTAGGTATACCATCCTTTTTCATCTTTTCTGCCTTTTTAACAGTTTCTACATTCCATGTTCCTCCGACTGACCAGGATTCATCTCCCAAACGTTCGGTTAACTTATAACTTAATATTTTATAGTCTTTGTTACTTTAGGATTCAAATAACACATATGTGGGACGGGTGTTTCCCCGTCACTTTTATCCAGATTATTCCCCATAGCCGCGAGTTTCTCTCTGCACAGCAACTTCTCAACCTAGCCGTGAGTTTCTCTCTGCTGGCAACTTCTCAATCTAACTGCATGTTTCTCTCAGCCCGGCTACTTCTACTTTCCAAGTAGTAAAACACTTTACCGGCTACTCTCCTAGTAGCAAAATACCTTACCAACTATTTTCCTAGCAGCAAAATCTCTTACCAACTACTTTCCAAGTAGCAAAAATTCATTAATTTACGACAAACCTTTTTAGTTTGCTCTATCCAATCGCCGACTACTCTCCTCGTAACAAAATACATAATTTATGACAAACTTTTTTAGTTTGCTCTATCCAATCGCTGACTACTCTCTTAGTAGCAAGATATAGGCACAAATGTTCTTACCGTTGTCTGTATTAAGGACCTCAGCGGGGAACCAGCTCATTTGTGCCGTTGGAGAAGGACCACAGATGTTCCCGGGAGATTCTACGGGAGTCGATCTCAAAGGGTCCGATTAGAGCTGTTTTCTCCCTGTCCGATCCTGGTCACTCTGTAGCCCCTTACACAGTCATCTGTTGATGGTCCCAGTGAGATCCTGCCGACTACGCCAATGATAAGGTTCACTTCTTAATAAACAGACAACTCACAAAAACGTTAGGTAAACCAACTCAAGCTTTACAGATCATCGGCCGGCGGAAATGACAGGGATATACCAGTCAAGTAAGCAACAGACACTTGACTTCCCCATGCTACCACTTCAATGAACAAAGCTTAGCATGGTGTTTTATATTGTGTGTGTGCGTCACTTAGTCACATTCCAAAGATATTAGTGTTAAAGAGGGAACTGCAGATGCTGGAGAATCGAAGGTTACACAGAAAAGCTGGAGAAACTCAGCGGGTGCAGCAGCATCTATGGAGCGACGTTTCGGGCCGAAATCTATTGCGTCCGCTGCTCTAGATGTCAGCAGATCTATATCGGTGAGACCAAGCGGAGGTTGGGCGATCGTTTCGCCGAACACCTCCGCTCGGTCCGCAATAACCTAGCTGACCTCCCGGTGGCTCAGTGCCCCCTCCCACTCCGTCTCCGTCTCTGTCCTGGGTCACCTCCATTCCAAAGATATTAGTCAAATGGTCTAATATTCCGTTTGGGGAGTCAACCCCGGGGGCATAACATCGACTTCTCCCAATTCTGTTAGTCACGTCTCTGACGACTCCCCTGCTGTCTGAGCCTTCCGTACTCCTCCTTTTCTCTTTAGTAGACACCCACCCCCACCCCTGATCAGTCTGAAGAAGGCGGCCCGAAACTTATCTAGTTGGTTCGCTCCATAGATGCTGCTGCAGCCGCTGAGTTGCTCCAGCTTTTCTGTGTAACCAAAGATATTAGTCATGGTCTAAATGTAGCCAATATACATCACGTCTGACGACGCGTCTGAGCTTGTCTCTTATCATTTAGTAGACACATTTCAAAGGCATCTTATCAGTTGGTATCAGTTGGTACTTACAGGACAAGACATTTCAAAGGCATCGGTCATTGTCTCAATATACATCACCTGAGACAAGCCATGTTTTACTACTTGGAATACAAGCTACAACCTAGTCAAGTATTCCACCATGTATCTTTTATATATTTAAAAACATTTAACCTTTCCATGTTGCCTCCCTGGTTCCATGGTCCAGGATGTCTTGGAGCGGGTACATGACATTCTCAAGGGAGAGGGTGAGCAGCCACAAGTCATTGTGCATGATGGCACAAATGACATGGGTAGGAAAATCAATTTGGTCCTACAAAATGCATATAGAGTTAGGTGAAAGGATAAAAAAGCAGGACCTCCAGGATAGGATCAACAGATTGGTTGCAGAACAACGTGCTGGTGAGGGTAGGAACATGAAGATAGGACAGATTAATGAGTGGCTGAGGAGCTGGTACAAGGAGCAAGGTTATGTGGACATTTGTGTTCTCTTCTGGGTAGAGGTGACTTGTACAAGAGGGATGTGTTGCACCTGAACTGGAGGGAAACAAGTCAAAGTCAATGTCAATTTTATTCGTCACATACACCCGAAGGTGCAGTGAAATGAATTTGCCAGCAGCGATACACTTAAAAAGAACACACAATACACAATAAGATTTAACACAAACATCCACCACAGCATTCTTCACAAAGTTCAGCCAGTCCTCCTCCCTTGTTCACCCGCGGTCGGGGCCATGAATGGCCTGCAGGTTTGTAGGTTAATTGGCTTCGGTAAAATTGTCCATAGTGTGTGTAGGATAGCGTTAGTGTGTGCGGATTGCTGTTCGGCGCGGACTCAGTGGGCCAAAGGGTCTTTTTCCGCGCTGTATCTTTAAATTAAACTAAATTAAAAAATACACTATCTATTTAAAAGGAATTGGGAGGGTGCCTGAACTAGCATTGACAGACAACACATATGGGCAAAAGAATAACTAAGGAAAGGATAGGGCACCAAGGGTACAACCTATGCATGGAGCTGGGAAACCTAGATGAGGTGAACAGATGAGATGACACACTTCTCGGCTGTTATCACTGTTGAAATGGTCATTATAATTATAAATGGGCGAAATTCTACATTACCATCAGAAAAGAGGGGATAATAGGTATCTAAGTGGATGTAAAAGGTGGCACAACTAGTAAAGCTGTGATCTGTCCTCTGGTGCTGTCTATATGGTGTTTGCCAATAACTTTCTTACGAGTGCTCTGGTTTTCACCCTCATCCCATAGGCATGCAGGTTGGAAGGTTAATTGGCTGCTGTAAATTGCAAGGTGTGAGTGGTAGAATCTGGAGGCTCGTAATGGAAATATAGGAAGAATAGATTAAGGGAATCCTAGTTAAGAATGAGATTGCTTAGTTAGCCAACATACAGTGCATTCAGAAAGTATTCAGACCCCTTCACTTTTTCCACATTTTGTTGTGTTACAGCCTTATTCTAAAACAGATTAAATTTTAAAACAATTATCATCAATCTACACACAATACCCCATAATAAAAAAGCGAAAACAGGTGTTTGGAAATGTTTGCAAAATAATTAAAAAGAAATAACTGAAATATCACATTTATATAAGTATTCAGACCCTTTACTCAGTATTTTGTTGAGGCACCTTGGCAGCAATTACAGCCTCACGTCTTCTTGGATATAACGCTACAAGCTTGGTACACCTGTATTTGGGTAATTTCTCCCATTCTTCTCTGCAGATCCTCTCAAGCTCTGTCAGGTTGGATGGGGAGCGTTAATGCTATTTTCAGGTCCCTTCAGAGATGTTCGATTGGGTTCAGGTCCGGGCTCTGGCTGGGCCACTCAAGGACATTCACAGACTTGTCATGAAGCCACTCCTGCGTTGTCTTGGCTGTGTGCTTAGGGTCATTGCCCTGTTGGAAGGTGAACTTCTGCGCTAGTCTGAGGTCCTGAATGCTCTGGAGCAGGTTTTCATCAAGGATCTCTCTACTTTGCTCCATTCATCTTTCCCTCGACCCTGACTAGTTTCCCAGTTCCTGCCGCTGAAAAACATCCCCACAGCATGATGCTGCCACCACCATGCTTCACCGTAGGTATGGTATTGGCCAGGTGATGAGCGGTGCCTGATTTCTTCCAGACATGACGCTAAATGGCCTTTCATTATTTTTAAACTGTGACCCCTGGTTCTGGACTACTCCAATATCCTGCATCTACCCTGTCCAATCCTTTAAAAATGTTATATGTTTCTATGATATCCTCTCATCCTTCTAAATTCCAGCGAATACAAGCCCAGTCGACCCATTCTTTCAACATATTGTCAATCCCGCCATCCCGGCCATTAACCTGATAAACCTATGCTGCACTACCTTAATAGCAAGGATGTCCTTCCTCAAATTAGGAGACCAAAGCTGCACTCAATACTCCTAGTGTGGTCTCATCAGGGCCCTATATCAATTGCAGTAGGACCTCCTTGCTCCTATACTCAAATCCTCTCGCTATGAAGGCCAACATGCCATTTAGCCTGGTAAGATGTTGCAGAATCTTAACTACATCCTCTCATAGACTGGTGTATCTTTCCTGAGGTAAATTGTGCAGAATTGAATATCATAATACAAATGCAATTCAGGTAAATTTGCACAAAAATAACACCTGATACCCATGACTATCTGGACTACACTTCTTCCCACCCTGCTTCCTGTAAGGACTTCATCCCCCACTCCCAATTCCTCCGTCTACGCTGCATCTGCTCCCAGGATGAGGTGTTCCACACCAGGGCATCTGAAATGTCCTCATTCTTCAGGGAAAGGGGGTTCCCCTCCTCAACCATAGATGAGGCTCGCACCAGGGTCCTTCCATACCCCGTAACACTGCTCTCTCACCCCATCCCCCCACTCGCAACAAGGGCAGAGTCCCCCTAGTCCTCACCTTTCACCCCACTAGCCGTCACATACAAGTAATCCTCCATCAGTTTCGCCACCTCCAACGTGACCCCACCATTCGCCACGTCCTCCCATCTCCCCCCATGTTTGCCTTCCGCAAAGACCGCTCCCTCCGTAACTCCCTTGTCAATTCTTCCCTTCCCTCCCGTACCACTCCCTCCCCGGGCACTTTCCCTTGCAACCGCAAGAGATGCTACACTTGTCGCTTTACCTCCCCCCTCGACTCCATTCAAGGACCCAAGCAGTCGTTCCAGGTGCGACAGAGGTTCACCTGTATCTCCTCCAACCTCATCTATTGCATCCACTGCTCTAGATGTCAGCTGATCTACATCGGTGAGACTAAGCGGAGGCTGGGCGATCGTTTCGCCGAACACCTCCGCTCGGTCCGCATTAACCAACCTGTGGCTCAGAACTTCAACTCCCCCTCCCATTCTGTATCCGACCTCTCTGTCCTGGGCCTCCTCCATGGCCAGAGCGAGCAACACCGGAAATGAGAGGAACAGCACCTCATATTCCGTTTGGGGAGTCTGCATCCTGGGGGCATGAACATTGAATTCTCCCAATTTTGTTAGCCCTTGCTGTCTCCTCCCCTTCCTCAGCCCTCGGGCTCCTCCTCCTCCTCCTTTTTCCTTTCTTCTCCCCCCCCCCCCCCATCAGTCTGAAGAAGGGTTTTGGCCCGAAACGTTGCCTATTTCCTTCGCTCCATAAATGCTGCTGCACCCGCTGAGTTTGTCCAGCATTTTTGTGTACCTGATTTATAAAATACATTGCTGTCTTGGGGAAAAATATATTTTGCAAAATAGGGAATGTTGATGTCCATCTGCATTTCAGAGTAAGATGGATAAAGAAAAGGAAAGGAGCGATAAAAAAGATAAGGAAGATAAATCTCCAAGCAAGTCAATGCGTGTCCGCCGGCTCTTAAAGAGCACAGCTCATGCTGTGGCGTCAGACATTTCCCCCAAAATAATGGGAGCTGGCGCGAGGAGCTGTGAAGCAGACATTTCTACAATGGGCATCATCAATGGAGTGCAAGGTAATAAGTAACTTTTGAAAAGGGGCACTTGAACGTTGTGAGGATTTATACTTGCATCTTAGATTGGTTGATTAAAACAAAATAATATTTGCTAAATGCTTGACTGCAGTACTCCCGAACAATGTAAGAACAATATATGTTTCTGACTGATATTTGGAAAAAACACTAAGCACCCTGATTAATTTTATTCCCTAAGCGATTGGTAAATGATCTGAGACTAATCTCAAGGGTGAAGTTCTACTCTGGTAAGTGGTGGAAATGGCATGAATGGGGCTGTATGATTTGTATTCCTTACTTTGGTTTCTGGGTGGGAATGTCATGAGTTTGGGTCTCGCTCAAGACATTAGGAGATAATGTAGCCCATCACCTTCTGCTGCTGGAAGATTGTGTTGCACTTTCCTATGCAGAAATATTAAACCAAAGCCTGTCTTCCTTCAGAGGTTGTGCAGGATCCCAAGCACTATTTTGTAATCAGTCATGGGTCATTAATAGGTTTCCCTTGTGAGCTGGACAATAGCTATCTGTCAACCAACATCATGATATCAATGCATTTGGTCATTTATGTGATGCCATTCATGTTTGCAAGACTTTCTGTGCATTAATTCTCTACTGTATGTTCTGCACCATTATCCAACTTCAAAGTGTAGTTTATAGCTGTAATGGCCTCTGGAACATCCTGTGGTTGTGAAAGGGGACTGTAAAAACACATTTCATACACGACTTGTAGAAACCTGAATGAGTGAATGAAGATTTGAGGGGCATTGGTTGTGAGGCTGCAATAATTGCAGCACATCTTTGCATAAATTGAAGAAGATAGACTATTCCAATGGCTAATACTTTTCAAAAATGATTTTAACATTTGTGGAAGAAGAGGGAGAAGATTGATGGGCAATGATGGGGACAAGTGGGGTAGTCTGATTCATGCTTGAATTGGAATTTATAGGGAGAAAGAAAGGAATGTACTGCTGGTAAAAAAGAGAATGGGAAAGACAGTTGTACAAATTAAGTGAGAAAAAAAACTTTAGGTACATTTGCTTTAAAAAAAAATAATTTAATTTAAAAAAAGGCCTTGTGGATACTTTGGTCCACCTCAACAAAGTCATTGGAACATCGTTTTTTTGCAAATGTTACATGCACATTTCATTCATTGTATCCTTAATTCCTTTGCTAATAAATGAATTACAATCTGCATAATTATATGTATGTGTACATTGTAATCACATTAAAGTAGGATCAGGCTGCACATGCCACCTTTATGACTTCCTCAAAACATATCCAGTATCAAGTCACCAAATGGCTGCATTCGGTAAGGCCCATGCAGCATCATTGACATTTTAACCTGTTATTAGTTTGTTTTAGTGAGTGTGAAATATCATCAGAACACAGAAGATTCACCTAATTTATTTCAATTCATACAGAGGAATCATCTGTGCCTGCCTGCCTGAGTAGATGGAAAAAAGCCTTAGTTATTGGTCTCAACCTATATCATGTACAGATGCTCTCCACCATGTCAGATTACCAGTTTGGGTAGTTTGCTTAAACGTTAGAGCAAGTGTAACACCCTAAGACAGGAGCCCAGCTCAAAAAGACCAGAAATTAAAGCAAACAAATTACTGGAAATGCTCACTGATAATGTTACTCATTGAAGACCCATCAATAGAACTGAAAGGTTACCCACAGATGCTGCCTATACCTGCTGAGTGTTTCGAGCATTTTCAATTTTCACAGTTTATGGTTTACTTAAAGCAAGGCTTAAAATCACAAGGTCAACAGGATTTGTCCTAATACAACGGATGTTGCACATTAGAAAGCAATATTCCAATAACATGGGTGTTCTGCTATGTCAAGGTGGTGGGAGAGGAAAATCTAAACTTTTGGTTGTGTTACCTTTTTGCTGTCATATTTCAGGTAAATAGTTATTAATTGTGGCTATTTTGAATCAGAAGGTAGACAAAAATGCTGGAGAAAATTAGCGGGTGAGGCAACGTTTCGGGTCAAGACCCTTCTATTTCCTTCGCTCCATAGATGCTGCCTCACCCGCTGAGGTTCTCCAGCATTTTTGTCTACCTTCGATTTTCCAGCATCTGCAGTTCCTTCTTAAACATTTTGAATAAGACGGTTCATTTGAATGATACAGATAAAGGATTTAAAACCTATCGGTAGGAAGAGTGGCATACCACTGGGGTTTGAAGACTCATTTATTTGACTTTTTTTATTGACAGGCTCAGACAGCTCTGAAGAGAGTGATGATGATGATGACCACAGTGAGGCCACTTGGAGAAAAGGCCTAGAAGAGGATGCAAGGATTCAGGAAAGTAATGAGACCACCTTCGAGGACCAGAGGAGCATTCCACTGGCCGGGCGGCCGGGCACGCCTCCCACTGGCACCAAGTTGGGAAACTTATCAGACTCTCTAGATTGGGTGAGAAGAGGCAAGTGCTCTGAGGAGGAAGAGGATGAGGAGGAAGGAGAGGAGTCCACAAAACTAACGGGACAGAAAGAACTGGGTGAGAGGCGGATAAAGTCACATGTGAAACGTGCCAGGAGGAGAAAGGTAGGTGCTGAAGACTGGGTGAAGACAGAATCGCCAAACCGCAAGGGTGAGAGGTCGAAGGGCAAAGAGTCTCCCCTCAACAGCACAAGCAGCAACACCAGCTCCGATGAGGATGAGGAAAGAACTGATGTGAAAAATGGCACCACTAGAAAGCATAATGGTCTGCAGGAAAAGAGGAAACCACTGCATGTGACCCAACTGTATTCTGGTTTTTCAGAAGTGCCTGAGAAAAGGGTCAAGCTTTTAAATAACTCTGAATTAAGGGCTCACAACACAAAAGTAAAGGACCGAAAAGATGTGTGGTCAAGCATCCAGGTCCAGTGGCCTAAAAAAGTTCTCAAGGAGCTCTTTTCCGATTCTGATACTGAGACCACGTCATCCCCACCCGTGGCCCAGGAAGAGGCAAAGGCAGAGACATTGGCTGAAACTGCTAAAGAGGAAGAGAGGCTGCCACATGTGGAAGCAGAAACAGCTGCATTAGTTATTTCCCCAGTCAAACCAAATGAAGAGAAGCCAACAGAAAAAGTGGACAAGAAGGGTGAGATGCCCAGCAGTGGCAGCAACTCTGTGCTCAATACTCCGCCCACCACCCCTGAGTCTCCTGTTTTGGTTACAGTGACAGAGGCCAACAGACCACAGCCAAACACAGTGATCCCTCAAAGGCTGGTTCCAAGCCAGGAGGAAGCCCAGAGTGTTAAAAGCGAGACTGACAGCACGAATGAGGTTGATAGTATGACCGGGGAGATGCAAGAGGGACAGTCTGAAGGCAACGTCTCTCCAACTGGATTTGACGCTAGCATTAGCTCAAGCAGCAGCAATCAGCCAGAACCAGAGCATAAGGAGAAAGGTAAGGCATTGCACAGTAACAAAGGCATTTGTTCAACAAACCAATTATTTCAAGAATTTAGTTGGAGGTCTGAGATTCTTCTCTATCTTCTGACAGTGCGCGTGAATATTCATGTATGCACAAAAGAATGTGAACATGTGACCAAACATGTGTATGCCAACATTTGCATTTATGATCTATTGTGGTTGAAAACCTGTTATAAATTAGCCATATTTGTGGTTCCAGAGTTATTTTTGGCTCCATGGAAAGCAAATTAATTTATTGTCCCAAGTTTGTGGCAGTAATGTTCATGTTTGATCCTTGATTGGGAAGATTGATTGCTGAAAATGGAGTACGAGGTAATGGGATCATTGTGAAGTTGTAAATAAAGTGCAAACTAATGTTGACGACTGTGACATTAACCAATAATTTAAGATCAAATTTCACAAAAAAAAAAAATTCAATTGTCATTTTCTATATTTCACAGAATTTTATCGCTTTCTTTAAAATTAACTTCCATCATACAGGCATTGTTCACAAGGTGGCATTATTGCTTGTCCGCATTTCCCGGATGGTGCAGAGTTACCTTGAACAGCTGCAATCTCTCCATGACAGGATTAGCTTGGAAGTTACACAATTATGATTTAGTGACGATGGAGGAACAACATTATTCATTTCCATGTAGAAAGACCCTGCATTCTGGGAGCAGGAACCTGCAGGTGGTGGTGCGTCAATGTGTCTTCTGCACTTGTCCTTGTTGCTAGAAGTCACAGGTTTGAATGGTGCTATTGATAAAGCCTTGATTGATTGCTACACTGCTTTTATATCTACTGAGGTTTTCACAGCTAGAATATGTGTGCATGACGTTATCACGATTGAATTGTTATCATTAGGTGAAGGTGGTGTCAAGGTTGATTGAAAACATCATGGATAGGATGAGATACATAGAAACATATGGATTGTTTCCACTGTGTTGTCAAAATCCTGTCTCAGTAGTGGAAGAATGGGCTTTGTACAGCATCGTGCCCATGCCAAACATGGATAGGCTAAAGAAGCACATCGACCTACCTTTTCCCAACTTGAAATCATAGAGTCGAACAGCACAGAAATGGTTCCTTTGGCCCATCCACCACATCCATGCTCATTTTATCCAGTCCGTCTAAAGTTGCTGACATATGCACACATGGATCTAGTGGCAGGAGTCTGTGCACATGGCGTTAATTTGATTATAAGTTATCTTCGGACCAGTGACTTTGTTAAAACTTTTTTAAAATACCAACGAAAAGGCAAATTGAGTTAGATCGCACACTGGAAGATCAAATATCCAAAATGCCACTTTGTATAATTTTGGAGCATATTTGCTGTAGTGCTGGCCTAAGTTTGAATACAAGACCTTGCATTTCCAAAGTACCTCATTGCTTTCTCAAGGATACCCAACATCTGAAGAAGGGTTTCGGCCCGAAACGTCACCTATTTCCTTTGCTCCATAGATGCTGCTGCACCCGCTGAGTTTCTCCAGCATTTTTGTGTACCTTCGATTTTCCAGCATCTGCAGTTCCTTCTTGAACATCTAACACCGGTTCATCAAATGTACTTTATTGTTTAGGCAGATGGACCACAGCTGGAAAATGGATCACAGTGCTTGTTACACCATGTTTGTGGAAGTTAGAACAGGAATGGTTGTGGCCCATTACTCTGGGAGAGACCACAGCTTGTCATGCAGAGCAAATATTATTTGTACCATGTGCTTGAACAAAGTATATAAAGAAAGGATGGAGGAGATAGCAAATGTTCTACAATTCTGCAGCACAGGAGCGATGTTGTCTGGTACAATGCAGCTGGAATTTTAGATTTTCATTTGCTGTGGAATCTGGAGTCCCAATTATTAGTAAGTAAGTAAGTTTATTGGCCAAGTATTCACATACAAGGAATTTGCATTGATGCTCCGCCCACAAGTAACAACATGACATACAGTGATAGTTATGAATTACACAGAAAACACTAAACATTAATAATAATAAAACATTTTTAAAAAATGGCGGACTGCGGGGGTGATGCGCCGTTGTGTATGGCTGCTACTCCTGCAGTCCGTCCTTTCACCCTTTTTTATTTTTATTTTTAGTCCTGTCCGTACAAAATGTTTATTGGAGGTCTTCTTTTATGTGGTGGGTGGGGGGGGGGAAAGGGGAAACTGTTTTAATCCCAGTCCTACCTGGTCGGAGATGCGGTTTTCTTCCGAACCGCTTCTTCGTCCTCTCTGTGCGGCCTACCATCACGCTGGAGCAGCGCTGGGGCGGCGTTTCCTGCCGGGACTGCAGATTCGCCGGCGGTGCAAATGTTGGGACACCTACGTCGTTGAGCTGCGGCTGCAGAGCGTCCAGCCACGGGCGGGCGGCACTGGATTTCAACACCGCGGGGCCTGGTATCCGAGTTCGCCAGTGTCAGAGGTCCGGCCAGCGCGGCCTGAGAACTTTGGACATTGCAGTCTTCAGGGAGGAAGCGGCCGCTTCAGTCCAGGCCGCTGAAGCATGTTCACCCGACGCCGATGATCCAGCTTCGCGGCAGAGGGCCTGAAAACATCGAGTTGGCTGAGGAGGCCACATATAGACCCCGACCTCGGGTGGACTATGAGGGGGAGAACTGGGTATTTTTAGTGCCTTCCCTCACAGTGAATTCTGCTGTGGGGGGACGTTTCTTGTTGATTTCTATAGTGTACTGTTCTGTGTCTTTTTTCTTTTTTCTTTTTTTCTTTTTCTTTTTTATTTTGTATGGATTTATTGACATTTCATCTGTTCAATTAGTTTAATCAATCTCTGTAAAGCACTTTGGTTCAAATTGATTTTGTTGAAAAGTGCTATATAAATAAACTATTATTATTATTATTAATGATAAAACACCATTGATCAAGCATGTGAACCAACAAAATACCAGATCAAAGGGAGGCTACAGATTTTTGGCTGTTGAGTAGAGCAACTATTCGTGGATAAAAACTTTTTATGCCTAGCTGTGGCAGCTTTGACAGTCCGGAGTTGCCTTCCAGAGGGAAGTGATTCAAAGAGTTTGTGGCCAGGGTGAGAGGGGTCAGAGATGATCTTGCCCACTCACTTCCTGGCCCTTGTAGTGTACAGTTCATCAATGGAGGGAAGGTTGCAGCCAATAACCTTCTCTGCTGATCGGACGATTCGCTGCAACCTCCGGGTGCCGTGCTTGGTGGTTGAGCCAAACCAGACCATGATGGAGAAGGTGAGAACAGACTCTACAATGGCCATGTAGAATTGGACCATCATTGCCTGTGGCAGATTGTATTCAGTGAAGACTCAAGAGATTGCAGATGGTGGAATCTTGAGTAAAAAAAAAAACTGCTGGAGGAACTCAGTTGGTCAGTGGCTTGTTTTAAAGTATACCTGTTACATTAAATTTGCAAATATATAATATATCTTCAAATGTCACCAATCGCTCTGCAAGAAATATTATTCTATGAGCTCTCAGTATATACATTAGATTACAATGCAATAAATTTTGCTTGATCGTGTATCCCACAAGTGTTAAGTGGAAGGGATTACAACCCTTGGTGTGCAATACTGGGGTGGGCCTTTTACTATAGCCCTTACTGTGGAGCATTGGATGGCCGCACTGATCTTCAGCATATCCCTCAGTATGTAGCTCTGAACCATGGAACGCGCCAGTCCACAGTCTTCTATGGCCTACTCTTCACTCTGGAAGACCAGTGAGTTTAGAGCCACCAAAGGCTTCTTCACCGCTCATAATCATTCAACAGACATGGATGTTTGTCTTAGTGTGTGTCCTCGGGAACACATAAAGCACAGAGTACCTACTCGGGATGAACCTTGACAAAGACTACTACATCCTTTTCTGTGCGTGTATGAAGGTTCCGCTCAAGTAACCATCCAACAGGAGCATATAACCATATAACAATTACAGCACGGAAACAGGCCATCTCGACCCTTCTAGTCCGTGCCGAACACATATTCTCCCCTAGTCCCATATACCGGCGCTCAGACCATAACCTTCCATTCCCTTCCCGTCCATATAACTATCCAATTTATTTTAAAATGATAAAAACGAACCTGCCTCCACCACCTTCACTGGAAGCTCATTCCACACAGCCACCACTCTCTGAGTAAAGAAGTTCCCCCTCATGTTACCACTAAACTTCTGTCCCTTAATTCTCAAGTCATGTCCCGTTGTTTGAATCTTTCCTACTCTCAGTGGGAAAAGCTTTTCCACGTCAACTCTGTCTATCCCTCTCATCATTTTAAAAACCTCTATCAAGTCCCCCCCTTAACCTTCTGTGCTCCAAAGAATAAAGCCCTAACTTGTTCAACCTTTCTCTGTAACTTAGTTGTTGAAACCCAGGCAACATTCTAGTAAATCTCCTCTGTACTCTCTCTATTTTGTTGACATCCTTCCTATAATTAGGCGACCAAAATTGTACACCATACTCCAGAATTGGCCTCACCAATGCCTTGTACAATTTTAACAATACATCCCAACTTCTATACTCAATGCTCTGATTTATAAAGGCCAGCACACCAAAAGCTTTCTTTACCACCCTATCTACATGAGATTCCACTTTCAGGGAACTGTGCACAGTTATTCCCAGATCCCTCTGTTCACCTGCATTCTTCAATTCCCTACCATTTATCATGTACGTCCTATTTTGATTTGTCCTGCCAAGATGTAGCACCTCACACTTATCAGCATTAAACTCCATCTGCCATCTTTCAGCCCACTCTTCCAACTGGCATAAATCTCTCTGTAGACTTTGAAAATCTACTTCATTATCCACAACCCCACCTATCTTAGTATCATCTGCACACTTACTAATCCAATTTACCACACCATCATCCAGATCATTGATGTACATAACAAACAACAGTGGACCCAACAAAGATCCCTATGGCACCCCACTAGTCACTGACCTCCAACCTGACAAACAACCATCCACCATTACTCTCTGGCATCTCCCATTCAGCCACTGTTGAATCCATCTTGCTACTCCACCATTAATACCCAACAATTGAACCTTCTTAACCAACCTTCTGTGAGGAACCTTGTCAAAGGCCTTACTGCAGTCCATATATACAACATCCACTGCTTTATCTTCATCAATTTCCCGAGTAACCTCTTCAAAAAATTCAAGAAGATTAGTCAAACATGACCTTCCAGGCACAAATCCATGTTGACTGTTCCTAATCAGACCCTGTTTATCCAGATGCTTATATATATTATCTCTAAGTATCCTTTCCATTAATTTGCCCACCACTGACGTCAAACTAACAGGTCTATAATTGCTAGGTTTACTCTTAGACCCCTTTTTAAACAATGGAACAACATGCGCAGTACGCCAATCCTCCGGCACTATTCCCGTTTCTAATGACATTTGAAATATTTCTGTCATAGCCCTTGCTATTTCTACACTAACTTCCCTCAACGTCCTAGGGAATATCCTGTCCGGACCTGGAGACTTATCCACTTTTATATTTCTCAAAAGTGTCAGTACTTCCTCTTCTTTGAATCTCATGGTTTCCATAGCTACTCTACTTGTTTCCCTTACCTCATATAATTCAATATCCTTCTCCTTGGTGAATACCGAAGAAAAGAAATTGTTCAATATCTCCCCCATCTCTTTTGGCTCTGCAGATAGCTGTCCACTCTGACTCTCTAATGGACCAATTTTATCCCTCGTTATCCTTTTGCTATTAATATAGCTGTAGAAACCCCTTGGATTTACTTTCACCTTACTTGCCAAAGCAACCTCATATCTTCTTTTAGCTTTTCTAATTTCTTTCTTAAGATTCTTTTTACATTCTTTATACTCCTCAAGCACCTCATTTACTCCATGTTGCCTATAATTATTGTAGATCTCTCTCTTTTTCCGAACGAAGTGTCCAATTTCCTTTGAAAACCATGGCTCTTTCCAATTTTTACTATTTCCTTTCAACCGAACAGGGACATAAAGATTCTGTACTCTTAAAACCTTTAAATGTCCTCCATTTCTCTTCCACATCTTTCCCATAAAACAAACTGTTCCAATTTACTCCTTTTAAATCCTTTCACATCTCCTCAAAGTTAGCCTTTCTCCAATCAAAAATCTCAACCCTAGGTCCAGTTCTGACCCTCTCCATCATTATATTGAAACTAATGGTATTGTGATCACTGGTCCCGAACTGTTCCCCAACGCATACCTCTGCCACCTGACCCGTCTCATTTCCTAACAGGAGGTCCAGCACCGCCCCTTCTCTAGTAGGTACTTCTATGTATTGCTGCAAAAAACTATCCTGCACACATTTTACAAATTCCAACCCATCCAGCCCATTTACAGAATGTGTTTCCCAGTCTATGTGTGGAAAATTGAAATCTCCCACAATCACTACCTTGTGCTTACTACTAATATCTGCAATCTCCTTACATATTTGCTCTTCCAATTCTCGCTCCCCATTTACCAGTCTATAATACACCCTTATAAGTGTTGCTACCCCTTTCCCATTTCTCAGTTCCACCCAAATAGCCTCCCTAGACGAGCCCTCTAATCTATCCTGCCAAAGCACTGCTGTAATATCTTCTCTGATAAACAATGCAACACCTCCACCTCTTGCCCCTCCAATTCTATCACACCTGAAGCAACGAAATCCTGGAAATATTTAGTTTCCAATCACAGCCCTCCTGCAACCATGTTTCCCTGATCGCCACAACATCATACTTCCAGGTGTCAATCCAGGCTCTAAGTTCATCCACCTTTTTTACAATGCTCCTAGCATTAAAATATACACATTTAAGAAACCCACCCTATCTTATTCTCTGTTTATTGTCTTTTTCTTCTCTCTCCCCTACATTTTGGGTCAGAGTGCTACCATTCTCTGCCTCCTGCCTCACACACTGACTGCTAGCTTTCCCAATTTGAGTCCCTCCCCCCAACCATACTAGTTTAAAGTCTCCCCAGTAGCCTTTGCAAATCTCCCCGCCAGGATATTGGTCCCCCTCGAGTTCAAGTGCAACCCGTCCTTTCTGTACAGGTCGCACCTTCCCCAAAAGAGGTCTCTCTTCTCTTCTTGAATAGTTGGATAGCTCACCATGATCCAACTGAATGTAATGTTCCATGGTATCCTGCACAGGCCCATCTTTCAGTATACTGAGGACACCAGCATATGGTGACGCTTGATGCTCGTCTACTAAAGTTCAATGCAACCACACACAGTGATAGCCATTGGATTCAAGGTCATGCTGGGAGCAGTTTTTGCCAATTTCTTTGGAGATTGATGCTTTGTAAGTAAGCAACATCCAACTTGAATCTCCAGCGAAGATGGCTCGGGTGACTGATGCAGGGCAAGCATAGGATGTGGGCTTCACCACACACTCCAACAGTGATGGCACTTTGTGTCCAATGGAAGTCCTTTCCTGTGATTGAGAGGAGTGGTGCTCTTCCAGTCTGCTCTACCTTTCCCTGGCACATGCTTGTCAGAACCATGTTTCCACCAGCTCAGTTCATCTGGACTAACAGTGAAGGGGGATTTAGCATGTTGAACCAGTGAACTTGACTTTGAATGATAAGGAGTTGGCAACAGTTCTACATCTCTCCCTACTTTCTATTCCTATTGATAAGATGTAAAATGCAGTGCTGACTCACTGTCATTTATTTAATATAATGTGTGAAGAAAGATTGGCCCATCCCAATGAGTGAGCATTGATTTACAAAGTTTGACGTCTTAAGTTAAACAGTTTTGAGCTTGTTCAGGAAGCTCCTGGGATTGAGGTGATGTTTGGCGTTATCTCCCTCCCGTAATTTGGGAAAAAGTCAACTGAGGTTCTCATTGACCACCTCAGCTGGCTGTTCATTTGTGGCGCATTTAAATGAGTGGTTTGGCTATTGCTCTGATGTCTGGCTGTTATCCTGCCAGTAAAGAGAAATGTGTGCTAAAGTAGGGCCTTTCACAACTTTATGCCTCCTCAAAATGTTTTACAACCAACAAAGGACTTTTTGAAGTTGATTAATTGTTGTGGGAAACTTGGCAGCTAATTATGGCTGCAGAGCAAGCTTCCACAAACAGTGATGAGATAACAACCAGATAATCTGTTTTATGAATTCAGTCAGTGCATAAGTATTGGCTCAAATACTGAGGAATACTGAGGATATTAATGATTTGGACGAGGGAATTGAATGCAACATATCCAAGTTTGCGGATGACACGAAGCTGGAGGGCAGTGTTAGCTATGAGGAGGATGCTAGGAGGCTGCAAGGTGACTTGGATAGGCTGGGTGAGTGGGCAAATGCATGGC
This sequence comes from Leucoraja erinaceus, assembly GCF_028641065.1. Lineage (NCBI taxonomy): Eukaryota > Metazoa > Chordata > Chondrichthyes > Rajiformes > Rajidae > Leucoraja > Leucoraja erinaceus. The sequence continues at coordinate 18,269,527 of NC_073381.1, read as the reverse complement.
AGATGCAGTATAATGTGGATAAATGTGAGATTATCCACTTTGGTGGCAAAAACAGGAAAGTAGATTATTATCTGAATGGTGGCCGATTAGGAAAAGGAGATGCAACGAGACCTGGGTGTCATGGTACATCAGTCATTAAAAGTAGGCATGCAGGTGCAGCAGGCAGTGAAGAAAGCGAATGGTATGTTAGCATTCATAGCAAAAGGATTTGAGTATAGGAGCAGGGAGGTTCTACTGCAGTTGTACAGGGTCTTGGTGAGACCACACCTGGAGTATTGCGTACAGTTTTCGTCTCCTAATCTGAGGAAAGACATTCTTGCCATAGAGGGAGTACAGAGAAGGTTCACAAGACTGATTCCTGGGATGTCTGGACTTTCATATGAAGAAAGACTGGATAGACTTGGCTTGTACTCGCTAGAATTTAGAAGATTGAGGGGGGATCTTATAGAAACTTACAAAATTCTTAAGGGGTTGGACAGGATGCAGGAAGATTGTTCCCAATGTTGGGGAAGTCCAGAACAAGGGGTCACAGTTTAAGGATAAGGGGGAAATCTTTTAGGACCGAGATGAGAAAAACATTTTTCACACAGAGAGTGGTGAATCTCTGGAATTCTCTGCCACAGAAGGTAGTTGAGGCCAGTTCATTGGCTATATTTAAGAGGGAGTTAGATATGGCCCTTGTGGCTAAAGGGACCAGGGGGTATGGAGAGAAGGCAGGTACAGGATACTGAGTTGGATGATCAGCAATGATCATATTGAATGGCGGTGCAGGCTCGAAGGGCCGAATGGCCTACACCTGCACCTTTTTTCTATGTTTCTATGTAAGCTCCTCGGTCCTTCATCAGAATAGTGGCTGTGAAATAATTTATATTCATCTGAGACGGGAGAAGCCAAAATAAACTGTTTCTTGGACAATGCAACATTTTTACAGAGTAGCACAAACACTAATAGCCCAGACTTTGGGCTTGAATGTCTAAATTGGCTTGTACAGGTACCTGCAATGTATACAAGTTGGCAGCACTGTAAATCATGCAGGCTATTTTAGACTGGGTATTGAGTAATGAGGAAGGGTTAGTTAGCAATCTTGTTGTACGTGCCCCCTTGGGCAAGAGTGACCATAATATGGTTGAGTTCTTCATTAGGATGGAGAGTGACATTGTTAATTCAGAAACAATGGTTTTGAACTTAAAGAAAGGTAACTTTGAGGGTATGAGATGTGAATTGGCCAAGATTGACTGGCAATTAATTCTAAAAGGGTTGACGGTGGATATGCAATGGAAGACATTTAAAGGCTGCATGGATGAACTACAAAAATTGTTCATACCAGTTTGGCAAAAGAATAAATCAGGGAAGGTAGTACATCCATGGATAACAAGGGAAATCAGGGATAGCATCAAAGCGAAGGATGATGCGTACAAATTAGCCAGAAAAAGCGGCATACCGGGGGACTGGGAGAAATTCAAAGACCAGCAGAGGAGGACAAAGGGCTTAATTAGGAAAGGAAAAATAGATTATGAAAGAAAACTGGCAGGGAACATAAAAACTGACTGCAAAAGTTTTTATAGATATGTGAAAAGAAAGAGATTAGTTAAAACAAATGTAGGTCCCTTGCAGTCAGAAACAGGTGAGTTGATCATGGGGAACAAGGATATGGCGGACCAATTGAATAACTACTTTGGTTCCGTCTTCGCTAAGGAAGACATAAATAATTTGCCGGAAATAGCAGGGGACCGCGGATCAAAGGAGTTCGAGGAATTGAGTGAAATCCAGGTTAGCCGGGAAGTGGTGTTGGGTAAATTGAATGGATTAAAGGCCGATAAATCCCCAGGGCCAGATAGGCTGCATCCCAGAGTACTTAAGGAAGTAGCTCCAGAAATAGTGGATGCATTAGTAATAATCTTTCAAAACTCTTTAGATTCTGGAGTAGTTCCTGAAGATTGGCGCGTAGCAAACTTTTTAAGAAGGGAGGGAGAGAGAAAATGGGGAATTACAGACCAGTTAGTCTAACATCGGTAGTGGGGAAACTGCTAGAGTCAATTATTAAAGATGGGATAGCAGCACATTTGGAAAGTGGTGAAATCATTGGACAAAGTCAGCATGGATTTACGAAAGGTAAATCATGTCTGACGAATCTTATAGAATTTTTCGAGGATGTAACTAGTAGCGTGGATAGGGGAGAACCAGTGGATGTGGTGTATCTGGACTTCCAGAAGGCTTTCGACAAGGTCCCACATAAGAGATTAGTATACAAACTTAAAGCACAAGGCATTGGGGGTTCAGTATTGATGTGGATAGAGAACTGGCTGGCAAACAGGAAGCAAAGAGTAGGAGTAAACGGGTCCTTTTCACAGTGGCGGGCAGTGACTAGTGGGGTACCGCAAGGCTCAGTGCTGGGACCCCAGCTATTTACAATATATATTAATGATCTGGATGAGGGAATTGAAGGCAATATCTCCAAGTTTGCGGATGACACTAAGCTGGGGGGCAGTGTTAGCTGTGAGGAGGATGCTAGGAGACTGCAAGGTGACTTGGATAGGCTGGGTGAGTGGGCAAATGTTTGGCAGATGCAGTATAATGTGGATAAATGTGAGGTTATCCATTTTGGTGGCAAAAACGGGAAAGCAGACTATTATCTAAATGGTGGCCGATTGGGAAAGGGGGAGATGCAGCGAGACCTGGGTGTCATGGTACACCAGTCATTGAAGGTAGGCATCCAGGTGCAGCAGGCAGTAAAGAAAGCGAATGGTATGTTAGCTTTCATTGCAAAAGGATTTGAGTATAGGAGCAGGGAGGTTCTACTGCAGTTGTACAGGGTCTTGGTGAGACCACACATGGAGTATTGCGTACAGTTTTGGTCTCCTAATCTAAGGAAAGACATTCTTGCCATAGAGGGAGTGCAGAGACGGTTCACCAGACTGATTCCTGGGATGTCAGGACTGTCTTATGAAGAAAGACTGGATAGACTTGGTTTATACTCTCTAGAATTTAGGAGATTGAGAGGGGATCTTATAGAAACTTACAAAATTCTTAAGGGGTTGGACAGGCTAGATGCAGGAAGATTGTTCCCGATGTTAGGGAAGTCCAGGACAAGGGGTCACAGCTCAAGGATAAGGGGGAAATCCTTTAAAAGGAGATGAGAAGAACTTTTTTCACACAGAGCGTGGTGAATCTCTGGGACTCTCTGCCACAGAGGGTAGTTGAGGCCAGTTCATTGACTATATTTAAGAGGGAGTTAGATGTGGCCCTTGTAGCTAAGGGGATCAGAGGGTATGGAGAGAAGGCAGGTACGGGATACTGAGTTGGATGATCAGCCATGATCATGTTGAATGGCGGTGAAGGCTCGAAGGGCCGAATGGCCTACTCCTGCATCTAATTTCTATGTTTCTATGTTTCTATACAGGCATTGATTTAGAAAAAGACAATAAGATTCAATGAACAGGAGAAACATAGCAAATAAACGTCATCACTTTGAACTTGTGCAGCATGCTATCAGAGATGGTGGGCAGGGAGATTAGTCCATGTAAAAGGAAAATTCAAGTGTCATAGATACGTGCAAAAAATGGACACAAATTCACAGAAAGGGTGAAGAGATTGAACTCTAGAACAGCTCCCTCATCTCCTGGTGCCAGGAGTTGTTGTGAAATGGGTATAATGAGATAGAGGCGAGAAAGATGGTGTTGAAATGGAATGTGTACAGCAACGATCTTCAGGATGGGACTGCGGCTAGTGCTGAATGGCCTGCTCCTGTTTGAATGCCATTTTGATCAACTTTTATCTTTAAGTCTCCATAACTGACCAGGAACAGTAATCATCTTAAAACCTGCTTGTGTTCAGATTTGTGTGCTGAAGCCAATTTAATGGGGTTCAGGTGACACAACAATTGCTGAAAACACACAGCAGTCCAGGCAGCATCTATGGAGACAAAAAAACAGAATTAAGGTCAGCAACTGGTAGCATTAACTCTGTTTCTCTTTCCTTGGATGCTATGAGATATTTTGAATCTTTCTAATAGTTTCTGTCTTATTTTAGATTTCCAACATGTGCAATATGTTGCATTAGGCGTCCCAATTATTTGCTGCAAATTTGAATTTCAGTAGAATGACACTGTTAATAATGTGAATGTCAATGATAACAAACAGAAGATGGGTTTTTATTGTGCTTTCCCTTTCCCTTTTTCAAAACATCTAAACAGCTAACAGAATCAATGGATATGGGGAGCAAGCAAGAATGGGGTACTGATTTTGGATGATTGTGGTGTGCTCGCAACAATCTCTCTCTGAACACTAAAAAGACAAAGGAGATCATCACTGATTTCAGGCGACATAGAGCGGAGCTCAGGCCACTGGAGATAGGGGGCGAGGAGGTGAAGAGGGTGCCTAGTTTTAAATTTCTGGGGATCAACATCAGTGAGGATCTTAAATGGTCTGTGAACTCTGCTATAGTTGTAAAAAAAGGCGCAACAGAGACTTTACTTCCTCAGAACACTGAGGAAGGCCCATCTGTCTGCTAAACTACTGGAGTCTTTCTACCGCTGTTCGGTAGAAAGCACACTGACTTACTGCATAACTGCCTGGTTTGGGAACTGTTCAGCAGCTGACAGAGCAGCTCTCCAGAGGGTGATAAAAACTGCCCAGGGTATCATTGGACTCCCCCTGCCCCCTCTGGAGGACATTTACTACTCCAGGTGCCGCAGCAGGACCTGTAATATCGTGAAAGACATTACACATCCTTGTCACCACCTTTTCACACTGCTGCCCTCAGGAAAAAGGTACAGGTCGCTAAAGTCACGCACTGCCAGACTCAAGAACAGCTTTTACCCATCAGCAATCTTGGAACTGAACTCTGTCTCGGAAGCGGGTTATGGGGAAGGAGGGGGGGTGGGAGACAGTGTTAATTTATGTAAATGTGAATCCATGGGTGGGTTTGGGGAGGGAGGGCGTGTAAAAAGTATGAGTATGGGAATGTTTGAAGTTCTTTTAAATGGAGAGACACAGTAATCTCGTTGTATGTGACACGTGCAATGACAATAAAGCATTCTGATTCTGATCACCCATGATCATATTGAATGGCTTGAAGGGCCGAATGGCCTACTCCTGCACTTATTTTCTATGTTTCTATCTCAAATGGTTTGCACTCACTGAATCACTTAAGATGTAGTATGGAAATGTGATGATTCCATTCATGTGAGGACTGCCAGCCTAATAAATAACAATCTTCAGCTTAAATAAAAAGCTTAAATTGTAGGAAGAATATGTGCAGGTAGATTTATTTTAATTTGTGAGCTGAACTTTCCTGTTGTTTTAATGATTAACTGCCAATGTCCCATGCAGTATATTGTGGTACTAGCATGGTAAAAAACAGAAAAATGCAGTTTGTCTTGCTATTATACAGTGCAATATATTCTCCTCAGGCTGGTCCAAATGATGCATCAGTGAAATACTTATTTCATGTATTCACTGTTGAGATCGCCAAGTTGCATATAGCAAAGCTGCACATTCGACAGTGTCCCAGTAATTTGTTTGAGGATTTATTTGTTCATGTGTATTGGTGAGGACACATCTCCGCAACTGAACAAGATGGAACTCCTCTTGCATTAACATGGACATATTTTTCTAATCATTTTGCACACTGATATCTTGTTTCTTGCAATCTTTCACCTATTGTCTTGCAGAAGCACCGGAAATTCTGTATAATTGATGTTTAATATATGTTTTTGTTTGCCCGTGTCTATATGGTGCTGCTGCAAGCAATATTTTCATTGTACCTGTACTTCACTGTGCATATGCTTATATATGACAATAAACTCCTTGACTTGAGAATCTTACTTCTCTTCAAAGTATTGGCCATGACATCTGGGAGGGAATGTGAAACTTGAATTGATTGTTTTTGAAAACTGTCATTTCCACCACTCACTCAGAACGGGCATTTTCATGTAGTGATCAGATCTAGCTCTAAACCAGTTAGTTACCTTGTCTCTTACCTTCCAGCAGTGATTACAGTACAATGACTTTGAAGCACATAGTATTTTTAATGAAGGCATGGTATAAATTTTACTTTATTGGTTCATTTCCACTCTAACAGTATTCTGTACTACTCATAATAATACAGAGATTCTGCATAGTAAAGACAGTGAGCATAATCCCACCTTACAAACGCTCATAAGGTATTGATCAATTCTTATCAAAATCATTATTCAATTGTTGTGCAGAACGCTTTCTTTCAGCAGATGCTGGGGGATTTATGAGTCCATGATTGCTCTTCTTAATTGAGAAATTCCGTTTTTTTCTACACGTCCCAAGAGAAGATTGACTGTGCAAAACACAAAATGCTGCAAGGAACTCAGCGAGTCAGGCATCCTCTGGGGAGGGAATGAATAGGCGACACTTTGGGTCGGAACCCTTCATCACACTGCGACAAGAGTTTTACGGAATCATTTCATCATATTTACAGGAATATTTACTGGAACTCCACCAAAATTCCTAGCTTTTGCATTTCTCCCTTTGCAGCCTCACAGTATCAAACTGTTTAAGCCATTATCAGGCCCATGACAACTAGCAATAGGGTTTAATTATGATAAATGTGGGATCTACATTTCAAATTCAAATAGCAATGCAAGAAAGACATTCATTGTTGTAGCACCTCTCATGACCTCAGGATATCCCAATGTCATTTGCAATAAAATAAAAATACAGCCAAATGCCAAAGCTGGGGAAGTGCTGTATTGTCAGAGGTACTATCTTTCATTTGAGATATTCAGTCGAGGCCCTGTCTGCTCTACTCGGGTGATTAGCAAAATCTCCGGCACTATGAAAGGACAGGGGAGAATCTCCCCAATGATCAGGTCAACATTTATCCCTCGGGCAGCATGGCTGGAGCATATCATCTGACCATTCATTTTGTTTGCAGTGTGTGGGATCTTGCTGCGTTCCCTACATTACCACAGTGACAACATTTCAAAAGTAATCCATCAGCTGTGAGGCACTTTGAGACGTCCTGAGGATATGATAAGCTGCTTTATATAAGCAAGTTCTGTCTCACTGCCGAATTGTGGATCAAAACAGCAAGCTTGGAATGCCTGGGTTCGAGGGAAAAAGCAGACAGAAGTGAAGGTTTGAGATTTTAAAATGAAAACTTAAATGCAGTTCATGCATTGAATGTACCTGCCTTTTCCTATAATCGAAGCTCGTAAGAATGGCTCAACTCACATGACTGGTGGGCTGTTTTTACACTGGGACTATGTTACCTCTTAGATCCATTATCCTAAGTCATGGCAGATTTCTCCAGATTTTTATGCTTATTTCCCTCTACATATAGTTGTAGCCATTTACAATTTACAGTTTCTCTACCCTTTTTGTTTCCTTGCAGCATGTCCATCCCTTTTATCAAGTGCTACCCTCCCCTTTGTTCAATCATTCCTGTGCTCCAATCAATTCACGTTTGCTCTTTCCCAGTCCATTCTTTTCAACAGTTCCATAGTATCTTTTAAAAACTCTTGAATCTTTCAACATCTGTTAGTTATGATGAGACTGAACCAACCGATGCAGCAACGTTGTTTTTCTGTTCACTCTGTGTCCACAGCAATTTCTGTTTTTATTTCAGATTTCCAGTTTCCAAGGTTTTTATTTATTATTCCTGCTTTGTACTTACTGCATAATCTCATAGCTGTTGGTTGAAGTTGATGGTTCCTTGCTGTGCTCTGAAGATGCTACGTCTTGCCGAGTGCATCCTTCATGCCGAAAATAAACTTGCAAAGACTGCAAAGAAGAAATGAAGAGGGTTTCTTACAATGGTGGGAGGAAGCTCACTTACAACAAAAACACTGACTCCTCGCCATTGAGTTGCATGTCTTGATTGTGTTGTTTATTTTACGCAGTTGACAAAGGTGCCCTCTTGTGTACATTCTCTGGTACAGCTAATCCCATTCTGATCCAATCTGGCTGCATAGCGTTGTTGTGAAATGTCAAGCCTTCTGATGTTTGAATGTAAAATGCTCGTGTTAGACACATGAAAACAGATGGTCCATTAATGTAATGCGATTAAATCAGTGCTGCAGTCTGTAGTTTCAATGTAAAACTATTACATTTGCCAATCATTTTTGTCCATATTGAAGTATGGTAGAGAAGATTTAATAACGTCGGCATTTATATTGGGCATTAAGAATCAGAGTGATTTTGCCCACCCTTGTTTGATTTTCAATTCTTCAGACATGGGCTCTAATTTTGCTTGTGTTTTCATTTTGTTCCAGTTGCATCTGGTCATAAACGGCCAAAAGATGCTCAGGGAGGAAGTTCAACGAAGAAGCAAAAACGCAGCCACAAACGATCAGGGATCAACAATAAAAAGAAAAGTCAAACTGGTGAGGATATCTAATTGTTACTACTTTTATAAAAACATTGTGTGTGTTTTCTTCTGACTATGAGCATGCTCACTCAAGAAGAAAATACAGAAAAACAATGGAAGTATTCAATGAAGCAATGCTGGAAATGTCCAGCAGTTCAGACATCATCTGAGGGAGAGAAATTGAGTTAATGTTTCAAGTTGACAATTTTCAATTCATTTCTTGGATCAGTTAAGGGCCTGTCCCTCTTTCCCGAGTTACTCAGGAATTCTCCCGAGTTTTCCCCTTGATTCAAACTCGGAGAACGTCCGTAGCGAGGCTATAGGAGTCCGTAGATATATCGTTGCGGCTCGTTATGCCAGACGTAGGTACTCGGGGCATCAGGTAAGTCGGGACGTTTTTTCCAGCCCGATAAAAAATGTCCACGAGTAAAAAGATAGCCCGGAGGAGGAGTTCGTAGATCACAAAAATCTTGATTTTTTTTTTTTACGGTCCTTTCAACTCGGCAAATAACTCGGGAAAGTGGGACAGGCCCTTTACGCTGCTACTTTCTCCATCACACTCTATTTCATTTCAGATTAGATACACAGTTTCTTGCCCAGAGTCGGCGAATTGTGGACCAGAGGACATAGGTTTAAGGTGAAGGGGAAAAGACTTAATAGGAATCTGAGGGGTAACTTTCTCACACAAAGGGTGGTGGGTGTATGGAACAAGCTGCCAGAAGGGGTAGTTGAGGCTGGGTCTATCCCAACGTTTAAGAAACAGTACATCCAAATAGTATTCATCCAATACAATGGGGTTTTTTTTTTTGTTTTACACAATAATCTTCTATGTGGGATTTTATCACCTTCCTGAAAATCTAAGTACAGCATGTCCACTGATTTTCCTTTATCTTATTCCTCCAGTTACATCCTCAAAAAAAACATCTGTAGATTTGTCAAACACAATTCCCTTTCAGAATGCAGTACGTGTCAGCCTTGCCAGAAAGTTACACGATTTGTGAATGAATAATCATAACCATTTATTTGGTGGCTTACTGCCAGTTTTGTCTGCGCTCAGAACATATTCCTTCACTCTATCCATTGTATAGGATGGACAACAATAAGAGGAGAGACTTGCTGGAATTATTTATTCCCTATAATTTTTTTGTTTCTGACTGCGATCAGAACATATGTCTGCGCGTAGTTTGCGCGTTCTATCCCGTGACTGTATAGGATTCCCCCGGGTGCTCTGGGTTTTCTCAACACACTCCAAAGACGTAGAGACAGGTTGCTTTGGAAAATTGTAATTGTCCCTAGTGTGTAAATTGTCCTATAATTCGCTGGTCAACGCGGACTTTGGTAAACCTGATTCTCTGACTTTGTCTATATTATTGCTACTTGTTTTGTTTTAGTTTGACTGGAGGAGGTTTAAACCATCTTAGGATGTAATGTGAATATTTTTTTACTTTTCTACCACATTTAATAGACCACACAATTTCCTAACTGCTCCCATACCAGTTCTTTAAAAACATCACATCAATTGATACCAATCTCCTGGCCTGACCCTGGGAGCTTGCTGTTTCCCCACACTCTCTTTAATGTTTTTTACCATCAATTTAATAGTGGAACAAGATCTTGGATTGCAGCAAAGTCCAGGCTAATTCAACAAACCTTAAATCATAGAAGTGCACAGAGGTATATTGAGCATATGCCAGCACATTGTATAGCAATTCAATCGCCCTCCTGCTCCTTTTCGATGGAGGTCCAAATTGTATTCCATCAATGGTCTATCCAATTTACTTTTGAAAGCCTCTGTTAACCCTTGCTGGTGTAAATCCTATATGTGCAGAAGAAAATGTTTTTTGTTTACATACCTTCTGTATCCCTTGCCTATCACTTTAAATCTGAAACATATTCCCTTGAATAAGAGTAGCTACTTTCTATTTACCTATCTAAATCCCACGTGATATGTACAACATCTCTCAACATTTCACTCCAAGAGGCATAACTTCATCTAACCTTGTGGCTGAAATCTTTCACCCCTAAAACCATTCTGGTAAATCTCTACTGTACTCTTTTGAGTACATTCACATTTTTCCTGTGGTATCCACGAAGCTGCCTCTGGTTTCCGGCCCCTTGGTGGGCCGAAGATTTCAGATTCAGATTCAGATTCAAACTTTATTGTCATTGTGCAGTGTACAGTACAGAGACAACGAAATGCAGTTAGCATCCCCCTAGAAGAGCGACATAGAATATGAGCAATAAATAAATATATTTATGTGCATACAGTCATAGTAGTGCAATTATTTTTTTACTGGTGGAAGGAGTGTCGGGGGGGGGGGTGATAGGCAATCACAGAGGTACAGTGTTGAGTAATGTAACAGCCGCAGGGAAGAAGCTGTTCCTGGACCTGCTGGAGAGACCTGTAGCGCCTCCTGGATGGTAGGAGGGTAAACAGTCTGTGGTTGGGGTGAAAGACCTGTTTCCACGCTGTATCCCGAAAACTAAGTACTGAGACCCTACCTGCCCTCACAGGTTTTTGCAAAGAATCCTAAGTCACTAATTCAGCAATAGCCTTGTTACCTGGCAAGTATTTATCCTTCTATCAACATCGGTTTATGGAAAGATCATCCAGTGATTTATCTTGTCACTTTATTGGAGTTTATTATGCCCTACACTGCAAGGGCCAGGAAGCGAGCGGGTAAGAGGGTAAGATCATCTCTGACCCCTCTCACCCTGGCCACAAACTCTTTGAATCACTTCCCTCTGGAAGGCGACTCTGGACTGTCAAAGCTGCCACAGCCAGACATAAAAACAGCTTTTTTTCCACGAGTAGTTGCTCTACTCAATAACCAAAAATCTGTAGACTCCTTTCGCTCTGATATTTTATTTAATTCACATGTTTAATCAATAATGTTTTATTATTAATGTTTAGTATTTCATGTATCTTCTTCCATATACATCAATGATTTGGATGAAGGGATTCAAAGTAACATTAGCAAATTTGCAGATGACACAAAGCTGGGTGGCAGTGTGAACTGTGAGGAGCATGCTATGAGAATGCAGGGTGACTTGGACAAGTTGGGGGAGTGGGCAGATGCGTGGCAGATGAAGTATAATGTGGATAAATGTAAGGTTATCCACTTTGGTATCAAAATCAGGAAGGCAGATTACTATATAAATGGCATCAAGTTGGGAAAAGGAGAAGTACAACGGGATCTGGGGGTCCTTGTTCATCAGTCTACAAAAGTAAACATGCAGGCACAGCAGGCAGTGAAGAAAGCGAATGGCATGTTGGCCTTTATAACAAGAGAAGTCGAGTATAGGGTGATTTCACTAAAGGTCACTGGAGCGTAGATCCGCACCCACGTGACCAAAATTCTCAAGTGGAGGACACTCGAGGGTTCGGTACATGTTAGTGGATGGGAAAAAACGCATTTTCCCACCCGTTAGAAACATAGAAAACGGCGAGGTTGTGAGCTGCAATTTACTGTGCCAGTCGGGGTGACCGTGAGGCACAGCTACCTAGATTTACAGGGGGAAAAAAAGATAGCAAATAAGGTAAATTCAAGAGGGAACTGAAGGTAGAAAACCAGCGGAAATGAACAGCCGACATTTGCCGTGGATATTTACAGGTCCAAAATATCGGGAATTATCGCGTTTGCTCGCTGAATTTATCAAAAGTAAGGAATTATTAACTTTATATGCTGAGAGAATGGAGCGGCTGGGCTTGTACGCTCTGGAGTTTAGAAGGATGAGAGGTGATCTTTTTGAAACATATAAGAATGTTAGGGGTTTGGACATGCTAGAGGGAGGAATCATGTTCCCGATGTTGGGGGAGTCCAAAACCAGATGCCACAGTTTAAGAATAAGGGGTAAGCCATTTAGAACAAAGACGGGGAAACACTTTTTCTCACAGAGTTGTGAATCTGTGGAATTCTTTGCGGTGGAGGCCAGTTCTCTGGATACTTTCAAGAAAGAGCTAGATAGGGCTCTTAAAGATAGTGGAGTCAGGGGATATGGGGAGAAGGCAAGAACGGGGTACTGATTGGGGATGATCAGCCATGATCACATTGAATGGCGGTGCTGGCTCAAAGGGCCGAATGGCACCTATTGTCTATTGTATTGTTCCTAACTGTCATTAGGTCATGGTGTCACTTGTGGGCAGAGGACCAAGGCAAATTCCTTGTTTGTGAATACTTGGCCAATGAACATTCATTCATTCATTCAAATTTATGGGCTACATTTCCAGTTATGCAAAATTTATTGTGCTTCACAAATAGCACTTGGGGTACCCTGAGGCCACAAAAGGTAGTATGTAAATGCATTTTTATCTTTCCCTGTACAGCAAACAGTAGTGATAGTGAGGAGATGTCTGCGGGTGAAAATACTGCCAAATCTGTACAAGTGAAGAACAATTCCTCCGTCGTACCAGCGGCAATCAATTCTCTGCCAGGAAGTACATCTGCCACCAAAGTACTGACCCTCGGAAAATCTCCTCTGAACGGGGAGAAGAATGCCACCCAGGAACAGGGCAGCAGGTCTTCCAGAACATACAAATGGAGTATTCAGATGGGTGAGTCTGTCTCTGACAGTAAAGTAATTCAAGTAGATTCTTCTTGCATAGTAAAGCGGAAAGACAAGTTTGGGGTATTATTTAAACTTTTAACCCTTCTTTCCTACCCTCCTTTCTCAGTCTGATCTTTAATATTCCACAATTACAGCAGTGAAACCAGGTAATTCCCGTCTTTTGAATAGACTGCAAATCAGCTGTGATGGCTAATGGAAAGTAAACCGTTAGACAACTGACTCCTCCTTGTGGCACCGATGTGTACAACAACTCTGTAATCATGTCCATATCGATCTGCAGAGTATGAAATATCCTTAAGTTATTTCTCATCAGAAATATATTCAACGGGGTTCAGGGCCTAGAGAATTTTACTCACAATAACAAAGTTACTTTTCCATAGAATTTTCAACACATAGGCCTTTTTAATAGCTGCAAATGTATCTTTATTTATACTCCAAACTAAAATTACTAAAGGCTGTATTGTTTAATCATTGCACAAATGTCAATAGAGAGATTATTGTTAATAAGGGAGTTCGGTATTCCGAGAAATGCAAGGAATCGTGGGATTTGTCAAAGGTCACTCACTATAAAGAAAAAGCGAATGAAGCGCTGACTCTATAAACTGTGTATAAATTCTTATCATTATTCATGCTTTATGTGTAAAAATATATTTAATCTGAGGAACAGGGTGCCAGGTAGCGGGAGAGCGGGGTGTAACAGCGAGAGAGATGGGGCCGATGCAAGTGGGAGACGGGGAGAGACTGGACCGACGGAGAGACAGTCTCAGCAGCTACGAGCACACAGATCCGCGGCTCATCCGCAGCCACAATCGAACCCAGGTTCCCGGCGCCACAAGTGCGGCCGAACCGCTACCGCTCCGGGTCGCCCCTGGACTGCCGGTCAACCCGGCGGGACAGTCCAGGGCTGTCGGGCAACCCGGCGGGACAGGCAGAGCCGAGCTGGAGCCACGCCTCCCCCACCAAGTCCGGGACCGCCAGGGCCATCCCCAGACAGGAACGGGACACCCGGGAGGGGACGGGGATAGCCCAGCAGCAACTCAACAGCGCCCGCAGCGCTGGAGACCCGGGCCAGACCCCGACCATGGACGAAACGCAAGCCTGCACACAACGCAGCACCACAGTTGCTGAGAATGTTTATAGCAAGTGACCTATGACCTGGGCATGAGCAGTCGGAATACCGAACTCGCCTATTGCAGGGCCCATCCTCGGTGAAACTGACAAACATTTCATGAGAGATTATGCTGCCTGATTACAGCGGAGGATGTTCCATCGAATCACTTTTTATCGAGACAGCAGTTTTTCTGCTTGTTAATTTCCAAAGTAACTTTTAAGTGGTTCTCTAGTTCCCAATAGAAATCGTGTTACAACCAATTTAGTCCACAATCGACTGGATAACATGCAAACAAAAGCTTTTCACTGTGTCTCGGTACTCTAATAATAACAATAATAAACCAAACCAAACCACAATGCAAATGGAGATTCCTAAATCATTAATGGTGTTATATCCGATTTGCATTATGAAAATATGCATTATAGTAGAACTACCTTTACTTAATTTTGCAACATGAACTTATTCCCTTCTTTTAGCTCCATCATGAAGTAGTCTATGTTTTAGAAATCCAGGCAGATATACCTTTGTAATGTACTATGTCACTATGGATATAATTCTTGCTGGCGTGCATCTACTTAAGGCAACCTCACTGGACAATTTGTTGCTAATCTCTGCAACTAAGCTTACTTGTGAAAACTGTTACTATTGATGAGAATCGTACCTTTATCACTATGAGCTGGTGTACACTATCCGTCTTGTAAATTGCGCTTACACACCTGCACTTGGTAATCTTCACTCTTTAAACCCCACCTTTTCAAGTAAGCATTAGGTAATGTGTTAAGATTGCTAATGTGACTCGGTGCCAAATGTGATTGGCTAACGTTCCAGTGACATTTGTTACATTAAAGCTGCCATATCAATGAAAATTGCTGTTGATGTGTTCAAGATCGCTAATGTTTCAAATAAGTGATTACCACATACATGTGTAATGTAAACCTTTCCATGGGACAAGAAAAACACTATATCCCAATTGCATTCTCTAACGTTTGTCCTGGAACCTTCAGACAAAAATCTGTGTCAGGAAAAAAAATCCAATCTTTCA
The DNA here is from genome assembly GCF_028641065.1 of Leucoraja erinaceus. Classification (NCBI taxonomy): domain Eukaryota; kingdom Metazoa; phylum Chordata; class Chondrichthyes; order Rajiformes; family Rajidae; genus Leucoraja; species Leucoraja erinaceus. Next base: position 18,254,465 of record NC_073381.1, on the reverse strand, counting down.
CTCCAATGCTTCTGCCAGTAAGTTAAAGTCTGCCACCTGGTTACTAGTACCTGTCTTCTAGGAATTATATTCTGCTTATTCACTCCAATATAGGCCCTTAGCAATTTTATATATCTCAATAAAATCTTTCATCGAACTCCTTTATTTTCCAAAGGAATAAAATACTTGTCCACCCAGTTTGCCTCTCCACTACCTTCAGGTTGCTTCTAGCACAGACAATGGACAATGAAAGAAAAACTTCCCATAGGAAGGCATTTTCATTTATAACATGGGAGTCAATGTTATATGAGAAAAAGGGAAATTGCGATTGGGGAAATCACGTTGTGCTTATATACAGTTCCTTTAACAACCTCAAAATGTTCCAAAATAAATAACAGCCAATTAGTTGCTCTCTAGGACTGCAACCCCTCCTAACATGGGGATACACTGCACCTTCCCAGGCTGCATTTTATTTGCCACTGTTACCACACCAATGCATGTTATTTATTATTTTAACGCCTCTGTCTTCAGCTGATGTTGAGAATATGAATGGTGTGGAACGCATCGCATTTCTTCAAGAGAAGCTACAAGAGATCAGGCGACATTACCTCTCCCTAAAATCAGAGGTGGCCTCTATTGACAGAAGAAGAAAGCGCATGAAAAAGAAGGACCGTGATAGTAAGTTGAGAAGTACCCTACACTCTCACAATTTGTATGGTCCTGTAGGGTAAAGCAGATTAGGGTATTGAATCTGCTGTACAAATAGAGATGTGTTTGCAAGTAGAGTCATGACTTGTCCTGGAACAATGAAAGGAGGGTATGTTGCAGGTAGTCCCTGTATAACTATCTGATCTTATTGTCCAAGCAGACACTGAGCAAAGAAGCAGGGAATGGAGATTTAAAAAGCCCTTTAGATATCCATCAGCGGAGAACCAAGTCTCTGTGTTCTACAATGAGGCTCATTGTAATAGGCTGGCACCATAATTTGGGAGAGGGGGAAATCAAGAGTTGCGAATGTATAGACCCTTTAACAACCTCAATACGTCCCAAAATAAATAAGTCAAAATGTAGTGTATAGAAAACGTGGCAATCAATTTATGAACAGCTAGATGCCATAAAATGTGGATACAAGGAACTGCAGATGCTGGTTTACAAAAAAAGACACAAAGTGCTGGAGTAACACTGGGTCAGGATATCCATGTCCTCCAGAGATGCTGCCTGATCTGCTGGGTTACTCCAACACGGTGTCTTTTTTTGCTGCAGTTTGGATGAGGGGGGACCTCATTGAAATGTACCGAATAGATAAAGACGGATAGAGTGGATGTGGAGAGGATGTTTCCACTAGTGGGATTGTCTAAGACAGAAGGTCATAGCCTCAGAATTAAAGGATGTTCCTTTAAGATGGAGATGAGGAAGAATTTCTTTAGTCAGAGGTTGGTGAATCTGTGGAATTCTTTGCCACAGAAGGCTGTGAAGGCCATCAATGGATATTTTTAAGGCAGAGGTAGATAGATTCTTGATTAGTACGGGGGGCAGAGGTTATGGGGAGAAGGCAGGAGAATGGGGTTAGGAGGCAGAGATAGCTCAGCTATGATTGAATGGTGGAGTAGACTTGCTGGGCCGAATGGCCTAATTCTGCTCCTATCACTTATGACCTCCTTTATTTCTTTAACTGTCTATCTCCTTTCTGGACTGGATCTGAGAGTACTGCAGTGCTTTGATCATATTAGCTGAAGGATTACTTGCCTCCTATTCCAAGCTGTTTCATGTGCACTTAGTCCAATGTTGCTATTGCATTTGGTTGACTGCTCATTTTCCAGTGGATCAAGTGCTGCTGCAGGCATGCCCTCTGCACTCTGATTGTGCCCTTGGCCTGACATAATGGTAGATTGAGAGGTATGTCAGCCATGAAGTGGCCTGGAAGGGTACACTCTGTGCCCTTGTTGACGATGGTGTTCCCTTTGAGTGTTGTTCAACATGAAAGAGCACAGATTCCTTGGTTGAGGGAAGATGGTAGGTGGTAATTAGGAGGAGGGATCCGTGACCATATTTGATCTAATACTACGAGACTTTGTGGAATCTGAAGTGAATGTTGATTACTTCCGAAGCTGCACTCTCTTGCCTGTACAGCCATTCTGATGGATCTGTGCTGCTGATTAAGCCAAACTTTTTTAGGAATTGCTGAAGGGGTTGAGTGCCACATTGTCTGCAAGCTATGGCTCTATGATGATGGCTGTTGCTCGACTTGTCTGGGGCACAGCACTCCCAGTATACAAACCCAGAGGAGTGAGGTGGATTTTGCAAAGTTCAGTGGGTAGGGAGTGACTTTGCTATGTCTGAATTCAATGCCAAGGTAAATGCCAGGTGATTTGCCTAGATCTGTCCCTCGTTTGTTAAGCCTTTTCAGAGCAATTATGTTATTGCAATATTGCTTGTATATGTTTTATTGATGTTGGTTTTTGGATACTGGGTCGAACTTCCATGCTTTTTCTCATATTGTACCATGGGATCTGATACATCTCATGGAGTCAGAGGGATACAGCACTAAAGCAGGCCCTTAGACCACCAAGTCTGCACCCTACCACTCATCCTGATAGCCATATATATTTTTGTTATTATCATCCCCACATTCCCATCAACTCCCTCAGATTCTACTACTTAGCCACAGATTAGGGGTAATTTACAATGCCAATTGAGATACCAACCTGCATGACTTTGGGGGGGAACTGGAACACCCGGAAGAAACCCACACAGTCATAGGGAGACCATGCATCTCCCCGCCCACAGACACTACCGGAGGTCAGGACCATAGGGCATCAACTCTACCAGCTACTCCATTTACCTGCAGGTAGATACAAATGCCAGCACAAGGCAGAGACTGCTCTCCACTGTCCTGGGTAATGTTTGTTTCTCAATTATCACCAAGGCAGACTATCTGGCTTACCATCTCGGTGTTTATGCAATAATTCTGGGCACACTTTGATCATTATTTTTCCTGTGTAACAAACCAATAATAGCTTCTTCAAAAAAACGTCCTTGTCTGTAAAGTCCTTTGACATGTCGGGGGTTTTTAACTGCTCATATATATAAATGCAGTAATTTTATTTCAGTTTTATGTACAAATTTGCTTGGGAAGATGTTCAAGGATGTCTTTTGTTTTCCCTAATCTGCAGCAAATGCGACTGTGACGACGGCATCCTCCTCTTCCTCGCCTTCATCCAGTTCTCTCACAGCAGCCGTTATGTTAACGCTGGCCGACCCGTCCGTATCCAACTCATCACAGAATGGGCTGTCGGTAGAATGTAGGTGATGAAAGGACCTCCCGACGCACAGTGCACTTAAACGGCTCCCGGGGCTACTTTTATTTTATTTTTTATTATTAATATTTTTTTTTAAAAGAGACGCTGGATAGAGGCACAAAGAAAAAATACAAAGCAAAATAACAATTCAACTAGCGCTGTACGCCACAAGAAAAACTGCTTCTCAGCAAAACTAACAGCACTTAAGTGCACTTTCATGAAGATGTAGAAGTACAATTTAGTGTTCTGTCGGAGCAATAACCATTTGCAGTCTGCCTGGGAATCTTGTAACTGTTGATGGACGGGCCTACCATTATTTGTTTTGTGGGTGGGAGTGCGGTTGCAAGAAGGACGTTTGCCTCTGTGTGTTCCTTGTTGGAAGATTCCATGCACAGCACACTATTTTACAGGGCCGATTTTAACCAGTTCAAGTAGTGTTGGCGAGATTTGTCTCTGCTACAGCCCCCTCCACCCCCACCCCACCTTACCATATCCTCCACTCCCATTGAAGCCGGACCACGTGACGATCTCTGGTGTTGATTTGATTCACTTTTACTGCACAAGCTTGCTGTTTCTTAAATGAATTTTACTGTTAAGGTTTTTAAAACTCAAAATGGAAAATTGCTTGCATTATTTTGTGTAACACAAGCACAGGTAATTCAAAGATCACAGCGGGCAGACAGTGGTGGAACATAGTGCTTTTGGCATCAGCCTTCAACGTGTAACCAAAATGCGGATGAGATTCCTTCCTGATTACTGCCTTGTGTTTACAGGTTCGATCTAGGGGAAAGGTTACTGTGAGTTTTCCCTGACCTGTTCAGTTGGAGAGGAAACCTATTTTGTCATTTTTATATAAAGTCATTGATATTTTTTCTTTAATTTTGATACAGAACATTTCGTCAAAAAATGAAAGAAAATACCTAACAAAAACTGTTTAAAAAAATCTTTAAAAGAACTGTGTATAGTGAACATTGTACTTGCCAGCCTAAAAGATATATTTATTCTAGGGAAATGATGACAAGTTATATTTTTGTGTTTTCTTTTCCTTGTAAATGAAAAGAGGATTTTTTTTCTTTTTCTGAAGACATGAATACTTGGTTTCTAATGTTTATTTTATCATCAACGAAGCAGTCCAAAACCTGGCTTTGTTCACATCTTGGCGATGTAGCAGCTGCCTATCTGCTCTCTTTGGGATCTGCTGTGATTATTAAGGTAGAGTCAAAGGATTTAAAATCAAGATACACAGTTCACAGCCATGCCCTGGAATAAACAAAAAATACCCTCTGCCTGTTTTTTTTGTTGTATGTAACAATAGGTCTTGTCTTTGTCCAACACATGTACTTACCAGTGAATCTTTACTTTTTATAATGCCTTTTGTATATTTAGAACACTCCCCTACCATCCACCCTGTCCCCACCCACCAACCCCCTTGGAATTGTATTTAAAGAGCAGTGCTATTAATGCACTGCACGTCTCTGTACAGACTGTTCACTGTTTTGATGATAACTTTGGTGTACCTTGATTCAAAGTTAGCATGTTGCTTTTTATCTTTTTTTAAAAAGTATCAAAAAGTGTTGACGGGGGTGTGTGTCTTTTGCAAGACCTGCAAGGTGGTTTTATGTTTGTAGCTGTTGGGTTTTCTTTGCCTCTGAATTAACACAGGATCTTTGTAGGAAAAGCCTATTCGTTTGGTCTGTGTAGCTTGTGCTCTTAAAAACAATTTTTGACAATGGTTTCAGAATATTTTGACCTTGTACATGACTGTAGGACCTTTGTTTGACAGCTCAATGTACTTTAAAAAGAACTTATTAAAAGTTATATAATATTTATTAGATTCCAAACAGATTGGAAATTATGTAATTTATTGTAAAAAAAATGTAAGCAAATTGAAAGGCTTCCATTTGAAATAAAATGCCATAGTTTGTGAAAGTTTTTTTTCTCGTACACCAAAATTGAAGTTATAGTTTAATACATGTGTTGCGTAACCAAGGTTTCAATTTGCAGTGTTAGCGTTCGACCTTTGTCCAGCACACAGCAACTGGGGAGTCACAAAAAAACACCGTCCCTAACTTCCCAAACCCTGGGGTTCTCAACTATGATACAACATATTCCTGGCAATTTCACCATGTTTCTCTCCTCTAACAGTCCTCCCTTTTGATCTATTTCAAAAACATAAAAAGGAGTATTTCAAAAATATGGGGAAAATCCGATTTTCCTGCTTCGATTTCCTGCTAACTAGAACAATCCTGGAGAATTAGTAACTCCCTCTGCCTCTCCACCTTCACCCAATTCCCCAACTCATATAACCAACACCCATAAATAGTTGCCCATTCGCTATAAACTTCTTTGATTCCACTTGAACATGTCTTTTATCTGCAGGGTTCAAACTGCTCACCCCTTGCATTCTCACATTTAAAGCTCTCATATTTCCTTATGTATAGATGGAAACCATCCAGTCTATCATCGGCGATCACTCGCTTGAATATGATTGTACTCCTGGTGGGCCCTTTCAGTGAGGCATGAGTTGGCTGAAGAGGCCAATGGAGCCACAGTTTTAGTATATCCCAACAAGTGCGTGACATCTTTTAACGTGAAATCTTTTAACCTAAAATACAAATATAACAGACGTATGGAAGATTGCAAACCCTTCCTTCTACTCATCAGTACATAAAACCTATACACGAATTAACTACTTTCTAGTGGACACTAAATTAATACCCTTCACAACTAACCCTAAATACCATAATATTACTATTTCCGATCATTCTCCGCTAACCTTTTCCTTAAAACTAGAAGGAATGTTTAATTAAAAAATCGTTCTGGAGGTTTAATCCTCAAATACTAAATAATCCGGTTGTTGTAAATACAAGAACAGATGGAACTATTTTTTGAGACCAATGATACCAAGATATCTTGCCCTCCTTACTATGGGAATCTTTTAAAGCTTTTATTAGAGGTTCTATCATTTCATATCAAGCATCTCAAAATAAAAAGAATAGGATGGAACAATTGCAATTAGAAGAACAGATTAGACAACTTGATTCAGAAAACGTGATAATCCGACTATAGATAAACACAACAAGATAGCAATATTGAAATTTAAGCTAAATTAAAATCTATCTGCAAGAGTTATTAGATTATTTCAAATTACAAAACAGGAAAATTTCGAATTCGGCGACAAACCACACAAACTTTTAGCACGCCAGCTGAGAAAATTTGAAAAGGACCATACTATCCTAAAAATTAAATCAGATAAAGGTGAACTGTTAACGCTTCCAAAAGACATTAATGAAAGATTTGCCAAATTTTATTAAAACTTATACATATCCAAAACATCAACAGAAAGCAGAAAAATTATAAACTTTCTTGACAACTGTAAACTTCCAACACTTAATCCGCTGGAACAAGAGGAATTAGGAGCACAGATTTCAATTAAAGAAATAGAAGAGACAAGTAATTCACTGAAGAACGGTAAAATACCAGGACCAGACGGGTTTAGTAGTGAATTTTATTAAAGATTTTATGAGGTAATTTCCCCATGTTTATACAATCTTTATACATATGCATTTCAAGAACAGACATTACCACAAACACTAGCTGAATCAACTATCACACTTATACCCAAAATAGATAAAGATCTAGAAGACCCGGGATCATACAGAGCAATCGCCCTGCTAAATACAGATCAGAAAATACTAGCGAAAACGTTGGCAAGAAGATTAAGTAAATACGTTAATAAATTACATTCGGATCAAACGGGATTGAAACCCAAGAGACACTCGTTTAATAATTTGAGACGCCTTTTTAACATAATGTACTCGCGCAGAACTAAAGAAGACTTATCAATTATTCAATTGGATGCAGAAAAAGCATTTGACCAAGTAGAATGGAAATATCTTTTCACAGTACTGCAAAAATTTCAGATGGGAGAAAATTTTATTTCGTGGATAAAATTGTTATATGATAAGCCGACTGACAGAATACTGGCTAACCATATACTCTCTCCTAAATTTCGGCCATCCAGAGGCAATAGACAGGGATGTGCATTATCACCCCTGTTATTTGCCCTTGCGATTGAACCTCTAGGGGAAAGTATAAGAGCACATCCGAACATTCACGGCTATAATACTAAATAAATAATAAAATATCATTATATGCAGATGATGTATTATTATATATCACCAATTCCCAAGTTAGCATTCCAAATATATCTTATAGAGGAATTCTGTTCCTTTTCAGGATATAGAATAAACTGGAACAAAAGTGAAATTATGGCAATAAAACCTCAAGAGCCGACACATCTTTTAAAATTCCCTTTCAGAATTGCTACGGAAAAAGTTAAATATCTGGGTGTTCAGGTAACCAGAAAATATACTTCTCTATTCAACGCAAACTTCCCGCCTTTAGTTACTAAATTAAACGCTCTTATTCAATTTTGGAAAACACTTCTGATTTCTCTAATAGGCAGAATAAATGCTGTAAAAATGATCTTCCTCCCACAAATTCCCTATTTATTTCAATCAATCAATCAATACCTACCTAAACATTTTTTTTAAAATCTTGATTCTCGGATTACAAACTTTATCTGGGATTATAAAACACATAGAATTCATAAACGACATCTATGTAAACCCAAAGAAATGGGCAGATTGGCTCTCCCCAATTTGTTATACTATTATTGGGCAACGGATATTAAAAATGTAATTTACTGGCTGGATAACTCATGCCAACAGGTAGACTGGTTAATAATGGAGAGAGAGAATTGCTCGCCTTTTAATATAGGCGCGATCCTTCTCTCCCCAACAAAGTTGAAGAACACACTATATGATAAAAATCCGATTATTCACGGCACGCTACGAATCTGGAGACAAGTAAAATCAACTTTTAAACTAAGAAATGTATCTCTTCTCTCACCAATAGCTAATAACCCTTTGTTCAAGCCATCTATTATAGATAAACGTTTACTTATTGGGAAAGACTAGGAATTAAAAAACTTGGAGATCTCTACAAGATGGGAACTCTCTGTCATTTCAGGAATTATTCGAAATACCACCTGAAAATTAATCAATATTTCAGATATCTTCAAATTCGAGACTATTTGAAAACATAGACCCATGACTACCAAACTCTGCTGCCAGATATTATTAGACAAATGTATGAATAGAAACTCGGAGTCAAACAATTTAACATCATATTTGTATAACACCCTTCTAAATATTGAAATCCCATCGTCAGACGCAATAAGAAGAGACTGGGAAGAGGAACTAGGCCTAAAAATTCCAAAAGACAGATGGGGAGAAAATCTTTTATGTATACACAACTGTTCGATTAAAGTTAGACATACTTTAATTCAATTTAAAACACTGCACAGACTCTACTATTCAGAGGAAGCGGACTTCACACTTCAGCAGTGTTTTGGAAACACTGACTGGAAGGCGTTTGCAGCCCAGGCCACCCTTGACTCTCACACGGACATTGATTCCTACACATCCTCTGTTCTGGACTTTATAAACTCCACCATCAATAGTGTCACCTCCCTCAAACAGGTGACCATATACCCGAATCAGAAGCCATGGATGAACAGCGAGGTCAGGCTACTGCTGAAAGCACGGGACACCGCTTTCAGGTCAGGCGATGCTCGAGCCTACAGTTCATCCAGGGCTAACCTGAAGAGGGGCATCAGGAAGGCCAAGCACTGCCATAAGCTCAGGATCGAGGAGCACTTCAACAACAACTCCGACCCCCGACGCATGTGGCAAGGCATCCAGGCCATCAGGGACTACAGACCCTCCAACATCACCCCCACATCCAGCGACGCCTCCTTCCTTGAGGAGCTTAATCACTTCTATGGCCGCTTCGACAGGGACAATCTAGAGACAGCCATCAAGGCTGTGCTACCTGCCGATCACCAACCCCTCACACTCACCCCCTACGACGTGTACGTGGCACTGAGTAGGACTAATGCACGTAAGGCTGCTGGCCCTGACGGCATCCCCGGGCGCGTGCTCAGAGCCTGTGCTGCGCAGCTGACAGACGTCTGGACTGACATCTTCAACCTGTCACTTGCCCAAGCAGTTGTCCCCACTTGCCTTAAAGCCACCTCCATCGTGCCAGTGCCAAAACACTCCACTGCGGCAAGCCTCAACGACTTCCGCCCAGTTGCACTTACCCCCATCATCACCAAGTGCTTCGAGAGGCTGGTCCTGGCACACCTCAAAAGCTGCCTACCCCCCACACTGGATCCCTATCAGTTTGCCTACCGCAAGAACAGGAGTACGGAGGATGCCATCTCAACGGCACTTCACTCCGCCCTCTCCCACCTCGACAACAGAGACACTTATGTAAGAATGCTGTTCATCGATTACAGCTCAGCATTCAACACCATTATTCCATCAAAACTGATCACCAAACTCGGTAACCTGGGCATCGACCCCTCCCTCTGCAACTGGATACTGGACTTTCTAACCAACAGACCCCAGTCTGTTAGGTTAGACAAGCACACCTCTTCAACCCTCACCCTGAACACCGGCGTTCCTCAGGGCTGTGTGCTGAGCCCCCTCCTCTACTCCCTCTTCACCTATGACTGCACACCTGTACATGGTACTAACACCATCATCAAGTATGCAGATGATACAACGGTGATTGGCCTCATCAGCAACAACGATGAGCTGGCCTACAGGGAGGAGGTCCAGCACTTAGCAGCATGGTGCGCTGACAACAACCTGGCCCTTAACTCCAAGAAGACCAAGGAGCTCATTGTAGACTTCAGGAAGTCCAGAGGCGGCACGCACACCCCCATCCACATTAACGGGACGGAGGTGGAACGTGTTTCTAGCTTCAGGTTCCTGGGAGTCAACATCTCCGATGACCTCTCTTGGACCCACAATACCTCTACTCTGATCAAGAAGGCTCATCAGCGTCTCTTCTTCCTGAGGAGACTGAAGAAGGTCCATCTGTCTCCTCAGATCCTGGTGAACTTCTACCGCTGCACCATCGAGAGCATCCTTACCAACTGCATCACAGTATGGTATGGCAACTGCTCTGTCTCCGACCGGAAGGCATTGCAGAGGGTGGTGAAAATTGCCCAACGCATCACCGGTTCCACGCTCCCCTCCATTGAGTCTGTCCAAAGCAAGCGCTGTCTGCGGAGGGCGCTCAGCATCGCCAAGGACTGCTCTCACCCCAACCATGGACTGTTTACCCTCCTACCATCCGGGAGGCGCTACAGGTCTCTCCGTTGCTGAACCAGCAGGTCGAGGAACAGCTTCTTTCCGGCGGCTGTCACTCTACTCAACAACGTACCTCGGTGACTGCCAATCACCACCCCCCCCCCCCGGGCACTTATTATTTTTTTATTCAAATCGTTTGCTATGTCGCTCTTCAAGGGAGATGCTAAATGCATTTCGTTGTCTCTGTACTGTACACTGACAATGACAATTAAAATTGAATCTGAATCTGTACTATTCAAAGACTAAATTGAATAAGATATTTTCAAATGTCTCCTTCAAGAAGCAACTATAACACATTCCCTCACCTCTTGCATAAAACTACATAACTTTTGGGAAATAATTTTTGAAATTTTCTCAAAAACATTAATAACAAAACTGGACCCCCACGCGGAACTGATTATTCTTGGAACATCAGAAGCTGCCCTGAGCTATCAATATTTCAAAGACGTTTCCTTAATTATGGCCTGATAATGGCGAAAAAATGAATACTTAAATTCTGGAAAAACACATCTGCCCCTACTCTTAAAATGTGGAATACAAACATGTCTGAGACGCTACATCTTGAAAATATGAGACTAGTCCTAGCAGAAAAACCAGAGCCGTTTTCGAAGATATGGACACCATTCATTGATTCATTACAAGGATAGTATGGTGCAACACAAGTTTGGAATTAAATCGAATTACAGGTTGGGTGATGGGTGGGAAGAGAAACGAAGCAGGTATATCGTCACTTTTTTATTTTTCTTTCTGTTTTTGTCTTTTTATTTCTTTTCGTTTTTCTTATTTCTTTTACTACACTCTGGCTACACCAATTTGGTAGTCTAGGGTTGTATTCTTGCACATTCACTTTCTCTCTCGCTTTTTCTCCTTTCTTCTTTCTCTTTAGCTAAAAATTAAAATTGAAGCTGTACAATAAATGTATTGTCATATGCCGCGGTTTATACTTTTGTACACTGCTTCTCATAAAAATAAATTGAAAAAAAATAAATTATTTTAACGTGACAAGACTGGTGTATAGACCACATACAGTCCTTGACAGAGACAGAGCCGGATGTAATGGCATAGCCTTCATTTGCCTTCTCAGCCATTGTGGTGCTTCACCAGCCACCATCACTGTTGAGGTTTTTCCTTGGGCCATACTTTAAGAGCCTCTTCTCAACCTGCCCGCCATGGGTGACCCTGCAGAAACATACCTTCAGACCTTTAGCTCACAGGATCTTCGGCACTTGCAAGCTTCTCCACTACGACAACGTGGTGACCCTCGGTGAAGGTTCCATCAAACCTTCAAACGTGCAGTCTATCAAATCTACACAAGCTCATTGAGCCCTTTCATAAATGTATCATCTCATTCACGTTGCTGTAACCTATTTTCTCTTGCACGCCCATCAGCTTCCCTAGATCTTCTGGTTACCTAACCACTCTAGAACCACACTAGAGTCAATGTATAGTGGCCAAACAATATACTAGCATAGATTTGAATGTAGGAGGAAGCAAGAGCACATGGGCCAAGCCCACATACTTCCAGTACCCGCCATAATGTTTGGGCCAAAGACCCATCATTTATTTATTTGCCTCTGTACTCCACAATTTGAGATTTGTAATAGAAAAAAAATCACATGTGGTTAAAGTGCACTTTGTCAGATTTTAATAAAGGCCATTTTTTATACATGTTGGTTTCACCATGTAGAAATTACAACTGTATGTATACATGGTCCCCCCCATTTCAGGCCACCATATTGTTTGGGACACGGCAATGTCATGTCAATGAAAGTAGTCATGTTTAGTATTTTGTTGCATATCCTTTGCATGTAATGACTGCTTGATGTCTGCGATTCATGGACATCATCAGTTGCTGGGTGTCTTCTCTGGTGATGCTCTGCCAGGCCTGTAATGCAGCCATCTTCAGCTTATGCTTGTTTTGGGGGCTAGTCCCCTTCAGTTTTCTCTTCAGCATATTCGGCATACTCAATTGGGTTCAGATCGGGTGATTGACTTGGCCATTCAAGAATTTACCATTTTTTAGCTTTGAAAAACTCCTTTGTTGCTTTAGCAGAATGTTTCGGATCATTGTCTTGCTGTAGAATGAACTGCCGGCCAATGAGTTTTGAGATATTTGTTTGAACTTGAGCAGATAGGATGTGTCTATACATTTCAGAATTCAATATGCTACTACCATCAGCAGTTGTATTATCAATGAAGATAAGTGAGTCAGTACCTTCAGCAGCCATACATGCCCAGACCATAACACCCCCACCACTGTGTTTCACAGATGAGGTGGTATGCTTTGGATCTTGGGCAGTTCCATCTCTCCTCCAACCTGTGCTCTTGCCATCACTCTGATATAGGTAAATCTTCATCTCATCTGTCCACAAGACCGTTTTCCAGAACTGTGGTTGCTCTTTTAAGTACCCATATTTCCCGGCAATGAAGGCGCACCTGCGTCGAAGACGCACCCCCAATTTAAGTTGCTACATTTTGAAAAAAGAATGGCGGGACAGGATCAAGGGTTTGGTTTAGTCCAGGGTCGGCAACATCGCCTGCGTGCCCCGGGACTGGCTTCAGTTCCTAGATCCTTCGCAGAACTGGGGACTGGCTTCAGTTCCCAGTTCCCAGGTCGCCTGCCCTGGGACTAGTAGAGAGAGGGAGCGAGCCCGGGACGGAGCAGCAAGCCTGCCGCACAGTAGCCACCACTTCCACCAGTTGCGCCTGTGCCGAAGGACACCGTGGCTGACTGGCGGGCGGGCCGGCAGAAGTCAGTGAGGTGGCAGCTGGATCCGCTGTCCGGTCCCGGCGGCCGCTCGCAGCCACCCGAGCTACTTTCCTCCCCGGCCAGACTCCCCACACGCTGTGAAAGGAACTCTTTCCCCCCCCCACCCACAGCGGCGCTGGCCTTTTACAGACGCTTCCCACTTTACAGCCGCTTCCCATCAGCTGCCAGCAATGAGGGATAGACTTGACATTGTTCTCGATGTTGCTGTACTGAGGGATAGCCAAGTCTATCTTGGCTAACAACTTAACCTCCAAGACGCAGGTAAATTTTCGTGCCTTATTTTGGGGTAAAAAATAGCGTCTTCATTGCCAGGAAATACGGTACTTCTTGACAAACTGTAACTGTAAAATGGCCATCCTATTTTTGTGGCTAACCAGTGGTTTGCATCTTGCAGCGTAGCCTCTGTATTTCTGTCTTCTGCGGACAGTGGTCATTGACAAATCCACAAATGACTCCTGAAGAGTGCTTCTGATCTGTCGGACAGGTGTTTGGGGATTTTTCTTTATTATAGAGAGAATTCTTCTGTCATTAGCTGTGGAGGTCTTCCTTGGCCTGCCAGTCCCTTTGCGATTAGTAAGCTCACCACAGTGCTCTCTTTCTTCTTAATGATGTTCCAAACAGTTGATTTTGGTAAGCCAAAGGTTTGGCCTACGTCTCTAACATTTTATTCTTGTTTCTCAGTCTCATAATGGCTTCTTTGGCTTTCATTGGCACAACTTTGGTCCTCATATTGATAAAATATGACAATGTGCACTTTAACCACATGTGATTTTTTTTTTAAATTACAAATCTCAAATTGTGGCATACAGAGGAAAATAAATAAACAATGGGTCTTTGTCCCAAACATTATGGAGGGCACTGTATATGGAGAATGTGCAAACCCCGCATGGATTGCACTGGAGGTCAGGATTGAAATTGGATTACTGGAGCTGCTCCCAGTTCATCTTTCCACCATTCCTATTGCACCGGAATTGAGGCTCAATTCAAAATGTCAAGATCAGGACTGATTTTGTTTTGGGTATTGGTTCACCATATAGTGTAGATGGAGCTGAGATGCCCAATGATGAAATGGGTTCAATTAGTATCATGCTCCTCTTGCTGCAAGAGTTCTAAGCCAAGTGTCCACAACAGGGCTCCATTATCCCATTGATTTTATCCAGTAACCTTCAACATGACCAACCACAATACTCTTCCCCTTCACAGCACTTTTCAATTCACTCTTGCCTGTCACATTGTAACCAATCTATGCTATCCCACTTTCTCATCACTCCCTACTCACGGGCAATTTACAGAAGTCGATTAACCTACAAATCCACACATCTTTGGAAATTGGGAGTACCGAGGAGAATGTGTAAACTATTGAAGGTCAAGATCGAACCAGACTCTGGCGCTGTAAGGCAGTAGCTCTGTGCCTTATATGTCCCCTTTCCCTGCCTCTGAATCATCTGTTCAATTTCTGCTGTGACAGGCCTTTCCTTCAAATTCATAATTTACATTATACTAATCTCAAGTATATGGCCAATGTACATTGAATGTGCACAATTCGTAAAAGGCTTGAGAAAGTTGAGGTTGAATTGATATTTCACCTTTGTGTCATATTGGACCTATCCCAAAATAATGGTTGGCACATTCAGGGAGGACACGAGAAGAAATGTGTTTACCCAGAGGATAAAGTTTAATATATTAAATTCTGTAATATTTGAATCCAAGATAGGTGGAGACTCAGTTGTTGAGAATACAGGTATTTCGGCTATAATGTGTGTTTCCACAACATGAGTTGGATAAAAGATACATGATGAATTAAGGCGCAGTATTTGTATTATGTGGTCCAAACTACTTACAGCGGGATTTCAACCAAGAACTACAGATCCACTGAAATGCTTTGGATTTACTGCAAATACAAAAACACTCCAAATATTTTGGAAATTGACAAGCAGAGAAAAAAACAGTCTGAGGGAATATCTAACCTTCCTGTTGCAATCAAGCACCGTTGTCTCTTAAGAACACGATCTGAAGCAAAGGTTTCACGGGGGGAGCATTGAAATTGACAAGTAATTGCTCTAACACTTGTCAAAGGACACTATTATAGTGTAAGGTACACAAAAATGCTGGAAAAACTCAGCGGGTGCAGCAGCATCTATGGAGCGAAGGAAATAGGCAACGTTTCGGGCCGAAACCCTTCCTCAGACTATAGATTATAATGTCATCCAGACTTCAGATTATAATGTAACACAACATATAGCCTTTGGTTATTTTTAGCTTGCAGTAACAAATAAACTGGTAGTTATTAAAAAAGACATATTTATATAATAGTATTCTAAATATAGACCTACCATTGACAGAGGTACTGAGAGAAGATTGGGAACGGGAACTAATGATAAAAATTACGAAGGTTACATGGGAAAAGTACTTGATATATATTCACAAATGTTCGATTAATGTAAGACATAATCTAATTCAATTTTAAATTTTAAATAGATTATATTATTCAAAAACAAGATTGAACAAATTTTATCCAAATATATCCGCCATTTCTATCCCAAAATGCAACTATAACACACTCCTTAATTTCCTGCATAAAACTTTATAGATTTTGGAGTGATATTTTCGAAATATTTACAAAATTATTTAAGATAAGAATGGAACCTAATACGGAAATGATTATGTTTAAGAAGGAACTGCAGATGCTGGAGAATCGAAAGTTACACAAAAAAGCTGGAGAAACTCAGCGGGTGCAGCAGCATCTATGGAGCGAAGGAAATAGGCAACGTTTCGGGCCGAAACCCTGAAGTCAAGCCAAGACTGTTGAATTGTCATATGCCCCAGGAACAGAGAACACAGGAACATGGAGAATGAAAATCTTATTAACTGCAGCTTTGCAGGCATTTTAACACAATAAATAAATATACAAAGTGTTTAAGAAGGAACTGCAGATGCTGGAAAATCGAAGGTACACAAAAATGCTGGAGAAACTCAGCGGGTGCAGCAGCATCTATGGAGTAAAGGAAATAGGCAACGTTTCGGGCCGAAACCCTTCTTCAGTCTGAAGAAGGGTTTCGGCCCGAAACGTTGCCTATTTCCTTCGCTCCATAGATGCTGCTGCACCCGCTGAGTTTCTCCAGCTTTTTTGAGTAACCAACTGAAATGATTATATTTGGCGTAATGGAAGATGGGAATAAATTGAACACATCTCAAAATTTATTTTTTAACTATGGTTTAATAATAGCTAAAAAATTAATACTTAAATTTTGGAAAAATACATCAATACCAACGCTTAAAATGTGGATTGCAAGTGTGTTGGACACCGCACATCTTGAGGAAATGCGATTCCTCCTAATGGATAAATCAGACCAATTCATAACGAGTTGGTCTCAATTTGTCGTCTTTTTGGAATCATATGGTGCAACACAATTGTAAAAACTAACTGTTTCAGGACCGGACGAGGGTTGGTCAAGATTATAAACAATGATCTCCTTACCTTTTTTTTTTTTTTAGTTTTATTCTCTTTTTTCTATTTTCTTTTTCTCAACTTTCTTCACTCATTCGTCTTTTTTATTTTTCTTCACACACTATATAACTCAGGCTTTTCTATCCTTTACTATCTAATTTATTTTTCTTATTCTAATCTTTCTTTAATATTTAAAAAAAAGGAAGTTGTACATATTATGATAATGATAATATTATGATAATATATATTAGGCACTTTGGTGCCATATGATTGTACTTACTTCTAATAAAATAAAAGAAGAAAAAAAAGACCTTCATTTTTTGTTTAAATACTACAGAAAAAACAACTTTGTTATTGTCCTATTTTACCCATTGATACAATTGGGTTTTTTAATCACGATGTTCTATAACACGAGGGAAGCAACCATCATCTAGATGTGAGGGCTGGAGCGGTGTTGTGTAGTGGGGCCACTGAGCCACCGGCCTGGACTGCAGACTGACGGTCCGACCGTCGCCACCAGAGCGGGGCCAGGGCGAGCGGACCGGAGCGGATCAGTGGGCGCTGCCGGCGGGACCACGGTGGAGGGACCACGGTGGAGGGACCACGGTGGAGGGACCACGGTGGAGGGACCACGGTGGAGGGACCACGGTGGAGGGACCACGGTGGAGGGACCACGGTGGAGGGACCACGGTGGAGAGGCCCCGCACCTGCCCGGGGGAAGTGACGCGACGGGACGGGACCGGCCGCAGCGCGTGCTTCCGGTGTAGGCTGCACCGCCGGGGAGATGGCGGAGACACAGAGCGGAGAGAGGTAACGGGAGGGAAAGGAGATGGAGGGAGAGGGTGGGGGGGGGAGAGTGGGGGAGAGGGTGGGGAAGGGGGGAGAGTGGGGAAGGGGTGGAAGGGGGAGAGTGGGGAAGGGGGAGAGGAGGAGGGGGGAGGGGGGGGAGGGGGAGAGGTGGGAAAGGGGGGGGGAGAGGAGAGTGGGGGAAGGGGGTGGAGAGAGAGAGAGTGGGAAGGGGGTGGAGGAGAGAGAGAGGGGGAAGGGGGAGAGAGTGGGGAAGGGGGTGGAGGGAGGGAGGTGGGGAAGGGGGAGAGGAGAGAGTGGGGAAGGGGGAGAGGGAGAGAGTGGGGAAGGGGGAGAGGAGAGAGTGGGGAAGGGGGTGGAGGGGGAGAGTGGGGAAGGGGGGGGAGGGAGAGAGTGGGGGGAGGGGGGGGGAGGGGGAGAGTGGGGAAGGGGGTGGGAAGGAATGGGAGGGGGAAGAGGATAAGGAGTGAGGGGATGGGTGAGGACATGGGGTGGAGGAATGAGGGAAATGGGTGGAGGAGTGAGGGAAGGTGGGTGGGGGATTGGGGAGAGAAGGAATAGATGGGAGAGGATTGGCGAGAGCGGCGGGGGAAGTTTGGAGAGGGGCTGAGAGGAGGCAGGCTCAGATTGGAGGGTGGGTGGATGTAATGTGTGTTTCAGTGGTCTGGCAGGGTTGTGGGAGGGAGGGTGGACTGACGAGGGACTGGAAAAGATCTTGGCCTCACCCTATCTGTGAAATTCTCTTGCATAGAAAGGAACTGTAGATGCACGTAAATATCGCAGATAGACACAGAGTTCTGGAGTAACTCAGTGAGGCAGCATCTATGGAGAAAAAGAATGAGTGACTCTGAAGAGGGGTCCCAACCCGAAACATCGCTCATCCTTTTCCTCCAGTAATGCTGCCCAACCCACTGAGTTACTCCAGCACTGTGTGTCTCTATGCGACATTCTCTTTGTCTTTTTACTCGCACATTTCCACCTTTCCCCCTTACTCTCACCTCCCACATCTGAACACTAACTTGCTTTGTCCCTTTCCCAGTTTCTACAAAGTATCTGAAAAATGAAAGACTTAAGAGTTAACTCTTCCCACAGATACTACCTGTGTTTCTTATGTTTTCTCATTTTATTAATATATGGTGGAAGTGGGTCCTGGTTACAGGAGGGCCAGAGCATGAAAGTAAACAGAGGCAGGAAGAAGAAGTGGAGTACTGGCAGTTATGTGTTGGCGATTAGGGGGAAGGGTGCTCTGGGGAGATAAACATATCTGACGAGGGTGACGCAGCTGTGTGAGAGGTTGAAACCACTGTTTTTTAAAATCTGAAATGTCTTATTTGAATTGGTGGAAATTAATTTTCAATGGTGAACTGGCAAAGTGCTGAAATGGACAATTTGAAGAGCTGTGGTGGAGAAGGGAATGATAGAGCAAGTTAGAAAGGGACCATGGAGACATCAGAGAGAAGGCTAGGGAGGGAGAAAAATAAATTTTCTTTAATTTTGTATTATATATTATCTATGTGTATTGCAAGTAAGAATTTAATTGTTCTGTTGCCAGTACATATGACATTAAACACTCTTGATTTGTTTTATTCCTCTTGCTGTGCACTATCAGAAAAAAGAGCAACAGGGAAAGCTACACAGTGGGCCAGGTGGCAGACAGTCTGTCCTGTAAGCAGACGGCTAAGGGCAAGGCATCTCCGCTGATGCTTCTCTTCTCCACGCCCTCAATTTCCACGAGCCAGTCGTTCTTCACTCCTGTTCTGGAGCGTAAGGTAATCACTGTGTAATGTGGTTAGAATTGTGCCCTGGTTTCAGCTCTGTAATCACAGTCCCAGATCTTGCGCTTCTGTGCAAACTCGCTTGCTGTGTCACAGTTAGACTGGCAGCATAAGCACTCCCCTAATACTTAGTACAATATAATACCATGGCAACGCCTCTGGATAATGGATCCGAAGGGCTGGCTGAGAGTGAGTTCCAAAATTACTGCTCAAAGTGAGAATTTTATAACGCACAGACTAAATGGACCAAAAAGCCTGTAGGATGGAAGTTAGTTCAGAGTGGGCAGCATGATGGCACAGCAGTAGAGTTGTTGCCTTACAGTGCCAGAGAACCGGGTCCGATCCTGACCACAGGTGCTGCCTGTGCGGAGTTTGTACATTCTCCCTGTGACGTGCGTGGTTTGTCTCCGGGAGCTCCGGTTTCCTCCCACACTCCAAAGACGTCCAGTTTTTTAGTCTAATTGGCTTGGTAAAATTGGAAATTGTCCCTAGTGTGTGTAGGATAGTGTTAGTGTGCAGGGATGGCTGATCAGCGCTGACTTGGTGGGCCGACTGGCCTGTTTCCGTGCTGTATCTCTAAACTGAACGAAACCTGATTTTAGTTTAATCCCTGTTTGTTAGTGTCCAAAGTCTTGGACCCACGGCATCCCCGGGCGCGTGCTCAGGGCCTGTGCTGCGCAGCTGACAGACGTCTGGACTGACATCTTCAACCTGTCACTTGCCCAAGCAGCTGTCCCCACTTGCCTTAAAGCCACCTCCATCGTGCCAGTGCCAAAACACTCCACTGCGGCAAGCCTCAACGACTTCCGCCCAGTTGCACTTACCCCCATCATCACCAAGTGCTTCGAGAGGCTGGTCCTGGCACACCTCAAAAGCTGCCTACCCCCCACACTGGATCCCTATCAGTTTGCCTACCGCAAGAACAGGAGTACGGAGGATGCCATCTCAACGGCACTTCACTCCGCTCTCTCCCACCTCGACAACAGAGACACTTACGTAAGAATGCTGTTCATCGATTACAGCTCAGCATTCAACACCATTATACCATCAAAACTGATCACCAAACTCGGTAACCTGGGCATCGACCCCTCCCTCTGCAACTGGATACTGGACTTTCTAACCAACAGACCCCAGTCTGTGAGGTTAGACAAGCACACACCTCTTCAACCCTCACCCTGAACACCCGGCGTTCCACAGGGCTGTGTGATGAGCCCCCTCTTCTACTCCCTCTTCACCTATGACTGCACACCTGTACATGGTACTAACACCATCATCAAGTATGCAGATGATACAACGGTGATTGGCCTCATCAGCAACAACGATGAGCTGGCCTACAGGGAGGAGGTCCAGCACTTAGCAGCATGGTGCGCTGACAACAACCTGGCCCTTTACTCCAAGAGGACCAAGGAGCTCATTGTAGACTTCAGGAAGTCCAGAGGCGGCACGCACACCCCCATCCACATTAACGGGACGGAGGTGGAACGTGTTTTATCTAGCTTCAGGTTCCTGGGAGTCAACATCTCCGATGACCTCTCTTGGACCCACAATAACTCTACTCTACTCTGATCAAGAAGGCTCATCAGCGTCTCTTCTTCCTGAGGAGACTGAAGAAGGTCCATCTGTCTCCTCAGATCCTGGTGAACTTCTACCGCTGGACCATCGAGAGCATCCTTACCAACTGCATCACAGTATGGTATGGCAACTGCTCTGTCTCTGACCGGAAGGCATTGCAGAGGGTGGTGAAAATTGCCCAACGCATCACCGGTTCCTCGCTCCCCTCCATTGAGTCTGTCCAAAGCAAGCGCTGTCTGCGGAGGGCGCTCAGCATCACCAAGGACTGCTCTCACCCCAACCATGGACTGTTTACCCTCCTACCATCCGGGAGGCGCTACAGGTCTCTCCGTTGCCGAACCAGCAGGTCCAGGAACAGCTTCTTTCCGGCGGCTGTCACTCTACTCAACAACGTACCTCGGTGACTGCTAATCACCACCCCCCCGGACACTTATTATTATTTATTCAAATCGTTTGCTATGTCGCTCTTCCAGGGAGATGCTAAATGCATTTCGTTGTCTCTGTACTGTACACTGACAATGACAATTAAAATTGAATCTGAATCAGTTGCATTAAAGGTATGCTGTTCTATCAAAGCAAACGCAAAATGTAGTCAGGGAATCTTATAAATTTGCTTCTGATCCCCAGGCAATTAGACTGTATAGTTAAACCAATGGCATATTCCAATTACATGAGTTATTATGTGAAGGAGCTGCTGTAAATTGCCTCTGCTGTAGGAGGTTGGTTGGAGAATCAAGGGATATTTAATAGGCCCATGAAAAAGACTGAGTTATTACAAAATAAGCAGGTGAATGAGATTGATGTGACTATTCTGAGTACTGGCAAAACGATTAAATATGGGCCCAAAGCCCTTTGTGCTGTAAGAAATGGGAGTTGGGGTGAAAGACGGTGGTGGCTGGTAAGAAGGGGTGAGGAGGAAGAAGAAGATTGGACGTGGGTTGGGTTTGTCTCCGGGAGCTCCGGTTTTTTCCTCCCAACCACTCCAAGACGGTTCCAGGTTTTTTTAGGTATAAAGTGGCTGTAAATTGGGAAATTGTCCCTAGCGGTGTGGGATAGGTTAGTGTGCAAGGGGATGCGCCAGTTGATAAGCGGTTGTGGGCCACGACACTGGGGCCGTTTTCCGGTGCTGTATTCTTCTAAAAATGAACGGAAAAACCTGATTTTAGTTTAAGCCCTGGTTTGGTTAGTGCCAAGCCCCCGGCAATCCTGGGGTGAGTGCTTCAGGGGCTGTGGCTGGCGCAGCTGAAGACGTCTCGGGACCTGGGGGACAATTCAAACCTGTCCACTTGCCCAAAGCAGTTGTCCCCCAACTTGCTTTAAAAGCAGCCACCTATCGTGCCAGTGGCCAAACACCCTCCACTGCGGCAAGCCTTTCAAACGATCTCCGCCAGTTGCACCACTAACCCCATCAATCACTAAGTGCTTCGAGAGGCGGTCCTCGGCAAAACCTTGGGGGGGGCTGCCTACCCCCCAACAAACTGGAATTTTCCTATGGGTTTTGGCCACAGTGGGGGGGGGGAAACAGGAGAACGGAGGATGCCACTCCTCAAAACGGCCCACTCAATCCGGCCCTCTCCCACCTCGACAACAAGAGGACATAAGGAAGAATGGCTGTTTTTCATCGGGATTACAGCTCAGGGCATTTCAACACCCATTAATACCATCAAAAAAAAAACGAACTGGGGGGGGGGGGGTGGTGTGGGTAAACCTGGGCATCGGGGGAACCCCTCCCTCTGAAAAGATACTGGATCTTTCAAACCAAAACAAGACCCCAGTCTGTGAGGGTAGGGGGACAAGGGGGGGGGGGGGGGGGGGGGGGGGGGGGGGGGGGGTGGGGGGGGGGTGAAAACCCCCGGCGTTCAAAAAGGGGCTGTGTGCTGAAGGGGGGGGGGGGGGGACTCCCTTCTTCACCATGGGGGGGGGGGGTGCCAACAACACCTGTACATGGTACTAACAACACAATCAAAAGTATGCAGGGAATGGATACAAAACGGTGGGGGGGTGGGGGGGGGGGGGGGGGGGGGGGGGGGGGGGGGGGGGGGGGTCATGGGGGGGGGGGGTCAGCAAACAAACGATGAGCTGGGGGGGGGGGGGGGGGGGGGGGGGGGGGGGGGGGGGGGGGGGGGGGGGGGGGGGGGGGGGGGGGGGGGGGGGGGGGGGGGGGGGGGGGGGGGTACCAGGGAGGGTGTGTCCAGCACTTAGCAGTGGTGCGCTGACAACAACATGGCCCTTAACGGCCAAGACGACCCAAGGAAAAAAGGGCTCATTGGTAGGGACTTTTCAGGGAAGTCCAAGAGGGGCGGTGGGGGGGGGGGGGGGGGGGGGGGGGGGGGGGGGGACGGAGGGGGGGGGGGGGGGGGGGGGGGGGGGGGGGGGGTGGGGGGGGGGGGGGGGGGGGGGGGGGGGGGGGGGGGGGGGGGGGGGGGGGGGGGGGGGGGGGGGGGGGGGGGGGGGGGGGGGGGGGGGGGGGGGGGGGGGGGGGGGGGGGGGGGGGGGCGGGGGGGGGGGGGGGGGGGGGGGGGGGGGGGGGGGGGGGGGGGGGGGGGGTGGGGGGGGGGGGGGGGGGGGGGGGGGAGCTGTTTCAGGTGCCTGGGGAGTCAACATCTTCTCGGATGACCTCTCTTGGGGGGGGGGGGGGGGTGGGGGTGGACACGAAGGCTTCTTCAGCGTTCTCTTCTTCCTGAGGGGGGAGACTGAAGAAGGTCCTATCTTGGTTCCTTCAGGATTCCTGTTGAACTTCAGGCTGCACCATCGAGCAGCATCCTTTACCAAAAAACTGGGGGGGGGGGATGGGGGGGAGGTGATCACCGGTTCCTCGATTTTCCCCTACATTGAGGTCTGTCCAAAAAGCAACCGCTGTTTATGGAGAAAAGGGCGCTTTCAAGCATCGCCAAGGATGCTCTCCACCCAAAACCATGGACTGTTTTACATCCTACCATCGGGGAGCGGCTACAGGGTCTCCTACGGTGGCGGAACCGCAAGGCTCCCGGGAACAAGGGGGATTTCCCGAGAGTGGGGAAGGGGTGGAGGGTTAAAATCAAAACAACGTCCTCGCGGTGGACTTGCTTGGCTAAATCCCACCCCCCCCGGGGGGGGGGGGGGGACACTTTTTATATTATTTTATTTCAAATCGTTTGCTATTGGAGGGGAGGAGAGTGGGGAAAGGGGGTGGAGAGAGAGAAGGGGGGGAGGGGGGTGGGACGAGAGAGAGGGGGGAAGGGGGATGGAGAGAGAGAGTGGGAAGGGGAGAGAGTGGGGAAGGGTGGAGGGGCGAGAGTGGGGAAGGGGGAGAGGGAGAGAGTGGAAGGGGAGAGGAGAGAGTGGGAAGGGGAAGGAGAGAGGGGGAAGGGGGTGGAGGGGGGAGGCTTTGGGGAAGGGGGTGGAGGGGGAGAGTGGGAGGGGGTGGGAAGGAAGGGGAGGGAAGAGGATAAGGAGTGAGGGGATGGGGGGACGGTGGAGGAATGAGGGAAATGGGTGGAGGAGTGAGGAAAGGTGGTGGGGGATTGGAGAGACGGATAGTGGGAGAGATTGGCGAGGAGCGGCGGCGGGGAAGTTTGGAGAGGGGATGAGAGGAGGGAGGCTCAGATTGGACGGGTGGGTGGATGAATGGTGTTCAGTGGTCTGGCAGGCGGGTTGTGGGAGGGAGGGGGACTGGACGAGGGACTGGAAAAGATATTGCCTCACCTATCTGTGAAATTCTCTTGAATAGAAAGGAACTGTAGATGCACTAAATATCGCAGATAGCACAGAGTTCTGGAGGTAACCCGTGAGGCAGCATCTTGGAGAAAAGAATGAGTGACTTTGAAGGGGGGGGGGGGGGGGGGGGGGGGGGGGGGGGGGGGGGGGGGGGGGGGGGAGGGAGGGTCCCACCGAAACATCGCTCATCCTGGTCCTACAGTATGCTGCCCAACCCACTGAGTACTCCAGGGCACTGTGTGTTCTATGCGACATTCTCTTTGTCTTTTTACTCGAACATTTCCACCTTTCCCCCTTACTCTCAAACCCTCCCACATATGACCACTAACTTGCTTTGTCCACTTTCCCAGTTTCTACAAAGTATATGAAAACTGGAAAGACTTAGAGTTAACTCTTCCACACAGATACTACCTTGTGGTATTAGTTTTCTCATTTTATTAAAGATGGTGGAGTGGGTCCTGGTACAGGAGGGCCAGAGCATGGAAAGTAAACAGAGGCAGGAGGAAGAAGGGAGTACTGGCAGATGTGGCGATTATGGGGAAGGGTGCTTGGAGGAGATAAACATATCTGCGAGGGTGACCGCAGCTGTAGTGAGAGGTTGAAACACTGTTTTAACATCTGAAATGTTGAGTGAATTGGTGGAAATTAATTTTCAATGAGGAATGGCAAAGTGCTGAAATGGACAATTTGAAGAGCTGTGGGGAGAAGGATGATAGAGCAAGTTAAGAAGGGACCATTGGAGACATCAGAGAGAAGGCTGGGAGGGGAGAAAAATAAAATTTTCTTTCATTTTGTATTTATATATATCTATGTGTATTGCAAGTAAGAATTTAATTGTTCTTTGCCAGTACATATGACATTAAAAACACTCTTGATTTGTTTGATTCCTCTTGCTGTGCACTATCAGAAAAAGAGCAACAGGGAAGCTACACAGGGGCAGTGGAAGACAGATCTGTCCTGTAAGCAGACGGCTAGGGCAAGGCATCTCGCTGATGCGAGCAATCGTTATTCAATAAAATTCTGAAGCGTCTGGAATCACTCGTGATAAAAGGTTATGAGGTGCCTGGTTCAGCTCTGTAATCACAGTCCAGAATCTGGCGCTTCTGTGCAAACTCGCTTGCAATCCCCTAATACTTATACATATAATACCATGGCCAAGCCTTGGATAATGATCCGAGAAGGGCGCTGAGAGTGAGTTCCAAAAATTACGGCTCAAAGTGAGAATTTAGAACGCACAGAATAAATGGGACCAAAAAGCATGTAGGATGGAAGTTAGTTCAGACAGTGGGCAGCATGATGGGCAGGTGAACCGGGTCCGATCATGACCACAGGTGCTGCCTCGTGCGGAGTTTTGGTACATTATCCTGTGACGTGCGGGTTTGTCTCCGGGAGCTTCCGGATTTACTCCACACCCAAAGGACGTCAGTTTTTAGTCAATTGGTTGGTAAAAATTGGAAATTGTCCCTAGTGTGGGTAGGATAGGGTAGTGGCAGGGATGGCTGACAGCGCTGACGATGGTGGGCCGGAATGGCCTGTTTCGGCGTATTCTACAAACTGAACGAAACCTGTTGTAGTTTAATCCCGTTGTTAGTGCTCAAGCTTGGACCACGGCATCCCCGGGCGCGGATCATGGCCCTGGCTGCGCAGAGCTGACCGACCGGTGGACTGACATCTCACCCGTCACTTGCCAAAGCAGCTTGTACCCACTTGCCTTAAAACCACCTCCATCGTGCCAGTGCCAAAACACTCCACTGCGGCAAGCCTCAACGACTTCCGCCCAGTTGCATTTACCCCCATCATCACCAAGTGCTTCGAGAGGCTGGTCCTGGCACACCTCAAAAGCTGCCTACCCCCCACACTGGATCCCTATCAGTTTGCCTACCGCAAGAACAGGAGTACGGAGGATGCCATCTCAACGGCAATTCACTACGCTATCTCCCACCTCGACAAAACAGACGGACACTACGTAAGACTGCTGTTCATCGATTACAGCTCAGAATTCAACACCATTATATACCATCCAAAAATGATCACCAAACTCGGTAACCCTGGCATCGACCCTCCCTCTGCAAACGGATACTGGACTTTCTAACACAGACCCCAGTCTGTGAGGTTAGACAAAGCACACCTCTAACCCTCACCCTGAACACCGGCGTTCCCAGGGGCTGTTGATGAGCCCATTTATACTCCATCTCACCTAGGACGCCACCACCTGGAACCTGTATACTAACACCTTCAAAAAACCAGATGTACAACGGTGACATGGGCCTCATCAGCAACAACGATGAGCTGCGGTACAGGGAGGAGGTCCACGCACTTAGCAGCATGGGGCGCTGACAACAACCGGGCCCTTTACTCCAAGAAGGACAAGGAGCTCAGTGGAGATTCAGGAAGTCAGAGGCGGCACGCACACCCCCATCTCCGCAGATCTGGTGAAACTTCTACCGCTGCACCCCGAGAGCATCCGTACCAACGTTGGTTAACAGTATGTATGGCCAAATGCTCTGTTAATACGAACGGAAGGCATTGCAGAGGGTGGTGAAAATTGCCCAACGCATCACCGGTTCCTCGCTCCCCTCCATTGAGTCTGTCCAAAGCAAGCGTTGTCTGCGGAGGGCGCTCAGCATCGCCAAGGACTGCTCTCACCCCAACCATGGACTGTTTACCCTCCTACCATCCGGGAGGCGCTACAGGTCTCTCCGTTGCCGAACCAGCAGGTCGAGGAACAGCTTCTTTCCGGCGGCTGTCACTCTACTCAACAACGTACCTCGGGGACTGCCAACACCCCCACCCCCCGGCCCCTTATATTGGGGGGGGGGGGGGGGGGGGATTTATGCAAACGTTTGCTATGTAGATCTTCCAGGAGATGTAAATGCATTTGTTGTCTATGTAGGTACAGACAATGACAATTAAAATGAATCTGATCAGTTGCATTAAAGGTTTATTATGTGAAGGAGCTGCTTTAAAATTGCCTCGCGGTAGGAGGTGGTGGGAATCAAGGGATATTATGGCCGATGGAAAAAGACTGAGTATTACAAAATAAGCAGGTGACTGAGATTGACGTGGACTATGGGGGGGGGGGGGGGGGGGGGGGGAAAGGGGCCAAAAAAGCCCTGGTGTTGCGGTAAGAAGGTAGGATGGCAGATCGCAGGAGATGGGCCAAAAGTGGTGGGGGGGGGGGGGGGGGGGGGGGGGGGGGGGGGGGGGGGGGGGGGGGGGGGGGGGGGGGGGGGGGGGGGGGGGGGGGGGGGGGGGGATGTGAGGTAAGAAGGACCAAGAAGAGCAGAGCATGGTAGAGGTGGGCTTTTGAGGTCAAGTAAAGTCGTCCAGGCTCTGGGGGGGGGGGGGGGGGGGGGGGGGGGGGGGGGGGGGGGGGGGGGGGGGGGGGGGGGGGGGGGGGGGGGGGGGGGGGGGGGGGGGGGGGGGGGGGGGGGGGGGGGGGGGGGGGGGGGGGGGGGGGGGGGGGGGGGGGGGGGGGGGGGGGGGGGGGGGGGGGGGGGGGGGGGGGGGGGGGGGGGGGGGGGGGGGGGGGGGGGGGGGGGGGGGGGGGGGGGGGGGGGGGGGGGGGGGGGGGGGGGGGGGGGGGGGGGGGGGGGGGGGGGGGGGGGGGGCCGTTGAGGTCTGATTAAGGTCAAGTAAGTCGCAGCTCTTTTCGGACACATGCATGGAAAACAGCTGGCACATTCTGGCCGAGGAGGAGAGTTTGGTAACTGTTGGCACCCTCCTCCCCACCCCACCACCACCCCACATTTCAAATGAAATGCTAAATTTAAGCCCATCTACTATAGTTTTGTTTAGAGATATAGGGGGGTTGCACATAAGGTCACTGGGTCATAGGGCTTGACACGCGTACTTTCCTACCTGTTAAAAACCGCCAAAATGTTGAATTTTTGCGTTGTAAAAAATAGTGGAAGTCGGGGTAAGTGTGAGAGACATATACCCAAGTTTAGAATTCCAAACGTGAAGCGAAATGAAGGTAGAGAAGCGAGAGCTGAAGGGACAACAGCAGCTAAAGTGCTTGGTAAACATTGGTTGTGCAGATATCGTAATTGAAAATATTGGGAAATATCGCCTTTGCTCATTGCTTTTCATCAAAAATAAGGCATTATTTGTGTTTTTTCTCGATTCCTTTGGTATCTAAAAAGTCTCAGAAGTGATAAATCTGAATGTAAATTTTTCTTCAGATGCGTTTTCATTTTGTATGTTAAAAACACACTTGAGAACCATGGGCGATTTAAAAATTTTACAGCCAGGTTTATCACTTCTGAAACTTTTTAGATGCCAAAGAAATCAAGAAAAAAACACAAATAATGCCTTAGTTGATGAAATGCAGTGAGCAAACGGCCAATATTCGCCAAGCACTCTGGCTGTTGTTGTCCCTTCAGCTCTCGCTTCTATCTACCGTAATTTCTCCTCACTTTTGGAATTCTGAAGTAGGCTAAATGTCTCACACGCTTATCCCGATATCTATAATTATTTACAGCACAAAAATTGACAATTTCGGCGGGTTTTAACGGACCCGCTACGCTGGAAACAATGGTAAGTGTCTACCCGCAGTACATCGCGTGTAATCCATTTGGAGTAGCGTAGCAACAGTACGGGTCATGTGTCGTGACCCGACTGCCGTGAAACCTCCCTATAGTGTTGAAACAGGCCCTTCGGCCCACTGAGTCCATGCCGACCAGCAACCCCCACACACATACACTATCCTACATGTACAAGGGACGATTTACAATTATACCAACCCAATTGGCCTGCAAACCTGTACGTCTTTGGAGTGTGGGAGGAAATGGGATCTCCCAGAGAAAACCTATGCAGGTGATGGGGGAGAACGTACAGACTCCGTACAGACAGCACCTGCAGTAAGGATCTAACCCGGGTCTCTGGCGCTGTAAGATAGCAACCCTACCACTGCGCCACCGTGCTCGTTGTGCATCTTGAAGAAGAGCATGCATACAGGCCTATATTCATTCTGTGATTGCTATCACCAAGGTTAGTATCTCGCTGCTAATTTTGGGGTCTTGCTGTGTGTAAATGATCTGCTGCTCTCTGTGACAACAATGACTCCACTTTATTGGCAGAAAAGCATGATGGAATATCCTGAGGTCATGGAGGCACTTAAGAAGCCCTAGTATTTTCATGCTTATCCTTTCGACACTAAGAAAAATGAATCTATTTGCTTCTATGATGCAGTGAGTTGGGATTGTGTTCTCCATTCCAGGTCAGTGGTAAGAAAAGAAAGATTCCAGAGGATGAGCCTGCTGTTGGAAAAGAGGCCAAGCAACAAAAGTTGGGGAAGAAGACCGTCCGACGGAAGGTGCCCACAGAGGCTGAGCAGATTTTGGCCCAACGGTGAGCATTCACTGACAGTAGGAGATCGCTGGGTCCAGTTAACTTCACAAAGCAGCCTGGAGCACCCTGTATTGTTCTGGCACTGTGTCATGGAATGATGAGAGAGGCACTGGAAAATCTGTAAATAAAGGCTGCACAAGGTCAATACTATAAACCACAAACTTATAACTCTCAGGAAACGTTATACAGGCAGTGGCTGTTTTTTTGTAGAAAGAAAATATTTAAGGATGGCCCAATATCATTATATACGGTCGGATAGGATAGAGAAACATAGAATAGTAGAATAGTTTCTTTATTGTCATTGTAACATGAACCATGTACAACGAAATTTAAAATGTCAGCCAGTCAGTGCAGCATTCAAACATTTCTAAAAGCTAACGATACATACAAGGTAAAATATTAAAGATAAACAACTAAATAAATATCACGGACAAAGCACGCATACACACCCAACCCTCCATCCTTCTGTCGATTCCACA
Source organism: Leucoraja erinaceus (assembly GCF_028641065.1). Taxonomy (NCBI): domain Eukaryota; kingdom Metazoa; phylum Chordata; class Chondrichthyes; order Rajiformes; family Rajidae; genus Leucoraja; species Leucoraja erinaceus. The sequence continues at coordinate 18,224,059 of NC_073381.1, read as the reverse complement.
GTCCCTTAGTCTGTATCGCCCCTGCGTTCCTTGGCGGCTACATTTAGTGCTTTTATAGCAGTGGGGTAAAAACTGTTTTTTAGTCTATTTGTCCTTGTCCTTGTAGATCTGTACCGTCTGCCTGACGGCAACAGTTCAAACAGGGAGTGTCCGGGGTGGGAAATGTCCTTTATGATATTCTGGGATTTTTTGGTGCAGCGGGAACTGTGTAAGTCCTCCAAGGTAAGGAGAGGGCAGCCGACAATCCTCTGGGCATTGTCAATGGCCCTCTGGAGCGCTTTCCTCTGAGCCGCTGTGCAGCTGGTGTACCACACGCATACACAGTATGTTAGTATGCTCTCAATGGAGCACCGATAAAAGGACAGCAGCAGTCTCTGAGTGATGTTATTCTTCCTGAGCACCCTCAGGAAGTGCAGTCTCTGCTGGACCTTTTTCAGCAGCGCAGTGGTGTTCACGCTCCACGTCAGGTCCTCCTCAATATGGATTCCCAGGAAGCGGAAATCCGCCACCCTCTAGAAAATAGGTGCAGGAGTAGGCCATTCGGCCCTTTGAGCCTGCACCGCCATTCAATATGATCATGACTGATCATCCAACTCAGTATCCTGTACCTGCCTTCTCTCCATACCCCCTGATCTGTTTAGCCACAAGGGCCACATCTAACTCCCTCTTAAATATAGCCAATGAACTAGCCTCAACTACCTTCTGCGGCAGAGAATTCCAGAGATTCACCACTCTCTGTGTGAAAAAAGTTTTCCTCATCTCGGTCCTAAAAGATTTCCCCCTTATCCTTAAACTATGACCCCTTGTTCTGGAAGGGTGGGGATGGGGTGAGAATCCACAATAATTGAACATTTAAAAGCAGTGAATGCTGGCAACACTCAACAGCTCTGGCAGCATCCAGAGAAAGAGGAACACTGGCAATGATCGTCAATGATCCCACCTAGCCAATGTTTCCTTCGCTTGCTGTTTTTATTAACACTATTTCCAAGCTGCTGAGACCAGAACCAGTAGCTGCACAAATGCGGAGGCTCCAGTAAATGAACTGGGAATTGAGGAGAAACCTGCATATTGATGACAGAAGTTGCCAACATGGGAATTCAAGTACAGAGTGGTAATAATAATGTTTTACTATTGTCACGTGTACGGAGATAGTACTTGGTTGATGACGAGGAAGAATTTCCAGGCTTTGGGAAGATATCTGTGGACTTGTCTTGTGAGTGGTGGTAGATTCACCAGACTGATTCCTGGGATGTAGGTTCACCAGACTGATTACTGGGATGTCCGGACTTTCATATGAAGAAAGACTGGCTTGTACTCGTTAGTACAGAAGATTGAGGGGGGATCTTATAGAAACTTACAAAATTCTTAAGGGATTGGACAGGCTAGATGCAGAAAGATTGTTCCTGATGTTGGGGAAGTCCAGAACAAGGGGTCACAGTCTAAGGATAAAGGGGAAATCTTTTAGGACTGAGATGAGAAAAACATTTTTTACACAGAGAGTAGTGAATCTCTGGAATTCTCTGCCACAAAATGTAGTTCATTGGCTATATTTAAGAGGGAGTTAGATGTGGCCCTTCTGGCTAAAGAGATCAGGGGGTATGGAGAGAAAGCAGATACAGGATACTGAGTTGGATGATCAGCCATGATCATATTGAATGGCGGTGCAGGCTCGAAGGGCTGAATCGCCTACTCCTGCACCTATTTTCTATGTTTCTATTAGCAATGCCGCTGGTGAGGTGGAACCTGCTTTAATTGACAAAGGTATGAGAAAGGAGGTGTAATAAACACTAAAAAGACACAAATTGCTGGAGTAACTCAGCAGGTCAGGCAGCATCTCTGGAGGACATGACGGGTGACATTTTTGGGTCGGGGGCCCTTGGCCAGTTCTGGTCACAATGCTGTTGAACAATGTTGATGGTGTTGGAGATGGTGCAGGAAATACACAAGCATATTGCCATGGCTGGAGATATACTGTTGTAAAGAGAGACTGCAGAGGTTACGGTGGTTTACTTAGAAGGAAAGGAGACCAAAGGTAAATTAATCAAGAGGCTTGGACAAGGTAAATGATGAGAACTCACTTCCCTTGGCAGAGAGGTGGATACAGGGTACAGATTTGGAAGGATTGGAAGATAGTTGAGGAAAATGTTTGCACCCAAAAATAATAAGGATCTGGAAGTCTGACTGAAGGGTGGTTGTAGGTTATTGGAGCAGGATTAGGCCATTCATCCCATTGAGTCTACTCGGCCATTCATGGCTGTTCTATCTTTCCCACTAAACTCCATTCTCCTGCCTTCTCTCCATAATGATCGAGAATATCTCAATCTCTGTTTTAAAAATACCCAATGACTTGCCGTCTATGATAATGAAATCCACAGATTCACCACCATCTGACTAAAATAAGGTATCTGAGGGGAAGCTAGATAAACACTTGAAAGATGAATGAAAATATTCACAGGCACTGGAATTTGGGACACAGGTCATCAAAATAACTTCATCATTGGCTAGCATGGATGTGACAGGCTGAATGGCTTTTGCTTGTGTAGTAAATGTCTACAATTTTTCTGGGTGGAGGGAATTGTTAGTAGCTGTAGGCTAAGAGGTATGAGGGAGCTTGTGACTGAGCTTAAGGACCTATTAGAGTACGAATGTTTGTGGATATCCAAAGTCGTCCCAAAACAACTCCCTTTATGCATTTGGCCCCCTCTCCAGTTCGGTTACTTGCCTTGTGATCGGTGCATACTGGATACGGTCTATGTAACGATGGGTGGGAGCAGTGACTGAGCTCTCTCCATGTTCCTCTGCACGGTCCTGGCCTGCCTGTGGCTGACTGCCCTCGTGCCCCTCGCAGGGAGAGAGCCTTGAGCGCAGCAGATGAGGACGGCGAAGGGGTCGGCGGCACGAAGCAGAGGCGAAAGAAGCAGCCGACAGAAGATGGATCGTTGGCAGCACTGGAGACACGGAAGGTGAAACGTCGCAGGAAACGCCTGGTCAGCACCGAGTTGGAGAAGCTAAAGAGCGAGAGGACTCTGTTTGTGGGGAACCTGCCCTTTGAATACAGTAAAGAGGTGAGAGGTGGCTTCTTCAGTGACCCGCCTGCTGTTCAATGTACTAGTCAAGAAGTGGAGTGCTTAATAGACCATAGGTAATCAGTGATTTATTGCCACAGATTTAAACAATGCTGACAATGCAACATCTTGCATTGAAATAGATTAAATATTCCAAGATGCTTCGCAGAAGCTTTCTCGGAATCTGAGCCTTGAAAAGGAGATAGAACACAGAACAAATAGTACAACACAACAGTTTCTGTTTTTATTTCAAAATCCCATCTGTTAATTTGTCATTTTTATCTAGCTTTTATGTTTCCCTCAACAACCCCGTTAAAAGTGATTTTCTGATTATATTGTGGCTATTTCAGTGGATGTAAGTAGTCCATCACTCTACAGTCCTGTCTACTACATTCTCCATTATCCAAGGCCCAACCCAAAAGAAACATCCTCTCTCCAGTTTCCTCCTCGATGCTGCTGGACCACTGAGTTTCTGCAGCACCTTGTTTTTGAAATAGCTCACGGAACGGACAGCGTAATGTAAAGATAAGTCCTTTCTTGCACATACCTGGAAGATTGAAGCAAAACTAAATGAATATTCATCGCTTCCATTTAACATTTCCTACCCAATTGGAGTGAAATAATACAAAGTATTCTCAGTATCTGAAAACAATGATCACCTGGTATAAATATTACCAACAATCTGCCATGGACCAACACATTGAAGCAACAGCCACAAAGGCACAGTATTGCCTCTGCTTCCTCAGGAGAAAGAGTCAATTCAATTTGTCCCCAATTACCATCTAAAGTAGTTGCATCGCAGCTTGGGATGGGAACAGTTCTATCCAAGACAGCAAGACATTGCAGACAGTTGTAGAAGTAGCCCATTCCATCACACACACCGGACTCCCCCTCCACTAACTCCATCGACATGCCACACTACCTTGGGAAAGCAGCCAATATAATGAAATACCTGTTCCACACCGGTCATTTCTCTTTCTCCCCGTTCCTGTTGGGCAAAAGATACAGATGCTTGAAAGCGCACACCACCAGACTCGGTAATAGCTGCTTCCCCTCTCTTATCCAGGTTTTGAACGATCCTTCATAAGCCAGGGTACTGTCCAAATGTCCTCTACCCATTGTAGAGGTTTGTCTCTGGATCTGTTGCGGTACAATACTTAGAACTATATTTTGCACACTGTCTGTATCTCCCTTCATTCTTCCTATTGCACATGTTTGATTTGAGTATATCTATGCATAGTATTATCTGACATGATGGGATAGCCTGTAAAACATAGCTTTTCTCCTCCTTTATTCCTCCGATAAATACAATAATAAACCTAAATCCTAATCTACTCGTGATTGTTTGTATCTTTTTAAACAGATGATCACAGCGCTGTTTAAGGAGTTTGGGCCGATAGAATCTGTGCGGTTCCGTTCAGTGGTAAGTTCATTTAGTTCTGTTTTTTAGGAATGAAGTGAAGCTGGTTAAAACTGACGCTGGTGACCACTTGGTGTCCTGTGGTGCAGGGTAATATCCAACATTACCTTTGTTTACTCTGGCTCTCGTGAAGTGATCACTTTACATCCCTTCCTGGATGTGCAGAAGATAAACCGGGCAGTGGGGAGGCATTCTATCCACTTCCATTTACAAATACACACCCCTGTAATATAAACGTACCTTACTACCCAGGCAAGAGGGATGGGAGCTGACTGATTAGAAACATAGAAAATAGGTGCAGGAGGAGGCCATTCGGCCCTTCGAGCCAACACCGCCATTGATTGTGATCCCCTATCAATAACCCTTGCCTGCCTTCTCCCCATATCCCTTGACTGCACTAGCCCCTAGAGCTCTATCTAACTCTCTCTTAAATCCATCCAGTGACTTGGCCTCCACTGCCCTCTGGGGCAGGGAATTCCATAAATTCACAACTCTCTGGGTGAAAACGGTTTTTCTCACCTCAAATAACCTCCCCTTTATTCTAAGACTGTGGCCCCTGGTTCTGGACTTGCCCAACACTGGGAACATTTTTCCTGCATCTAGCTTGTCCAGTCCTTTTATAGTAGAGGGGATTGTAGAGGGATGGGTGTGGGGGGGAAGCTGGAACAGAGAAGGGGCTAGACAAAGCATGGCAGGTAATAGGTTGATACAGGTGAGGGGAATTTTAAATAGGCACTCTATAGATAGTGTGGATGTGGAAAGGATGCTTCCAGTAGTTGGAGAGTCCAGAACCAGAGGGCACAGCCTCAAAATAAAAGGATGTACCTTTAGAAAGGAGATGAGGAAGAATTTCTTTAGCCAGAAGGTGCTGAATCTATGGAATTCATTGCAATAGACAGCTGTGGAGGCCATCATTGTGTATTTTTAAAGGGTAGGTAGATTGATAGGTTCTTGATTAGTAAGGGCATGAGAATGAGGTTGAGAAGGAAGGAGGTAAATCGGCCATGATCGAATGGTGGCGTAGATCTGATGGGACAACTGGCCTGATTTAGCTCCAATGTCTTGTGATCTTACGGAGAGGGTATAAGCAGGTTACTGAAGAGTGAGTGCTGCTTGAAGCTGCTGATTGATAGGGTGGGTCTGCACTGAACTATACCGACTGTGGCGCTGAAAGCATGCATTCAATGATACTTTGTTCACCCCTAGTCTGTTACTGCTTTATTCCTCCTATTTAAAGAGGTAGGGGTGCTTTGTCTAATCCTCTTCCCCCCTTTTATTCCCTTGGCTGAAGGCACGTGAGGAACCCACCATCTCCAGGAAATTGGCCACCATCCAGTAAGTGACTCTGCTTGTCCACCAGTGCATTTACATGCAGACTTCCCTGGTAGGTAGAGACAGGTCCCGTGACACAGCATGGAAACAGGCCCTTCGGCGCAACTTGCCCACACCAACCAACATGTCCCATCTACACTAGTCCCATCTGGTTGCGTGTAGCCCATATCCCTCTAAACCCTTCCTATCCATGAACCTGTCTAAATGTTTCTTAAACGTTGCTGATAGTACATGCCTCAACTACCTCCTCTGGCAGCATACACCCACCACCCGTTGTGTGGAAAAAGTTACCCCTCAGTTTCCTATTAAATCCATCTTTGGCACAATGCAGAACAAGGGATTGACTGTTCTGGTTTTGTGGAAAGCAATTGACGTGTTCTTACATGGGAGGGCACTTGAGGAACATTGTATCATGGGGTGCGGTGAGCAAAAATGCAGTGTAGCAGAATAATAGAAGACCTTAAAATGTTCCTGTGCACGGGTCCAGGTACATTCACAGAGGGAGATACCCAGATGATAAAGAAGATGGTGAATCTGATGACATAAAGTGATAGTTGTAGGGACATACAGAATAAAGGCAGGGCCCTCAGTCCATTGTGTCCGCACTGTCTTCAATCATCCATTCATATCAACCCCATACTAATCCCATTCTATTCTCCCACATTCCACCAAGAGGTGATATAATAGTACATAAAATTACAAGAATGATGGAATGGGTAGATGATCAGAATCAATTTCCCATGGAAGGGAATCAAAAGCAAGAGGCCCTAAGTTTAAAGTAGGAGGAAGGAGGTTTAAAGGGGACTCAAGGTTTTTTTTTGTTTTTGTTTTTTTCGCAAAGGGTGGGGATATAAAAAGAACTCGCTGCTAGATACAATGAAGATATTTAGAGGCATTTAAGCAGGCAGTTAAACTGGCGAGGCATACATGATGTTTCCAGGGCTTTTTTGGTAAATGGAATTAGTGTAGATGGGCAAAAAGGTCAGCAAGGGCATGACGGACTGAAGTGACAGGTTCTGTGCTGTGCTGTAACACCTCTGTGACTATCTTTGGGATGTGGGAAGAAACCACAGAGGTCACAGGAGCTGTGTGGCAACTGCTCTGGTAACTGAGCAGGGTCTGAAGAAGGGTTTCGGCCCGAAACGTTACCTATTTCCTTCGCTCCATAGATGCTGCTGCACCCGCTGAGTTTCTCCAGCATTTTTGTGTACCTGCTCTGGTAACTGTGTCTCTGCACCACCCGGGTGTGGAAAATAAACTCGCACATTGACACCAAACTCTAAGCAGTGTCAAACAGTGAGGAGGATATTAATAAAGTGCGAACAAAGACTGTCAGAATGGGCAGGGAAGAGGCAGGGGAAATGTGGAGCACTGGTGTGAAGTAACTGAATGGGCAGAAATGAATTTAACAAAATGGCACTCTTCTGCTATAACTGTTAAATGCACATAAATATCTGAAAGTAATTGTGCTTGTTGAGTAGGCTGTTAGTAAAGTATTTAAGATCCCAAGCATCATAAATGGAGGCAGAGTACAAGGCAGGAAGGTGATGCTGATTCAGGTTTGCACCACAGCTGGAATATTCCGTTTAGTTTATTGTCACGTGTACCAAGGTACAATGAAAAGCTTTAGTTGCGTGCTATCCAGTCAGCGGAAAGCCAATGCACAATTACAATTGAGCCATTTCCAGTGTATAGATACATGATAAGGGAATAACGTTTAGTGCAAGGTGAAGCCAGCAAAGTCCGAATAGGTATAGTCCGAGGGTCACCGACGGGATAGATAGTAGTTCAGGGCTGCTCTCAGGTAGTGGTAGGATGATTCAGTTTCCAGATAACAGCCATTTATCAGGACTATTGGATTGCACCCGATCCTGGTCATCATGCTTTTCAAAGGATGAGAAGCTACTGGGAAATCTGCAGATTCGGAGATAAGCTGTAATAAAAAGGAACTGCAGATGCTGGTTTATACCAAAGGTCGACACAAAATGGTGGAGTAACTCAGTGGATCATGCAGCATCTCTGGAGAAAGAGTCCCAACCTGAAATGTCACCTATCCATGTTCTCCAGAGATGCATCCTGCCTGGCTGAGTTAGCCCAGCACTTTGTGTCTATCTTTATTTTTTAAATAGTCTTCCTCATTTGCCTGCAGCTGATGCAAGTCTGAGGTTTAAAAGATAGCAGAATCCTCACTGTGATGACTGCCCTCATACCCTCCTCTAATTAATCCCTTCTCCCCACCCCCTTTTCAGGAGGAAGGTTCATCCTCAACGAAAAAACATGAATGCCTACGTTGTGTTTCGGCAGAGTGATGCTGCAGTCAAAGCACTAGCAAGGTACGAGTACGATTCCAACTTCTGTTCTGTCTCTTGCTTCTGGATGCTATTGACCAGTTTCACATGACTGCAGTCAATAGAAACTCGTACGGTGCACTAAATTTTATTGAGGGCTGCATCTTCCCTTGAGGAGGCAGCACAATGGCGCAGCAGTGGAGTTGCCGCGCCAGAAACCTGTGTTCGATCCTGACTATGGGTGCTGTCTTTACGGAGTCTGCACGTTCTCCCTATGATCGTGTTATTTTTTCTCTGGGTGCTCCGGTTTCCTCCCACATCTCAAAGACGTACAGGTTTGTAGGTTAATTGGCATCGGGAAAATTGTTATGCTGTGTCTTATAATAGATACACAAGAGACTGCAGATGCTGGAAACTCAAGCAGAACCCAACATGCAGGAGAAACTCCTTCAGACTGATTCGATATTTCAGGTCCCGACCCAAAACATCTGAACGCCTGCACAGATCCTGCCTAACCCGCTGAGTTCCTCCAGCACTTTGTCTTTTGCTCCTCCTTTATAACCTGTGTGGAATGTTTATTAGGTAATCTATAATTTAACTCTAGTAATTCATTTATAAACTGCATTCCATGTTTTTAGTTATAGTCCGCATTTAGTGTTTCAATTCAGTTGTAAAGATATTTCTTATGCTCCGTTTATAGATATAATGGATCTGTTTCCATTATTTTGCAAAAACAAAGACTAAACAAATCTTGTTTTTTTTTTAAAAGGAATGGATGTGAAATACAAACGGGATTTAATATTCGAGTGGACCTGGCAAGCAACTGGAATGATGTGAGTCATGAATGAACGGCAGTCGACCAATTTGTGCTTTCCCTGGCCATGGTTGGTATCTCATGTGTCTTGTTTCTTGCAGCATAACCACCGGCGATCTATCTTCCTGGGCAACTTGCCGTATGGTAAGACACTCTGTGCTTTTCTCCTGAATTTTCACTCTGTTCTTTTGAACTGCAGCATTCTTTTAAAACAAATAGGAATTTATTATTTATGCAGAATAGATTTTCAAATTTGTATCCTTACCATAACACCTGAACTTGATTATGGCAATGGTCACACAAAGCACCTTCCACCACCTTGGCACTTTCCAGAACAGGTTACAGACTTGCCTGGAGCTTTATATTTCACTCCTTTTTTCCTTACCTTGCATCGGTTTTTTTCCATTCATTTCTTTGTTACTATCTCCACTGCACCTTACCTGTATCCATCTATCTCTTGCTGTTTTTTGCGCCACACTTTCTCCTCACCCCTCTACCAGTTTTCTCTCCTTTACTGCAACAATCTGAAGAAGGATCCCAACCCAAAACATTGTCAGTAAATTTCCTTCAACAGATGCTGCTTGGCCTGACCTCAGATGCTGTCCGTGTGGAATTTGTATGTTCTCCCTGTGACCGTGCAGGTTTCTTCTGGGTGCTCCAGCTTCCTCCCACATCCCAAAGAAGTGCAGGTTAATGGCTTTGATAAATTGCCCCTTGTGTGCAGGGAGTGGATACGAAAGTGAGATAACATAGAACTAGTATGAATGGATGATTAAAATGACACAAAGTGCTGGAGCAGGTCCGACAGCATCTCTGGAGAACATGTATAGGTGACGTTTTGGGTTGTGGGACCAGGGATGACACAGGGTTCGGCAGTCACTACACGGACACTTGCAGTAGGGTGAACTCAAGTCAGGTGGGACTGGGTGGTAAAGAAGGTGTTTGGCATGCTTGCCTTCATTGAGAAATGTATGAGTACAAAGGCCGGGGCATCATAATGCAGTTATACAAGACGTGGGTGAGACCAAAAGGAACACTGTGTACGCTTCTGGTTGCCCGGCTATAGGATGGATGTCATTAAGTTAGAAAGGGTCCAGAATTGTTCATTAGGATAGTCCTTGGCCTTGCAAACTTGAGTTATTGAAGTATGCAAGATCGTGAGGGTCATGGATTGAGATCATGGATAAAGTGAAGACTTGGTCTTTTTCCCAGAGTGGAGTTTTTTAAAGCATAGGCTTCAGGTGAGAGGTAGAGATTTAATAGGGACCTCAGGGAAAACATTTTCACTCGGAGGATGGCCCCTTTCAGGAACAAGTTACCTGAGAAAGCTAGAGAAAATAATACTATAGTAATGTCAAAAGACACTTGGACAGATACATGGATTGGAAGGGTTTAGTGAGATATGGGCCAAATGCAGGTAAATGGTACTAGCAAAGAATGACAACTTGGTTGACATGCACTAGTTAGGCCAAAGAGCCTGTACGTGCTATACAGCTCCAACTCTATGTTGAATAGCCTTCTTTCCTGATGTAGCCAGTAGGTATGCGAGATGGTTGTCCACAAAGCAACCACTCCTCCTCCATGCTTTTTGATCTGTTTTAAGATTTACAAAATTGTTTACTTTTAAGAAGTCATCCCAAAGGACTAAATCAATAATCAATAATCTGCTTGGACACAGATATCCAGGAAAATGATGTGCGTGATCACTTCTATGAATGTGGAGAAGTGGAGTCGGTACGGATAGTGAGAGACCGAGAATCAGGAATGGGGAAGGGATTTGGATATGTGCTTTTTCAGGTAAGGTGATAAAGACTTGGTGGGGGGACCTGTTGTATATCAGTTTTTTCTCCGAAGCTTAGAATCAGAGACTTCATTCGAGTGCATGTATGCTGTGAAGGAATTAGTGAGTTTACCTTGCCTTTCTTATGTTAATTAGCATTCAACCCCACCTCACCCCCAAATTGCTCTTTAACAAAAGTAATGTGGGATCTTAAAAAAAATTATGAGCAAGTATATAAAAAATGTACTTTAGATAATTAAGTAAACAAAGCAATATTGAATCAGTTTTCAAAATAAAATCCTGATTTTCATTTAATTGGGTTTGAAAACTGTGACATTGCAAGTCATCATTTTTTTAGCACAGATGGGCATCTTGGTTGGCGTGGGTGAATGGGGTTGAAGGGACCGTTTCTGTGCTGCGTGACCCGACAATAAGCTTGGTTTCTGTTTTGGCAGAACACGGACTCCGTGACACTGGCCCTTGAGCTCAACAACTCGGAGCTCAAAGGACGCAAGGTGCGAATCAACCGCTCGGTGAAGAAGGAGAGAGTCTCCCAGGACCCAGCAGCGGGGGAAGAAAAAAAGGGGAAGAGGATGAAACCTGCAGCCAAGGATTTCACAGGGCTGATGGCAAAGCCAGTGGAGGGAAAAAAAAACAAGAAGAAAAATCAAGGGAAGAAGAGCAACCGAGTCCAGAGGAAGACCAAGTCGAAAAAGAAGAAATGAGAGGTTGCAGCACGTCCAAGCTCGGCCAAAATCCATCCTGAGTGGCAACTGCAGTAACACTGATCAGCGTTCGGTCAGGCTAGAGCCAAACTGAAGAACAAGACCCACTCATTCAACAAGCTGCTTCTCTTCTGCCAAAAGCAAGTGTTTAGACATGGACAGCTGCCGTTTAACACTCAGTAATTAATGAGGGTTATTAGATGGGTCATCAAAAATTGACCAGCAGACCTTAGTTTCCTTGGGTGGTTTGATTTTATTACCTTGCATCAAAGGTGTTGTCTGCTCGACTCAATTCTTTGAGACATTTTTAAAACACTGTACGTTATCCTGCCGTTGTATGCTCCATTAAACCACATCCCAGTTTAACCATCATCCCATTTAATCAACCATAGTCCTCATCTGGAGGTACGTTTGTCTAAGGGTATGACTAAGAATATTCAACTGCAAATGTTAATGCAGTTCAATTGATAGCAAATGGTCAGTGCAGCACTCTTATGAAATAAAATAGATATAAATGACAACATGGAGGATCTCCAGGAGGCTCTTGTGTGAACTGTTTTCTCACCAGTGGATTGTGATTGTGCATTGTTTGATGGGCGAAGTGGTGTTTCTGACGTAAAGAAAATTGTGAGCTTTCTTTGCACAGGACAACCATATTGTCCCCATTACAACTAGCATCAAGAAATATTTTGTGGATGTGAATGAATGAATGAATAAGTTTATTGGCTAAGTATTCACATACAAGGAATTTGCCTAGGTGCTCCGCCCGCAAGTGACAACATAACATACAGTGACAGTTAGGAATGACACATAAAACATTAAAAATAAAACATTATTGATTAAACATGTGAATTAAATAAAATGCCAAAGCAAAAGGAGACTACAGATTTTTGGTTATTGAGTATAGCTACTACTCGTGGAAAAAAGTTGTTTTTATGTCTGGCTGTGGCAGCTTTGACATTCCGGAGTTGCCTTCCAGAGGGAAGTGATTCAAAGAGTTTGTGGCCAGGGTGAGAGGGGTCAGAGATGATCTTACCCGCTCGCTTCCTGGCCCTTGCAGTGTTGTTTGTCAATGGAGGGAAGGTTGGAGCCAATAACCTTCTCAGCTGATCGGACGATTCGCTGCAGCCTCTGGATGTCGTGCTTGGCGGCTGAGCCAAACCAGACCATGATGGAGAAGGTGATTACAGACTCTACGATGGCCGTATAGAATTGGACCATCATTGCCTGTGGCAGATTGTGCTTACTCAGCTGCCGCAGGAAGTACATCCTCTGTTGTGCCTTTTTGACTGTGGAGTCGATGGTGGCCCCCCACTTAAGGTCCTTGGAGATGATGGTTCCCAGCAACTTAAAAGACTCCACAGATGTGACCGGTTGATGGTGAGTGGAGGGAGAGCTCTCCTAAAGTCTACAATCAATTCCACTGTCTTCAGAACATTGAGCTCCACGTAGTTGCGATGGCACCAGGACGCCAGCTGTGACACATCCTGTCTGTAGGCATATTCCTCCCCATCCTGGATCAGTCCAATCAGGGTTGTGTCGTCCGCAAACTTGAGAAGCTTGACAGAGGAGTCGGTGGAGGTGCAGTCATTGGTGTAGAGGAGAGGGGAGAGTATGCAGCCTAGCTGTGCTCTTATGCTGTGGGTCCGAGATGTGCTTTCCCAGCCTCACATGTTGCTTCCTGTCTGTCAGGAAGCTGGTGATCCACCGACAGAGGGGTTCAGGCACAGTCAACTCAGAAAGTTTGTAGTGTAGTAGCTGTGGCACAATGGTGTTGAATGCAGAGCTAAAATCAACAAACAAAATCTTTGCATAGGTCCCCTGGTGGTCTAGGTGCTGGAGGATGAAGTGCAGGCCCAGGTTGACTGCGTCACCCACAGATCTATTAGCCCGATATGCAAACTACAGAGGGTTCAGCAGGGGGTTTGTGATATTTTTCAGCGTGGCCAGCACAGGCCTTTCAAGGGTCTTCATGACTACAGAGGTCAGTGTGACAGGCCGGTAGTCATTACGACCAGTAATCCTTGCCTTATTGGGTACAGGGACAATAGTGGAGACTTTGAAGCAGGCAGGGACAGTACAGGTTTGCAGGGACTGGTTGAAAATGTCTGTGTAGACCAGTGCCAGTTGTAAAGCACAGAGCTTGAGAGTAGAGGGGGAAACATTGGCCGGATGTAAAGTAAAGTGCTTTCGGGACCAGGCAGTCCAGGCCTCAAACTCCGAATATCCATGTGTTTTAGTTATTCCTGTCCAAATTTCATGGACATGGAAGTTTTGCAGAGGAATCCTGAGCCAGAGGACCCGTATAGGGATCAGTACATGGGGAGATGATGAAATGAACATTCTTTACACATTGAATTCACTTAACCATTCAAGTCTTTTATTCATTTTAACTGTTGCAGTCAAGATTAATAAGAAAGTAATTTGAACCAAAGTAGCAGCAGTAGCCTGTCCAGCCCTTTACCATCAATAAGATGAAAGAGTTGGGGGTACAAGTACATAGTTCCCTAAAACTGGTGACACAGGAAGACGGTGAAGAAAAGGCACATTGTACACTTACCTTCATCGACCGGCATGGAGTACAAGAGTTGGGACATCACGTTACAGTTGTACAAAAACTGACTCTGAGTAAACCTGGAATATTGTGCACAGTCCGGTTACCACACTAGGAAGTATGTGATTGGGCTGGAGGGCTTGAGTCATAAGAAGAGATTGAATTTGTTGGGATTGTTATCCCTAGAGTGAGGTAGATTGAGGGGTGACCTTTTATAGTGTTTTATAAAATACTGACAGGTACAAATAGATGGCCATAGTCTAATTTTCAATGAAAAATAGACTAACACTAAAGAGGTGCAAGAAACTGCAGCTGCTGAAGTCTTGAGAGGAAAAACAATCAAAGTAGGGGAGGAAATCAGCTGGTCAGTCAACATCTGTGGAGGGAATGGACAAATATTGATTTAAAATAGTGTAATTCCACTGAATGTGTAACACAAAAAGGACATTCAGCCCCACAGTTCCATACCAGTATTTAGTCAGCTTTCAATTCTTCCTCCATTCCTATCCTATCAACATAATTTCCACTCGTGCTTATCTACATTTGCCTTTGAAATTTGCATACGATTTAAATTTCAGTCACGCTGGGTGAGTAAGTGTCTCCTGCATTCGCAGTTGGATTTATTATCTTGGATGTGTGGGTACCAACTTAGGTCAGCCAACAAGGGGAAGTTCTTGATATTTGTTCTGTTAATCTGTCTCACAATCTCTGACACAAGAATATACCAGGAGTAGGTCCCTCCATTCAATATTGTGGTAATCCATTTGGCTTCATCTCATCTGTGCAAGTTCTCCATAACCCTCAACCTTTCAAATATTCATCAATCTCTACCTTAATTGTTTTTTTTTCACTGCCTTAAATCTTTGATAACATCTTCCCCCTTTTCCCCCGTTGAAAACGATGAACTACAATGCCGAGAATTATATTCTGCACTCTATATTATCCCTTTGCTCTATCTATTGTAGTTGCATTTGAACTAATTGTATCTATGTATGGTATATCTGAGTGTTTAAGAGGGAACTGCAGATGCTGGAGAATCGAAGGTTACACAAAAAAGCTGGAGAAACTCAGCGGGTGCAGCAGCATCTATGGAGCGAAGGAAATAGGCAACGTTTCGGGCCGAAACCACTTCCACTCTCATCTCTTAAGAGAGCTCTAGATAGAGATCTATATATCGGTGAGACCAAAGGAGGTTGGGAGAAGGTTTCGCCGAACACACCTCCGATCGGGGACGCATCACCAAGCTGACCTCCGGTGGCTCAGCACTTCAACTCCCCCTCCCACTCCCTCCTCCGACCTCTCTGTCCTGGGTCTCCTCCATGGCCACAGCGAGCAGCACCGGAAATCTTTACTTTGTTACCTCTTTATTTAGTTTGGGGAGTCTGCACCCAAGGGGGCTTGAACGGGGATCGAATTCTCCCAATTTAAGTTAGTCCTTGCTGTCTCCTCCCCTTCCTCAGCCCCCCTGCTGTCTCCTCCCATCCCCTAGCCTTCTGGCTACTCCTCCTTTTCCCTTTCTTGTCCCCACCCACCCCCGCCCCCGATCAGTCTAAGAAGGGTTTCGGCCCGGGATGGCGTTACCTATTTCCTTCGCTCCATAGATGGCTGCTGCACACGCTGGAGTTTCTCCAGCTTTTTTGTGTAACCTATGGTATATCTGATCTGTTTTGGATATCAAACAAAATAAAGATTTTCATTGTACTCGGTATCTTTTGACAATAATAAACCTAAGGGCATCCCTTCTACTGCTACCTTCCCAAAGATGAGCTGGCAGGTTGTGTGGATTGTGACATTAAACTGTTCACTCTGCTTCTCTTAAGAGAGAGTTAGATAGAGCTCTAGGGGCTTGTGGAGTCAAGGGATATGGGGAGAAGGCAGGCACGGGTTATTGATAGGGGACGATCACAATGAATGGCGGTGTTGGCTCGAAGGGCCGAATGGCCTCCTCCTGCATCTATTTTTCTATGTTTCTTGCCACAGATGTGGCATGACTGCTGAGCATCTTTTTTATTCTTTACTTTGTTACCCCTTTAGATTAGCTCGAGAGGCAAATGATTCAAGGGGGCTTTGACGGGGAGTGGGATGAATGAATAAGTTTATTGGCCAAGTATTCACATACAAGGAATATGCCTTGGTGCTCCGCCGCAAGTGCACCTGGAGTATTGTGTGCAGTTTTGGTTACCTTATTTTGAGGAAGGACATTCTTGCTATTGAGGGAGTGCAGCGTAGGTTTACAAGGTTAATTCCCGGGATGGCGGGACTGTCATATGCTGAGAGAATGGAGCGGCTGGGCTTGTACACTCTGGAGTTTAGAAGGATGAGAGGATATCTTATTGAAACATATAAGATTGTTAAGAGTTTGGACACACTAGAGGCAGGAAACATGTTCCCGATGTTGGGGGAGTCCAGAACCAGGGGCCACAGTTTAAGAATAAGGGGTAAGCCATTTAGAACGGTGACGAGGAAACACTTTTTCTCAGAGAGTTGTGAGTCTGTGGAATTCTCTGCCTCAGAGGGCGGTGGAGGCTGGTTCTTTTGATACTTTCAAGAGAGAGCTAGATAGGGCTCTTAAAGATAGCGGAGTCAGGGGATATGGGGAGAAGGCAAGAACGGGGTACTGATTGGGGATGATCAGCCATGATCACATTGAATGGCGGTGCTGGCTCGAAGGTCCGAATGGCCTACTGTCGAAAACATGAGTGACAATTAGGAATGTCACATAAAACATTAAATAATAAAACATGATCGATTTAAAATTAATTTTAGGGGGTTTAAAATAGGTTCTTGATTAGGACGGATATCAGAGATTATAGGGAGAAGGCAGGAGAATGGGGTTGAAAGGGAGATATAGATCAGCCCTGATTGACTGACGGGAGTAGACGATGGGCCGAATGGCCTGATTATGCTCCTATAATTTAAGAATAGAGGGGCTTTAAAAGGGAAGGGACACGCTTTAAAAGGGCTGCTCTCTGGGGGTCCAGCAACTTGAGCAAGGAGCAGTGGGTCGGATGCTGATCCCCAGCGCTGTAAGAAGCAGGACCAGGACCAGGACCAACTCTTGGGCAGCGCTCTCACAACCGGGCGCCACGCTGGAGGGAAGTCATGGGCAAAGATCTATGATCCTTGGTCATGGGTGGGACATGCAAGCACGGAGTGCTATCCCCACCAAAGATCCTATAGCTATAAGATCTTTGGTAGGAGAGGCGATGGCTATAGGATCTTTGTCTCCTACCGCGGCCGAGTAAGTGCCGTGAGTCGGGCCGGGTCGGGTCGCGTCGCTGGCCCCACTGCCCGGGGGCGGGGCTGGCTGGTGGCGGCGTCAGGCAGCGCAGCGGCCACCCATGCGGGGGTGCGCGCGCGCGCGCGCGGGGTCCTTGTTCAGGCGCGCGGGCGCGTGGACGGTTGGCGGTTGGTCGGGCGGGCGGCGCGGGGCCGTGGCGGGAGCTGGAGCGGGAGCGGGAGCGATGGCGGGGAGGACGGGCGCCATCGCGGCTGGGCTGTGCGGGGCGCTCTTCGTCGCCTACTGCATCTACTTCGACCGCAAGCGGCGCAGCGACCCCGACTTCAGGAACCGGCTGCGGGAGCGTGCGTACCGGGGCGGCGCGGGTGGAGATGGGGGGGATTGGGGTTCATGGTGGGGGGGGGGTTCATTGACGGCGGGTGGGTGTGGGGGGGGGGGGGGGCGCGCGTTCCCGCGTGGGTCACTGTGTCCGCGCGTGCCCGCCAGGACCGGCATCTTGGGGTCGCACGTGGTGCAGGCGCGGCCCCGCTGTGGACGGGTTGGGTGGGTGGGTGGGGGAGAGAGAGAGCGCGGGGCTTGAGGACGGGCCGAATGTCCACACCCCCACCCCCAGGCTCTGCACTCCCCAGAGGGCAGCTGTGGGGTATCTGCATTCCCAAACCCCCTGGGTGTCCTTGACCACCTCTGCACCCAGGACAAGAAGGAATGCTACATGATCACTCCGGAGATTTCCAACGTGCTTAAGTTGCAGTCGTGCTTGACACTATTTCACCTCTCTGACATAGCTTGTAAATGATTATTTCTGCTTAAAAAGCCGGTGATCGCAGTCTCATTAACAAGATTCAAAGACAGATTGGAAAAAAATACCTTAAAAGGTTGACCAGATATTGGCAAGGGCAGTGGGTCGAATAAAATGCTTATGTTAATGAGTTGGCACAATCTTGATGGGTTACTTTGATGCCTGACTCCATTAACCATAGAAACTAAAAATGCTCAGCAGGTCAGGACACGTTTGGGAAGAGAAACTGGCTTAACAGGTACAAGAGTTTTTGTCAGACTTTGACCTGTAGCATTCATTGTGTTTCTCATCCCACAGGCGTGGCCTGACCTATTGCATGTTACCAATGTATTTTCTGCTTTTATTTTAGATTTCCAATATTTTAGATTGTTTTTCTCTGATAGCCAAAATCCTTTTACAACGTGTAGGAAAGAGCTGCAGATGCTGGTTTAAATCGAAAGTAGAAAGCATCTCTGGAGAGAAGGAATGGGTGACTTTTTGGGTTGAGACTACAGCATTTTATGTCTACCTTCCTTTTACAACATTGTTGGCTTAGTCCTTATATTTCAGCAGAGGTTCGGTACTTGCATTAAAGCCTGTTTACAAAACAAAGTGGTGAAGTAACTCAGCAGGTTAGGCAACCTCTCTGGAGACCACGGATAGATAACGTTATGGGCCAAGACCCTTCTTCAGATGGGTTTTATCCGTGTTCTCCAAGGATGCTACCTGACCTGCTGAGTTACTCCAGCACTTTGTATAAATCAACATCTGCAGTTCCTTGTTTCTATGTTTTGACACTTTCCAACGTTTTCACTTTACAGGAAGGAGGAAGCAGAAACTTGCCAGACAAAAGGCTGGGCTTTCACGGGTAAGTATCAATTTTCAGTACTGTGGAGTGAGCTAGTGTACAAAATTATGAGAGGCCATGAAGGCATATAGCATGGAAACAGGCTATTTATCCGAACTCATCCATGCCAATGAAGATGCCTCATTTAAGCTAATCATATTTTCCTGCTTTTGATTTGTATCCCTCTAAATCTTGCCTATCCATATACCTGTTCAAATGTCTTTGAAATATCATTGTACCTGCTTCAATTACTTTCTCAATGGCAGGCTGTTCCATAAACTCACCAGCCTCTGTGCAAAAAAGTTCCCTGTCATGTTCCTATTAAATCCTTTCTGTATTATCTTAAACCTGTGCCACCTAGTTCTTGATTCCCTTACCCTGGGAAAAACTGCATTCTATCTATTCCTCTCAAGATTTTATACACCTACTAGACCGTACAGACCCGTTGGGTCTATTCCCCCAACGTGCGGTTGTGGGGGGGTTGGCATGCAGCGTCTCACACACTAACTATCCCCCCCACACACGCTAATTACCCCCCTTGATATTATATGAATATTATTAATTTGCTCCTTTTACCCCATAACCACCCTATCTACTGACGCATAGTTCCCAACTTGCAGTCACATCTGGGGAGGGGGGGTAGAGAGTGAGGGCAGAGAGAGAAGGGGCAGAGACACAGGGAGAGGGGGTGGCGAGGAGGAGAAGAGGGAGGGTGGGTGAGAGGGGATAGGTGGGGGTGGGGGGAGGAGAGAGAGAGAGGGGTGAGAGTGAGGGGGAGAGGTGAGGAGCAGGGAGGGTGGAGGGAAGGGGGTGTGGGGAAGGGAGATGGTTAGGGGAGGGGATGGTGGGGGAGGGGAGGGAGAGGGGGGGGGAGAAAGAGGAGGAGGGGGGGGGGGGGAGGAGGAGGGGGGGAGAAGAGGTGGGAGGAGAGGGAGGAGGAGAGGGGGGGGAGAGACAGTGCCTTTTTACTTCAACCCAAATCCCCCAAACAACCATTTGCAGGCAGTGCTTTTTTACTTTAACCATATTTTCATTTTCAAACCACATTAGGGGTACTTACGTACTTACTCACAGTTGTGTGACATGTGTTACAGTTGAGAGAAACATGACCCTTTGCCCTCCTCCAGCTTGCAGATTAATTGAGGCACACCACTTCCTGGTTTTATAGTCCATCCCCCCTGCCGCCAGCAGGGGCAACAGAGAGAATCGGGAATTTTGTAAGATCATTAATATCTGTCATTTTTCATCGACTGGAAAAATCCTCGGTACACATACGGCGGAGGGGGGCTCTGAGCGAGGTGGCCAAAATGACGGCCGTAGGTGGCGGCGTTCTCTCGGATATCGTAGCACAGAAAGCCAAAACCGGTCAAGAACAGAGTTTTAGTAATATAGATAAAGTTTTAGTTGAATTTTAATAGATCACCAATGAGTAAAGTCCTCGGCTGCCGAATCTCTCCCTATACTCAGCCCTCAACCAAAACTGAACACATTACCCCAAGTGAAGCCAATGTCTTGTACAACTCTAACATAACATCCCAACTTCAATTCCCTGACGATGAAGACCAACATGCCAAAAGCCTGCTTCACCACCCTGTCTACACGTGACTGCACTTTCAAGGAACTATGAACTTATACTCCTAGATCCCTTTGCTCTACAATCCTCGCCAAAGCCCTGCCATTCACTGTGAAGGTGGTGCCCTGGTATGACTTCCCAAAATGCAACACCTCACACTTATCTGAATTGAATTGCATCGGCCCAATGGTTCAAGGCCCCACTGTAATTTTTGATAACCATCTTCACTGTCGACGATACCACCTATTATAGCAATTACTAATCATGCTCTATACATTTCCATCCCAATCGTTGATGTAGATATCAAACACGAATGGGCCCAGCACCAATGCCTGAGGCACACCACTAGTCATGGACTGCCAGTCTGGAAAACAACTTTTAACCACCACCCTCTGCTACCTTACCACAAAGCTAATTCCATATTCAGCTAGCTTCCTTTCCTTAAATCCCATGCAATCTAACTTTTCAGTGCAGTCCACCATACGGAACATTATCAAAGGCCTTGCTGAAGTCTGCATAGACCGCCTACAGCCCTGCCGTTGTCAACCTTGGTTATTTCTTCAAATCAAATTCACGAGACACTATCTCCCGAGCACAAAACCTGGCTGACTGTCTCCTGTCATTCCAAATGCATGTACATCTTATCTCTGCTAAACCTCTCCAGTTACTTACCTACCACAGATGTTAGGCTCATTGGCCTAAAGTTCCCAGGCTCTTCTTTGCAGATCTTCTTAAATAGAGGCACAACACCAGCTGCCCCCTAGTCTTCAGGAACCTCACCCGTGTCTAAGGATGATTTATATATCTCAGCCAGAACTGCAATTTCTCCTCTAGCTGCCAAAAGTGTTCTTGGATATATCTGATCAGGCCCAAAAGATTTATCGAACTCCATCCACCTTAGGATGTCCAGCTCCTCAACCATAATACAGACTGTTCTCAATACATTCCCATTTGCAGTCCAAAGTTCCCTCATCTTCATGTATTTATCTGCAGTAAAAATAGAGGATAAATATTCTTTGAGGACCTTGCCCATCTCCTAAGGTTCCACACAAAGATGTCCACTTTGGTTTTTGTGGTATAGTCAAGGTAGTTAGAGGAAATGTTCCATATATCAGATGTCAAACCCTAGAGAGTAATGGGGAAGAGATTTAGTGGGATTCTGAAGAAGAATTTGATCACTAAGAGGATGGTTGGAATCTGGAACACATTGCCTGAGGGGCTGGTGGAGACAGAGGCTCTCACAAGATTTAAGTAGTGTCTAGAATTTGATGACCATGACATCGAAGGCCACAGCCCAGGTTCTGGTAAATGGAATTAGTGTAGTTAGTAATTAGTAATGTAGTTAGTAATTGCAGATTGGCATGGATGCGCAGAGCGATTAGAATACGGATGTATGATTTTGTGTTGTTAAATACGGATTTTAATTACGGCGTTCAGTTCCGTCTGAAGAAGGAACCAGAAACGTCACCCATTCCTTCTCTCCAGAGTCGCTGCCTGTCCTGCTCCAGGTTTAAACTGAGCGCTGTCAGTTGAACTCGTGTGAATTGAAACAAAGAGCTGTCGGCTATAGCGCTGTGATCTAAATATAGCGCTACCGGCTGGAGAGCTATGGGCTTTACACATAGCGCTATGGCCACAGTGCTATGGGTTACAGACTGTTCAGGAAAATTCCCGTATAACAATGAGTCTTTGGAATTCTCTTTGAGCCTTTGCTTACTTTTCAGGCACTGGCAGAATTCTGGATAAGTCTAGTGGTGAAAGGGTACCAGTGTTATTGCCTTTATATTGGGATTGGCCTTGATTTTACAGACGGTGGGTGGGCTCAAGGGGGGGAGAAAAAAAGGAACGAGGAGAGAGGGCGGGAGGGATGGATGGATGGAGAGTGGGGGAGGGAGAGAGAGGGAGCGAGGGTGGGAGAGGGAGGCTTCCAAAATGGCTTCTACATCATCTGCTGCTAAAAGCAGGAAGCAGCTGTTCAAACAGCAGTATACAAAGAGATGGCAATGAATGCACTGTCAAGTAAGGTGCGTAGAAGACATGTCAATTGGTAGCCAAGTTATGCATTCTTGTACTCTTACATGGGTATGACCACACATTAAAAAAATAATTTTCAGCAAAATGGAACCGCGTAAAAATACTGATTTCCTCAGCAAAATACTGATTTTCAGGTACTAGTATACTGAAATACTCTGACAAAAGTTGGCAGTTCTGGATGTGTTGCACCAATGAGTCTGTTTTGTTGCTGTATGATGCAATGACAAGTAAGGGCTTGGTTTGTGACTTGCCTCCATTATAGTGCTAGTTATCTGTATTACTGGTCTGTTTGTTAGAGTTCAGTTTGATGAAGGCACGACAGGGTTGTGCGGTCTGCGTGTTTATTGATGCTGCATTCTCAAACCCCCTGGGTGTTTTTGCTAACTCAACACCCAGGACAAGAAGGAATGCTAAATGAAAGTTCCAGAGAACTCCAACGTGCTGAGCTACACTTGTGCTTTTCACTATTTCACGTCTCTGACATGTCTGTAAAGGACCATTGAACTGTGATTGGGCATTTTCATAGAAACATAGAGAACAGGCTGGGGGTGAGGGAGTGGCAAGTTTGAAAAGTGTAGGAAGGAACTGCAGATACTGGTTTAAACCAAATTTAGACACAAAATCTGGAGTAACTCAGTGGGACAGGTTGCATCTCTGGAGAAAAGGGAAGGGTGACGTTTCAGGTCGAGACGCTTCTTCAGACTCGATCCGAAACGTCACCTATTCCTTCTCTCCAGAGATGCTGCCTGAGTTACTCCCGCTTTTTGTGCCTATCTTTGGGAAGTTTGAAAAGATTGCTCACCTTTGGCCAGTACCCAGTGCTGAACGATCCTAATTGCTCTCAAACCTCAGTCCCCCCCTACTGTGTGGCATACTGATGACTGCTCCCCAGGTATTCTTGCAGTCTGAAAGTAAGGCGGCAGGAAGGACCTCATTCTGGGTTGCGAAGGAGCCAGGGTCTGGAGTAGGGAGGTGACTGAACTGAGTGCTGAACTGGTACCTGGGTTTGGGACACTATTATGTAAGTGGGATTTCACTTTTTTTCCTCCTTCACTCACACCATATGCCTTTGAGCAGTCTAGTAAGAATTTTATCTTGAAGCATTAGTTCCTTACCTGGGTACAAGTGGTGTTATGTGCAGGCACTCTTCTTTGCCCCCCCCCCCCTCCCCTTAATGGCTGTCTTTTTTTTTTATAGATGTCTGGTCATAGTGTTCTATGAAATAAATAACATTGCCTATTTTTCAGAATGTGGATTTTGCCTTAAAGGGAACACCAATTGCCTTTCAGGATATGTTAGTGAGATGTCTTCTTTGAACTCCACCAACACATGCACTGAAAGGGCTGCCAAAATTCTGTTGGGTATAGAATTACAAGCATTTGACAATTAAGGAATTTTGAATGGTGAATGACTGGAAGGGAACTTGGCTACTATGGTATTTCCATAGCTTTCCTGTCATCCGTATGATGTTGCTGGTTTAGTAAGTTAATTACTCTTGCGTCGTAAAATATTTTGAAACCATGCTAAACTGCTGATGTTTCTTATGCTTTTCCACCATCTGGGGGTGTGGGGTCACAACCAAGAGTGGTCTTCTCTGGGTGTTGCAAATGTTTTGCTGTGCCTTTTAGTTTTTGAACTTGGGTGAAGACAAGGAGACTCTGGTCATTTGCATTTGATGCTTATTGGGTCCCACTTGCAGCAAGTGTCTGGGCTTGGTCACCTCGCCCATCAAAGGGGTGCCACGTCCCGATTTGCAGCTTTTAAGACCTTCAGTTCTACAAGCAGCACCCTACAATCTCCACTGTATGCTGGCTTTGAATAGTAAGCCTCCTGTAACTTACCTGCTTCCTCTCTGGCTTGCAGCTACCAGACCTGAAAGATGCAGAAGCGGTGCAGAAGTTTTTCTTAGAAGAAATCCAACTGGGTGAAGAGTTGCTGGCACAAGGTTTGTACATATTGAGAATATCTTCTGTTGTATAAAAAAATCAGGCCCTTTCCTCTCATAAACAACAAAAAGCCAAATATACAGGATTAGCACTGGATTGAGAGGAGAGAGAAAACCAATTGAACTCCCACAAACTAAGTTTGTGGGTGTGAAATTTTGGACCTTTGGATTCCAACCTTGCGTGTGGCTTTCCAACCTCCCGGTCTACTGTCGGAGCCGTGGTGACAGTGTGGTGACTTTTGCTTGTCCAGTCAGGCCCACAGCCGCTCACTGCCCTTGCTGCCCCAATTGTATACTCGTCACCATTCTAAAGAATCCCAGGGACACCGCCGCCTCCTTAAAAGGGGTGGCCCATGCGTTTGTTGGCCTGCTTGGTCTCTGAAGAGTGGTGTGGCAGCAGACGGGTAAGGGTGGCTTCCTGGGACATATTCGATGCTGGGCTTGCAGTCAGGGATCTGAGACTTGGGCCTGGTTCCAACATTTGGGACCGGCCTGATGCAAGTCTGAATGCTAATATTGTGTACTGATTGGCTTGTTCTGTTATTGTAATAATACAAGGTACAGTACTGGTGAGTGCAGCCAGTTTCTGTATAGAGTGTAGAATACTCTTCCTCCTGAGAGGAAGGTGTGAACAGGAAGCTGGAGTTGTAAAAATAAACTTAGATTGTATGTCATTTTCTGAATGACTGATAAAATAAAGTGACTTTCAGCAAAGGTTGGATTATGAAGCTGACTTTCTGCAGAAAGTGGATCAAAGTCTCCCATCATGGCAGATGGCTACGCTTCGCCCTACCACTGCATGAAGTATCATCTCATACAATTTTCAGACCATGTTTTCAGCTTAACCATATAACAACTACAGCACGGAAACAGGCCATCTCGGCCCTTCTAGTCAGTGCCGAACACTTATTCTCCCCTAGTCCCATTTACCTGCACTCAGACCATAACCCTCCATTCCTTTCCTGTCCATATACCTATCCAATTTATTTTTAAATTATAAATCTAACCTGCCTCCACCACTTCCACTGGAAGCTCATTCCACACAGCTACCACTCTCTGAGTAAAGCAGTTCCCCCTCATGTTAAAACGTCTGTCCCTTAATTCTCAAGTCATGTCCTCTTGTTTGAATCATCCCTACTCTCAATGGGAAAAGCTTATCCACGTCATCTCTGTCTATCCCTCTCATCATTTTAAAGACCTTTATCGTCCCCCCCCCTTAACCTGTGCTCCAAAGGATAAAGACCTAACTTGTTCAACCTTTCTCTGTAACTTAGTTGCTGAAACCCAGGCAACATTCTAATAAATTTCCTCTGTACTTTCTCTATTTTGTTAACATCTTTCCTATAATTTGGCGACCAAAATTGTACACCATACTCCAGAATTAGCCTCACCAATGCCTTGTACAATTTTAACATTACATCCCAACTTCAATACTCAATGCTCTGATTTATAAAGGCCAGCACACCAAAAGCTTTCTTTACCGCCCTATCTACATGAGATTCCACCTTCAGGGAACTATGCGCAGTTATTCCTAGATCCCTCTGTTCAACTGCATTCCTCAATTCGCTACCATGTCCATCCTATTTTGATTTGTCCTGCCAAGATGTAGCACCTCACACTTATCACCATTAAACTCCATCTGCCATCTTTCAGCCCACTCTTCCAAATGGCCTAAATCTCTCTGTAGACTTTGAAAATCTACTTCATTATCCACAACTTAAAGCCTTTGTCATCTCTAGATTATTAAATGCTAGTGAACAGGTGGAAGTGGCAGTGAAGGAAGATTGCCATAACATCACCATTGTTTCACTGAATTTGTCATGGGGGAGGGGAGGGGAGGGGGCGGTGAGAAACTTGCTCCAAGACTAAATGAGGTTCAGGTGATTGACTGTGGAGTACTGAGTGAACAGCACCAATTCAATGGTGTGGCCCGCCACAATAATTATCTTCACAAACAGTGAATCCATTCAGTGCCCTGTCTGATGCTCCTCATGCAAAATGCAGTTCCAGAATCTTGTAAATCTGTATTTGCTCAGTTGATTTAAAAAAAAAAAAAAAGTTGGAAAGCAACGTCGCAACAAAGCAAGTGAGCAGTCAAGTGAATCAAACCAAACTGCAGAACAACATTCAAGAGTGTAACAGAACAGATTACAGCTGTTTGTGGTTCAAAATGAATTTATTTGGAATGGGGAATTTTCTATGTCAGGCGTTGATGAAGAGTGTAGATGTATTTTGAGAGGAAACTGGAAAGCTACATGAGTGGAAAGGAATAGAGAGTGAGACGAGCATAAAGACTTTTGTGAGACGAGCATAAAGAATTATGTAATCTACAGAGTGAAGAAGCAAGCCTTCCATCTTAAATTAATTGGTGTTTTTGCTTTAGTTGAGCTGTCATCAGTATATTAAAGTTCCAACTATAATGAATGATGCATTTCTCTGGGACAAGTGATGTGTTTTAGACTCCAAGTCCATTTTGATGCCACTCCACTGGAAACTTGTAGGTGTTTGTGGTTCGAGCTGGTTCCCAGCTTGGGATGGTGTGGAACTGCTATGGTGTGCAGGTTTGGCTTTTCCATTCTGCTGTTGAACAGCAACTCTGAACAGACCAGGACAGTTGGTCAGAATTTGCTGCTTTGGGTGGAAATTGCTTTCAGAATTGGTCTTTTGAGAAGTACATTTTCCCTATGGGATTCTGCCATTCAAGATTTTGCTCAAATCTTCAGTGTATGGCATCAATTAGTATTTAGAATGCAATATTCAAATCCCACTTTGCAGGCTGGGATTAATATAGGATGTATGTTAATAGGTGGTGGATGGCCAGCCCAGAGTCATGGGCCGAAAGGACTGTTTCTGAGCGGTATGACTATGAACTTTTATCATGTGTTTGAGTGGAATGCATTTTTATTGATATAGCTGAAAATAGGACACAAAATAAACATTTTAATCGGAACATATAGTCCGCCGTCTATAAATTACTTTTAATAACTGAATGCTACTAAACCAGTTGCTAACTAAGTGAGTATATTTTCCAGGTAAAGATAATGTTATATTTAAAAGGTTGATGTCCTTAGCCACTGTACCTAAAACTAAACTCCATTTTAAAACCTGCCCCAAAAATAGTAGGTGGAGGATCATCGGGGTTTTCAAGCAATCAAATGCCGGAATACTGGAGTTTTACTGTGTTTTTGAAGTATAGTCGTTTTTTCTGGTGAAGGCAGTATTCCTGAATTTATTAACAAATTCCCACAAGCCCCGTTGGATTGGAAACTAATATCTGTTTCAGTGATGTATACTTGAGGCACGAGGCCAAAGAACCGGGGAGAACTCCCATGCTCTTCAGAGTGCTATGGTGGGATTTTAGATGCCTGACTGAGAACGGCGGTCGAGTCTTGGTTTCTCATCACTGACAGTGCAACACTCTCTCAGTACTGATCCAGATGTGTCCGTTAGATCATGTGGTGATACTTGAATCAATTAACTGAAACAGATGAGATTTCCACTTGGAGGGTCAGTACCACAGCATCTTTAATGCTGTATAATGTCCAAGATTGTTTCCAAGGAATGTAATCAATTTGATGCTTGGAGCTATTGGGATAGGTGACCAAAAACTTTGTCAAAGTTGTACATTTCAGGAGTGTCATGGAAGGAATAGCAGAGAAGCAGCTTGGAAGGTATTTCAGAACTTAGAGTGCTGGAAGCTCATCTACTGGCCTTGAGATGGGAAGTGTGGACTTGATCCAGGACCAGGGTTGGAACAGCGCCCTGTAAACCTCAGTTCAAAGCTTTATGTGAACTTCGCTGAAAGTTAAGTGACTCCCTTTTTTGCAGGTGACTACGAGAAGGGTGTGGACCACCTGACGAACGCTATTGCTGTTTGTGGACAACCTCAGCAGCTCTTGCAGGTGCTGCAGCAAACCCTGCCTCCACCGGTCTTCCAGATGCTGCTGACCAAACTGCCTACCATCAGTCAGGTAAGAGGCAAGGGGTTGGTAATGATGGGGGCTAGGGAGTTCAACTCTTTGTACTCTGCAAGGCTTCCACTTCTCAACCCCAGCGGTTCTGACTGCAGTTGTAACTCTCGCAAGGCTGCTCCATGGTTTTCCACAAATGTATAACATTTGTTTACTATTTATTCTGTCTGCATTGGCAGATGTGTCAATCTCTGAAACATGACAGCCATGCTAGGAATTAGGTTGCCACCCAAAGAATCAATTCAGTTTGTGCTTGCTCTTTCCTGACAGACCGGCAACATTTGTTTTTCTATATGCACTCTCCCTTTTGAATAGTAGTCGAGTGAAAATATGAACATATAGGGCTAGATCACTCGTCCCCTTGACCCTGCTGTGCTGCTTAATAAGATCATGGATAATGTGATAATAACCTCAACTCTTCATTCACTACCTTGCGTGTCACATATCTACGTCTGCCTTAAAAATATTAAAGGACTGCACCACCCTTTGGGAAGAGCAGTCTAAAGACTCGCAGCCCTCAAATAAAAACTATACCTCTTCCATCTGAAATGGGCATGGTGTTATTTAAAAACATTCTAGATTCTTCAACAAGAAGAAACATTCTCACAATATCCATCACGTCAACACCTGTCAGAAGATCTCGTTTCAATCGTGTCACCTTAAACTCCAGCATCTGGGAACATAATCGTGTCACCCTATCTCATAAGATAACCTGCCCATTCCAGGTATTAGTCTAGTAAACCTTCTCAGAACTACTCTCAATGCACCAGCATCCTTTCTGAATTGAGAGTAAAGAGACTGATTCTGCACAGATGTTGCTTCACCATCATCCTCTACTTGCCTACTTTTACATTCAATTCCCTTGGCAATAAACAATAATGTTCCATCAGCATTCTTAATTGCACACTGACTGTGCATGATGACATTAAGAGCCTACTGCTTCCCTGAACTTTGCACTCTCTCACTATTTAAATAATATTGCTTAGTTATGTTTCCTGTCAGAACGGACTGTTTTTCATTTATCCACGTTATATTCAAGATCTATGCCCGCTGCTGCATCCAGTTGTAGACTCCACTTATCCTCTTCACATCTTACCTTCCTACCTTTATCATCAACAAATTTAGTATCCATACCTTTAGCACATTCATACAAGTAATTGATATAGATTCTCAAAATCATCAAGTTTATATAAATTGTACATAACTGCAGTTCCAGATTCACATGGAACTCCCCCTATTACCCACCGCCAACCAGAAAAAACATGTCCACTTTTTCCAGTTAGTCTTCGATCCGCATCTGTGCGTTAACGGTTTCCTTCCCCTGTGAGAGTCTCAATTAACAGCAAATAATAATTTTCTTTAAATAAGACTCCAGGTTCCGTTTGCCAATTTTCTGAAATTTGCATCCTCTGTAACTAATCCTGGAATGACTTTCTCCCAATGTTCTGTGTCAAAACATGACACTTAATATTTGTTTTGCTGCTAGTAGCTGGTAAGTAATCTGGCCAAGACTGCTGGGGGAATGTGTATAGTCTTGTGCTGGAAAGGATTTGGGTGTGACGACGGTGCGTGGGTGGGTGCCATTCTGGACAGCAAGCGGGAGGAGGTTGTAATGCCAAGGTTTTCTGACTAGTATTCCTTGTCCTCCACTGTTTAAATTTTGCCATTCTAAGATTTCTTGATCACTTATTGTTTGTGTTTAGTTTATTGAATGTCTATGTTAAGCATGCAGGTGTTTTGGGATGTCAGGGCTGCATTCTCAAACCTCCTGGTTGTTTTGGATCTCAACATCCAGGACAAAATGGAATGCTAAATGAAATCTCCGGAGAATTCCAATGTGCTGAGCTTCACTTGTGCTTGTCACTATTTCACATCTCTGACATGTCTGTATGGGCCCATTGATGGAAGATATACATTTCCACAGGTGGAAGATTGTTCCTCCTCTCATTACTAGTGTTAACAGCATCACGGAACTATAAGTCATAAATAATAGGAGCAGAATAAGGCCATTCGACCCATCGTCTACTCTGCCATTCAATAGTGGCTGATATATCTCTCCCTTCTAACCCCATTCTCCTGCCTTTTCCCCATAACCCCTGACACCCATACTAATCAAGAATCTATCCATCTCTGCTTTAAAAATATCCATTGAGATGGTAATGACCAGGGGGAAAGGAACCGTCTGTTTACAAAGGTTCAGGCTATTGCACCCTTTGATGGCAGCTCCAAGCTTTCCAGCTGAAAGTTTGTCCTTGGCCCAATCTGGAACAGGGGTTGTGAGCCTGGAGAGATGGGTGAGAGTTTATACACCAAGTGCTGCTGAAGTTGTAAATGAAGAGGAGGGTTTAAAAACACTCGTGATGAGATGGTGCATGTTTGTGGAGTTGGAGGTAGAAGGGTGATCTGGATGATTTTGAATAGCATTAAGGACTTTGGTTGGTTAAAACTCCATCAATGTAGCTGCTGTTCCTGCTTCTATTTTCACTTTGGAATGAAGCATCTCTAAACAAACAGAGCATTGATTCAACAAGTAGCAGCTGTTGCCTCTGACTCAAAAGTTGAGTGGAAACACCCCTCAGCACTGGTTTCGAAATCAAAAGAATTATCTCCGGTGTCCAAGCCAGTGTTTATCCTGCAATCAAAATCATGGAGGAAAAAAATCAGTTTGGCTCGTCACGGCCACATCGTTCTGTGGGAGGTTGGTGTGTGCTGCATTTCCACAATTACGTTGGGAAGGTGTAGAGCGTACTGTAAGTATTGATCTATGAAGTCTCCACTTGCTTTATGGCCACCAGTGTTATTAAATAATGTGCCAGCAGAGTTACAGCAGCTGTCCACAAAAATACAAATGTGATGGTGTGACCATGAAAAGGAAAGGAGGCGGAGGAGAAATTGATACAGAACTTGCCCAATGGATAGTTTTGGCCAATTGTGGAGATCGTTAATCGTTGCCCTTTTTCTCTGCAGAGGATCGTGACTGCACAGAGCCTGGTTGAAGATGATGTGGAGTGAGCTACCTATGACAGGCCGGACCACAACATGCAGACACAACCTCTATCCCCCTCCCCCTTAATTGTATATATTTAGCGTAAGATGGACTCTGGATTGAAACTGGGAAATTTAAATGTGGTCCTCTTCACTAGAAGTTCCTGTAGCATCACGTTATTTATTGTGCCAGTGTGCCGGCTATATTTCGATACTACGTTGATGGATCTTGTGTTGCGGTTATAATGCTGACAGTGAAGTTTTTTTCTCAGCTTAACTGTGTTGGGAACGTACTGATGCAGAATGTGTTGGGGTTGACAACAGGAACCTTCTTTCCTTGCACATCTGGATCTCAAAACCAGAGCTCCACATCTGTCTGACTTAAAATGAATGCTGATCATCTAAAGAGATTTTTAATAAAGTTATTAAACTTGAAGCATCTTTTGTTGAAGAATGCTTAATGTAGGTTTATGTAAAACGGTGGAATTAAGCCATTGTGGTAGAATGCACTATTTCAAACCATAGTTTCTTGATTTGATTATTCCGTTTGATTCTGTGAGCTTGTTAATAGTTCTGGCGATAGCACTGATCGCTGTGGCACCCCATTAGTTACTAGTTGCCAGTCTGATGAAAAACTTGTTTATTAACCCTCACCTGTCCAATATGTTACCCCCAACCCTGTGTACTCTTGTGCAGAAATATTTTTTATGTGGCTCCTTATTGAATGCCTTTTAGAAATCCAGATGCAATACATCTACTGGTTCCATTTTATCCGTCTTGCTTGTAACATCCTCAAAGATCTCTAGCAAATTGATAGAGCACTGTTTCCCCTTTGATTTTCTTACCTTTGTCTAAATGTCCTGCTGTTGCTCCCTGGGTAACAGATTCCAGGATGTTGCTAATGACATATTTCAGACTAAATGGCCTATAATTTCTAACTTTCTGCTTGTCCCCTTCCTTGAACGGTGGTGTTTCAACTCTCCATCCACAATAAAGGGAGGGCACAGCATAAGTGTGCCAGAGACCCTTTGTGACCGCGATGAATGGATGATTCATTTCTGCTTCCAAGATTTCAACTTGTCATAGAAACCAATTCATGTCACTCTGCACAGTAATGCATGGCTGAGAGCACTCGCAAGGCTGTGGCACCACCAGGTGTAGTGCTGGCAACTTGTGCACCAAAACTAGCCGTGCCTTCAACCAAGTTGTTGCACTGGTTACAACACTGGCATTACCAGGCAACGTGGAATACTCTGTTCACCACAACTAGGGCGTGTCCAAGGTGGACCGCTTGGCTCCAGATATCATTCCAGCCTTGTTCCAAACATGGACCAGAGTGTTGAGCACCAGAGATGAGAATGACTGTCTTTGATTTTGCGGCATAGGGGGAGCTCTGAAAAAAAACGGGCTACCAGTGCTGTGAATTCAAGCCCATCTGTGAATACCTGCAATTAGGGTCAATGTGTCTCGCGTGCGGCTGTACAAGCTTCTGTCTCCCAGAAACGTTCTGGAGCAATGAGAATATTGCGGGTCAGACAATGTACTCCTCCCCAGCCTGATCGAACTGGACTTGAGCTGCCTTCCCCCTCTACTCTGTTTAATATTATAAAATGCTATAATTCCACTGTTTTGAATTACATTTCACGTTTCAATAGTTACAATGGCATTGCACTTAAATTGGGAAGACAGGTTGAATGGAATTACATATTTAGCAATAAATTGAATTTCAGCTAAAAAAATACAAACTTCAAAACTTCCCCACCTAAGCTAAACCCGTATTGACATGAAATATGTGTAAATGGAAAAGATCTTCAGATGCACATAGCAGGGTTCTAATCTATCTCCTTTGGTTAGCTGAAGGTTCACTTTTTGATATTTGTTAACGGGTGTCAAGGATTATGGGGAGAAGGCAGGCGATTTGGAGAGGGGAGAGGTTGATCAGTCATGATTGAATGGCAGAGTAGACTTGATGGGCCGAATGGCTTGATTCTGCTCCTATCACTTATGAACACTGTTTGATTATCATCTTTTCCAAAAGCTAGAAATAGCACCTGGGACTAGGGAACCTATTTATGACTGCATTGTTATTACAAGGTGCTGCAGTAAAGGGGTGGGTGAAGAAATGATATTAGCTGTCTCTGCCTCGTGCAGCTTGTACATTGACGTGCGGTCAATTTTTACCTATGTGTCTAATTTCAACCGCTCATTCCCATCCATGTTGGTGCAGTTAGCCACTCTTCCTGTGATATCACTGTAGGATCGATCTGTATGGGTCCTGAGTCAACCATCCCTACGCAAGAGTCTGACATTGAGTCGCGCTTGAGTGGTGGCTAGGCTTTAAGTGGCAGATCCTAAGGCCATGTCCAAGAACACCCTTGAATCAAGTTGAGTATATTGTCATACGTACATTGAGGGTGAGGCTGCATTTGCAGTATTGTGTTCAGTCTTTTACCCAGGGTAGGAGAATCAACGACCAGAGGACATAGATTTAAGATGAGGAAAAATGTTTTTGTAGGAACCTGAGGAGCAACATTTTCAATCAGAGGGTGATGGGTGTATAGAATGAGCTGCCAGAAGAGATAATTGAGGCAGGTACAATAACAACGTTTAAAATGCACTTGGACAGGCTTATGGATGGGAAAGGTTCAGAGGGATATGGACCAAATGCAAGCAAATGGGACTAACTTAGATGGGGCATCTTGGTTGACATAGATTAGTTGAGCTGAAGAGCCTGTTTCTGTGCTGTATGACCACAAATATGGTGAGCTACAGGTGCAATGAAAAAATTGCTTGCCGTGGCATCAGTCACATTCAGATAACACACAAGAACATATATTCTACAAGGCAGTGCAAAATACAATTAGAAAAGTCTGGTAGTGCAGTAGGTGGGATTAGGGTTCTATAGGCAGTAAAATAATCTGATGTTTGCAGGAAAGTCACTGTTCGTAAATGTGGTGGTATACTTCAGGCTTCTGTATCGACTGCCCAATGATAATAGCAAGAGGGATCCTTGGTGATAGATGCCGCCTTGTGGCAATGCCTCATGTAGATGGTTTCAATGGTGCGGAGGACTGTGCCTGTGATGGACCGGGCCGAGTACAGCACTCTACAGCCCTTTGCATTCCTGTGCGTTGGAAGTACAGGCTACCATACAACCAGTCAGGATACTTTCTACAGTACATCGGACAGTACATTTAGATAGTATTTGGTGACATGTCAAATCTGCTGCAAACTCTCCAACCCGCCAATGAAAACTGGCATGTGGTCTCCTGACTTCCCCTTTCTGAAATCAATGATTAGTTCCTTAGTTTTGTTGGCATTGAGCGAGAAATTGTTATTGCGGCACACTCAACCAGGGATTTCATCACTTTCCTGCGCGCTGACAAATCACACCCGTGTTTTGGCTAAGTCAGCAAATTTATATATTATAACTACATAGACACTCGTGTGTAAAGAGAGTAGAGCAGGGGGCTAAGCACACTGTCTTTATGGGCAGTGAGCTGTTACTGATACATACTGATTGAGATCAGCTGATGATCTCAATAAGTTGCACAAGGAGGTGTACGGAGGCTCCAATCTGAGTTTGGAGGGATTTATTGTGTTGAATATCAACGTGTAGTTGAACAGCACCTTGACGTGTGTTCCCATTATTCAGATGGTCCAGGGCAGAGTGGAGCTGCAGTGAGATACCATTGCTGTTGACCTGTTATGGTGTTGGACAAGTTGAAGCAGACCAAGGCCATTTCTGAGGCAGGAGTTTATTTGAGCAAAAAACAATCTCTTGAAGAACTTCATTGTGGTGGACATAAGTGGTACCAGACGGTAGTCAATTTTTTTAAGAAGGAACTGCAGATGCTGGAAAATCAAAGGTAGACAAAAATGCTGGAGAAACTCAGCGGGTGCAGCAACATCTAGGCAGCGAAGGAAATGGGCAAGGTTTCAGGCCGAAACCCTTCTTCAGACTGGTAGTCAATTATGTCAAAGTCAAATTTATTCATCACATGCAGCATCTAAGGTACAGTGAAATGAATTTGCCATGCAGCGATACAGATGAAAAAATAACACAATACACAATTGAATTTAACACAAACATCCACCACAGCATTCTTCACTGTAGTGGAAGGCAACAAAGTTCAGTCAGTCCTCCTTTGTTCATCTGTGGTCGGGGCCATAAACCCTCTGCAGTTGCTGCTAGTGACAGCCGGATGTACATGCCCTCTCGTCGGGATGATCGAAACTCCGACGTCGGGACGGTCGAACACACTCGGCCTGGAGTGCCTGAATCGGCCACTCCTATAGGCCGCAGGCCGGCAGTCTGAGCTCTTCTTTGGCGACCCTCGCTTCTTATGCTCCAGTACAACAGATGGGTACCTCAGACCATAGAAATGAGAGGTTGAAGATGCCTTGTATTCTCCATATTATGGCCCATATTTGTCTTCAGCACTTGGCCATCACTTTCTGGACACAACCTTTTCGTCTTCTATCAGCTTATCAGGGTCAAAGACCTTTGCTCCATTTTTAATTGTTTCTGAAAATCAAAAACATTTAACAACAGTTCAAATAGTTTTGGTAAGTTTCAGGTAATTAATAACAAAAATAAAGCTATATATTAGGCACGTTAAATGATTAGAAATAAATCAAAAATGCTAGGATAAAATGAAATGTGAAAGAGAATAACCAGGCCACTAATCTTTTCATTCAGGTTGGTGAGCTAATTCCAATGAAAGGAGTCATGCTACATAGCTGGGGTGAGGCTGAGGGACCAGATAGGAAGTGCATCCAGTTCCTGAGATCAGAACATCATTCCGAGTACGCTCTGGATTGGGATGCCCTCCGAAGTAGTTTTTATGTGGATTGCCTGGCCAGAGGTAAGAGCAGGTACAAGGAACTGCCGGTGCTAGTTTACAAGATAAAGACACAACCTGCAGGATGCTGAATTATTCAAGCACTTTTGTGTCATTCTGAGGTAACATCAGCCTGATCCATAATGCATCGGGACGAGCGCCTCCATTTTATGCTGCAGAAATACCGCAGCATCCCCACAAGGTGGAGCTGCACCTCCACTACTGAGCTGTGTATTTTCCCTCAATGGTATTTTGCTGTGTTTACCATTGAGGGAAAGCCTTAAAGGAATGGTGAGTGGAAGAGCTCGGATCTTCACCTACTCTGTTCACTCATGGTGGTGCGGATATCCCCGGCTCTGACTGATCCTCGCCCTTGTGATATAGCAGCAAAAAGAGATGTGAAAGATAGAAACAAGGAACTGCAGATGCTGGTTTACAATGAAACACAAAGGGTTGGGGTAGCTCAACGGGTCAGGCAGCAGCTTAGGAGAACATGGATAGGTGGCTTTTAGGTCAGGGCCCTTCTGCATGATGTGAAGCCTTGGATTCTGTATTTTGTACAGCCCCGTAAGACTGTAAATGTTCCAAGGCCGCTTGCAAGAATTTGACTCTGAGTTGCACAGGAATAATTTGGCCCAAAGCTTGGCCATTGTGGAGGAGAGGCGCAGCTACAGTGGTGGGGGGTCAGGATTAGTGCTTGGATGGGTGAGGGGAGTGAAACACAGAGGCAGCAAAGGCAAGGATTTCATCTGAGCACAGGTAAGGGCTGACATGTAAATGGTCTTGTGCCCTGGTGCAGGGTCAAAGATGGTAGCACCACTGCCAATGGGCCAAGCTTAGGGAATTGGCAGGGACAGGGATGAAGCTGATTATTGGAGAGCAGGCCGTGTGCCAGGAGTCTCAAGATTCAAGAGAGAGTTCGATATAGCTCTTAGGGCTAACGGAATCAAGGGATATGGGGAGAAAGCTGGAACGGGGTATTGATTTTGGATGATCAGCCATGATCATATTGAATGGCGGTGCTAGCTTGAAGGGTTGAATGTCCTACTCCTGCACCTATTTTCTATGTTTCTAAGTAGAAAGGAATGGATGAAGGATCCTGACCAGAAATGTCCACTATAAATTTCCCCCAACAGAAGCTGACTGACACATGAGTTCCTCCAGCAGCTCACTTTATTTCGCTCAGGGATCAGAAAAGATGGCTTTGGATTTTGTTGTGTTTAAGTGGAGGAAAATACTGTTAGGAAACAAAGTGCTGGAGTAACTCAGCGAGTCAGACAGTCTGGAGAACATGAATAGGTGACATAGAAACATAGAAAATAGGTTCAGGAGTAGGCCATTCGGCCCTTCGAGTTGGCACCGCCATTCAATCTGATCATGGCTGATCATCCAAAATCAGTACCCAGATCCTGCATTTTCCCCATACCCCTTGATTCCCTTAGCCCAAGAGCTAAATCTAACTCTCTTGAAAACATCCATTGAATTGGCCTCCACTGACTTCTGTGGCAGAGAATTTCACAGATTCATAACTGTGGATGAAAAAAAAAATCCTCATATCACTCCTAAATGACCCCTTATTCTTAAATTGTGGACCCTGGTTCTGGATGCCCCCAACATCAGGAACATTTTTCCTGCATCTACCCTGTCCAATCCTTAAAAAATTTATATGTTTCTATGATCTCCTCTCATCCTTCTAAATTCCAACGAATACAAGCCCAGTCGAACCATTCTTTCATCATTCGTCAGTCCCGCCATCCTGGGAATTAACCTGGTGAACCTACGCTGCATTCCCTCAATAGCAATAATGTTCTTCCTCAAATTAGGAGACCAAAATTGCACAAGTTTGATGTTTCAGGTCCGGGCCCTTCTTCACACTGATGTGGGGGGGAGGGTTAAGAAAGCTGGAAGAGAGGAGAGGCAGGACAAAGTGTGTAGGTAAGGCAAGGCAGATATTTGACTGAATTAAAGTTTGACAAGCAAGTCAACTCTGTGGTAAAAGCTAGTTTCTTCCAGCTTCATACTGTAGCTAAAATCAAACCATTCCTCCAATTCGACGACCTTCAAAAAATCATCCATGCATTCATCTCCTCCTGCCTTGACTACTGCAACTCCCTAACACTGGCATCAGCCAATCATCCCTGTCCCGCCTGCAATTGGTTCAAAACGCCGCAGCGAGACTTCTGACGGGTACCCGTAAAAGGGACCACATCACCCCGATTCTGGCCTTTCTCCACTGGCTCCCAATACGGTACAGAATCAACCAAGCTCCTCTTATTCGTATACAAAGCCCTTAACGTGCTTGCCCCCCCTATATCAAAAATCTTCTAACCCACCATTCTACCTCCAGGTCCCTCAGGTCGGCCGACTTGGGGCTGCTGACTATCCCTCTGTCTAGGTTTAAGCTCAGGGGTGACCGCGCGTTTTGCGGTTGCAGCACCTAGACTGTGGAACAGCATCTCTCTCCTCATCAGAACTGCCCCCTCCATCGACTCCTTTAAGTCGAGGCTCAAAACCTATTTCTACTCCCTAGCATTTTTGAGGCTCTCTGAGGGGGCGCTGTAAACAGTTTATGTATGTATTGTTAGGTCTGTGTACCATTGTATGTAGCACATTAGTACCTGCACTGATGTACAGCGCTTTGGTCAACGTGAGTTGTTTTTAAATGTGCTTTCCAAATAAAATTGACTGACTGAGAGTGTTGTCAGCTAAAATTGGAAAATTGGAGAATTCAATATTCATATTGCTGGAACGGGGTACA
The DNA here is from genome assembly GCF_028641065.1 of Leucoraja erinaceus. Lineage (NCBI taxonomy): Eukaryota > Metazoa > Chordata > Chondrichthyes > Rajiformes > Rajidae > Leucoraja > Leucoraja erinaceus. Next base: position 18,185,105 of record NC_073381.1, on the reverse strand, counting down.
AACCTACAAGGTTCTGTTCCTCAGTTTTGCGTGTGGCCTCAGTCTGTCAATGGCAGAAAGATCGGTATTGGAATGGGCAGGTGAGTTAAAATGGTTAGTAATGGGGAGATCCAGTAGGCCTTGCAGGACCGAGCGGAAGTCTTCAGCAAAATGGTCGCCGAGTCTTCATTTGGTCTCGCCGATGTACAGTAGGCCATATGGGGGAACGCCGGTTGCAGTAGAGGAAGTTGGAGGAGTTGCGTGTGAACTACCGTGGCTGGCTACCAAGGGAGTAGTGGGTCAAATCAGAAGATGCGGAGCAGTAAAGCAAGGCTGAGGTGGGCTGAGTATTGTCAACATACATGTGGAAATTGAAACTGTACTTTCAGATGATGTTACCGAGTGGTTGCATACGATTGAGAAACACCAGGGGGCCCAGGAAGGGGGACAGGCAATGACGCGGAGCACAAACAACTGTTGGAAGTAATCTGACCATTACCAGACAGATGATGATAGAACCAGGAACACACAATCCTCCCCACTGAAAGGTCATTGAAGGATGATACTGTGGTTACCCACATCACAGGGGTAGAGAGTTTGAAAAGGACGATTAGGGAAGACATAGATTAGGATGGTCACAGTCTTTGGAGTGTCATTAGTCACTTTGAGGGATGATTTGGGATCTGAGATGAAAGCTTGATTGAAGTCTTTTTCAAGTCTGTTCACAACTGCAGTGAAGGAAACGCAGAAGCCATTTTGTCCTTTGGGACTGATGATCCACTTTTAATATTGGCCTAGTCATTTTGAACTGACTTGAGTTGTACAGTGTGGTCTTTACATTCACCTAAGATAACAGGGAGAGTGGGGGGGGGGGCACAGTTTGCAGTGCCCTGACCAGTGCTGCTCAGGGACTCTCAGCTTGGATTATCTGCTCAAATCGTAAGTCTGGAGATCCTGGTCTCTGGCTCAGTCAAGACTGGTGCACACTCAGCCACAGGCAGTGTTTAACAGCAGGCTTAGTGCTTCCAGACTTTATTGGTAATTCCATTCTTTACACATTCCACCGCCCCCACCTACTCCCACTCTCGCAGGGCCTCGGCAACTATCACTGCTTCCTCCATCCAGCAGTTTGTGGTTAAAAACATTCAGCTTTTGACACTCGGTCTCCTTCTGCACTGTGGAAAACCCCTGAGCTGCAGCTGGCAATAACAACGAAACCAAACAGATGTTCCTGCAACCGCTTTATTTTTTTTTCACCCTGCTCCATTACTTTCATTCAGAGACGGGGTCCAAAGCTGGAGACAGCAACAAAGGGTGCAAGTAGAGTCACACAGCGTGGGAAGAGGGTGCAAGGCTGGGATTACAGGATGTGGGCCCTGCCAACAATGAGCATCAGAACACCTTGAGCTAATGCTGATGGCAGATCCCTCCTTCATCGAGTTGGTCCTGGTACAATGGGCCAAATGGTCTCCTCGAGGTGCTGGATTCCATCAGATGTGTATCCTACAGATATCCCCACAGGAAGAGAAAAAAGAGGCCATTTAGACTAGTCTGACCAGTCGGTGAGATCATGGTTAATTCATAGAAACATAGAAAATAGGTGCAGAAGTAGGCCCTTCGAGCCTGCACCGCCACTCAATATGATCATGTCTGATCATCCAACTCAGTATCCTGTACTTGCCTTCTCTCCATACCCCCTGATCCCTTTAGCCACAAGGGCCACATCTAACTCCCTCTTAAATATAGTCAATGAACTGGCCTCAACTACCTTCTGTGGCAGAGAATTCCAGAGATTCACCACTCTCTGTGTGAAAAATGTTTTCCTCATCTCGGTCCTAAATGATTTCCCCCTTATCCTTAAACTGTGACCCCTTGTTCTGGACTTCCCCAACATCGGGAACAATTCAAGAATTAAGAAGGTTTTGTTGTCATCTTTACCAAAACAGAATAATGAGATTCTTACTTGCAACAACACAAAGGGTTTGTAAACACAGTACCCAATAGATAATATAATAAACAGACATAAAAAAAACAGTTCAATGAAAAAAAGACTATATTGTTCACCAATCAAAACAAAGCCCAAACTCCTTAAAGCAACCTGGGTAGTTTGAAATTTAGTTGGAGTTCATAGTGATCAATGGCCTGATGGTAGTTGGGAAGAGGCTATTCCTGAACTTGTTGCTGAATTTGGTTCCTTCTTCAACTGAACACCAGGCTTAATGATCTCCTAAGGGAGAGAGTGCCGTATTTCCACTGCAATGCGTTGTGATGATCTTTGAGTTAGACTGCACTTCCTCAGTAGCTGAACTGTAATGATAAGGTGATGTCTCTTCTGAACTACAGTTCTGGACTTCTAGTCTGAAGAACCATCACCATCCCATTCCCTAACCTGTCCTCCAAGCCCATCCCTCCATCTGGAATAATACCAGGTTAATCAAACTTCAGGTGCCCCCCATTAAACTGGGTAGAAGCAAATTGCAACAAGGGTACGTATGGACAGGATAAAGGTTAATGCCTGGTCACAGCAATGAAAAGAAGCGCATACTAGTTTGAAAGTTGAGGACAAGTGGCAATTGTAGGGACAGATATGGAGAGTGTGAAGCTTTAGGAATACGATTGATTAATACTTTATTATCACAGTATTGAGTCTGAAGAAGGGTCTCGACCCGAAACGTCGCCCAGTTCTTCGCTCCATAGATGCTGCCTCACCCGCTGAGTTTCTCCAGCATTTTGGTTTACCTTCTCATTATCACACACGACATGTCACAATGAAATTCTTTATTTTGCATACCATAAACGTAGAATGCAAAGAGTCTGCAAATGTAGAGTTGTGACAAAGTTACAAAGTGGAATATGATTGGAGAAGTTTGGGGAAGGAGAGGAACGGGGGGAGGGGGGGGGGGGGGGGGGTGAGTTTGGGTTTGGGTCAAGGAAAGGTTTGGGGAATTAATATTCAGTGGGATTGTTAATGAGGGTCATGAGTAGAGTCATACAGCGTGAAAATAGGCCGATTGGCCCAACTTGCCACCAACCAACATGCCCCATCTACATTAGTCCCATCTGCCTGCATTTGGCCCAGGTCCCTCTAAACCTATCCTATCCATGTATCTGTCTAAATGTTTCTTAAATGTAATGGTGGTACCTGACTCAACAACCTCTTCCGGCAGCTCATTCCATACACCCATGTAAAGAAAGTTGGCCTCAGGTTATTAAATCTCACCTTAAAGCTACGGCCTCTGATTCTCGATTCCCCTACTCTGTGCATTTACCCTTTCTATTCCTCTCTTGATCTTGTACTGCTCTATAAGATCACCCCTCATCCTCCTGCACTGCAAGGAATAAAGTCTTAGCCTGCTCAACCTCTCCCTACAGCTCAGGCCCTCGAGTCCTGACAGTCTTCGTAAATCTTTTCAGCTTAACAACAGTTAAAAAAAATCTGAAATCTAAACTAAGTAGTAAGTGTTGTGGAATTAAAGTTGAGAGAGGTTTGTGGGAGGAAGCTCATGACAGGGATTGTAGAGGTTGGGTGTTTGATTTGAGTCAGGAACGGGGGGCTTCAGATATATGAAAGAAGGTCGGAGATGAGGGGGTTTACAGTAGGAGACTCGAGTGTACTGCCTGACTGCTGGGGATGTGTGAACACTCGGCCTAGTATAGTAGAAGTGTGTGCACTTATAGAGCCAGCCCCACCCATTCTGTTCTGAGCCCCGGGACTAATACCTGTCCCAACCCATACCTGCCACATGCAGTCTGATATAGATATGCCATTTATTGTCACTATACATGTACAGTGAAAATGAAAGCTGCTCGTACTCAGTGCATACATACAATTTAGCACAAAAAACAAGAAACAGAAAAAACAAAAAACAGAAGGGAGAGGGGGGGGGGATGGGGGCAGGAATAGGTGCACAATTTCTGCGGCGCTACATTGTGGTAGTCATACTGAACCTGATGGCCTCAGGCGGGTAGCAAGGCCCAATTTAGCATGCAGCGCCATGCATTTATTCATGAAGTACTGGCTTGACCCGTCATATCCCAGCCTGTGTGGGAGAAAACTGGAGCACCCTGAGGAGACTGAAGCAGTCACAGAGAGAACATGCAAACAACCCCAGGCAGGCAGCACCCAAGATCAGGATGGAACCCATGTTGTTAGTCAGGGCCTAGTCTGTGATCAGTGTGTAGCACTCGTTGCTCTGGCTCAGAGTTCAATTTCAGAGAGAACTTAGCGCAGTATTGCATGCGCTGCCCTGGGTGAGGAGTGGGGTTGTCAGAGATGCCAGTGCAGTAATGGAAGAGCAGTGAGCTTCTAGCCAGTGTGTGGGCCTTATTTCCTCATCAACACCTCTAAAGCCAATAATCTGGTCACTATCACGTTGCTTTGTGTGGGATCTTGCTGTGTGCTGATTGATTGTTATATTTCCTTCATTACCACACATGATGCAGCTGGTAGAGCCACTACGACAGAGACCCGGGCTCGATCCTGGCCTCAGGTGGAGTCTTCACGTTCTTCCTGTGACTGTGTGGATCTCTTCTGGATGCTCCAGTTTCCTCCCATCACAGGTTTGGATGTAACTTGGGCACAAGGAGAGCCGTGGATTTAAAGGCTCCCTGCTGGGTGGGGGGGTGCTGAGCATTTACAAAAGCCTCTAAATCTGGCATTTACCCAAATTCTCAAATCACCGCATCACATTGGATAAGTGATCCTGCTATTGTGAGGAGACATTACTGGCGCTTGAAATGGGTGACATTTTCAATGACCCAATGCACGAGGGTGGTGTAGTGAGATGGTTGAATTGTAGAGGTTGATTTAGACTTAGTACACCGTTGCTGTGGTGAGTGGTGTCCTTAAATAGACTCCCCAAGCTGCATTTTTTGGACTATTTAAATAGACTCTGCCCAAGGTGCAGACATTCTTTGCTATAAAATAGCCCTTGTGCTCCGAGTCTCACCACGGCAGGCACCACCTCTCTGGCTGACACAGTGTCAGTAGACGCCACGTTGTCCCACATGCCTTAAGTGGACATCAGAAGCATATCCACAGCTGCACACCCTCCGACTGTGTGGAAGATCAAACACAAACACCTGCTGGCCCACTTCAAGTCATTCCTTCTCAAGTTCAGATGGGCTTTTGTCTTTTTTGTCTAGTATGAATTATTCTTTTGCTTTTTCTCTGCAGACAGACGTTTAATTATTTTGCCAGTCTTGGGCTGCAGTTATATATTCATGTATATACTGTACGCATGCTCTGGCAGAACAGGTGTGTTTCTGAGCCAAGGCCTTTGCTGCAAGCAAAGTATTTCCCCCCCAACGAGTTGACTGAAAACCTGGAGCAGATTATACGGCCCGTCTGGAGGTGGAAGTTCTACACCACACATCTTAGTTCTGTTTACGCAACCTGCGACCAAGTCCGGGTGTAGGGGGAAGAGAAGATCGGAGAGGTTAGGAAGAAGATGAGGGGAAGATATTGAAAAAATTATAAAAATGGGAAATAGGACAAGACATGTTTTTTTACGCAGAGGATGCTGGGGGCCTGAAAAGCGTTGCCAGCAGTGGTGGTGGAGGCAGATATGTTAGTGGTGTTAAATAGGCTTTTAGATAAGAACATGGAAGGTCACGGAATAGAGGGATATGGATCAGTTGATCCATGGATCAGCAGGCAAATGAGATCAGTTCAGCTAAGCATCAATTTGGGATCAAACATTGTGGACGAAGGGTTCGTTCCTGTGAGTAACCGGTGCAAGAAACAAGGAACTCAGCAGGTCAGGCAGCATTAAGGTCGCCAACTTTCTCATTCCCAACTAAGGGACAAAAGGCCAAAATAAGGGACAAATTCCCGACGGCAATTCATTGACCGACTCGGCCGTGGCTAGGTGAATGATGGTTGGCCAAGGTGCTGGAGTGCACACAAAGCCCAGCCGGCGGGCGAGATGAGGAGTTGGCCCTCATCTCAAAGTCCGGCACCTTAATCCAACTCATGAACCGATGATCGGCCATGAGAAGGAAGGGTAGTGGTGTCCAAAGGTCGGACAGCTGGCCGGGCTGCCGACCAACGGGGCCATGGGCGAGGCACTGCTGCTGCACTCCATTGGCTGCACTAAGTCAGGGACGGGGCCGGACGCGGCGCTCTGACCCGACAGTCCCTTCAACCCGATAGCAGCAGTCAAATACGGGACAAGGGCGGTCCCGTATGGGACAAGCCAATTTAGCCCAATATACGGGATGTCCCGGCTAATACGGGACAGTTGGCAACCCTAGGCAGCATCTGCGGGGGGAAATAAGCGAGTTCGGTATTCCGAAAAACAGAAGGAATCATGTGATTTGTCAAAGGTCACTCGCTATAAAGAAAATGTCACCAGCTATAAAGACAATGCTGGCTATATAAACTGTGTACAAATTCTTATCTTTATTCATGATTTATGTGTAAAAATATATTAAATCTGAGGAACGGGGGTGAGTGGGAGAGCGAGCACACAGACCCACGCCTCATCTGCAGCCAGGATCGATCCTGGGTCCCCAGCAGCGCTGCTGAACCGCCACTGGACCATCCCTTTCCCCCTCTGTCTCCCACTCGCATCTGCCCCCTCTCTCACGCTGTTACACCCCGCTCTCCTGCTACCTGGCTCCAGCTCGGCTCTGCTTTTCCCGCCGGGTTGGCTGGCAGCCCTGGACTGGCGGTGGCAGCCCCGGTCTTGCAGCCGGTGCCCCGCCAGCCCAAGGCCACCCCGGACACCTCTGGACAGGGACGGGACACCCAGGAGAGAACGGGGACGGTCCAGCAGCAATTTAACAGTGCCGGACACCCGGGCCGACCTTGGACGAAACGCAAGCCTGCACACAATGCAGCACCACAGTTGCCGAGAATGTTTATAGTGAGTGACCTATAACCTTTGCATGCGCAGTCGGAATACCAAACTCGCTTATTGACGGACACTTTGGGTCAGGACTTTTCTTCAGATTCTAGATGGGTATTACAATGTCTTCACATGCTGGCTGGCATGTGGGATAGCATGTGGGCTAACCTGTGCACAGCAAGATCCCGCAGGCAGCAATGTGGTGATGGCCGAGTGTTTTGGCCGTACGAATGGAGGGATCTTAAATGGTGCCTGGGGTTGCAGGGAGAATAATGGAAATAGTTTCCTGAGATTGGACCTCAAGATTAACATCTTGCCAAAAACACCGAACACCAGCCCCTCAGCACCGCACTGGGAGCTGTAGTGTGGGACTTGAATCCGTCCTCCCTGATAGAAACAGTGCCATTCCAGCTAAACTAGGATTATTCTCAAGTTAATAGTTTTAAGCCTTGAGACAGAATAATAAAGGCTGCATTGTGTGCCAAGATCTGTCAACATGGGATGTCAGTCAGAATGAGGCAACCATGGAAAAGGCAGCATTGTGCCGAGGAAGGTTTCATTTTGACATGTTCTGGCTTCTCCATTACCTCTGAGTACAGTTTCAGTTCCTACATCCCTGGTGCGGGAAGAAGTCTTCACTTTGGGGGCAATAAGACGGCAGGGAGCGTGACCGCTCTTGCATCATGTACTACTGCATTTCAGAGCTTCCCCCGCTCGCAGCCACTGTGTGCCTGAGACCAGTGCGGGAGCCAGCCAGGAAATTAGCGTGACTGGGGGATGAAGCTCAGCCTTGGAGTGGGTGTGGGGGGATTTTGAAACTCTCAAGACTGAGTCATCGGTTCAAAAGTAAACTCCACTTGGTGATACCGAGCTTGAAGTGAGCAAGTTGAAACTGAGTGGCCTCGGTCTGTCATTGGTTTACTTTGTTGGACGAGAGCCAGATTCTGGCACAAGGCAGACACTTTTACTAAGCAAGCCTTTGACGAAAGCATGTGACTGCAGAGCTGGGGTTTTGTTTTGAGTGTGGTATTTCAGCCCTTGACTAAGAGCGCACAGTTTTTTTTTTAGAAACTTCCCCTGATTAAAAGCATGTGAGTTCAGAAAGAAAAGTCAGCCTCAAACAAGCCTTCTGGTAACCGTAAATGGAAAAAGTGAATTCATAGCAAATTCCTGATGTAAGCAGTTTCGTATTAATACACTGTTCCTGTCCTTAAAGGCAACTTGACCATGGGTTCATTGGGAAACTTCTGTCACAAACAAGCAATTAATCCAGCAGTCTGTTCTGACCAGATTCAGTGTCATCACTTTGTAAACACTTTATGAAAGTTTTTTGTCAGATGTTGTAACACGAAGGGCTTGGCCCTTTAAAAGGAGCAAAGTAGCTGGCAGGGTATTTGGTCTTCTGTGGAAGTTCTGAGCAACAAGGATCTTGGCTCCTTTAATCCTGAAGGAGGTGACTTGGAATTGAGGGTTGAGACCCTGAGGGGTTGAAACGTCAACCATTACTTTTCTCACGAGATGCTGCCTGTCCCGCTGAGTTACTCCAGCATTTTGTGTCTATCTTCGGTTTAAACCAGCATCTGCAGTTCCTTCTTACACATTGAGAGTTGGTGGTTGGGGGTGTGCAGAGTGTGGTGGGGTTGAGGGAGGAGGAGGACTGGTTGGATACAAAATGCGAAATGGAATTCTAAAAGAGCTGAATCTCAAAACCAGCATTGAATTTTGACTGGAGAAACAAGGAACTGCAGATGCCGGTTTACAAAAAAAAAAGACACACAGTGCTGGAAGAATGCAGCAGGCGTTTTCGGTTGTGACCCTTCTTCATATCTCTTTTTACTACCTGCTGTAGTTTAGCTCCAGGATTAATTACAGGAAGGCTCTGTGGATTAGTCTTTAGCCCCATGAGAAAGCAGCAGAGAGTTAACAGGTTGGGAAACCCCGCAAGGAAGAGTGGAGGAGGTGAAGTCATCAATTGTGTAACATCGGTAGGAATGCACCTACTTTCACAACATCCAGCCTAGCCCAAAGCATTTCACAGATTCTTGATTTATTATAGTATGATTAAGGGAGCATAGTATTTTGTCTCAGCACAACAGGCATTGTATTCATGGCCAGATACCTTGCTTCAATAGTTGTAGCTGATGGGCATTTATTGTTTGTAACAACAGGAAGAGTTGTTTGCTTTTTTTCAAAGGAGGGTTGTGTGGTCAAGAACATTCACGTTTGGGAGCAGGTGGGGCCTTGATTCAACACCTCATCCAAAGGCAGTGACCGCACCAGAAGTGTCCATGAATGGTCACTCAAGGGCTTGGCATGGGATGGGAACTTGTACCTGGTACATGCTTTGTGGCATTGAGCCCTCTGCGGGGACTGTCTCATCAAATGGAGCAACAGACACAAAAGAAATTGCAGATGCTGGAATCTTGACCAAAATACAAACTTCGAGGAGATCAATAGATCAGACAACAGCTATGGAGGGAAATGAACAATTGATGTTTCAGGTCAGTAGACTTGTTCAGGCGGGAACAGGCTGTTTGAAGCTGTTTCTTTGCATTCAGTTGCATCAATTGCTTTCAGCTTTTCCACACAAGGCGAGAGGATGTCTTCTGATTTGATTCGTATCGTTAAGATTTTCTTCTGAGAACGGGAGCCTCCTTCTGATGGGCCAGCTCTCTGCAGCAAGCTTTGTCTGATTGCTTCAGGTACTGTCGGACAGTTGGAATCATCAAGGTTATTTTGTAAGTGGTAAGAAGCAAGGAGCCATGGATCATCCAAGTGATTTAATCTGAAGAATGAAGTCATCAAAACTGCCAGGCGGATGCAACAAAGTTCATTTGAGGAAAACTGGAATATAATGAAGTGCTTGTTCTATTTGAGTTAACACAAGGTTTGGTTGAATTTGAGTTGGAGAATTTTGTTTGTGACTGAGTATAATAGCAGGGATGCACAGCTGTGAGGGAGAGGATTACACTGATCCACCAGTCTGATAGCACGGATGAAGGAGTTAAGATCTGAGCACACGTTGCTTTCTCATGAGTTCAGAAAATTAAAGTGATTAGAATGTGTAAAATGTTAAAAAGATTTGATTGGGTCTACACAGAGTCCAGATCCGAAGGACTTGGCTTTCAATTTAGAGCCGGGCGAGTAGGAGGAATGGGGGGTGAAAGCAGGAAGCACTTGATCACAGAAAACTTGCTCTAGACCCTTCCAGTCGACTGAAACTGACCAACCTTTGAATCAAGTCAACTCGAGTTTATGCACAAGTACAGTGAGGAATAGGGCGAAGATTTTCATTCGACAAAATCCTTGTGAAACAAACAGCAGCTGGGGAACTCAGTTGGTCGAGCAGCTTCTGTGGCGGCAGCGACGCGATCCCTATTTCAGGTTTGAGACCCTGCATCAAGTTCAAGTTTATTGTCATATGTACAAGTACGGCAAAGTATAAGCGCAATGAACATCTTGCTTACAGCAGCATCACAGGCAAATCAATTTCTACATAAATTACATACAAAATTAAAATAAAAAGACTGCAAAAACAAAAAAAAGATATTAGTGCAAAACATAGCCAGTGAGAGAAAAAAAACACATCCATGGCAGAGGTGGACCATGGTGTTCCACGTTTGAAGTAGGATTTAGTTTCATTGAGGGATTGCAGAATTATTTTGGGTAAATAGACCTACTGTAAAGGTTGGCCTGAATCTACTAAATGGATAAGGGTTTTTTTTTAAATCATAGCTGAACTGCCTATTCCTTTTCCGATGTTTCTCCCTTAGTTCAACAACTACAGTGAGCTGAAGAGCGATGGATTGAAGCCAGCTCCTGAAACTGGAAGGAATGTGGTCTGACTGTAGGCAGTGCAGAATTCAATGAGCCCATTGTGCTGACACAGACGAGCTCAATGGGCTGACGATGATTAGCCCCGGTGCTTCCTGCAACCATTTGAACTCGCAGCTCTCACTCTACTTGTGACGGGCAGGATGAATCATCTGCTGGCAAGAATCGAGAACAGAAAGAAAGAAGGAAGACACGCCTCTCATGTCCTGTGGCATGTTTTAAAATGCAATGCAGGCAAAAGCAGCAAACGGTCTGACGACAGAAAAGAAACACAAACCAGGGCCATAATGTGCAAGCCCAGTCAATCTGAGTCAGAAACGGTCAGCTTGAAGTAGCACGGTGGAACCTTGTACCATCTGAAGGTGGACAGTCCTAGGTTAATTTACACATGTTGGGCCTGTTTGCTGGCTAGCAGCTGCTGCCTTTTCTCTCACTCTTGCAGCTTGGCTTAGAAACTGGCTTGAGTTTTGTCAGTACTTCTGCAATATATTTTGATTCCGCCCATAGTAAATCATGCTAGCAATTAGTAATTGTGCTCCAATTGCCATGGGACCAGTCACTTAAGCACAATTCCTCTTCGGAGGCCTGATGTACTCCATGGCTGCCAACTCTCACCCAATGTTGGCAGCCCTGTGTACTCCCACCCAAATATGACATTGCCCAACTCTCAATGTCATAAATTACAACCAAAGATCCACACTAAACCACCTGCAGCCAATCTAAATACAACCAGAAGCACATTGTGGTATGTTCTATTAATCTTATCGCTATTTATAGGGCTTGCTGACGTGGGTAGACTTGAGATGACAGATTCAGATCTCAGTGCAGGCTGCTCTTGTTCAAAGTCCATGGGGAGGGCTACAGCCGACCTCTCCCCAGCATTCACTCAGTGGGTAACGTTCAGTACCGGAGGTGTGTTTGTGGCCAGTCAGGAAGTCGGGGACCTCTGGGCAGAAGGCACTGACCTGCCCATCCAGGGAACCTCCTCCCACTGTTAGCAGAAACACCATGTCCCATCTGGGCCTGTCCTATGTATAATATAGTGACAGACTCAGGTTTTCCAAAGCCTCGTCACCATGATGTGGGATGACCTGCAGCAAGTCCACGCACTGGTGCCTCCATGCCTGGACTCCCCTCATCAACATCAAGGTCACGTCGGCTCACAACTTCCTCACCATGGGATCTTTCTGAGCAGCCACAGTCCCTCTCGGTTCATTGCTCACCACTTTATCAGAGGTCGCACGGGCACAGTGAGCATAGAGATGTTTTCGGTGAAGACCAGTTGGCATCTTGAGCACCGGGATTTGCCAGCATTGCTCGCTCACCCACTGCAAGCAGCTATCGATTGTAAGAGCCACATGTGATTGTCCAATCCTCCGTCAACAGGAAAGGTCTTCATTCCCACAATGTTCAGGTCATTGTGGTTCTCAAGAAGATTGTCGTGTCTCCAGGAAGCCCACATGTCTCCTTTACCCTAGATTTGTCTGCACTTCTAGACATTTTCACTGGCTGGAACTGCCTGGACAGATGGATATGGACAGAGAGGACCACCTCTCTCCTCACCAGAGTACAATCTCCACTCACAGTAGCTGAACACAGGTTTGGGGATCTTAATGGAAATAGTTCTATCAAGGAGATTTCATTGCCGGCATCATTCCAGGGATGTCCTGTAGCGCACTCCGGTCAAGAAGCAGAGACTCCACTGTTAAATTCTCCAGACTTTCCAATCGTGGTCAGTGGCAGAGGTGCGGGAAAGGAGCCCTGACTGATGCATGGCCTAGAAAACAGAAGGAGTTAAAGTGCAATGGCGAAGCTAACGGGAATAATTTCACTGGATGCCAGGAATTGGAAGGAACTTTCATAGAGAGATGACTCTTACACAATGCCCAGTGTAAACTAAGTGACCCTCCACACAGTCTGGTCCTTAACGCCAGCATACCACTAGTCAATGGAGAGAGTGCAGTTGCTGTACAGATCAAAGACGCCTATCGCTCTATCCCTCGCCCTCACTTCGGTAAATCCAACCATACTGCGGTGCTGTGTCTTCCTGCCTACAGGCAGCAATTGAAGAGCGCACCTCCAGAGGTGAGGACTGTACAGAGCTGGTCGGGGTGGGGGCAGAGGAACAATTCCAGGACTGTTTGGAGTCTGTAGACTGGGCAATGTTCAGGGACTCGGCAACGGACCTGAATGAATACGCCGCAGTCATCACAGACTTCATTAATAAATGTGTGGAGGACTGCATCCCAACAAAAACCTTCCGAGTGTTTCCTAACCAGAAGCCTTGGATGAACCATGAGATCAGCACTCTTCTGAACTCCATATCCCAGGCATTCAGGTTTGGAGACACAGAGGTCTACAAGAAGTCTAGATACGATCTTGGTAAGGCCATCAAAAAGACCAAAAGGGACATCTGCTCCAAGCTGGAGGATGAGATGGACAACAAAAACTCTTATGTCAGGCTGTTATTCATTGACGACAGTTCGGCATTTAATACAATCATCCCCTCCAAGCTGGTTACCTCAGATCTGGGTCTGCACATCCCTCTGCAATTGGATCCTCGACTTCCTCATCCACAGACCACAGTCTGTCCGTATTGGTGGAAATGTGTCATCCTCGATAACAATCAGCACGGAAGCACCTCATGGCTGCATGCTCAGCCACCTGCTTTACTCACTCTATACTCATGACTGCATAGCCAGTCATAGTGCGAGCTCCATCATCAAGTTCGCCAACGACACCACTGTTGTGGGACGTATCACTGATGGGGACGAGTCAGAGTATAGAAGTGAGATCGACCGATTGATCAAATGGTGCCAGCACAATAACCTGGCCCTCAACACCAGCAAAACCAAGGAACTGATTGTGGACTTTGGAAGAGGTAGGGTAGAGATCCACAATCCAGTTTATATATCGATGGTGGAAAGGGTCAAGAACTTCAAATTCCTAGGCGTGCACATTTCCGAAGATCTTTCCTGGTCCCAGCACACTGATGCAATTATAAAGAAAGCAAGCGCCTCTACTTCCTGAGAAGATTACAGAGAGTCGGTATGTCAAAGAGGACTCTCTCGAACTTCTACAGGTGCACAGTAGAGAGCATGCTGACTGGTTGCATCGTGGCTTGGTTCAGCAACTTGAGCGTCCAGGAGCGGAAAAGAATGCAGAAATTTGTGACCACCGCCCAGGCCATCACCGGCTCTGACCTCCCGACCATTGAAGAGATCTATCGCAGTCGCTATCTCAAAAAGGCAGCCAATCATCAAGGACCCACACCATCCTGGCCACGCACTCATCTCTCTGCTACCATTGGTTAGAAGGTACAGGAGCCTGAAATCTGGTACATCCAAGTTCAGGAACAGCTTCTTCCCCACAGCCATCAGGCTATTAAACTCGCCAACAAATAGACTCTGAACTGTAACAGCCTATTGCACTTTATCTGTTTATTTATGTGTATATGTGTGGTCTATGCTATATTGACACACTGAACTGTTCTGTATTTATGCTTACAATATTCTGCAATGTTGTGCTGCAGCAAGCAAGAATTTCATTGCCTATCTGGGACACATGACAATATACTCTCTTGACTTGGCATGACGACCCTTGACTTGAGATCACCTCATTAAGCCGCGTCATCTGGGCACAAAGTACACCACTGAAATCAGTAGTTGCACTCATTGGTTGGACCTTGAACTCTAGACGGTCAACATATTGCCACAGAGTAGTGAGTCCGACACACAACAGGCTTCTGATCAGTTAGGCACTCGGTAGGGAGATGCGTTGAGAGACTAACATTTTATGCCAATGATGTAAGTGCACAATCATTTGACAAAGAGAAATGAAACTCCCATGTGAGGCTGGTGTTAAATCATTGTAACATTGACCATTTTATGCTATAGGGGCACAACCGACAAAGAGGCAGAAGTAGAAGCACCCACTTTCACTCAGCTCACGACACAGGATTGATGAAGGTAGCATCACACTTTGCTGCACTATTTTGCTTTTCAGTAAGGCTCTCCCACCAAATCCCGTCCCCTTTGGTAATCCATACCGAGGGAGTTCGTCAGGGAGGGGAACCTTGGAGCAAAACGTTCATCTCACCGTGAAAATCCCCTTATGTTTCTCTTCCTGTCATAGGACTCGCTCTCTCAGGGAAGGCCATGGCGATGAGGACTTGGAAAACCTGAGCCTGCCTTTTACTCAGCATAGGATAATCAAGAACCTGAGGACATGGGATTAAGGTGAGGGGGAAAGAAATAGTGGGAACCTGAGGGGCAACTTTTCCCACAAAGACCATGGTGGGTATATGGAACAGGCTGCTGGAGGAGGTCATTGTAACAGGTACTATAACAACATTTAAAAGACATTTGAACAGGGAAATGGATAGGAAAGATTTAAAAGGATATGTGTCAAACACTGGCAGGTGGGACTAATGTAGATACGGCATCATGTTGAAAAGTTGGGCCTAAGGGCCTGTTTCCATTCTCTATCACACAGAATTGTAAGAACAAGCAGGGTAGTGCTGGAAGAATGGCAGAAATAACGTGAATATCAATATTTCGCAATTTGGGCCTTACAGCAATGAGGCTCCATTTTTAAAGAGGAAAACAATATGTTGCCAAGACCTGCATTCAGGGTGAGCATCGTCACATGTCATGCACAATGTAGCAATCTTTCTAGGTGAGTCATGGCAGGTTATGCCAGCAGTTGCTACATCAGGGTTATTTATCTCTGTACAATTAAACATGGCATTTTACCTGAGGCAAGAGGTGTGTGACAGAAGTGTGAAAATGCACACTTCCAGATTCAGGACAGTTTCTTCCCAGCTGTTATCAAGCAACTGAACCATCCTATCACCAACTAGAGAGCAGTCCTTCTACCATCTACCTCATTGGAGACCCTCAGACTATCTTTAATCGGACTTTACTGCACTTTATCTTGCACAAAACCCGTATTCCCTTTACGTATCTGTACACTCTGGACAGCTTGATTGTAAACATTTATAGTCTTCCCGCTGACTGGAGAGCATGGAACAAAAGTTTTTCACTGTACCTTGGTATACATGACAATAAACTAAACTAATAACCTGAGAATTGTTTTTAACCAAATCAATGGTACATTAATGAAGCAGGGACTATCACAATGTTTAAGAAACAATTAAATTAATACATGGATAGGACAGGTTTGGAGGGATATGGGCCAAACGCAGGCAGGTGGGACTAGTATAGATGGGACATGTAGGTTGGTGTGGGCAAGCTGGGCTGTATGACTATGATTCGCTGTGATTCTATAATGGAAAATCATTACCTTTTTTGTAAAGTTATACACCATGCTATCTTTCCTGTTTCACAACCTTGTAGGTACCTTCAGCATGCACAATGCCTGGTTATGCCTTGTGTTTGGCTTCTGAAAGGCTGCTCTGTTTCACTCTGAGCTAACACAGATGTCCTTGATAATCCAGGAGAAGACATTGCTCTAGAAGGAGCAGCGTCAGACTGAAGGAGCAACCTGTGGGCACTGCTGTGATGTGCCGGCTGATAGGCTGTGTTGCGATGTGAAATGGTGATATGGTGAGAGGACAAGAGTCTCCTGAAGGTACAGACCAGGCCACCTGTTGGGGCACTTGTTGGACAATGATACATGGTGTGCTGGCTCCAAGACTTGACCTTGGACCTCCTGACTGGCTCCAAATCCCAAGTGTCTGCGGCCTGCAGCCATCACCCTCTTCCGAGTCAGCTCTCTCTACAGTCCAGTTGTGTGAGTGGGACTGCTCAAGAGAGAGTGGCATCTCTCCACTCCTGCAAGACAGTGTGTGGGCACACTGGGTCTGTCCATGGTTTACAATTCATGAGGGTACAGGAGGATGGGGGCAGTTGGAGGATCTCATGTAAGCACAGTCTTCAGGGATATACTAAGTCAAGCCAAGACTGTTGAATTGTCATATGCCCCAGGAACAGAGAACACAGGAACATGGAGAATGAAAATCTTATTAACTGCAGCTTTGCAGGCATTTTAACACAATAAATAAATATACAAAGTGTTTAAGAAGGAACTGCAGATGCTGGAAAATCGAAGGTACACAAAAATGCTGGAGAAACTCAGCGGGTGCAGCAGCATCTATGGAGTGAAGGAAACAGGCAACGTTTCAGGCCAAAACCCTTCTTCAGACTCTAATATATATATATAACCATGCAATAAATTATCAGTTATACTGTAGGTAACCAGACCATATAGTACAAGCTGAAGTACTTAGCACAAGGTTATACAAAGTCCATAGTAGTTCTTTGCTGAGGTGGGGCTGTGGATAGTGTTGTGCAGTGTGGTTTAACGTCTGATGGTTAATGGGAAGAAGCTTGGATAACCCTGTGCTAAGATCCTTTCAATGGTGGGGAGGTCAATACCTGCGATGGGCCAGGCAATGTCCAATCTTGGACACTGTGGGTGGGAACTCAGATTGCACTATGGAGACTCGCCCAGGGAGCAATGCATGGTGTGTGGTGACAACTCCCTGATTCGATTCTTGTCATCAGCATTACATTAGAGAGTCGACTGCAATTGCCTTGCAGCTGACAGTGTGAGGAATACTCCCAACTGTCACCAGTCATCTCTGACAATATGTTTCTAGCTTTCTGCTGGACAAAGGAATTGAAGCTATTAATAACCATGTATGTAGATGTTACATCTGTAGTTTGTTCAGTTTATTGTCACGTGTACAGTGAAAAGCTTTTGTTGTGTGCTAACCAGTCAGCGGAAGACTACATGATTATAATCGAGCCATAGATACAGATACAAGATAAAGGGAAGAACGTTTAATGCAAGATAAAGTCCGATTAAGATAGCCCAAGGGTCTCCAATGAGGTAGACAGTGGCTCAGGACCGTTCTCTGGTTATTGATAGAATGGTTCAGTTGCCTGATAACAGCTGATAACTAGGCTTGACACACATGCAAGGATATTAAAAATAAAACAGAAAGTGCTGGAAACACTGAATAGGTCAGGCAGCCACTGTGGAGAAAGAAATAGTTAGTGCCTCAGGTGGCTGACTTTTTATCTTAACTCACTGGTTTCTAGCTGGGTCAATGACTGAGATATTGACTCTGTTTTTCTCTCCACAAATGCTACCTGATTCCCTGCTTTATTTCAGATTGGCGGCACCTGCCGTTTATGATATGACCAGATGTTGAGGCCAGGACTTGCAGGATGAGGTGGGAGTTCCAGATGATGAGGGGAAGCAGCCACCAGAGCCATGCTGATACCAGAGGAGACAGACGCTCAGGGAAGGAGTCTGACAGGTTAGGGCCTTGCCTGTAAGGGGCATATCTGCCAATAATGGAATATGGGAATGAGGGCCACTGAGGTCTCGAAGGGGCTGTAGGGAAAATTGAAATCACGGGTGAATTGAAATCCCATCAATTGAGTTCATTTAGTTTAGAGATACAGTGAGGAAACAGGCCCTTCGGCCCACCGAGTACGTGCCGACCAGTGACCCCCCCCCCCCCCCCCCCCCCCCGCACTATCCTACGCACGCTAGGGACCATTTACAATTATACCTAGCCAAATAACCTACAAACCTCTACATCTTTAGAGTGTGGGAGGAAACCTGAGACCCCGGAGAAAACCCACACCGATCACGGGGAGAACAGTCAAGCTCTGTACAGACAAGCACCCGTATTCAGGATTGAACCTGGGTCTCTGGTGCTGTAAGGCAGCAACTCTACCGCTGCGCCACCATGCTGCCCTTTAGACTGTTAGAAGAGATCAGTGTGATGAGAGATAGACACAAAATGCTGGAGTGACTCAGCCGGTCAAGCAGCATCTCCCAAACATTTTCTCCAGAGAGGCTGCGTGACCCGCTGAGTTACTCCAGCATTTTGTGTTTATCTTCAGCATCTGTAGCTCCTTCCTACACAGTGTGATGAGGGAGCTGATCTCAGGCTTGCGCAAGGCTGAACCTCCATCACCGCCTGGCTGCTGATTTGCAGTGACGGTAAACATAAGCCTGCAGGATTGCAGTGTTTCATTGAAGGCAGTGTGTGGCAGCTATCAGTCCGGTTCAGGGTCTTGACTGCAGCAGCAGAGATTAGCTGACGTGCCTGGTGGGCATGGCTGATTCATTAGTTGCCACCCTGCCACTCCATCTTGTTCAGCCCATGAGCACGGCGGCGCACTCGACACTTAACCCTTCCACACCCAGAGTGCAGGAGTCATGCAAAACTAAGCACGTCACTTAACTTACGCATGAAGCTCTCAGGGAAGATGGTCAGGAACCCGTCTGAAGAAGGGTCCTGACCCGAAACATCACCCATCCTTTTTCTCCAGAGATACTGCCTGAGCCGCTTAGCTACTCTAGCATTTTGTGTCTATCTACAGTCAACAACTCGTCAGAGGAAGAGGTTTTAAGGAGTGACTGGATGGAGGAAAGGGAGGCTTGGGAAAGGAGCTTCTGAGCCAGAAACTTTGAACAGTCAAGCTCCAAAGAGGGGTGATCAGACGCCCACAGGAGAAGGCTGGAGATTTCAGGCAGATACAAGATGATATTCCTTCAGGGGCATGGACAAGGCCTGCAATTTCTTGCTGTTGCTAATTCCAGAACTGTGGGACCTCCGAGGCCGGTGAAGAGCCATGTTGCTATGTCTCGATGTGGGCAGTGCTATTGGTTGATGCATCAATTGCTTTATTCTCCCCCAACGCGAAGGCGGACAGACTACTCATACAGCATATTAACAGGCCCTTTGGCCCATCTAGTCCATGCCAACCAAGTACCCATCAAAGCAAGTCCCACTTGTCCATGATTGACCCATATCCTTATAATGTTTCTGTCCATTGTGAATGGCTCAATTGTAATCATGTATTGTCTTTCCAGTGACTGGTTACCACGCAACAAAAGCTTTTCACTGAACTTCAGTACACATAAAAATAAACAAAATTAAATATCCATCTAAACCTTCCCAATCTAGGTCCAAACGTCTTTTAAATGCTGCTATTGCACCTGCCTCAACCACTTTGTCTGGCATATTGTTCCATATAGGTACCAACCTATATTGGTGGTGTTTCCTCACTGCACTCCGCAGTTTGCTATCTGATTCCAATGCTGTGATAACAGCGAGGAAAAAAACTGTTGAAAGTGATTTGTTCGTTGTTTCACCAGATAGAAAAGTGTAAGAGCCCGTGGCACATGGTCCTAGGACAGGCACCTGTTAGATTATACTACTTCAAGTGAGAGGCTGCAAGAGTGTCTAGATCACCACGTGTGTGGCACCCTGTCCTACATGGAATGTTTTCTGCGCAAAAACTCCTTTCACCATAAGTGAATCAGGCAGTGGTCTCCATGGAATGTCCTGCAGGGAAAAAGAGATGGGTTGTATGGGATAGTTTTCCGGACAGCCGGTCAAAGTTATTTGGCAAATGCCTCATCGCAAGAACGCTGAAGCAATCACCAAGACCCCGGCTTGGGAAGAAGGGTCCTTCTCATTAGATCCTTCATTAGTTCTAGGAGCAGCATTAGGACATTCAGCCCATCAAGTCTACTACACCATTCAATCATGGCTGAACTATCTTTCCCTCTCAACCTTCGTCATCTCCTGCCTTCTCCCCATAACCCCTGACCCCCGTACTAATCAAGAATCTGTCAATCTCATCATGCTCACCTGGAATCCCAATCCTCGACCCCTTGCCCAGTGCTGTTGATATGGCTGGATTGGAATCACTCATTCTCAAGGGAAGAACAGTTTGACTGGCAGCTGAAGGCCAAAGTCTATCAGAAAGACCTAAGAACATGTGGAGTATGGAAGGAGTACAGGAGGTCCAGCAACTCGTTGATTACCTTGGCATGAACAGATTCCTCAGTAGTGTCATGGCAGACAGGGAGAGGCTTCAGAGGGTAACTAGGACAGCGCAGAAGATCATTGGTTGCCCTCTCCCCTCCCTGATGGACATCTACACCTCCCGCTGCCTTAGCAGGGCAAAGAAGATCATCAAAGACAGCTCCCATCCTGCGTTTGGACTGTTCGACCTGCTGCCCTCTGGAAGGCGCTATAGGTGCATCAAATCCAGGACAAATAGACTCAGAAATAGTTGCTTTCCGAGAATTATAACTACTCTTAATTCAAATTCACACATGCACTGACTTCACTGCCCAACATCCGGACTTCCATCTGTATATATGTATATATGTATGTAGCGCCGCAGAATTGTGCACCTATCCCCCCCCATCCCCCCCCCCCTCTCCATTCTGTTTATGTTTTTTTTCTGTTTCTTGTTTTTTGTGCTAAATTGTATGTATGCACTGAGTACGAGCAGCTTTCAGTTTCACTGTACATGTATAGTGACAATAAATGGCATATCTATATCTATCTATCTATCTATATATATCTATATATATATATCTATATATCTATCTCTGCCCCAACTCCCACTGCACTGCGAGCTAGGAATGGAGATAGATGCCAGAATTCTTACAAAATTCTTAAGGGGTTGGACAAGCTAGATGCAGGAAGATTGTTCCCGATGTTGGGGAAGTCCAGAACAAGGGGTCACAGTTTAAGGATAAGAGGGAAATCTTTTAGGACCGAGATGAGAAAATCATTTTTTACACAGAGAGTAGTAAATCTGTGGAATTCTCTGCCACAGAAGGTAGTTGAGGCCAGTTCATTGACTATATCTAAGAGGGAGTTAGATATGGCCCTTGTGGCTAATGGGATCAGGGGGTATGGAGAGAAGGTAGGGATGGGATACTGAGTTGGATGATCAGCCATGATCATATCGAATGGCGGTGCAGGCTCAAAAGGCCGAATGGCCTACTCCTGCACCTATTTTCTATGTTTCTATGATAGAGAAGTCAACAGCTCCCGGAAGGAATACTTAAAATAACTACCTTGACTGTGACACGGTCACAGAGTCATGCAGCACAGAAACGGGCCCTTTGGCCCAACTTGTCCATGCTGACCAAGGTACCCTATCTAAGCTTCCCCACTTGCCCACATTTGACCCATATCCTTCTAAACCTCTCCAATCCATGTACTTATCAAAATGTCTTTTAAATATTGTTATTGTACCTGTATTCCATAGCATACCGTCCATTCTAGTATTGCCACCACTACTGACCAACAAGAAGCCAGATTGGCCACACGCCAACTGAAAACCTCTTTGAGATTCTCTTGAGATTGTGGCTGGTGGAGCCACAAGAACTCACACACATCCTTATGGCCTCTCCACTGCCCGCACTGAACGAGGGTGTTCATGGGTAGGTTTATGTACATGCAAATATCAGTGGGTACATGTGTGTGGGGCATTGTTTGTGTGTGAGTGTGTTTGTGTGTGTGGAAGAGATTATGGAGTTGTGTGAGTGCATGCATCCATACATGTGTGCAAATGCTTATGTTGTGTGTGTGAGTGTTGTGTGTGTTTGTATATGCGTGTGCATGAATATGTGTGTGTCATCCAAGAAATCGTGGGAATGTGCGTGTTTTCATTGTGTGTGTGTGTTTATGTGGTGTGCGTGTGTGTGTGTGTGTGTGGTGAGGTGTGTTGGAGGGGATGTGAGAAGACGTGTGTCTTTGTTTATTTCAAGAGGTCCTTCAGCTGTCATTCTGCAGATTCACAATCTGAAATCTCTCCATTCATGCCGGCATTTCCTGTGTCTAGTTTATTAAAAAAATTAGCTGTTTCTGCAGCAGCTGCACTAGTTCCACCCTCCCACCACCTCGGTGATGTAAACAACAGCCGATGTAGAGGATAAGGTTTCCATGCATCGACTAGCTGGCTCACCCCCTCTACAACATGTGACTGTTTACCAGGAACACACTGCCTCTACGTCAAACCTGTTTTCCTCCTCTACCGTCAGTAAGGTCAAAGGTCGTTGTATCAAAGGAGCAGGGCTGGGTCAAGGGGTGGGGAGTTGAAGGGACTTTCCGTGAGTAATGTTTCCAACACACGCCTTCTCTTTAGAACTGGTGTAATCGGATCTGGCAGCTCTCTGTGTCGGTGCTTACGGTGCCTGGGAGAACCGCCTGACACTCGGCCTGGGAGAGGGAGCCTCTGGCCCTGCTACACTCAATGGATGGGGCTATCCCGCAGCTCAGGCAGCATCTGTGGGAAGCAAAACAGATACAGCCTGACCTGCTGAATATTGGAGCATTTTCTGCGTTTGTTTCTGATTCTCAGTATCTGTAGGTTTTTGGAGTATCAATAGATGAGGTCTCCAGCCCAATCCAGTCAACCTGCCCTCCTATTCTGTCAGGCATTAGGGACGCTAACCCTTATTGCCATGTTCCTGGAGAGTTTGACTCTCAAACAGACAGCCTATGTTTCCATTTTCAAATGTGTTTCATAACCAGTAAAAAAAAAACTGGGATTAACAGAAAAAACAATCCCATTGTTTTCAAATCTTTTCCTCCAGGAATCCCAACAATCACAATAAAGCATGAGGTTTCTTGGAATAGGATAATTATTGTGCCCACCTGTGCACCTGAGGAAAAGGGTGTGAGAGATCAGACCTGGCACAAAACTCACGGTCTACCAGCCAGCAGTGATCTCTGCCATCCTGTACGCTTTGGAGATATGGACTGCCAGGAGTAGGAGTTTCCAGGCACTGGGAAGTCATCTCCGATACTGTCTCTACAAAATCCTCCAAATTTACAGGTCAACAAACCCACTTTACATTCCTCCCTCAGGTCAACGCACCCTGAGCTAATGCCCCAATAATACGGCACGGTGACGCAGCGGTTGAGTTGCTGCCTTACAGCGCTAGAGACCCGGGTTCGATCCTGACGATGGGTGCTGTCTGTAAGGAGTTTGTTCGTTCTCCCCGTAACTGCGTGAGTTTTCTCTGGGTGCTCCAGTTTCCTCCCACACTCCAAAGATGTATAGCTTTGTAGGTTAATTGGCTTTGGTAAAATTGCAAATTGTCCGTAGTGTGTAGGATAGTGTAGTGCACAGGGATCGCTGGTCAGCGTGGACTCGGTGGGCTGAAGGTCCTGTTTCTGCTCTGCATCTCTAAGCTAAAGATTGTACTTGATTGACTACATTGGCAGGACATGTTGATTGGCTTCCAGACACTAGACTCCCGAAACAGGCTCCCTTCCCAGCTTCATCATGATAAAAGATTCCAGGTGGTCAAAGGATATAGAATAATAGAGCCATACAGCACTGAAACAGGCCCTTCAGCCCAACTTGTCCATGCCAACCAAGTTACCGAACTGCTTACCTGCACTTGGCCCCTTTCCTTCTAAACTATTCCTATCCACATACCTGTCTGAGTATCTTTTAAATGTCGTAATTGCACCCAGTTCTACCACTTCCTCTGGCAGCTCGTTCCATATACTCATCACCCTCTGTGTGAAAATGTTGACCTTTAGTTCCCTTTTATAACTTTCCGTCACCTTAAACCTATGCCTTCTACTTTTAGACTGCCCTATCCTGGGGAAATGACTGTGGCTATTCACCTTATCTATGCCCCTCATTATTTTATAAACCTGTATAAGGTCACCCCTCAGCCTCCTGCGCTCCAGGGAATAAAGTCCCAGCATGTCCAGCCTCTGCTTACAATTCAAGCTGTCCAGTTCTTGATTTATGCCTCTTTAGCACCCTTTGATTGAAGGGTGTTGTTAAAGCCCCTTTGAACAGGCCCAGTAACATCCCTAGCAACCTCTTGGAATCCCTGACCAACGACCGCTCAAAGTAAAGAACTAGCATTTGGAGCAGCACTGAGAACGTTGATCCCAAGCACTAAGAAAACAGGGAGGCCTGGTGTTAGCGGTGGACAGAGGGTCACCTCCCCATCTGTATTGTCATAACCTTGCTTCCATGCTGTATTAGGACTGCAATCCCTTTATCCATCCAATAAACACTCATCCTTTTTCTCCAAAGAATCCTCTGACACGCTGATTAGCTCCTGCACTTTGTGTCTATCTGGGCATATACCAGCATCTGCAGTTCCTTTCTACACAATCTCTCACCATGGCAGAATTGGGAAGGGTGTGCCTGCTTCGGGAGACTGGTGTTGGGTGGACCTTCGGCCCAAGCACGAGGAGAACACAGAAGGCCAGTGTTAGTGGCAGACAGAGTGTATCCGTCCTGTCAGGCCCACACGTGGCAGCGACTAATGTCCCTTGTGAGTTTAATCAGAAATGAAACCGTCCTCCTGGCACCCAAAGGACGGCCTGATGGAGGAAGAGAGAGTTTCCAAATTGTTTCCCCACTCTATTTCCAAGCAATCACCTCAAGGCGTCAGTCAGGATTTTCCAAATTTCATGACGATCTTTCCCTTCTCAAATTGTTTTGATTTCCGAGCAAGGTGAACATTTATCCAGCTCGAACATGCCTTTCCGATAATCCCTGCACCGCACCCAAAACTCTCCAACGTCTCTACAAAGGAAAAATAAAATCCCAACAAGCACAATAACGTGCAAGGTTTCTTGGATTGGGCCAGGTGTGGGTCTCCTGGGCATTGCACAACGTTAGCAGTTAGAAACATAGAAACATAGAAAATAGGTGCAGGAGTAGGCCATTCGGCCCTTAGAGCCTGCACCGCCATTCAATATGATCATGGCTGATCATCCAACTCAGTATCCCGTACCTGTCTTCTCTCCATACCCCCTGATCCCTTTAGCCACAAGGGCCACATCTAACCCTCTTAAATATAGCCAATGAACTGGCCTCAACTACCCTCTGTGGCAGAGAATTCCAGAGATTCACCACTCTCTGTGTGAAAAATGTTTTTAGATAGATAGATCCTTTATTTGTCATTCAGACCTTACGGTCTGAACGAAATGTCGTTACCTGCAGCCATACATACAATAATACAATAATAAACAACAGAACAGACAGTAAACACAAATTAACAACCACCACAGTGAGTCCACCAAGCACCTCCTCACTGTGATGGAGGCAAAAGTCTTAGGGCTGCAGTCTCTTCCCTCCTCTTCTCCCTCTGCGCTGAGGCGATACCCCACCGGGCGATGTTAAAATCAGTCCCGCGGCTCACCGAGCTCCGCGAACGGGCCGGTTCAAACACCGCGGCCCGGGGGGGGGGGTCGAAGCTGCCGCCCTCCAGTCCAGCGGACACAGCTGTTGACAACGTCGTCCACTGGCCCACGGCCGAACCCCGGACTCAGGCCACCGCTCTCAGCCACTGGAGCACCGTTCCAGCCCCGAGCCGGGTCACCCTCACGTGAGCGTCTCAGCCCCGCGCCAGGCCACCCCCACGGGAGCGCCGTTGCCCTCGAGCTGGGCCGCCCCGACGGGAGCGCCGTTACCCTCGAGCTGGGCCGCCCGGACGGGAGCGTCTCAGCCCCATACGGGAGCGCCGTTCCAGCCCCGAGCTGGGCCGCCCTCATGGGAGCAAGCCCAGGGCGAGTCCTGACTGGCTGCCTCCGGAGCCTCGAGGTCGCCAGCTCCGCTATTAGGCATCAGCGCAGATGGAGGCAGGTAAGGGGGCTACGACAAAAAAGTTGCATTACCTTGAAGGGAGAGACAGCAAGCCCCGTTTCAACCCCCCCTCCCGCCCCCCACACACATAAACATAACCTAAAACCAAAAACTTAGCTAAACAAAACGAAAAAAACAACACCAAAAAAGTAAAAACAAACGGACTGCAGGCGAGCCGCAGCCGTTCACCAGCGCCGCCACTTTCTCATCTCGGTCCTAAAATACTTCCCCCTTATCCTTAAACTGTGACCCCTTGTCCTGGGCTTCCCCAACATCAGGAACAATCTTCCTGCATCTAGCCTGTCCAACCCCTTAAGAATTTTGTAAGTTTCTATAAGATCCCCCCTCAATCTTCTAAATTCTAGCGAGTACAAGCTGAGTCTATCCAGTTGTTCTTCATATGAAAGTCCTGACATCCCAGGAATCAGTCTGGTGAACCTTCTCTGTACTCCCTCTTTGGAGTTGCTGGCAAACTTATTCAGGTGAGCTCCCCACTGCTGACCCAAGAGTAAAACGGGTCCCGGCCCACAGTAAACCTTGCTGAACAAAGATCCATGATTCAACATCCCAAGATTCATCCAATCTCCACACTGCCACGCCTGGGTAGCTTAAAACACAATGGTATGAATAGTGAAAGTCTTGGATAGAGTGGATGTGGAGAGGGTGTTTCCACTAGTGGGGGAGTCTAGGACCAGAGGCCATAGTCTCAGAATGCAAGATCGTACCTTTTGAAAGGAGATGAGAATGAATTTCATTAGTTAGAGGGTGGTGAACCTGTGGAATTCATCGTCACAGAAGGCTGTGGAGGCCAAGTCAATGGAAACGTTTAAGGTGGAGACTGACAGGTTCTTGATTAGTACGCATGATTGAATGGCGGAGTAGGCTTATAACCATATAACCATATAACAATTACAGCACGGAAACAGGCCATCTCGGCCCTACAAGTCCATGCCGAACAAATTTTTTTTCCCCCTTAGTCCCACCTGCCTGCACTCATACCATAACCCTCCATTCCCTTCTCATCCATATGCCTATCCAATTTATTTTTAAATGATACCAATGAACCTGCCTCCACCACTTCCACTGGGAGCTCATTCCACACCGCCACCACTCTCTGCGTAAAGAAGTTCCCCCT
Source organism: Leucoraja erinaceus (assembly GCF_028641065.1). Taxonomy (NCBI): domain Eukaryota; kingdom Metazoa; phylum Chordata; class Chondrichthyes; order Rajiformes; family Rajidae; genus Leucoraja; species Leucoraja erinaceus. Next base: position 18,157,884 of record NC_073381.1, on the reverse strand, counting down.
CATATTACCCCTAAACTTCTGTCCCTTAATTCTGAAGTCATGTCCTCTTGTTTGAATCTTCCCTATTCTCAAAGGGAAAAGCTTGTCCACATCAACTATGTCTATCCCTCTCATCATTTTAAAGACCTCTATCAGGTCCCCCCTTAACCTTCTGCGCTCCAGAGAATAAAGGTTGATGGATCAAATTGCCTAATTCTGCTTCTAGAACTTATTCTCCAATTTTAAGTAAATTTTCCTGTGGTCTGCAATGCACATCCCTGAATGCACCCATTCTATGACTATCCTGCATCTCTCTCCACTCCATATCCCTCCACCTCCATCCCTCCCTCTGGCTTTATATTTCACTTCTCACTTTATCTGATCCGGACTCAATATCACAGCCATGGGTATTAATCCATTATTCACTTAGCAGGCTTTTATCTTCCACTACCTCACTTCCAGCTTTCTGCCCTCAGTTTGTTTCATCACCATCAGTTTGAAGAAGGGCCTCGACCCTTCATCCATGTTCTCCAGAAATAATCTCTGACCCACTGAATTACTTCAGCACTTTGTTGAGGTGAGCACTTTATTGAAACAAGCATCTACAGTTTTGTGTATCCATTTTATTCCTCCACCTATTTGTCTTCTTTTCATCTCTGGTCTTTGTTAGTTACTCCTCCCATTTGCTAATCAAACTGCCCCTCACTTGTACCATCCATTAGTTCCCTCTACTAACACTCTCCTCACCCTTAATAACTTCTTAACACCGTTAATAACAGGGTCTTGGTGAGACCACACCTGGAGTATTGCGTACAGTTTTGGTCTCCTAATCTGAGGAAAGATATTGCCATAGAGGGAGTACAGAGAAGGTTCACCAGACTGATTCCTGGGATGGCAGGACTTTCATATGAAGAAAGACTGGATAGACTCGGCTTGTACACGCTAGAATTCAGAAGATTGAGGGGGGATCTTATAGAAACTTACAAAATTCTTAAGGGGTTGGGCAGGCTAGATGCAGGAAGATTATTCCCGATGTTGGGGAAGTCCAGAACTAGGGGTCACAGTTTAAGGATAAGAGGGAAATCTTTTAGGACCGAGATGAGAAAATCATTTTTTACACAGAGAGTGGTGAATCTGTGGAATTCTCTGCCACAGAAGGTAGTTGAGGCCAGTTCATTGGCTATATTTAAGAGGGAGTTAGATGTGGCCCTTGTGGCTAAAGGGATCAGGGGGTATGGAGAGAAGGCAGGGATGGGATACTGAGTTGGATGATCAGCCATGATCATATCGAATGGCGGTGCAGGCTCGAAGGGCCGAATGGCCTACTCCTGCACCTATTTTCTATGTTTCTCCTCGACTTCTCCCACTTCCACAAAATCCAAGGCATAGCTATGGGCACTCACATGGGTCCCAGCTATGCCTGCCTCTTTGTAGGGTACGTTGAACAATCCGTTCCAGGCGTTCACTGGTCCTATCTGCAGACTCTATTGGCGTTATATTGACGACTGCATGGTGCTACCTCCTGCACCCATGCAAAATTCATGGACTTTATTAACCACCACCAATTTTCATCCTGCACTCAAATTCGCTTGAACCATCTCCGACACCTCACTCTCCTTTCTTGGTCTCTCACTTTCCATCACAGGAGATAGGCTACTGGCTGACATCTCTTACAAACCCACTGACTCCCACAACTATCTTGACTACATTTCTTCCCACTCTGCTTCCTGCAAACACTTCCTCCCAATTCCTCCGTCTATGCCGCGTCTGTGCCCAAAAAGAGGTATTCCATACCAGGGCATCCAAGGTGTCCTCATTCTTTAGGGAATGGCAGTTCCCCTCTTCCACCATAGATGAGGTCCTCACACGTGCCTCCTCATAACTCTGCAGTCTGGCTGGGTACATGTGGTCAGTGTGAGGATTGACCAGTGGGGCTGCGTGGACCGGCTGTAGCTGCTGGGGATGTGCATGAACTGGTGTGGTGAGCTGCCAGGTGAGCAGCAATGTGAACTCTCCACTCCTCCGCCGAGACCGGCAGGTGAACTGCCGTACCCTTCAGTAAACTCTGTTAATTAACAGCCAGCAGCTCAGAAACGTCCTCTGTAGCCCGATTGCATAAATCAAATAACAGTACGTTAGTGATTAAACTCACTGACAGAAACCGGGACTCAGATCTGAGGCTTTGGCAGCTGCCTGCTGTAACAGTTGGGTGACTTATTTGTCCTGATAAATGAGATCTCTGCTGATAAAGAATAAGGCCTCCTTTCCCTTGACTCTTGTTAATGATTATCCGCTGACGAAGAGAGATTGAGCCGGCCATACGTATAATGTCGCCATTACAAGGGAGCACAGTTCCCTTATAGTAACAGCAACAAGATCTCCTTGGTACTTAAATGATAAGACCTGTTTGTGATTGAGGGATGTGGCTCAGTTGTGACTGTTCTAGATCCTGAATCAAAAGCAACACGGGAGTTTGAGTGCTGGATTAGGTAGCTGTGAAAGTAGGCAAGGGGAGGGTGAGGAGTGATCAACTGCACCTCTGTTTGACCTGGTACAGGCAGTAGATCCCAGTGGTGCTGCCTGTTGGTCTCAACAGCGTACAATGTACTTCTTCTGTCTTAGTCACAGTCATACAGCATGGAAACAGGCCCTTTGGCCCAACTTGCCTACACCAAACAACACACCCCATCTACGCTAGTCCCTCCTGCTTGCATTTGACCCATATCCCTCTAAACCGGTCCTATCCATGTACCTGTCTAAATGTTTCTTAAACACTACCCACTGGCCTGTTGCCCCAGAAGGGTCCAATTCCACTGGTCAATGTCAGCACAACCTGGCTGCACTCGTCAAAGGAGGTACTTTGGCCCACCGAGCCGGCGTCGACCATCGATCACCCGTTAACACATTCTACATTATCCCACTTTCTCATACAATCCCTACATACTAGGGGCCATTATACAGAGGCCAATTAACCTACGAACCTGCACATCTTTGAGGAACTCTTTGAGTTGCTCTACTCAACAACCAAAAATCTGTAGCCTCCCTTTGATCTGGTATTTTGTTGGTTCACATGCTTAATCAGTGGTGTTTTATCATTAATGTTTTATTAATATTAATGTTTAGTGTTTTCTGAGTCATTCATAACTGTCACTATGTCATGTTGTTATTTGTGGGCGGAGCACCAAGGCAAATTCCTTGTATGTGAATACTTGGCCAATAAACTTTTTTACTTACTTACTTACTTACTTAACTGGAGCACTCAGAGAAAACCCACGCAGGTTTCTGGCGCTGTGAGGCAGCAACGCTACTGCTGTGCCACCATGCCACCACAAAGGAGCCCAGCAGCAGTGGTGGAGGAAGAGGACTGGCTTCCTAACTGGCCAGCCTGTGGAAGGGTCTCCACCTCCCCCCATCCCCAGCAACTGGAGAGGAAGCAACTCCAGTCCTCAGCCTCAAGGGCCAGGGAAAGGTGCACAGGTACCAGAAGAGGGAAGTTGAGAGCTGAGAACCATGCTGTCAAATACCAAAAGGTTGTTCCCTTTCCAACTGGTCTCTGTCCCAGTGACCAGGCCTGACTGATGCTGTGGGGATAAGGCTGGGAGGCAAGAAGTCACGCCAAGGGCTGACAGACAGGGCTAGCAGCCTCCACAGGGCAAGGAACAGCCCCGCACACAGAGGGCGGCACGGTGGTGCAGCGGTAGTGTTGCTGTGTTACAGCGCCAGAGAGCCGGGTTCGATCCTGACTACGGGTGCCGGCTGTACAGAGTTTGTACGTTCTCTCAGTGACCGTGTGGATTTTCTACAGGTGCTCCGGTTTCCTCCCACACTCTAAAGAGTTTGTAGGCTAATTGGCTTTGGTAAAAAGTGTAAATTGTCGCTAGTGTGCGTAGGATAGCGTTGGTGTACTGAGATTGCTTGTCTGTGCGGACTAGATGGACCAAAGGGCCTGTTTCCTCGCTGTATCTCTAAACTAAAGTAAACTAAACTAAACTGAACTGAACGGAGCCCAGAGGGCAAGGAGTAGCCCCACACACAGAGCCCAGAGGGCAAGGAGCAGCCCCACACACAGAGCCCAGAGGGCAAGGAGCAGCAACAACTGGGAGACCCTGGGACCCAGAGCCTCACCTCAGGAAGTTAGTTTTGACTTGGTTTGGGGCTGAAAGTGGGAGAGTTGTGTCTACAGGCACAGCCAATGTCTTGTGCAATAGGCAGTGTGCAATCATATCAGAGAGGGGCTTATCTGTACTCCAAGGCCATGAAACAGAAGAGAAGGTTGGGTGATAATTAACCTTGCAAAGGCCGAGCTCAGCTCCCACTTTGTGACACTGCAACACTCCCCACTGTGCACTGGGAATAGAGTTCATACTGCAACACTGCCCACTGGGAATGGGCTGCATACTGCAACACTGCACACTGTGCACTGGGAATGCGCTGGAAACCGCAACACTGCCCACTGTGCACTGCACACTGGGAATGCGCTGTAGCACTGGGAATGGGCTGCATACTGCCCACTGTACACTGGGAATGGGCTGTAGCATGCAACACTGCACACTGGGAATGCGCTGTAGACTGCAACTCTGCCCACTGTACACTGGGAATGGGCTGTAGCATGCAACACTGCACACTGGGAATGGACTGCATCCTGCAACACTGTTTCGCACTGCACACTGGGAATGGACTGCATACTGCAACACTGCTTCACACTGCACACTGGGAATGGGCTGCATACTGCAACATTACTTCACACTGCCTGCCGAATTGCTGCACACTGCAAACTGCAACAATGGTTCCCGTTACTTGCCCAGAATGCACTATATACTGCATCACTGCTGCCAGGAATGCGCTACACACTGTAATACTGCTTCACACTGGCCGCTGGTAATGGGCTGCACATTGCTGCCGTCCTCCCCCCACAGCCCCTCCCCTGTGCAGTGTTTGGGGTCCCTAGGATCCTGGTGCATCGAAAGAGGCTGATCAGCCCATTGGGCTATGCTGGCCCTTTGTACTATACCTCATTGTGCACGTTCTCGGCACCTGTTACTGAATCTTCCTTCCCAAACCATGTGCTGCCATCTCACCGGGTGAACCTAGTCACTCCACACCATCTCCAGTGATGCTGCCGATTATCTAAAGTCTCCAACCCTTGGTTTCCAACCCTCCAGCCAAAGGAAACAGTTCTTCCATAGTTACTCTGTCAAAGCTCCTCCATTATCATTGAATCTTCCTTCACCTTCTCAGCTTGAAGGAGCAGATCCTCGCAAAACATGCCTGCATTTCCTATTGTTGGTTCCATTCCTCCTCAGCGCCGGCTCCTTCGCAAGTTATGAAGAAAGGTCTGGAACCGAAACGTCATGTATTCCTTCTCTCCAGAGATGCTGCCTGTCCCACTGAGTTACTCCAGCATTTTGTGTCTATCTGCAGTTTATTCCCACACACCTTCGCAAGTTCAGTTTAGTTTATTGTCACGTGTACCAAGATAAAGTGAAAAGCTGTTGTTTCGTGTTAACCAGTCATCAGAAAGACAATACAAGATTACAATCGAGCCGTCCACATTGTACATATACATGATAAGAGAAAAACGTGAATAATGTTTAGTGCGAGATAATCCAATAAGGTCTGATCAAAGATAGTCCAAGGATCTCCAATGAGGTAGATAGTAGCTCACGACCACTCTCTAATTGTTGGAAGGATGGTTCAATTGCCTGATAACAGCTGGGAAGAAACTGTCCCTGAATCTGGAGGAGTGTCCCAATTCTGGTTTGCAGGTGTGGGGATGAACTTTGAGTAAAATCCCCGCAACAGAAACAGACTGCTGGGCGAACTCAGGCTGCTTCCATTGGGGCAGAGTGTTGGTCCACATATCAGTTTGAGACCCTGCATCGAGTTCAACAAGTACAGTGAGGTACGGGTACAATTACAACTATGCTTGCAGCAGCATCACAGGTACACAGACTCAGACAACACACACATAAACAAATGATGCATAAGTTACACACACATTTCTTAAAGGAAAGAAGACTACGGACAACAGGGCATTAGAGTGCAAAAACATGCTTAGAAATCAATACAAGTCCACAGAAGAGCAAGAGACTGTAGTGAGCAGTTGCCGAGGTAGGATTCGGGTTGTGCAAGTTAGTTCAGGAACCTGAAGGTTGTAGGAAAGTAACTGTTCCTGAACCTGTTGGTTTGGGACCTCAGGCTTGAGGATAAGGGGGAAATCCTTTAAAACTGAGATGAGAAGAGCTTTTTTCACACAGAGAGTGGTGAATCTCTGGAATTCTCTGCCACAGAGGGTAGTTGAGGCCAGTTCATTGGCTATATTTAAGAGGGAGTTAGATGTGGCCCTTCTGGCTAAGGGGATCAGGGGGTATGGAGAGAAGGCAGGTACGGGATACTGAGTTGGATGATCAGCCATGATCATATTGAATGGCGGTGCAGGCTCGAAGGGCCGAATGGCCTACTCCTGCACATAATTTCTATGTTTCTATGTTTTTGTAACTCCTGCCTGGTGATAGCCACAAGAAGAGGGTATGGTCCACATTGTGGGGATTCTTGATGATAGATGTAGAAACAAAGAACTGCAGTTGCTGGTTATCACTCAAAAGGCCACAAAGTGCTGGAGTAACTCAGTGGGTTAGGTAGCATCTCTGGAGAACATGGATAGGTGACGTTTCGGGCCGAGACCTCTCTTCAGACTGGGGTCTTCAGCAGTCTGAGGAAGGGTCTTGATCCGAAATGTCACCTATCCATGTTCTCCGGAGATGCTGCCTGACTCACTGAGTTACTCCTGCACTTTGTGTTCCTTGATGATAGATGCCACCTTCTTGAGAAAGTGTATCATGTTGATGCTTTCAATGGAGGATCCTCACCATGTGACCCTCACCATGGTCTAGTAGGTGGGTCTGGCTTGGGAAAGCAGTGCAAGAGCATGCAGCCTCTCTGTGGCATTGGCACATCAGGCTGAAGGGATTCTCAAACCTTCAATGTGACCTCCCGTCCCTGAATGCACCACCCTTCAAAAGTGCACCAAAGATATTAGGAAGAAAAATATGTGATTTTATCATTTTTAGCCGGGGTACTGTGCTGGCAGGAGTACCTGGGGGTTTAACCTGTCACTAAAGAGGTGGGCCTGAGGGTTGGAGGCAAGATTACAGGGCAGCCTACAATGCATCAGGTCAGGTCAGGGCTACGGAGAGAAACAGAGACAGCTGATGTGAAGCCATTAACTTGAAACACTGCTTTGTGTTTCTTTCTCCTCAACTGCTGCCCGGAAGGCTGGGATTCTCGGCATTTTTCTTTTTATTTCAAATATTAAGTTTAAAGCTTTTTGCTTTTCCAGCGCAGACAGAAGCAACTGGGTGCCCCCCTGCTGTCCCCACATTATGTAATCGATGGGCTGAACGGCCTCCTGCTGTTCTTGTATATCGGGATCGATGGGCTGATTGGCCTCCTTCTTCCCCCATGTTTCAAGATTGATGAGCTGAACACCCTTCTGCTGTCCCTATATAAAATGATTGAGGGGCTGAATGGACTCCTGCTGTTTCCGGGTAACCAGCCAAGGGTTGAAAGGTCGAAGTGCGACCAGCCGACCTTCTGCCGGGACCCCAATGAAGTGATGAAGGGAGGCAGCTGATAGACAGACATCTTGATCCATGGGGCAGGAGGAGGCCATTCAGCCCATCGACCCTGATACATGAGAACGGCAGGAGGCTGTTCAGCCCATCGATCCCATGATGTGGGAACAGGAGGAGGACACCCAATTGCTTCTATCTGCTCTGGAAAAGCAAAAAGCGTTCAACTTGAGGGAGAGAGAGTCTGCCCACCATCAGCCCACTGGTCTGCGTGTGGTAAAACAACAGGAGAAGGTCTTGAAAGGGACTTAATTGAATGCAGATTGACTGTACCCCTCGGGATCAGCTCAGAGTTAATTTGCCACAGGCAGCAAAAGAAACAGAGAGCAAGCTAACTAATGGGTGTGTGGTGACTGGGGGAGATACACAGAGGTGCACAAGGTAGGGTGTAAGAGCACAGAGAGAGAGAGAGGGGGCTTCACCAACACTGACATAAGTGATGAATCATGCAATGGCTCTAAAGAGTGACAAACCCCGTGGCTGGGTGGCTTCCTCATGAGTATGACGAGAATATTTCACATCCTCAACCTATAATTTCCCACAGTCCGTGTAATTTGGATACCGTTCCTTTAAATTGGAAAACAGTGCATGTCGCAATGCTATTTAAGAAAATTGGTAAAAGACTACCAGAGAATTATAGTGTCATTGACATGACATCTGTTGGCAGGAAATTACTTCAGTCTCTAATTAAGACCAGGGTAACTGAAAACATTGAACATTCGCAGGGATCAGAGAGCGAGGAAAGATTTGTAAAGACTGGGTTGTGTCGGAGAAACTTGACTGAGTGCTTTTGAGGACGTAATGGTATGTCCAGGGAATGGTAAAGGATCCCATCTCTTCTCATCTGCCAGCAAGGACCCTCATCAAATCAACCCGCTCCCCGGAACGTTACCTATTCCTTTTCTCTAGAGATGCTGCCTGCCTCGCTGAGTTACTCCAGCATTTAGTGTCTATCTTTGGTGTAAATCAGCATCTGCAGTTCCTCCCTACCTCCTTTTATTGACTCTCCAACTTACCCCCCCCCCCCCACCCATCTGTAGTACAGTACACTGAACATCACAACCTAATCATCTGTCCTGTTGTCCACATCTGCTTGACCTACGACTGTACAACATCCCCAAGCCCACACCAGTCTTATCCCCTCCCCACCCCACATCTGATCCACCATCAGTCCAACAACCCCCCACACACCAGCCTGATTCCCACATCATCTAACCTCCCCCCCACACAACTGTCTGAACCCCCCTCTATCCACTACCCAGCCCACCCCACACATCTGTTTGCACCCTATCAACTGGCCAACCCACCCCACCCCAATATCTGATTCCCTCTAAACAGCCCACCCCATCCACACATTTATCTGATTCCCTGTCATCTCAGATTCAGATTCAGATTCAATTTTAATTGTCATTGTCAGTGTACAGTACAGAGACAACGAAATGCATTCGGGATCACAACCCCTCTCCATCATACCCCTAACCATCTGCCCACACTCCATCTGATCCACCATCTATCCAAAACCCATCATCATCATCTCTAAACCAATCCACATTGGTGTTTCTGATCCCCCATCTATCCTGTATTCAATTGCTCCAACTCACCCTCAATAACACCTCAACAGACCCAGTCATCTGGCTGTTTCACTCCCCTTCCCCATATCATCTGCTCAATCCCCATCGCCTTGAATCTGTCTCACCATTGGTTTTGTGTCCACCCTCACACAACGTCTCTTGCACACTGTTCCCCACACCTCCCCCACAATCAACTACTTAAGGGACTATCCCCACAGTGGAACGTTTTGGTATCTCTCTCCCTGCGATATCTATTCTACCCCGACATGCTGCTCCGCAGATTATTGGCTCCCTTCACTGGTTTCCAGGGATGGATGGAGTCTAATCACTTCCCCTGGTTGTACGCTCCAGGACTGGGGCAAGACGTGGTTCAGCCGTGAAGGTGGGAAGATGGAAGGGTCAGAAACACCAGTGAGGGTATTGGTTGTAGCGATGATCAGATGATGGGCAGAATGGGAAGACCCCCTGCCCATAGCATGGTAGAAATCTGCAAGCTGCAGCCAGTGTCCGATCAATAGTCAGTTTTAAATCCGAGAGGTTCCAATAGCCAAGTGGTGTATCTGGTAGAAATGCTGCCCCGCTGCACCAGGTTCGATCCTGACATCCACTGCAGCCTGTGTAGAATTTGCACGTTCTACCTGTGTCCTGGTCTTCCCCTGAGTCCCGCAACCCAAAGACGTATGGGACGGTGAGATAATTGTCCACTTTAAATTGCCCTTAGTAAGTGTGGGTGGGGGGAGGAATTTGATGGGATCGTGGGAATAATCTAAAAAACAGCGGGATTAAGGTAGCATTAAAGCAACTGTCTGGTTAATGGTTACTGCAGACTCAGCAGACCCGAGGGCCTGTTTCCATGCTGTGACGCTGTGAATCATGATATGGAGACATACAGGGAAAAGGAGAAGATATCGTTACTGTAGGTCACAGATCATATTGAATGGTGGAACAGGGTCAAGGGCTGAAATAGGCTTCTCCTTTTCATATGTTCCTCTATTCATAGATTGCCGCACAGTAAGTGAAACCTGAGGATTGGAATCTATAAACGGCCCGCATTCAGTGAGATGGGTCTGGACGCAACCTGTCAGTAAATGAAGTGCAGCAGCGTCAGACTGGGAGAGGAATGTGGAACACAATCCTCAACTCCCCCTGCCCCCTCCCGAAGCAACACAGCGACACGGCACTGGCTTCATCCAGCCCATGCTGACGATTGGGTTTAAACCTTTCAATACAAGGCAACACGGTGATGCAGCTGACAGAGATGTTGCCTCACAGCACCAGAAACCAGGGTCCGCCCCGATCTCGGGTGCTGTGTGAGTGTGGAGTTTACACATTCTCCCGATGGGTTTTCTCCGGGTGCTCCGGTTTCCTCCCTAGTTACCCTAATGTTTAGGGAGTGGAGGCGAACAGGGGATAACATAGAACTAGTGTGAACAGGCGTGATCGATAATGGTTGTGGACAGTGGGCCGAAGCATCTGTTTCCATGCTGCATCTCTACTCTAAACAAAACATGTATTTAGACATTGGCAGTATTTTAATTTTAATTTCTGGGGGTGGAGTGTGCAGTCTTCTTCTTTCGTGTCGCCTGGGTTTCAGCAACTAGAGAAAGGTTGAATAAGTTAGGTCTCAGATTCAGATTCAGATTCAATTTAATTGTCATTGTCAGTGTACAGTACAGAGACAACGAAATGCATTTATTCTTTATTCTTTATTCTTTATTCTTTGGAGCGCAAAAGGTTAAGGGGGGACTTGATAGAGGTCTTTAAAATGATGAGAGGGATAGACAGAGTTGACGTGTATAAGCTTTTCCCATTGAGAGTAGGGAAGATTCAAACAAGAGGACATGACTTCAGAATGAAGGGACAGAAGTTTAGGGGTACCATGAGGGGGAACTTCTTTACTCAGAGAGTGGTGGCTGTGTGGAATGAGCTTCCAGTGGAAGTGGTGGAGGCAGGTTAGATTTTTCATTTGAAAATAAATTGGATAGGTACATGGATGGGAAAGGAATGGAGGATTATGGTCTGAGTGCAGGTATATGGGACTAGGGGAGAATAAGTGTTCGGCACGGACTAGAAGGGCTGAGATGGCCTGGTTCCGTGCTGTAATTGTTATATGGTTATATGGTGTCCATCTTCCATGTTTCAAATGTTGACATCGCTCTCATCGTCCGTCCTGAAAAGGACACAAACATCCAGCGACGATCACTTGTTGCAATAGAGAATGGTGGTAGCAGAATTAGCTCAGGATACTTCCAGTTTCCAGCCCCGTGACGTGGACACTTCTGTAATGGGGGCGAGTTTGCAGTGAGGTGAGGGGGATGTGGGACCTGACTCATTTGCAGCTCTCAGATAGGAAATGGTTCATTCTTGATATTGGACAGCTGTGCGTCGTCTGGGAGCAGCAGTGTCTTGTCCTGGGAAAACTGGAGTCACTGCGAGTCGTTTCAATGTCCTGGACATCGGAAAATGCTTCACAACTGTTAAATGGGGAATATTGAGAAATAAATAAATAATGTAGAAAAACACACTTATTTATAATGAATTAAAACACAATAACCCCAGAAATAATTACAAGCTCTAAGACTAAGCAATATAATTTTAAGATGTAGAAACAAGAAACTGCAGACGCTGGTCGCCTGCAGCACCAGAGGATTAAACACCCTTAACCACTGCTATACAACCATCAAGGATGTCTATCGCTCTATCCCTCGCCCTCACTTCAGGAAATCTGACTATTCAGCGGTGCTGCTTCTTTCTGCATACAGGCAGCAACTGAAGAGCGCACCCCCCAGAGGTGAGGATTGCACAGAGCTGGTCTGGGGAGGTAGAAGAACAACTATGGGACTACATGGAGCCAGTAGACTGGGCAATGTTCAAGGACTCGGCAATGGACCTGAATGAATTTGCCACAGTCGCTACAGACTTCATAAGGAAATGTGTGGAGAACTGTGTTCCAACAAAAAACATTCAAGTGTTTCCTAACTAGATGCACCAGGAGATCTGCATTCTTCTGAAGACCAGATCCCGGTCATTCAGGTTTGGTGATGGAGGTCTATAAGAAGTCCATATACGACCTTGACAAGGCCATCAAAAAGGCCATAAGGGACTTCTGCTCAAAGCTGGAGGATGGGACGGATGTTCGGCAACTGTGGCAGGGCTTGAATGTCATCACCTCCTACAAGGCAAAACCAGTAGGCAGCTCAAGCGACAGCGAACCATCACTCCCTGACGAACTCAATGCGTTCTATGCTTTTTCATCGATGGGGAAAATCCTCGGCACTTGATGAGCGGAGGGGGACTGAGTAAGATGGCCAAAAATCACAGCCATACGTGGGAGCATTTTTTTCCAAAACCAATATAAAGCGCAGTATAAAGGAAGTGGTCAAGATTAGACTTTTAATTATATAGAAGGCAACTTTAATTAGGTAAGGCAACTTCCAAACCAAAGGCAACACATCTTTAACATTTCCAAACCAAAGGCAACACAGCTTTAACATTTCCAAACCAAAAGCAACACAGCTTTAGCATTTCCAAACTATGTTTTCAAATCCCATTAAGGGCACTGACAAGTCAGTAAAATTACTCATAGTTTAGTAGACATGTGTTCAGTGTTATTCACAGCTCAGACTGAGAAACGGGCCCTCTCGTTCCCTCATCTTGCAGAGACTGACTGAGGCACTCAACACTTCCGGGTTTTATAGTCTCTCCGGAAGGGGAGTGGCCTTCTGCAGAGAGAATCTCACCATTTTTTAAACACTAATAACTCTTTTATTTTAATGGATGGGGAAAATCCTCTTGTCCTGCGCAGCTGAGTGGGACTCTGAGTATGATGGCCAAAAATCACAGCCTTAAGTGGCAGCGTTTTTTCTAAAATCAATATATAGAACAACAGGAAGTGGTCAAGATCAGACTTTTAGTAATATACTAGACTAAGTGGGACCCATTGGGTTCCAGCTTCACACGGGAGGGCTGGTCCCCCAACGCATTATTCCACCTCTGCACCACTTCCAATATTGCTGACCAGTGGGGGGAGGGGGGGGCTTTCTGGAGCGCTAGTATGAACCATTTTAGAACCATAGACATTTTTTTTGCAAGCTTTAGAACCAATAGACATTTTTTTGCAAGCTTTAGAACCAATAGACACTTTTTGCAAGCTTTAGAACCAATAGACATTTTTGCAAGCTTTAGAATCAATAGACACTTTTTTTGCAAGCTTTAGAACCAATAGAACTTTTTGCAAGCTTTTTTTTTTGCAAGCTTTAGAACCAATAGACATTTTTTGCAAGCTTTAGAACCAATAGACATTTTTTGCAAGCTTTAGAACCAATAGACACTTTTTGCAAGCTTTAGAACCAATAGAGAGACTTTTTGCAAGCTTTAGAACCAATAGACATTTTTTGCAAGCTTTAGAACCAATGGACATTTTTTTGCAAGCTTTAGAACCTATAGGCACTTTTTTGCAGCTTTAGAACCAATAGACACATTCTGCAAGCATTTTAGAACCACTAAGGGCACTTACATTTGTGTAGACATGTGTTCAGTGTTATTCACAGCTCAGAGAAACGTGATCCGCTGCCTTCCTCCATCTTGAAGAGACTGTGTGGCACACCACTTCCTGGTTTTATAGTCCCTCCCCCCTACCGCCAGCAGGGGCAGCAAAGAGAATGGGGAATTTTGTAAAAACATTAATATCTCTGTCATTTTTAATCGACGGGAAAAATCCTCGGCACACATGCGGCGGAGGGGGGGCTCTGAGCAAGGTGGCCAAAAATGACGGCCGTAGGTGGCGGCGTTCTCTCAGAAATCGCAGCACAGATGGGCAAAACCGGTCAAGAACAGACTTTAAGTAATATAGATATATATATATATATATATGTGTGTGTGTACTTGTGGGTATGTGTGTGTGTATATATACACACATAACTTTTTTTTCCTCTTGTTTATCATATTGTTTACTGTACTATGTTTACATATTTTGTTGTGCTGCAGCAAGTAAGAATTTCACTGTTCTATCTGGGACACATGACAATAAAACACTCTTGACTCTTGGTTCAACCAAAGAAAGACACAAAGTGCTGGAGCAACTCAGTGTGTCAAGCAACATCTGTGGAAAACATGGATAGGTGACGTTTCAGGTTGGGACCCGCTGAGTTACTCCAACATTTTGTGTCTTTCCAATATAATTTCAATTTACTTTATCCCCACCCTACGCCTGTGATCCGTGCGCCTATTGAGTGCAAGAGTCTAAGAGCGAACAGAACATTCCCAGAATAATGCTGGAAAATCCCAGTAACTCCGGCAGATTCCAGGGCAATTCCAGTGATAGGGGCAGCTTAGACTTCCATGTTTAACAGTGCAACCATCAGTGTGTAAGAAGGAACTGCAGATGCTGATCTGAAGATAAACACAAAAAGCTGGAGTAACTCAGTGGAACAGGCAGCATCAGGTTCTTGAAGGGACCCACACAACACTAATCCTACCTTAACAATGGAACACCACGGACCTATTGCGGCACCATGTTCTTTTTTCTAGTCATGTTTGGCACTGATGTCTCGGATTTTGCAAAGTTTTCCTTTCCACAGTCATGTAGAATTGATGCATAATTTATGTTTTGTGTGTTGTCTGAGTCTATGTGTCTGTGGTGCTGCTGCAAGCACGATTTTCATTGTACCTGTACCCTCGCTGCGCTTGTGCAGAAGACAATAAACTTGACTTGGCTTGACATGCTCAGGAGGCCCGGTTTTGCCCATCGTGGTGCCTGGCTGAAGATTGGCAGTGCTGTTCAGACCTGCCATCCACTGTCAGCACGGCTCAGGCTTGGGAAAGCCACAGTACAGCGTTGGCCCGGCACATCAGTGTGGATCTGCCCACCGTCTTTGGGTGAGGTTTTGCCCTCTAACCTCTGTCACAGACTACAGGAGTACCCTCGTTGAGCAATCCTTGACACTCTGCCGTCCGATGTCATGTAAACCCCAGGGTACCTTACATGCACACACACACAAACACACACACACACACATACACACACACACACACATACATACACACACACACATATACATATACACACACACACACACACACACACACACACACACACACACACACACACACACACATAAACACACACACACACACACACACACACACATAAACACACACACACACACACACACACACACACACACACACACACACACACACGTACATACACACACACACACACACACACACACACACACACACACACACACACACACACACACCACACACACACACACACACACACACACACACACACACACACACACACACACACACACACACACACACACACACACACACACACACACACACACACACACACACACACACACACACACACACACACACACACACACACACACACACACACACACACACACACACACACACACACACGCACACACACACACACACACACACGTACATACACATACACAACATTCTGATTACATATTGGGCTTCAGCAGAAGCACACTCACCGCATAGAAATGATTTTATAAAATAAAACACGGTAGACTGCACAGGAGAAGTGAATTTGAGTGAGTTGCTACTGATGGGGAGATCTGTTGTGTCCCTGCCATTTGATGTGTTTGCCTGGAAACATGGCTGGGCAGCAATAATTACTGGCGTTTGATCTGCCTGCTCTTTGTAGAAGCTGCAATACTGAAACCTCTTCTGCGGAGGTTTGTGACTTTATGATGGAATTTATGAGTGAGACTGGGTATAATTGTAAGTTAGTGAGAGAGCAGTCTTGTGTATTTGTGTGAAAATATATATGTGGAAATTAGTGTTTACGTTTCAAAGTGAATGTAAAGTACATATCCTTGTGATTGTGTATGAATCTGAGAGCATACAACATTCTGAGTGTGTCTATAGTGCTGCGTCTGTGTGAGTGTATGTATCTGTGTGTGCGTGTGTATGTACATGTCTTTATGTGTGAAGGGCAGTTTGTATGTGTGTGAGTACATGCGTCTGTGTGTAGTATGTGTGGTATGATGTGGAGTATGTTACTAATGTAGAATATTCTCCCTGTGATCGCTTGAGTTTCCTCCCATGTGCGCCTGTCTGCTCCCACATTTCAAAAATATTCGCGAGTTAATTGTGCTCTATAAATTGCCCCGGTGTGTAGGGGGAGTGGTAGAATCTGGGGGCAGCTGATGGGAATGTGGAAAGAATAACATGGGTTAGGATAGGATTAATGCAAGGTTGGCTGGCATGGACTGGGTGGACTGAAGGGCCTGTTTCTGCGCTGTATCTCCCCTTGACTCTATGCTCTGCAACAGAGCAGGGGGTGCCATAATGTGAGCAGCCTGGGCCAGAAGGGGTTAAACCGTGCCTATTAAGTGAAATACAACACATGGACAGTCACTTGACAACACAGGAAGCTACCCTGGCAACATTTCAAACCCTGCCCCGCAACTGTGTGTGTGTGTTTCCATTGGGAGGGAACCAAATGCTCCACAACGTGTTGTATAACATTCCTCTCTCCCCTCCCTGCTCCGGCAAGGAAACTCTGCTCAGCAGCACAGACACAGCCCCAGCCCCAGCCCCGCCAGGCCTCTCACCTCCCCCTGCATCTGGCACACTGGAGGGGAGTTATTTCCCCCCGACCTTGCAGCCTCCAGCTCTGATCTCCCCGCACTGGTGCAGCTCCCTCCCACCTACGCTGCTGAGCAGCTGTGGATGTTGGATGTTGGATGTTGGAGGGGGGAGGGAGTGAGAGGGGAGGGGAGCAGCAGCAGCTCAGAACAAGGAGCTCGCCTTGAGCCAAGCTCTGACGCACAGGGCTGTCAGCTCTTGCCGCTGCAGGCCAATGGCTCCTCTTCCTGTTTGGTTTCCCACCACTCCCTTCCCCCTCCCCTCCCAGCATCTCCTGGCTGCTCGCCTCTCCCTCCCGCACCACCAGCCCTGAAAGGACTTGTTTTTTTCTCCTCTGCTCCCAGCTGCCTCTGGGCACGGTGGTGACATCACCTCCACATTCGGGAGGGAGGGATGGTGGGGGTTGGGGAAGTGCCTGACAAAAGATGGATTTGCCCGCTGTAACCCCGTGGTCCAATCCCCCCCACCCCACCCCTCCAGCCCCCCCTTTAGACTTTAGAGATACAACATTGAAACAGGCCCTTCGGCCCACACCCAGCCACAAGGGCCACATCTAACTCCCTCTTAAGGATTTGAGTATAGGAGGAGCAGGGAGGTTCTACTACAGTTGTACAGGGTCTTGGTGAGACCACACCTGGAGTATTGCGTACAGTTTTGGTCTCCAAATCTGAGGAAGGACATTATTGCCATAGAGGGAGTGCAGAGACGGTTCACCAGACTGATTCCTGGGATGTCAGGACTGTCTTATGAAGAAAGACTGGATAGACTTGGTTCATACTCTCTAGAATTTAGGAGATTGAGAGGGGATCTTATAGAAACTTACAAAATTCTTAAGGGGTTTGACTGGCTAGATGCAGGAAGATTGCTCCCGATGTTGGGGAAGTCCAGGACAAGGGGTCACACCTAAAGGATAAGGGGGGAATCCTTTAAAACCGAGATGAGAAGAACTTTTTTCACACAGAGAGTGGTGAATCTCTGGAACTCTCTGCCACAGAGGGAAGTCGAGGCCAGTTCATTGGCTATATTTAAGAGGGAGTTAGATGTGGCCCTTGTGGCTAAGGGGATCAGAGGGTATGGAGAGAAGGCAGGTACGGGATACTGAGTTGGATGATCAGCCATGATCATATTGAATGGCGGTGCAGGCTCGAAGGGCCGAATAGCCCACTACTGCACCTAATTTCTATGTTTCTATGTTAAATATAGCGGGGAGAAGGTACAAACTGCACACAGACAGCAGTCAGGATTGAACATGGGTCTCTGGCGCTGTGAGGCAGCTGCTCTACCACTGCGTCACGGTGCTGCACAGTATGAGCCAGGCTGCCTGTACATTCATGTTGCTGGTGCGCGTGGGAGCTTGCAGTGCCTGAGCTATACCCAGAGTTGCACCAGAGAGTACTCCCATTGGCTGCAGGGCTGGACTGAGCCTCTGAAAGGCATTGTCGGAACAGACGTCTTTGCAAATTAGGTCACCAGTGGTTTATGGAGAGTAAACAAACTGCTCTTTGTGTTGGTAGGCTCCCTGTGAGGAAAATGTGACACAGTGAAGCCTAGTTGATTTTACAAGTCATAGGTTAATTGATTGAAAGTTACATTGTGGAAACAGGCCCTTCGGCCCACTTTCCATGCTGGTCACTCGCACTGGCTCTATGTTATTCCATGTACTCATCCACTCCCTACACACCAGGAGGACAATTAACCCCCAAACCCGCACGTCGTTGAGATGTGGGTAGAAACCGAAGTCTCTTCCTCATAGAGACAAAAGCCCGGGTTCGATCCTGACCTCAGGTGCTGTCTGTGTGGAGATTGCACGTTCTCCCTGTTGCTGTGTGCATTTCCTCCAGGTGTTACGGTTTCGTCCCACATCCCAAAGATGTGCAAATTTGGAGGTTAATTCATCTCTATAATTGCTCCTAGGGTGTAGGGAGAAAGTGGAATAACATAGAACGAGTGTGAATGGGTGATCGATGGTCCGTGTGAGCTGAAGGGCCTCTTTCCATGCTGTTTCTCTAAACTAAACTAAACCAAACTAAGGAGCTGAGTGAATAGAACCTAGGGCCACCTTCCCTCTCCAACAGTCCCAGTGCATAAACAACAACAACATCACAGCAAGACCTTGATCAGTTGGGCAGGTGGGCTGAGGAATAGTTGATGGAGTTTAATGCAGAGAAATGTGAGGTTTTGGGAAGTCAAACCAGGGCAAACTCTCACAGTGAATGGCGGGACTCTGGGGAGTGTTGTAGAGCAGAGAGATCTAGGAGTACAGGTACAGAGTTCCTTGAATGTTGTATCACATGTCGACATGGTGGATAAGAAGGCTTTACACATTTGCCTACATCAGTCAGAGGATTAAGTATAGAATTTGGGTTGCTATGGTACAGTTGTAAACAACATTGGTGAAGCCACATTTAGAGTATTGTATTCAGTTTGATCACCCTGCTATAGGAAAGGTGTTGTTAAACTGGAAAAGGTGCAGAGAAGATTTACAAGGGTGTTGCCAGGACTCGAGGGCATGAGCTATAAGGATAGGTTGAGCAGGCTAGGACTTCATTCCTTGGAGCGCAGGAGGATGAGGGGTGATCTTACTAGATCATGAGAGGAATAGATAGGATAAATGCACAGAGTCTTTTACCCAGAGTCGGGAAGTCGAGAATCAGAGGCCATTGGTTTAAGGTGAGATTTGGTAACCTGAGGCCAACTTTCTTAACAGAAAAGGTGGTGGATGTATGGAACGAGCTGCTGGAGGAGGTAGTTGAGTCAGGTACCACCATAGCATTTAAGAAACATTTAGACAGGTACATGGATAGGATAGCTTTAGAGGGACCTGTGCCAAGCGCAGGCAGGTGGGGCTAGTTTTTACCCAGAGTAGGGGAATCAAGAACCAGAGGACATAGTTTTAAGGTGACAGGGGAAAGATTTAACAGGAACCTGAGAGGCAACTATTTCACACAAAGGGTGGTCGGGGTATGGAACGAGCTGCCAAGGGAGGTTGGTACTATCACAACATTTAAAAGGCATTTGGACAGGTACATTGATAAGGAAGGTTTATAGGAATATGGGCCAAAAGCAGGTAGGTGGGACTAGATGAAGCATCTTGGTCGGCATGGGCAAGTATGCTGTATGACTCCATGACGCGTATACTTGTGTGTGTGTGTGTGTGAAATGTGTACAAATACATGTGTATACTTGTTTGACTGCTTACTCATTTATGCGTATGAATGTGAATGGATATAATTTTATGGGTATATGTGAATAATTGTGAGTTAATATATTGACGTATCTATAGGTATGTAGGTATCTGTAAGTGCACATGTGTATGGTAATGTTGGTATGAATGGTAAGTGTATGTATGAATGTGCATATATGAATTAATATGAATGTGTGTGTGTGTGTGTGAGTGAATGTGTATCTGTGTATGAGTGTGTGTATCTTTGTGTGTGTCTATGTGCATGGTAGGAAGCGGCTGATTCGGAAACTCCAAACCGCTGAGAGTGTTCTTCCGACGCCGGGTACCATCATGCGGCGAGAGGGCCTGAAGCATCGGGCAGTCCGTAGCGGCGACTGTAGAGGCCTCAATAGGCCCCGACCACGGGTGAACAAGAGGAAGTGGACTGAACTTTGCTGCCTTCCCTCATAGTGGGAAACGTTGATTCTGCTGTGGGGGATGTTTTATATTAAATTCTATAGTGTTGTGTTTATCTTATTTGTGTGCTGTATGGTAACTCAAATTTCACTGCACTAATTGGTGTATGTGACAATAAATGTCCTTTGTCCTTTAAATCTGTGTGTCTCTGAATAAATGTGCATCTGTGTGTATGAGTGAGGTTAGTGCATATCTGTGTGTGAATTTGTGTGAGTGTGTGCATGTGTATGTTGGTGTGTATGTGTGTGTATTTGTATATGTGTGTGTGTGAATACATGTGTGTGTGTGAATATACATTAGTGTGTGTGTGATTATACGTGAGTAGTTGCGATAGTATCACCATGTCTGGACTGTATCAGTAAGTCTTTCGGTTACTGGGCTGGATTTAAACCAGGAATTTTTACCTTCTTCTTCGTGAGAATTCCGCTGTTTGATACTCTCCTGGAGCCTGGCAGAACATCAGACATTTATTTTCCACTGAACCACATCCAAAATCTCTTTCTAGTTCCTAGTGAACACGACTGGGCTCAGTTCACGTTGACTCATCCACAGCCTCCCAGAACAATGCAGGCAGACATGCAGCAGGACGAGTGACCCCTGCATTGGCGCAGCTTCCACGGTGATAGTGTGGGCTAATTTTAGCGCACTCACCTCTGAGTCACAGGGTTGTGGGTTCAGCCCCACTCCCGAGGCTTGTTCACTTAATCAAGTCTGACACTTCAATGAAAAGAGGATTGGAGCAGCAATAACTTTCATCAGCCGAACTGCGTACATACTTCAGAAGGAAAAACACTTGCCCACAGGCACAGGGCAGGGGAGTGGGGGAGAACCGGAAGGTGGTATCAAAGCATCGGCATGTTGCACCATCTGGCAGCTCTGTGGCGTTTGATTCATATTATTTTATCGAGCAAAAATATTCATGGATCTAACTGTTCAACCAATGTTGTTGCTCATTCCTTAAACACGCGGTGAGGCGCTGAGCTGAGGGAGGGTGCGTCACCTCAGGATGCAGTGGCTGCTTATTCTGCAATATCTCCTGAGAATGGAGAAACAAGCAACTGCAGATCCTGGTTAATGCACAAAAGGACCCAACATGTTGGAGTAACTTAGGGGATCAGGCAGCATCTCTGGAGAACATGGATAGGTGATGTTTTGGGTAACTCAGCAGGTCAGGCTTATTTTATGGAGAATATGTATAGACAACGTTTTGGGTCTTGAGCTGAAACATCACCTATGCATGTTCCCCAGAGATGAAGCCTGACCCGCTCAGTTACCCCAGCACTTTATGTCCTGCAGTACTTGGAATTGACTTGCATTGCAATCATGTTTGGTGTGTGGGTGTTGCCAGCAATCATTGCCCATCCACAAGTTATTGAACTGCTGCAGTCCTTCTCGATCCAGACCCAGAGACCATGAAGAAGCAGCGATCATGAAGAACCACGAGGAAGTAAAACGAAGCTGCTGGAAAATTTCAGGAGGTCAGACAGCAACAACGGAGCTTTTTATAACTGTGGGCAGGCTGCATCGGGCAGGTTGCATTGTGTGGGGGTCTGGTTGCCCCATTACAGGAGAGATGTGGAGGCTTTGGAGAGGGTGCGTTTCCCAGGATGCTGCGTGGATTAGAGGGTATAGGGAGAGGTTGAACAGACTTGGATTGTGTTCTCTGGAGCATATGAGAGGAGACCTGATAGAACTATGTCACGTTATGTTGCGAGTGGTGAAGGCAGATGTGATAGTGGCATTTAACAGGCTTGTAGATTGGCGCATGGGTGTGCAGGGAATGGAGGGATATGGATCAATTGCAGGCAGAGGAGTTTAACTAGCATCTTGTTCAGCATGGACATTGTGGGCTGAAGGGCCTGTTCGTGCACTGCACTGTTCTATGTTCCATGTTAGCTTATAGACAAGCACATGGCTATGCAGGTGACTGGTGGGATATAACCATATAACCATATAACAATTACAGCACGGAAACAGGCCATCTCGACCCTTCTAGTCCGTGCCGAACACATATTCTCCCCTAGTCCCATACACCTGCGTTCAGACCATAACCCTCCATACCTTTCCCGTCCATATAACTATCCAATTTATTTTTAAATGATAAAAACGAACCTGCCTCCACCACCTTCACTGGAAGCTCATTCCACACAGCCACCACTCTCTGAGTAAAGAAGTTCCCCCTCATGTTACCACTAAACTTCAGTCCCTTAATTCTCAAGTCATGTCCCCTTGTTTGAATCTTCCCTACTCTCAGTGGGAAAAGCTTATCCACGTCAACTCTGTCTATCCCTCTCATCATTTTAAAGACCTCTATCAAGTCCCCCCTTAACCTTCTGCGCTCCAATGAATAAAGCCATGTGCAAACAGAAGAGATTAACTAGCATCATGTTCGGCATGGACATTGTGGGCCGAAGGTCCTGTCCATGTGCAGTTCTGTTCTACGTTCTATGGAAGCTGTAAATATTCCAGATTCACATCTCACAGCAGCAGACAAGGTAAGAGACAGCAATCTAACACTGAGGTGTATAGGCTGGAGTTCATCGAGTGCAGTGAATCCATGGGATCGTCAGGTGTGAGTCTGGATCACCGAGGGAAAACAAGAGGAAGTGGATAAGGTCAGGGAACCAAGGGTTGTAGGGAACTGGAGCTGAGGACTGGGGCAGATCAGCCAATTTTTTTGAAAAACTGCTGGATGAAGATTTTTTTGCTCAAGATTCCAACATCTGCAGCCTCCTGTGTCTCTGCCACAACATGTTGAAAGGTGGGGCAGGCTGGAGGGGCAGAAGGGCCGAGTGGCCTTCTCCCACTCTGGTATTCCTGCGCTCCCTCCAGCCCTGATCTCACACTAACCCGACACTGGAGCATTCTCCCTGTGGTTCCTATTGATTTAGGAGAGGATGTAGTGTGGTGGCATTGCAACAGGAGAGCAACTGAGCAGGCTGGTGCAGGCTGGAGGTAACGTCTGGCACGGCCTGCAGTGGACCTGTCTCATGCAGTTCCTTGTTTCTAAAAAGCATCTATTATCGTTTTTATTAAAGGCAATCATTCAACAAAGCCCAGTACAAAGAATGAGGTGGTGCTTGCCCCGTTACCAGTTGCAATGCCAGCTGTGCCCAGCTCCCAAGCACGGATGTGCCATAATATCATGGTCATATCAGCAGCAAGGTTCGCTGAATTCCTCGCGGGAATGTGGCTCCCTCTCCAAGGCCGCGGACCGGTTCCTAAACAAGGAGCTGGGAGATGAGCCAGAGTACAGTCTGTCATTAAACATGAGGCTGCAGAGCATGTGTTATTGTTGGACAGGCAGCAGCAAACCATGTCATATCTGCAAAGAAATGTGATTCAGACATAACAAGCCGGCCAAGGGAATGAATCCAAAGAGAACAATTCCACCCTAAAGGGCTCTCAAGACAAACACCGTGCATTGCAATAACTGGCTCAATGGATGTACGCCCAGGACATGGTCAAGGTTCAAACAACTGAGAAAGGCTCCACTGTGAGATATTGGCAGCACAATGGTGCAGCTGGTAGTGCTGCTGCCTCACAGCGCCAGAGATCCAGGTTCGATCCTGACCTCTGGTGCTGTCTGTGTGGAGTTTACACGTTCTCCCTGGGTTTCCTCCCCTTTCCTCCCACATTCTAAAGGCGTGTGAGTTTGTAGGTTAATTGGCCTCTGAAAACGTGCCCTTCATATGTAAGGAGTAGTTGAGAATGTGGGATAACATAGAACTAGTGTGAATGGGTGATTGATGGTCGGTGTGGACGCAGTGGGCCAACGTTTCCGTGCTGTATCTCTAACCTAAACTACTAGTGCACAACTGGAGGAGTGTGCAATGTTGGAGAGGCAGTGCTGAGAGGGAAGTACTGAAGGTATGTTGTGTTGTTGGCACAATTGTATCTTAGCTTGTTTTCTTTGAATGAGTGAATCACGGTTTTCTCCAGGAAACCCATCTATTTATTGCTGTCCTGCATAAACTAAAATAAACATTGGGTTTTCTTCATTTTTCCGTCTGGACACTCCAAACAAGGCACCGAAGACAAGCGATCACTCAAAGAGATCTGAAGGTTTCATACACCAAGCACAGTGAAACAATTAACACGGCTATATCCAACTTCACAGCTCTTCACCTTGACCAAGACCTTGCCTATTGAATTCTTACCAGGCAAATCATACCAAATCATGTTCATAAGTTCTAGGAGCAGAATTAGGCCATTTGGCCCATCAAATCTACTCTGCCATTCGATCATGGCTGATCTATCTTTCTTGCTCAACCCCATTCTGTTGCCTTCTCTCCAGAACCCCTGACACTCGCACTAATCAGGAATCTGTCGATCACCACCTTACAAATATCCACTGACTTGGCCTCCACAGCCTTCCATTCTATTTTTAAAAAGTTAATGAAAGAGTGTGTGAGCATTGCTGCTTTAAGTAACCGGCTTTGAATTCGCACGCTGGTGTGCTGTTGTCCAGATGCTGTGTCACTAATGGACATCCCTAGAGAGCTCTGGTTGTAAAGCATTAACCACAAGTCCCAGGAGCATTGGTGAGAAATACCGGTCAAACAGAGGTTAGTCTGGATGGGAGACGTTGAGAGCAGATCTGTGGCATTCTGATGGACTTGCTATTTTCTTCACCTACCCCCGATGTGATCTCATTGAAACAGCAACAGCAAAAGTCAACACAAATCCACGTTGTGTTCATTGGTGTGTTTGCTGTCTCCTGCTGGTCTTGCTCCACAGGAAGGAAAACCCAGCAAAGACCCGTAGTACACGGACTACCACAAAACCACCTTCCTCATTCTCTCCCTGCTTCCCTCCTCATCCACCTCCACACCCATCTGCTGCTGCCTCGTGGCTCCAGAAACCCGGGTTAGATCCAGATCTCGGGTGCTGTCTGTGCAGAGTCTGCACGTCCTCCCTACGACCGCGGGGGTTTCCTCCCACACTCCAAAGATTGGTTGGTTGATTGTCCACAGTGAATTGCCCCCAGTGGCAGATGAGGGGTGACTTGATGAGAATGTTGGTTGAATGAAATGGGATTTGTGTAGGATTAGTGTAAATGGACGTTTGATGGAGAGCACAACCCAATGGGTCAAAGGGCCGTTTTCCATGCTACATATCCCAGTCTGAAGGAGGATCCCAAACCAAAACATTATCTATCCCTATTCTCCAGGGTTACTTCAGCCCTGTGCGTCATTCCATGGTAAACCAGCATCCGCAGTTTCCACCTTTAGACTTTAGTGTGGGCATAGGCCCTTTGGCCCACCAAATCCCCAGCAAACCAGTATTCGCTTAATACACTAGCCCTATCCTATACACAATTTCACCGAAACCAATTAACCTGCAAGCTTGTACATCTTTGGAATGTGGGAGGAAACCGGAGCACCCAGAGAAAAGCCATGCGGTCACAGGGAGAACGTACAAACTCCATACAGAAAGTACCAGTAGTCAGGATCAAACCTGGGTCTCTAGCACGCGCGGTAAGGCATTAACTCTACCGCTGTGCCCCCGTGCCGGCCCGCAGACATACCCTAATGTCTATACCCTTTCATTATGCTGGCATCTCTCCTTACTGCTTGATAAGTCTCTCCCTACTTACTATGCGTGTTGCTGGCAGGAGCCCACACAGAAATCACTGTATGTCATGCTTACACAGTAGTCATCCATTATAAGCAGGCACAGGAATTTATAATGGGAAACTTGAAGTGAAATTATATTTTTAACACACTTTTAGGTTGGATGGATGGTTAATTGTCATGGCAACCATATCTTTAAGAAAGTTGCCTTGCCTCAGTTTGATTTTGTGGGTATTTTGCTGTTGTGATCTCATTGGGGAGGACATTTATTTGCAGGCAGAGACAGGACAGAATTTTTTGAAACACTATATACGATGGGTGCAAAACCAAACATAGAGAAAACACCCAATGGGAAACAGAAGCATGCGTGGAGATCGCCATTGAGACTGAAGGCTGTTTGTTGCTGGTTGTTCAGTGGGACTAAAGTGACAGGTAGTGATGAAAGCATTTATTGTCACAGAAAACACCCCCACACGAAGCGTTTTATTAAAATCACTCACTGCGCTGTGTCAAAATAAAGGGAGGTTCAAAAAGTTTAAAAAAAATATTGGTGAGTGCCACGGTTTCTATGGAAACAAATGACCATGAATATAAATTACAATTGCATACTTAGAAATGACCAATGAAGTAATTTGGCTGGCTTTGCTCGGGCAGGGTACAAGGTTAGAACTCGCAATAAATGTTGTTAAACATTTGGAGATCACTATCGTGCGGGAGTAGTTTGAAGAATTTTTGATATGGCTTCCATTACACAAGCGAGCCAGGGACCATAAATAGGAGATAGCCTGTGATAAAGTGGATATTTAGCATTAACCAACTGCAAGGAGGAGAGAGAGATAGAATAGGTTTACATTTAGTTTTATTATTGTCACGTGTACCAAGATACAGTGAAAAGCTTTGTTTTTGCATGTTATCCAATCAGATCAGATAACACTACACATAAATACAATCAAGCCAAACTCAAGAACAGTAGGTAGAGGAAAGGGGAAGATACAGAGTGCAGAATATGACATTCTAGTGTGCCAGTTTCATGGACAAAGTCCAATTTCTGCAATGGGGTAGAGGTGAATTAGACAGAATCTCAGCTTATGGGGAGGGGTGGAAGCTTAGTTGGAACATATTTGCTGCATGGGTCTTTCAGTGTTTAGAGATCGAAACCGGCTTTTGGGACCATGCTGACCATCGATCACCCTGTACACTAGTTCAATATTATCCCCCTTCTGCATCCTACACATTGGGGGCCAATTTACAGAAGCCAATTAACCGACAAACCTGCAGGTCTTTAGGATGTGGTAGGAAACCAGAGCACTCGGTCGCAGGGAGAAGGACAAACTCTGCACAGACAGCAGCCGAAGTCAGGATCGAACCCGGGTCTCTGGCGCTGTGAGGCAGCAGCTCTATCAGCTGCGCCACAGTGCTGCCTAGTTTATTGGGTGACACATCATTTAGGTCATTGGCCTCTTTGTGTACAATGGATAGGCTCTAAGCCCACCATTGAGCAGGACATATACTGCACAGTGAGTTCCAGCCATGCACTTCTTCTAAATTCTTGGGTTGTGGATGCTCCTGGCAAGGCCAGTGATTATTGTGAGCCCCACCTCTCCCTTGAGACGGTGGCAGTGAGCTGCCTCGTTGAACAACTGCAGTGTTGTGAAGGATAATTGATTTGAATATAGAACAGTACAGCATACTAACAGGCCCTTCGGCCCTCAATGTCTGTGTAGAATATGATGCTAGACCATCTGCCTGTACACAGTCCATATTCCTCCACTTCCTGCATATCCTTGTACCTGTCCAAAAGCCTCTTAAAAGTACTAACCTCTCTGCCTGTTCCGCCAACCATGGCAGTGCATTCCAGGCACTTAACCCCACTCTGTGTAAAAAGGTTGCCCTATACCTCCTGTAAACTCTAACCCTCACACCTTAGAGCTACTCCCTCTCGTATTCGTTTTTTTTACAATCCTGGGAAAAAGGTTCACGTTGAAATACATAACATGGAAACAAGCCTTCAGCCCATCCAATCCACGGCAACCATCGATCACCTGTTCATACTAGTTCCATATAATCCTACTTTTGCATCCACTCCCTACACACAGGGAGCAATTTACGTAGAACAATGAACCTACAAACCAGCTCGTCTTTGGTACGTGGGAGCAAACTGGAGGAATCCCACGTGGTCACAGGAAGACTCCACACAGACAGCACCCGAGGTCAGGATAGAACCCAGGACTCTGGCACTGTGAGGCAGCGACACTACCCGCTGTGCCACTGTGCTGCCCACAAAGCTGCTGGCAAGGTGCTGTTGGGGAGGGAATCGCAGCGTTTCAACCCAGTGACGGTGAAGGGTTGGTGATATTCTTCCAAACCCGGTTTGATGAGAGATTTGGAGAAGAACCTGAATTGTTCAGCATCGCCATCCACTGCCACCCTCAGCTGGTGCACGCACGCACGCACGTGGTGGGCGTGTGATGTTGGTGGGTGGGTGCGGGAGGTCTGTGGGCAGATACACCACAGCCAGAGGGTGCAGGTGGCACAGGGAGTGAGCATTTTGCTGCCAATGAAGTGAGTCCAGTATTTGAAGGTGAACGAGCTGCTGGTCTTGTGATCCTGATGCTCCCCATTTGCGCCCCTGTACTAATCAGAGACTTTTTTTTAAACAAAGTGCAATGTTTGACGCAACTGAAGAGCTAGCACCAACATTAAAATAACTACTGACTTGGTGTCAAGGGGCACAGCGACGGACTCCTCTACCCACTGAGTGTCCACTAAACATCAAGCACCCACTTACCCCAAACCTACACCAATCCCATGCCGTCTCCTGCAATCCCTCCCCTGCCCTGGAGGCAACTTTCAGAGCAAATTTAACCCTCCATCCTGCACGTCTTTGCAAAGTGGGAAGATAGCAGAGCATCCAGAGGAGACCCACGGCACAGGGTGAAATCTCTGGAACTCTCTGCCACAGAAGGTAGTTGAGGTCAGTTCATTGGCTATATTTAAGAGGGAGTTAGATGTGGCCCTTGTGGCTAAAGGGATCAGTGGGTATGGAGAGAAGGCAGGTACAGGATACTGAGTTGGATGATCAACCATGATCATATTGAATGGCGGTGCAGGCTCGAAGGGCCGAATGGCCTACTACAGCACCTATTTTCTATGTTTCTATTAACGTGCAAACTCCACTCAGACAGCGCCGGAAATCAGGATTGAACTTGGGTGATTGGAGCTGTGAGGTAACGACTCTACCAGCCATACCACTGTACCGCATGATTCATCTAGCCTAAACGGTCCAAGTGTAGGTTGTTTTTCTGAAATCTAATCCCGGGATGTGGGTGTTGTTCTGAAGCCTACATACTATTTATAGAACACAGCACAGCCAAATTCAAAGGCGATTCAAGTTAATTGTGTACTGTAATGGTAGGGGGTGATCACCCTTGCACAGTCCGGGAATTGCAGGAAATTAGACGTTACTCTCCTCATCAGCTTCAGTTGTATATTGTCCTATACATCAGCATACAATGAAATTCCTCATTCACATGAAGCTCACAGTATAACATTACACATGGAACGCAGTATACACAGCGTGCTGGAGTAACTCTGCCAGTCAGGCAGCATCTATGGATGACATGGATCGGTGACATTTTGAGGTGGGTCCTTCAGTCTGATTGTGGTAGGGGTGGGGAGGAAGCTGGAAGAGAGGTGGGGGTAGGACAGCGCCTGGCGTAACAGATTTCCCCACCCCCTGCTCTGGCCCCTCATCTCCTCCCCACACTGGGGAACAACAATGACAAGTGAAAAACATCACGGCGGTTGTACAGAGATTATGGTGCAATCTGAGGTAGTGCAAAAAATAACTAATGTGCAGTAATGGGATAACCGAATGAGGCAGAGATACCACGTGAGTACAAGGCTGCAACTTGTGGGAGCTGTGAAAGAGGTGCTCGATTCAGGAATCTGATAGCAGTGAAAGTCAGAAATATCGCTCCAGTAACATTTTTTTTAAATGGGGGAAATATGTCAAAGACCATTTTAATGGTAGACTAGAGCAGACTACCTTGACGTCATCTAATGTGTTGGAAATGTGAGAGTGGATACTGTGGGGTTTTCAATGACCAAGTTGTTTTACAGCAAATAAAAGTCTATTTGCTCAGTAAACAATGCCCTCTACTCAATAGACAGTCGATATTTCAACACATGAGAGAAACAATCTGCCATCTACTTTAATGGAACATGTTTATAAATCTGCAGCCCCTTCTACATCTGATAACAGTGCGCTGACTTCTGCAGCAGAACACAAGTGAGTGGAAGATAGCTACACAGTGCAAACTATCTGCCCATGATCAATTGGTTTGGTTTGATTTAGATATACAGCGTGGAAACAGGCCCCATGGCCCACCGAGCCCACGTTGATCAGTCATCCCCAACACTATCCTACATACTAGAGACAATTTACAACTTTACCCAAACCTCTACATCTTTAGTGTGTGGGAGGAAACCGGAGCACCTGGAGAAAACCCACGCGGTCAAGGGGAGAAAGTACAAACTCCGTACAGATAACAGACATAATCAGGAACGAAACCGTGTCAGGCGATTCTACTGCTGCGTCACTGTGCCGCCCCTGGATTGCTTTGGTTGGACAATGATTTAACCACCTCCAATTTGACGAGAAATAGCATTTCTATCATGTATGGCCAACACAATTTAATGAAAGGTACTTTTTGCATCAGCAACTAAAATTTCTCCTGAAGAAAACAACAGCAACAATTCCCGATACTTGTTTATCAGCTAGATGCAATGCACAAGACAGAGCGGTCATCTTTAGACATTACCATCTCCTACAGCCAGACATCTTTAGACATTACCATCTCCATGGGATAATGGACAGATGGCCTGTTTGTGTGGGGTCAGAAGAGGAAAATGTTAACAAGAACACTTGGGACATGTCCCGTGAATAATATAATGGGATCGTGGTCTTAGGTCTCTGCTCCCCTCTCCCATCAGGCAAGAGGTACAAAAGTGTGAAAACACACCCCTCCAGATTCACCAACAGTTTTGTCCCGGCGGTTATCAGGCAACTGAACCATCCTACTCACAACTAGAGAGCAGTACTGAGCATCTACCTACCCCATTGGAGACCCTCAGACTATATTCAATTGGACTTTATCTTGCACTAAACATTATTCCCTTTATCATGTACTTGTACACTACGGACGGCCCCATTGTAATCATGTATAGTCTTTCCGCTGACTGGTTGGCATACAACAAAAAGCTTTTCACTGTACAAGAAACTGAAATATAATGGGATCTCTAACATCCAAGGGCAAACAATGCCTTGATTGAAGATATCGTTTAAAAGGTGCTACCTCTCTGAATGCATGGATCCCACAGGATTACTTGTCCAGCAGGATCCATGGGGATATTCCCTGCTCTCATACTTTCCTGCTTCCCTACAACCTTTCCCAAGTGAATGATGCACAGCTTTAGCACCCAGGAACCCAAGGCACGTGAGACATTCCCCGTCAGCCATTTTTGTTTACAATTTCAAAAAAATAAACTTTATTCAGAATCAAAACATACAAGACCCAAAATCGTATGAAAGCTCTTCCTACATTCTCAGTATCTATACTTTCAATAGTGTTTGCTCCATAGTGTTTGCACCTGTCTTTACACACTTGCCTCTCATGTGGCCCCCCTGGGGTGATATCCTCTCTCTTGTTTGAGACTCTGCCCCTCAATGAGCAGCAGTGGAAGGACTGTGGTCCTCCCCCACAGAGCTTTGCGTTGGCAGCACGGAGCATCAGTGAGTCCCTCAGCACGTATTCCCACAGTCTGGAGCAGGCCAGATGAGGCATCACAATTTGAACTGGGAATCTCCACAACAGATCACAGCCCAGGCAATGACATCTTGCATATAGCCGCTCTGTTAACATTACAGTATCTCCCACATTTCTGTCAACTATGGAAAGTCCGTCAGCTTTTGAAAACTGTGGAACGATGTGTGCGGAGCTGCGGAAATAGACTGACTTAACAGAGGTATACTGAATCCAATGTTGGTGAATACATGGTTACAAGGAAGTAAGTGAATTTGCTTCTCCCTACCTGGTGACCAACTCTGCCATTCTTGAGGTTGTTGTGTTAGTTTTTTTCAAGCCTCCTGAAGCATAGGAACCAAGGTGGCATGGTGGTACAGCAGTAGAATGACTGACTTACAGCGACAGAGACCCGGGTTCAATCCTGACTATGGGTGCTGTCTGTACGGAGTTTGTACGTTCTCCCCGTGACCACGTGGGTTTTCTCCGGGTGGTCTGGTTTTCCACCAACACTCCAAGGATCAACAGGTTTGTAGATTAATTGACTTCGGGAAAATTGTTAAATTGTCTCTAGTGTGTAGGATAGTGTTAGTGTACAGTGATAGTGTCAGGGAAGACTCAGTGGGCAGAAGGGCCTGTTTCTACACTGTATCTCTAGAGTCTAAACTAGACTACTGCTGAGGCTCCCTTTCTAACCTGTCAGCAGAGGAATATCGCCAGGATGAACTTTGACCAATATTGGTTTCCGCTCCTGAAGCAGAGGCCAATATCTTGTACCTGTCCACGTGGCACATGCTGGTTCCTTTGCTGAATGGGTTTACCTGCCATTGCTACCAAACAACTCCAGTTAATTAAGACGGCCTGCAATAACAGCAGGAGAGATATCGGTGACGGAATCATAGCATCTTATAGTTTTAATCTCTATAAAACTCTTAATATTGGAGAAAGGTTTTTTAATCTGTTTAAATATTAATGCTGCTTCTCAGACGCTCACAACACAGGGAGGGAATTCACTTTTGCTGCATTCACTTCAGGGGAGCAGGTTGCTGATATTCTTTTGCAAATGGCATTCTGTGCCACAAGGAGGTCAGAGCTGCCAAAGGCCACACGTTATTGCTCTCTTGCTTTGAGACTAGAGGCTACCAGGAATAATTGGGGAACTATCAGCTCAAGGCATCTGCTTCAGCAGGGCGAGGACAGTGTCAGCCTGCCTGCATCAGTCAGGTGTCTTCTGGTGATAGAACAACATAGAACATAGTACATGATTGGAACAGGCTCTTCAGCCCACGATGTTGCCAAGTAAAACTAACCCCATCTCCCTGCACGTGATCCATATTCTTGCACATTCCATGTATACGCACGTGCTTATCCAAAACCACTTAAGGGAGTGGTTTTGGACGGTAAATAACTCCCACTGAGCCCACGCCGGCCAACGATCACCCGTTCACACGAGTTCTATGTTATCCCACTTTCATAGGGAGAACGTGCAAACTCCACACAGACAGCAACCGAGGACAGGATCAAACCCGGGTCTCTGATGCAGCGAGGCAGCGTCTCTACCAGCTGTGACACTGTGGCACCTGCAGCCCAAAGAGGTGTGAGTTGGCGGGTTAACTGGCCGCTGTAAACGTTGCTGTGAGGTGGAACCTGCATGTTAAACATGGTGTGTGATCAATGCCCGGGCCTCCTATGAACGTGTTAAAGGTCACGATGTTTCAGACTGTGCCCGAGGTATGAGTGCCGTTATCCAGGACACTCAAGTGTTTGGACAAACTGTACTGTTGGAAAGACTGAGCATAAAGTGTTGGCAACTGTGTTGAACTCAAAGGAGTGTGACAAAGAGGAAGGGAGTCTATGTGCAAAACTCCAAACTCCAGGCAACCGAGGACAGGATCAAACCCGGGCCTCTGACGTCTCTACCAGCTGTGACACTGTGGCACCTGCAGCCCAAAGAGGTGTGAGTTGGCGGGTTAACTGCCCGCTGTAAACGTGTGAGTGAGAGTTAGATTGTGGAGGAGGAGCTGTTGGGAAAGTGAGGAGCATAAAGTGGGTTGGGATCAATGTGTTGTTGATAGATGGTGTGCCAGAGGACCTGGTGACAAACTGTGACTCAAAGACTCTGTAACCATCTCTTTGGTCAAAGGGTTGATGCTCTTTAATAAGGAGCTTGTCTGTTCCGTTTGTCAAATGTTTTGATGGTATTAAATTTATATCTTCAACTGCTAATTACAAGACCTTTCATATCTGACTGTCTGAAGTTAACAGGCACATGAGTTATACTCTGTTGTGGAATTTAATCTCGAGGCCTCCTTTGAAATCTGGGTCATGCTGTAACTAGGGTGGAATTAGGTTACAGCAAGGAGGATCCAAGAATGGAATTGGTGCAACTCCTTTGTTCTCTGCATTGAAAGGATTACAATCAATCACAGTGTCAGGGGAATGTGAAATGGAGGACTAAGAAAGGCAAACTTGTACTTACCTGTACATGGTATCCGTCATGACTCAGCACATCCGAAAATGCTTCACAGCCGATGAGGTCCTCTTCTGAAACACAGCCGCCAATTTCTATACAGCAAGCAGCCACAGATGTAATCAAGCCCTGCGCTGGAGGGCCAAACAACCCACTCCCAGCTGTGTCCTGGAGTCTTTGGAGATTTAACCATGAACCCAAGACACTTTGATGGCACAGCACTGCTTCAGCACACTTCACTAGTGTTGTCAATAATTCCCTTTGACGCCCAGATAAGATTACGATATCAAATCTTGATAGACATTTGTCAACAGATGATCAACATTGCTGGTGGAGGCAGATATGATGGGGGCGTTTGAGAGGCTTTTACCTGGGAGTCTGGATATACAGGGAATGGAAGGATATGGATCACGTGCGGGCAGATAAGAGTTTGTGCGGCACAGACATTACGGGCTGAAGGGCCTGTTCCTGTGCTGTTCCATGTTGTATGTATTACTGTCATGGGCGGAGGGACTGACTGACACATATTTGTACATTCAAAGGAATGAACGTCCTGGTACAAAGTCCTAATCTAAAACCTCGACCAACACCTCCTGCCTTCACAGATGCTGCCTGACATAGGCACAAACCTATGTACTATGGACTGTTTTTGGTTGCACTAAGGGCTTTGGGAGTTTCTGCACTTTTTAATTTATTGCATGCTTCTTTATTATATGTGTATTATTGTTACATGCATAATATATAACATGTGTATTATGTCAGAGTCTGGAGATGGGTCTCAACTCGAAACGTCATCCATTCCTTCTCTCCAGAGACGCTGCCTATCCCGCTAAGTTAGTCCAGCATTATGTGTCTATCTTCAGTTTACACCAGCATCTGCAGTTCCTGCCTACACATGTTTACAGGCCTGTTGTGCTGCTGCAAATAAGAATGTTATTGTTCCATTGTGGTACATACTGATTGACACTTAAACACACCTGACCTGGACTTCTCCCAGTGTTCTGTTTGTTGTTCCACTCACTACATTAGTGCACAGTGGCGACACCTCCAACATCTTTGCAACCAAGTGAATTTGTTTTTTATCACAAATGTTGTGAGTTTGCCATTATTTCCCATTTCACATGTAGTTATTGTTTGGATGTAATGTAATACAAAATGAGTGGCATTGGAGAGGTCTGTTATTATACTGATTGCAATTCTCCTATCTGCTCCAGGAACAGAAACGTCACCTCACTTCATGAAGCTGCATCAAAAAAAGCCAGAGAGACACCCATGTAAGATCTGAAGAAGGGTTTCGGCCCGAAACGTTGCCTGTTTCCTTCGCTCCATAGATGCTGCTGCACCCGCTGAGTTTCTCCAGCTTTTTTGTGTACCTTCGATTTTCCAGCATCTGCAGTTCCTTCTTAAACACCCATGTAAGATTGGTGGGTTTTGATAGCATGTTTTTGTGACCAACATTTTTGTTTTTTACCCACAAACATTCTCAATTCATTCTCAAACATTCAATTAAAAATGATTTTTAATATAACCACATAGAGAATGACAGCAAGTCCCATTCCCATCCCGAAACCCATTCAATGGTTTAGAAGCAGAAAGAGAACCAAGAGACCTCAGAGGTGTTTTATCAAGCACACTTTGAAGCTGACGCAAGAAAGTGCACATGTCCCGACTCGGAACGTTGTCTGCTTAGTCCCTCCACAGATGCTACGACCCTCTGTTCCTCCAGCACTTTGTTCTTTGATGCTGAGCCTGGTGAGGCTACAGCCGATGGTCACCAGTGAGGGGTGGTTGTAAGAAGATCCTTGAAGAAGGAATGAGAGGTGGAGAGGTACAAAAGATAGAGATGGGAATGGTACAGCACTGAAACAGGCTGTTTGGCTCATCCCGACCATGATGACTAGCAGCACTAATCCCATTTTCCCACTTTAGCATTTATCCCTCTACACATTTCCTATCCAAGTATCAGTCCAAATGCCATTTAAACATTGCATCTGCCTCCTTTACCTACTCTGGAACATTGTTCTAAATATTCACCACCCTCTGTGTGGAAAACCTACCACTCAGATCTCCTTTAAACATCTCTTTCGCATTACACATGATTCCTCTAGTTCTGGACTCCCCGTCTTTCAAAAAAGGATAGACACAAAAAGCTGGAGCAACTCAGCGGGTCAGACAGCATCTGTGGAGAAAAAGAAGTTGTGACATTTCGGGTTGAGACCCTTCTTCAGACTGAATGTCAGGGGAAAGGGAAACGAGAGATATAGGTGGGGATGTAGAGAGATACAGAACAAATGAATGAAAGATATGCAAAAATGTAACAATGAGAAAGGAAACAGGCCATTATTAGCTGTTTGCTAGGTGTGAACGAGTATATACAATGAGAACAGGATGACTTTGAAGCTGGTTAGGCTTGGGTGGGGTGGGATGGAGAGAGAGGGGATACAATGGTTATTTGAAGTTAGAGAAATCAAAGTAATTCCACTGGGTTGTAAGCTGCCCAAGCGAAATATGAGATGCTGTTCCTCCAATTTGTGTTTGGACTCACTCTGACAGTGAAGGAGGTTTAGTACAGAAAGGTCAGTGTTGGAATGGGAAGGGGAATTAAAGTGTTTGGCAACTGGGAGATCAGGTTAGTCCAGGCGGACTGAGCGAAGGATTTACAGAATTCTGACTATCAACCCAATCTATGCCCCTCATGATTTTCTGAACCTACAGACGGTCACCACTCAGCCTCCTACATTGCAATGAAAATCTTCTTGCGCACGGCCTGCACAACCTAAAGTTGTAGGTCAACTTGTTCTATTTGATCTTATTTGCTTGTGCACATCGGGTTGATTGCATTAGTCAAAACAGGGTGGACCACGCGAAGGTTGCAATCTCCCACCCCGCAATGAAAATAAACCTAGTCTTTCCAATCTTTCCTTATAACCACAGCCCTCCTTTCCAGACAACATCCTGGTGAGTCTCCTCTGCCCTCTCGCTATTGCTGTCACAGCCTTCCTGTAGTGAGACATCTGGAACTGTACGCTAGTCTCTAAGTGATTAAATGCGGTCTCAACACCACAGTGTTTTGTGCAACTGGCACATGTCGACCTGGAAGCAAGGGTACAACAATGGATGAGTACAGATA
The DNA here is from genome assembly GCF_028641065.1 of Leucoraja erinaceus. Taxonomy (NCBI): domain Eukaryota; kingdom Metazoa; phylum Chordata; class Chondrichthyes; order Rajiformes; family Rajidae; genus Leucoraja; species Leucoraja erinaceus. The sequence continues at coordinate 18,120,442 of NC_073381.1, read as the reverse complement.
TCTTGGTGTGTTATTGGGGCTGGAAATATCTACAACCTTGTGAAGAGGTAAGTTCAAAATCAACGGCGATACTCTCAAAAGTCAGTTAGACTGGTTCAAGTAGAGAATGGGGTGAGACCAGTCAAAGAAAACTGAAGATGCTAAAGGAGGCCATTTGGCCCTTACTAGATAAACTCTTGGATAGTAGGTGATAGGACAAGCTTGTGCGTGAAGAGTAGAGGGAGGGAGCTCAGCCAGATGTGCCTTGGTTAGTCTGGTTGGAAGATAAACAAAGGAAAGGCTTTTGGCTGCTGTTGTTGAGGGAGGGGCAGAGTGTGGAGGGGTAATGCTATAGAGGTTGAAGGAGACAGGAGGAATACCCTTGGAACCCAGCTCCTGGGAACTCGTTCAGGCCAATCTGCTCCTTGAACTGAAATATTTAGCATGAAATCCTGCATGGTGAAAATTTTCTTAGGGTTTGCTGATCTTATTGAAGGCTAATTCAGACCATCTAAGAGGTGTCCCCTTAACCCACTGTGCCGCCCTTCGAGTTACTCCAGTACATTGTGTGTTTGCTCAAGAGTCGAGCATCTACACTTCCTTGTATCTCCATTAGCTGTGACTCTCATCGGAAGATTCAAGTGGTTCCAAATCCTATTCCACAGAAGTGAGCAAAGCTGTCTTGGCAGACCTTGTGTCAAGTGACATCACTTTCATAACCGAAATACATATCATGCAACGAAGACTTAATTTGGCCACAGATATCACCCCGCTGACTCAGGGAAAATTGAGACACCAGTCTTGTTTTCCCGGCTAATTCAAGTTAGACACTGTCGGCTGTTTGCTTAGGGTGTGACGTGGGTAGCTTGGTCACTGAGTGAAGAAGCCTGTGGCAAGTCGTGTATGGAGAGTATTTCACACTGAAAGGGAAGTAAGCCCTTCCCTTTCTTTTTATAAGATGATGAAATGCAGGAATTGCCTGAAAGCCTTCGCCTTACTACAGTGAAACAGCTTTCTTTTAATGAAATCAATATGCTCCTGTAATCCTTTTGGCGCTGTTGAAACATATGATGCAGAGCTTAAAGGGTTACAATGTGTTTTTTTTTGCAAAATACTTCATGTCAGAAAGTTCCCATCTGCTGTCTGCGCCAGGGCCACGTGTTGCTTCAGACCACGAGATTATCTGTACGAGTGAACAAAGTCCACTCACTGTTGTACCGGGGCGAAATGACTAAGCTCGTTTGCCCTGGCCATTAACACACAAACCTCTCCCAACTTGTTATGAGGAGTTATTTAATAAAAACACAAACGCTCTCAACCGAGACCCCCTCTAGTCTGACATTTCTCCCCCGCCTGTATGTCCTTTTTCCATGAGGCTAACAGGAAAAGGCAATGGATTTGGCAGCGAATGTTTAAACATGGGAAATTAGACAGTCAGAACCTACATTTCGTCGCTTGCATCAAATACACGAGATTTCTTGTTACATGGAGGACTGGAAGAGGGGGGTTAGCTGGATTAATATATTCTTTCCAACGCTGGTTGATTAAAAACAGACCGTGTGGACGCATTTTTGGAACCCAGTCTCTGGCCGTGCACATTGCTAGAGGATAGGGATATAGAACATGTCGGACAGAAAACATATCCCAGCGCGCATGGAAATTGAAAACAGAGGCACTGTTACCAAGACCCCCACCAATCCCAACCCACACACACACGCCCTGGGGAGTCCGATTATCAGAATTGGCCGATTGTGTTAAGAAATATCCGGCATCACAGTTCAGCTCCAGTTCCATGTATTAAATAGTTGGGAGACAGAGAGGGCTGATACCAGTGGTGTGTTTCCCAGACTCTCTCTCCCCCCGCCATCTCTCTTTCTCTCCCTCTCTGCATTTGTCAGGTCACGTCCATGCGATATTTCCACTGCAAAAAAAAACACCCCGTTGCAAATGCTGACATTCTGCCTGCTGGAATGGCTAGCCCGGGAGAGAGCAGGCGCTGAGAAATGAGCCGACGTGGCATCTCAGCAACAGTCTCCCAGCAGCGTCTTGGAAGCCCGGGAAATATTCCATTTATTTTTAACACGGCTGTGAAAAGCGCTTCATGCCACGGCATTTCGCAATATTTTGGTTCAGCGTGGCAAATTTTATTTCCTCCCGCTAAATAATTTTACTGAAGGCGAAATGAAAGGCGAGTTGTTCTCGGGATCGAATTACTAGCGACCCCAGAGGCCCCTGCATTAACATGCATGCACACATACATATTTTAACCACAATACAGGCCGTTATAAAAATAATGATCAATGCACCAGTGGGCGCTTAAAATTTGGAGCACTCGGCCTCCTAACAAGCTTGTATTAGCGTTTCTACCCACCTCCTATCACGCTTCACCTCGCCTGGAGCAAAATAAAATCCTCAATGAGATTAATTATTGAATATGACACTATCGGATGGAGAATGCAGGAAGAGTTTTTGTAGTTTCTGTTTTGTGTTTATATTTTTATTCTAAATAAAGTTTATTTTTGAAATAAAAATTTGAAATTGATAACTATTACGCTAACTAGTATTGCTTCGTACTACTATTTTATGATACTAGCTAGTATTCTTATACTATTTGTTTTTATTTTATGCCAATACTATTTAATACTAGCTAGCATTATTTATAGGAAAATATTTTATTTTATACTAATAGTATTTGAAAATACGAGCTTGCCATATAACATTTTTATTACAGCTAGTATTATTTTATACTATTTTATTATTTCTAGTATTATTTTATTATTTAGTATTTTTATACTAAAATGTTTTGTATTATGCTATTATAAAATATTATAAAAAGTAGTATTTTTATAGCTAGTGTTATTTTATAATACTATTTTTATAATAACAGCCACTATTTTTTATAATACTAGTATTTTAGATAAATATGTGCAAACTATGGGTGTGTTTGAAAGGCATCATTATAAATGTGAGCCACGGCTTATCTGGCAATGGTGTAGTGACTGCGATGGAGGCGCTTGCCTGAGTTATTCCGTGCTGCAGTTGATTCTGGCTTGCGTCCAGGACAGGCGCGCATGCGCTCTGCCACCTGGCTCGGTGCCCGGCTCAGCGAGAGCCTCAGGGTTTGGGAGAGTGTACGTGACCCTACCGTCCAACATCCTCTTTCATAAAAGCAGCCGCGGCGCGCACCCTTCCCCCACCCCCTCCAGCCTCTGAGTCCTTGTTGTGCTCCGTGTCTGCACATTTCCTACGCATTGCCTCACCCTGCTTGCTCCTGGGCTCCCAACCTCGCTGGCAACCGCTCAAATGCGACGAAGCAGGAAAAACAGAAAGTGCGGGCGCCATACATTACTGCTCCAACCCTATGTCCGCACAGAAAGACAATTACAACTCACCAAAATATTTCCTCAAGGCGAAAAAAACAGATCCTCATTTTTATTTATTTATTTAGAACTGCGCGTCCTTAACCTCACTTACATTGAATCCGATTCGAACATATAACTAGCTTTAAAGTCATTTATTTTTATTTCCGTGCATTGCAATTGTGCTCGCCCAATTTTGCTAAGATTGCAAACTTAATATTTTCACTATAGGACGTGTTACTAGTTTTAACTTGCCATTCGTTTTAAGTTAACCAAAATGGGAATGTATCCAGCCTGTGGCACAGTGTAGCAAATGTTTTTTTAATCAAAAACTGCATTCTCCGATGTTAAATTTTAACAACTGTTCTTTCATTCGCCAAGAAAATGTGTTTTGTAAATATTCAACCGCGTCTTTTAAGAAACTTTGTAAAACAGAATGTCTTGCCCCTTTTGAATTATTGCAATGTCTACTGTTCCGCATTTCTGGTTCAATGTTAATGACACATCTCGTACAATACTCCAACCACACCCCCGCCGGAGTAATTTTTGATGACACATTTTGTAATTAATTATTATTTATACAGGACGCCAACACAAGTTTCTTTAAGTTGTACACACGCCACAATGTAACACGGACAAATGAACTCTGAGAACGAAAAATGTGTAATGTATTAACGATGTACAACTGCAGACGTTTAAATCTTAAGTCCCAAGCGATTTAAAGAGTAACTATTAAAAAATATATGCTTGTGACTGTACAGCAAGAGGTTTCCATGCAGTTTGATTAGCAAAATAAATCTCAAAAGAGTTTCATTTTTAATTGTAAATAAATGCACTTTAAGACGCCTCCGTTTGTGGTACAAAAAAACCCAAGAGAGACCTAAACGCTTCCACCATTTCTTGGCTGCAGTTCCTGTGACATTTCCAACATCAACAAGAGCGCTCAGTCTCCGGGCCCTGACGTCACCCTAAACGGCACTATATGGGTGGAGGAGATTGGTTAGCAGAGCACGGCTTCTCGACGTTCGCCATTAATTTTATTATTTTTTTTATATACAGCTGTTGCAATCAAATATCATAGATCATCTATGATCTTTGGTTGCAATAGCTCAGCTTGCACGCCATTTGGGAGGTCGGGTGAGCATCTTTCAAAGTTCCGAATGCACTTCATCCTCATCAAAAGGGAATTGACTGTGGGCTGCTAGGAAAGGGTTAATGAAATTTGGAATGCAGCCAAGGCTCCCCTGGGTTAAAGAAGGCGAAGCCCGTTCGTGTGACCCAGATGGAGAAAAGAATCCACAGTCGTGAACACGGATATTCACATTTACACTTCTTTTAATTTGTAAAAGAAAAGTCCCATTCATGACAACACGCTTCTAATTTTAGAGTGGTTGAATCATTAATTTCCAATGCTCAGAATCCTCTTTCACTGTCCTATGTGTTGCTTTTGTAAATAGTACTCGCTTCGGCTCTTAACTCATCATTTCCGCCTGCTATGCTGCCACAGTTTTGCAAATGTGAATCTCGCCCTCGTTCGTCCTTGCAAATCTGCAGAGCAGGCAGGCGATCGATCGATGCACGGCGCCGGTGACGCGCTCGCTCGCTCGCGCGCGCCCGCCCGCCCGGCATTCCAAAGAATGTTGGTAAACGGAACTCTTATTTACATTGTTGTGTGAGCGAGCCGGTGCGCAGGCGCGGGGGAGTGGGGGGCAGCGACTGCGCAGGCGCGCCGCGGAGCTGTCCAAGAACCGTTGATGAAAAGACGACCGAGTAGGGAGAAGGAGGGAGGGAGTGATTGAGGGACAGGTGACGTCAGGCCGGGGGTGAGCGAGTAGCAGCGCGAGAGGGGCAGAGAAAGAGAAAGAGAACGAGCGAGTCTGGGGCGCGCGCTCCGGGTACAGGCACTGACTGCCATGAAGTTGCAAGTTAGTAACCAGCTCATGTAGATACTTTGTTTCCATTCTCTTTTTTTCTGGGGAGATTTTTTTCTTTTTTTTGGAAACATTGGGGTTGTTGCAAAGTCAGCAGAAGGGGCGGGGACAGGGGGGAATCCTGTGCACACAGAAACACACATACACACACACACCCCCCTTCCCACCCTCCCCCCAGACAGACAGTGAGACACACACCCAGACACAGACTTGCCAGCGTGCACTTGGAGAAGCCCCCTTATACCCACACACACGGATAGAGAGCCGGCGCCATGTCGTCCGCGGCGGTTGCATCGACCAGAAGGCAGTCTTGCTACCTGTGTGACTTGCCCCGCATGCCGTGGGCGATGATCTGGGACTTCACGGAGCCCGTCTGCAGAGGGTGCGTCAACTACGAAGGAGCCGACCGCATCGAGTTCGTGATCGACACCGCCCGTCAGCTCAAGAGGGCACACGGATTCCAAGACGGCCGCTCACCCGGTCCCATCCCGACCCCAGGCAAAGCAACCCTGACCAAAGAGTCTTCCGTCTCGATGGTGCACTCGGCGGATGGCTGCTCGTCTCGCCCGCCACAGCCCTTGGATCGTTACCCGCTGGCCTCCGACCGGCCGCCTCCTCGCCTGGACTTCCCGCCGTCCCGGCAAAACGGCGCCGTTAACTTGTTGAACGGATACTCGAAGGCGGACGAGCCACCGGAGCTGAATCGGCAAAGCCCGAACTCTCGGCGGGCGCACGGCGCGCCGCCTCCGCCTAACCTGGTGCCCATGGTGAACGGCAGCTCGCACTCGCTGCCCCCGCCGCCCCCGGTTCACGGCGTCAACGGGCGGCTGATGGATGTAAACAAACGGCCGGGCGGCAGCGGCGCCGAGCATGAGGCGAAGGACAGCAAGCACCGGGCGGACGAGCTGCCCGACAGCCTGAAGTGCCGGGGCGACGACTGGGCCACCAAGCCCAAGACGGTAAAGGACACGCTGCTAAGTCTACCGGGACACCCGCCCTTCGACGTCCGATTCAAGAAGGAGCACCCCTTGCAACATGGCCGGGTGCTCGCCTTCGATGCCACAGCGTCGGCCAAATCAGGTAAGCAATGAAAGTTGCTGCACACGGGCTTCCCCCATCCTGCAATGGGTTGAATGCAAACGCGCTGTTGGGATGGCAGGGAATGTATTGCATGCAGTGGATCTTTCTGGTTGTATTTTATTTTCCACAATGTTAAAGGATAATGCCAGGTGCGTGTGGAGCTAAGTTCGGGGAGGGGGTGGGGGGGAGCGGAGTTTTAGTAAGTGCCATGTCAGGAGGCCGTTCTGCCCTCAGCGCCTGTGCTATCCGCAGCACGCCTCTTCCAGGAAGTGGCATGGGCTGTTCGGCTTGAAGTCCTTGTGCTGGTCAGACAACCTTTGATGTAACGTCCCGACCTTCCTTCCCCTAACCCCCTCAACCAGGTACCCGAGGAGGCCGCAAGAGGAAAGCTTCCCCCGAGCCCGATTCCGAAGGTGGGGGACCACCACTCGGTAACAAGGTCAACGGAGAGGTGCAGTCGTGGCTACCGTTGTCGGCCGATGGCCTGAAGATGACCTCTGTGTCGTACGCCCCGTCGCCTTCTCCGCACTCGACGCCGCCGGACGCCGGGCAGAACGGACAGTCGCCCATGGCGGCCCTGATCCTGGTGGCGGACAACGCGGGCAGCGTGCATTCGCCCAAGGAGGCCGGCCAGGTGCACTCGACCACCCGCCGCAACAGTAGTAGCCCCCTGTCGCCGGCGTCGCTGAGCCAGCGGCGACTGGGTCACCGGGACGTGCCGGCGCCGGTGGGCACCCCACACCCAGGCATGGAGCCGGTTCACCCGCCCAACATTCCAGACTCGTCGGTGCCCAACAGCGTGCCGCTCTGCTGCACCATATGCCACGAACGCTTGGAGGACACCCACTTCGTCCAGTGCCCTTCGGTGCCTTCGCACAAGTTCTGCTTCCCCTGCTCCCGGGAGAGCATTAAGCAGCAGGGTGCCACCGGCGAGGTGTACTGTCCCAGCGGCGAGAAGTGCCCGCTGGTCGGCTCCAACGTGCCCTGGGCTTTCATGCAAGGAGAAATCGCCACCATTCTGGCTGGAGACGTCAAAGTAAAAAAGGAGAGAGACCCATGATTCGTTAGTGTGTTTGTGGTTTTTTTTTTAAAGACACTCTTTTGAAACCTCTCCCCCCAAAAAACTGATTAATTGTATATATTCAACAAGTAAACATGGCTGTAAAATTTTGATTTTCAATACATTGTCTTTCTATATTTTTTGAAGATTACCAAGGTATGTTCTCATAATGACCGTTCCCGGTTTTTTTCTCTCTCTCTGTTGATGTAAATCGTTATTATACCTTATTGGTAAAATCTTTGTGTACTGGCCTTTTCTTGGTGACAGTAACTGTTAAATGTAGACTGTGACTAATATTGCTTTCAGAGCACTTGGCAAAAAAAAACTGAATGCTTCTAGCTGTACTTGTATGCACTTGTTAAAATTGCCAAATACAGTTTTCTGGCATTTTATTAATACCTCTTAGTGTCTGTGACTTTTTCCTGGTAAGGTGTAGGGTGCAGGAGGGTGGTGCGTGGGTATGGTACATTGACAGTACTGCTGAAACGCTGTGATGTCACTGTGTACAGTAGGGTGTGAGGTTGTGTAAAAGAGATCTGCTACAGTTTGACCTTGAAAACTGCAGACGTTCCTGTTTTAGTGTACAAAACATGGCAACATGCTCGTACTTTGACTTTACTAGCATGACTATTATTAATGTTCGGCTACTCACATATATGATTGATTTTTTTTAGACTGATAGCACCTCTGGAAGTTGCTTACTATAACAACATTTGGACAGGACAGGTTTAGAGGATATGTGGGACAAATGCGGGCGGGTGGGACTAGTGTAGATGGGGTAGCTTGGTCAGCATGGGCAAGTTGGGCCGAAGGGCCTGTTTCCATGCCGTATAACTCCATATATATGCCATAATTGCCAAAGGCATCACTCTTTCACTCACCACACACATACAAAGAACCAGGGTAGTGTGGGGTAAATCTGTAAATTCACCCACACCCTCTCCCCCTTTAGACCATTATACTTGCTTGGCATAATTCAGTGTTTAGATTTTGGCAGGCAGTATAATTCTTTAACAAAGCTTCCATTTAGTGCCGTTCCAAGGGCCAGCTGAGAGTGACTTTGAGCAATTCGCACTTGCCAGACATAAAACAGAATAGAGGGTCTTTAATGCTAATATTTTCAGCGATTATTGACAGACAAAACTAGGAGTGCTGAGGAGGGTGCGGTGCTGCAGGAATAAAAAAAATCTAAGTAAACATCCTCAGCAGCACAAACCTGCCATAGCACACTACTAACTTTTGAACCCGATTGTCCTGAACCTTTCCTCGAGACAAAAACAAAGAAACACTAATTTAGATTTCCCCTCTCTTTAAATCGGTGCGGTGGAGGGGTGAGGACGGCCGTGTTTTTGAGTGAGGACCCGTGTGAATGGTGCACGTTGTTTTGCTGCATCACTGTACTTCAGGGGGAGGGGAATCTGCAGCATCAGCAGTGGAGGCAGGCCACGTGATTTCCCCTGACACAAAAGACTGATCTCAGATGTACATTCATGATCAACGGCTGCGAGTTTCAGCGCTACACACACGAGAGAGGAGTACACGTTTTTTTTTTAAACTGTTGCAACAGGAAGAATGTTACAAAATATTCTAACCATCCTCGTTTGTTTTCCCGCACTCGCCCCGTCTGCCTTTAACGATCATGGATTGTGTTTGTTTGTTACCCTAGGAGATGTAATGCTAGGTTTAAATGTATGAAGCAACCTCGCCCTTGTGAAAAGAAAATCGTGCAGTAAAACCAAACGAGCCTGTACGTTTGTTTTTTTTTGTACGTTCCACCCATTTTAAATCATTTTAAATGGAACGATGCCCTAGGGTGGAGTTAATTTGCTGATTTTCATTGAAGCCAGAATATTTTTTAATTACTCGTGTAGAAATCTTGAGATTAAAAAAAAAATCCCGTTGATGTTTATTTTGGTGGCTTAAACCCAGCCCGTCAGCATTAACATCTTCCCGAGCCTTAGTTGACGATATGAGATCATTCAGTATTTTTTTTTAAGGATCTACAGCTTCTGGAATCCCTGAGTCACCCAATGTCTTTTGTTCCGATACAATGTGGCGTTAGCACGCCTCCTGTCACAGCTAGTTCAGTGCAACCAAAATAATTAATTATAGTCCTACCAGGACTGACTTTATTGTAAGTGTTCTGAGATGACAATGAGATGCCGGTCTTGAAAGGGAATGCCTCTGTCTACACTTCCACATCCAATCTACCACAACCCTCTGCAAATCCCTACCAATGCTTGTTCATTCAAATCCTGTTGGTTTTAACCAAATAGAATTTTTAATTATACTTTAAAACCTAATAGAATTTTAACATTTCAATTATATTTCGATATTTAAAATTATAATATTGTAAAATGTTAACATTTTTCGATTTTGTTTGTGACTATCTGATTCTGTTTTAAAAGCTTCCCTTTTGAATTAAACAAAAGGCTAGTTATTAAGGACTCCAGTTCTAAAGCATAAACTGTTGTGTTGCATTAATTGAGCCAAAGTCTCTACCTCCACTATCCTTTTACTTTTAAATAAATCCAGACGTTAGGCTTCTTCTTGCAAAGTAGCAGGGACGGGTAACTTGCCTGCCTGATGTTAATACCCCTCCACTTCCTTAACACTGCTCCCTATCATCCCCTTACAGTAACTCCACCACAGCTATACTGGTAAGGTTGCCTGGTTGGGTGCCGTTCTGACACATTGCTCTCTGTTTGGCTGCAGAGAGTGCCATCAAACATGAGGCTTTGTTCTTGCTACTCCTCCAGAAGGAACAAGGCGTCTTACCAAACCTCCCAAGATGGTCATGCTCTGTATGTTAAGTGGCTGTTGAAATGGCAAATAAATCTCCCCATTTCCTGCAAGGTTGGGGACTATCCAGCCCAGTGATCTTGTTAAAAGGCTAAGTGAAAATTCAACCTCCGGAGTGGGTGGGTTTCATTATTGCACTAGTCAGCTGTTATGTCTAATGCAATTGTTCATTTCAGTGCAAGACTCCATAGTCTTATCACAGTGCTTGTTCATTCAAGGCCATATTCCTTACCTTTTCATTTTCCTGCACTGGTTATATTCAGGACTCGGGAAGTTTGCCACAAAGCCCATCAAGTGTACATGTGGCATCAGTGTAGCAGCTGTGACATTCGAAGACATTCTGATTTGACATGTTTTGTTGGTGACAGCTTACAAGCAGACAGATTTATTTATTTATGTAAAGAGAGCTACTGGGATTTTTGTTTCCATTACCCCAGTGGTGAGTAAGATGCAGTCACACAAGCCCCCATAGGACAATGGTAGCCCAGCCTTACTCCAGGGGCTCTTGGCCCATGTCCCTAATAAACTTATCGAACAATACCATAATCATTTTTTTTTCCATCTCTGGCCTTTGTCCAATCATCTACCTATCAAAACTCCCCCTCATATACAATTGTGGAAATGCACACCTCCAGATTCAGGGACTGTTTCTTCCCAGCTCTTATCAGGCAATTGAACCATTGTACCAACAACTCGAGAGCAGTCCTGAATTACCATCTACGAAGACCCTTGGGCTATCTTTAAACTGACTTCACTGAACTTTCATTTGTACTAAGTCATCTATGACTAAACGTTATTCCTTTATCCTGTATCCGTATCCTGTGGCCAGCTCGATTGTATTCATGTTTGGCTTTGCGCTGACTGGTTAGCATGCAACAAAAGCTTATCACTGTACCTCAGTACACGTGACAATCAACTGATCTAAATGAAACATTCCATGTTTTGTCCTGCCTCTCCTCTCTTCTAGCTTTCTTCACTCCACCCCGCACACAATCATTCTGAAGAAGGGTCCCAACCGGAAATGTTACCTATCCGTGTTCTCCTGAGATGCTGCCTGATCTGCTGAGTTACTCCAACACTTTGTGTCTTTTTTTTGTAAATCAGCATCCTTGTTTCAAGTTGCTACACCCATCTCTGGATTACTTCCAGTGGGAGAGAAGTGGAGAAACCAGTGTGCCAGTCACAGGGCGGATTTAAGACTAATTCACTGACCATTGTCACTACTTATTGACATAGATATTTCAATAGTCCAGTCTCTAGTTACGTTTGATTTCACAGAATGATTCCGTTCCAATGTGAAGGTGGTGTGTGCCTAACCAAGAGCTGCTGTAGATTCGAACCACTGTCACTCTGGGAATTCTTGCATTGTATCCCTGATAATGGTGAATATAGACACAAAGTGCTGGAGTAACTCAACGGGACAGGAAGCATCTCTGGAGAGAATGAATGGGTGACGGTCGAGGCCCTTCGTTAGACTCTGATAATGGCGAGTTGCCCTGGTCTGGAATAAGCAGATAATTCACTTATTCCTCCACTTCCTGAGTCATCGAGGTACAGTAACAAGCTTTTTTTGCGTGCTAACCAGTGGGGGCAAAGTGGAAAGTTCATTCCAAATGGGCTAGCACATACGCGATGGACCAAGCAGACTTTCGCAGTGCAATGTGATTGGTAAATTGTCAACAGCCTGGGGCAGCTGCAAAAGCAACTCCAATACCACCTCTCCCACAAACATGGGCAGGTTGGCAGTCCCCAGGCCACACTTCACTCCTCATTGCAGCTTCTCTGCCATTTCCAAGGAAAGGTGACGTTGATATGGTCCGCTGGAAAACCGATGGAAAATCTGAGAGTCAGGGAGCCGAGTTATACGATCAGTCAAACAACGGTGTCAATAACCCACAGCTACTCGTGGGACTGCCCGGTACTAGGCCAGCAGCAATATCTACATGTCTCCTAAAGGAACTATACAGTTCATTTTCCCTGTTTGTCTCACATGCCCAGCTCCTTAAACTGGCGATTTCCTTCAAACAAATTTAATTCACATTCCCCCCCCTCCCCCCCTCCCCCCTACAAATTCACATTCCATTCCGCTCCACATTTCCTACTCTAGGCCTCTTGTGTGTTAACCGGGTTGGATTTCGCAGGGGGAAAAAATAAGCTTAATGACTCCATTCTTAAAACAGACGCAGAAAAAAATACATATGAAGGGGACATGGAACAAGAAAACTGATGGAAGTGCCTGTTAGGTTATTCAAGATTCAAGAGTTTATTGTCATGTGCCCCAGTTAGGACAATGAAATTCTTGCATCAGCACAACGGAATATAGAATATAGATACATTCACAATCTCTCCAAGTATCCAAAGGGCTGCATGAAATTGGATGGCGTTGTGTTAGTGGGGAGGTTGAGATTAGACCTATGTGGCCCCCTTTCTCATTCGCTACTGCAGTTACTGAATTGATTTTGAGGGGCAATGGTTTCACAGACTCGGACCGTCAGCCGCACATGCTCCTTTTATATTGTTGGTTTGTGCGGCTTCTGTTTGTATGGATTCCATTTATAACATTTAAACCTCCCAATGGTCTCAGTCATCAGAGGCGAGGTGCAATGCTTTGGACTTGCAAAAGGTCAGCCAAATGAAGAATGACTGTGGTGCCATTACAGTATGTGGACCACCCTGTGCCATTACAGTATGTGGACCCTGTGCCATTACAGTAAGTGGACCGCCCTGTGCCATTACAGTATGGTGGACTCCCAAAAAGTTTTTTTTCTCACCAAAGAGAGACACAGGGAACTGCAGATGCTCGAATCTTGAGCAAAACACACTGTGCTGGAGGAATTCAGCTGGTGTTAACAAGGATAGTTGCAACTTGATTTTACAAACCCAGACCATGGTTAGACATGGAGTTACTTTGAACGTACGTGGCACCTTTGATTACAGGTCGGCAAACATTAAAACTCACGTTGAAATTATGGCAAGTCCGGGCTGGCTTTTTGTTTTTGCAAGATATTCGTCGAAACATGGTTGTGCGGGGCAGTGGGATGGGGTGTGAGGTGGGAGAGATGGGCACCATTTTATTTGGGGTGAGGTGAACGCGCCATCCTATTTGATCCAGTCTACGGTGAGTCAACCCCCCCCACACACGTTGTTGTGGTCTGGAAGTTTGAATGGGCAACAGAGCCAGACACGGAGGAATAAAGCACCGCCAGTGCCCGGAGGCTTTGTGTGTATGACGGCCACACATTGTGTGTTACACACAGCACAGGGAGAGCGAGCAAGCTCCTGCATGAAGGGGAAGAATTTGCACGGCAGCTGTCATTTGCCAAGGTATGCGGGCATGTTTTGAGGAGTTGGTTTGTTTTTCTTCCTTGCCTTGACATGTAAATTTCCTGTGGAAGGCTGGCAGACCCGTAAAACCTCACAAGTCTGCCTGCCGAGATCACACGGTGTTTAAAAGACTCACCCCTGCATTAAAACGGAGACTGCACATCAACAACACTGAAGTCTGAAAAAGGGAGCCGATCCCAAACGCCGTCTGTCCATTCTATCCACAGACGTTGCCTGACCCCTGAATTACTCCGGCACATTGTGTTCTACTGTAGATTCCAGCATCTGCAGTCCCTTGTGTCTTCAACCACACCACTGGGTTGGTGTCATGGCCGCAAAAGATGCTACAAGAACGCACATTCTTTGTGAAAGGGGTAACTGTAAGACATCAGAGATCTCCCCCCTATATTCACACCAATTCCCAAATCCGAGATGGCTTCACCAGCACCTATGAGCACTCTCCCAATTTCACCTTGAAACTTCACACACCAATGGGGGCCACACAAGTCATGGTTTAATTGTGTTGTCTTGGGGATACACCTGCCTTATATAAAACTACGCGGACTATCCCTCGTCTGTATTTCCATTTCCAATGCAGAATCCCTTCGGGTAAGTTCCCCACTGATGTTCTGCCCACGGGCCCTACAGTTCACCGGGTTGTTCTTGCAACTCGTCTTAAATAAATGCACGACATTAGCCACCCGCCAGTGTTCTGGTATCTCACCCACAGCTAACAAAAATGCAAACATCTCTGAAAGGGCCCCAGCAATTTGTTTTATTTGCTTCTTCTCACAATGCCATAGGATAAATTTGGCTTGTTCCAGGGGACATATCCACCTTTATGTGTTTCAAGGCCGCCCAGCGTCTGTTTTGTGATATCAACACGTTTCAGGACATCACTGTCCTCTTCTCTGAACTCAGTCGCTCCCATGACCTTCCCTATACCAAATACAGAGGTAACATGTTCATTTAACACCTTTCCCACCCGTGGCTACACACTTAGACGACCATACTGATGCTTATGTGGACCTATTCGCCCCCTCCCCAGTTGCCTTTTAGCTCTTAAAACACGACACACTCTCACTTTTCAAAGCTTCTCACTTGCCAGAGGTCCCGTTATCTACCAACAGCCTCTCCATTTCCCCTTCACCAGCGATTTCCCCCTTGAAACCTCACACGGTACTATACTGGCGTCCGGGGCCCCTGCATCGAAGCGGAAATGAATGAACCAGGAGACCGTTCGGGCCAACCTACCCGTGGAATCCCTTTGACAGAGTCACGTGCTCCCCCTCGCTGCAGCCGAGGGCTTGTTTTTATTCTCGCGTGTTTCCTTTTGAAAGTTATTTTGGAATCTGCTCCCGACCGCCCTTTCAGACTACGCATCCCTCATCAAAACAACTCACTGTAAATTTTAAAAAAATGTTCCCTCTGGTTATTTTCCCGACGACCTGAAACGCTGGGGTCACGGCCCATATGGTGCAGCGTCTCCCCGTTAACTATATCAGCATTCTCCAAGTCTCAACTCTCATCAACTCCCCCTCTCCTCCTTCTTCCTCCCTCCCCCACTTTACCCGGTTTACGGAGAACCCCTATGTTTTTCCAATCTGTCTGTGCAACTGAATCAATCCTCTCTCTCCCCCTCTCCCCATTTCCACCCCCAACCCACATGAGGCAGCAATGTAGGTCGGAATATTCGTGCAGAGAATGTAAGCGCCGCACCAAGCGGGGCCCAGACCCCAGCTGCTTTGGGCAGGGGAGGCGAATGCTAATTTTAACAGCGAACGCCGGGCACTGCACAAAGAGAGAGAGAGAGAAAAAAAACACACATCCCTTTGCATTCTGCTGCAGGAGATTGGGAGGAAAGGAGAGGGGCCGGGTGGTGGTGGTGGAGGGGGGAGGTCGATACTAAACAAGGAATGCTAACTAATGGGACCAGCTGGAGGAACTATAATTAGATAAACGACTTGGCTTTCAGCAACCATTCTTCCCCGCGGCTAATACCAAGAAAGGAATTTGTGTTCCGTAGACTACTTGCCTTTTTACTACTTGTGTGTGTGTGTTTGTGTATGTATATATATATATATATATGTCAAATAGGCTGATTGTGAAACAGTTCCCCAGACCGAATATGATTGTGCCGGCGGAGACTTGGCAACGCGCTGTGAGCCAAGTCCCTAGAGCAATCACTGTCAAGAATCGACCCATTAACATTGGACAGACTGGGAGAAGTACGTCGAAGGTTTCCATGGCAACAGGGGATACGAGGTTCTTGCAAACAATCTATATCACAGGATGATGAAATATATTTGAAGAAGCCCGCCCCCACCAAAGCAAGTTTGTGCAAATGTAAATTATTATTCAATCGGCGCAGCTCGTTGATCCGAGCCCTTTGATCTCAGAAGCGCCCGAGTGTTTATTTCAATCGCCCAGACCTAAATACGTTTTAAGCACTTTCATCGCTGAGAATACTTTCCTGAGCAAGGTCAGCGCGATATTGTTCATGCAGCCCTCGCTCCCCCCGCCAGCCTCTCATTGCCTGGACCCCACCAGGGGGTCGGATACTGCACCGACAATTACCCACCCGTTCGCCAGCCCCTGGTTTGCACAGACCCATTCAACATTATCTCAGCGCTCACTCATTTATTGGGAACATGCAAAACAAAATTAAAATAGCCTTCACTATTTTCCGGTTTTGGAAATTGTGGATAATTCGCCGTTGTAAAATTAACCCTTTCCTGGTAAAAAAAATAAAGAGGAACAGCACAGATAGACACAAAAAGCTGGAGTAACTCAGCAGGACAGGCAGCACAGGCGTCCAAGACACCCCCCCCCCCCCCCCCTTCCCTCCCTCCACTTGTCGGATAAACACAAAGTACTGGAGGAACTCAGCGGGTCAGGCAGCATCTGTGGAGGGAAATGAACAGGTGACGTTTCGGGTCAAGACCCTTCTTCAGACCCTTCTATTCCCCCCGCAGATGCTGCATGACCCACTGAGTTCCTCCAGTACTTTACGTTTTTGATCCAGATTCCGTCATCTGCAGTTCCTTTGTGGCTGCACCATTCTCCCCCCCGTCCATTCAATCTCAACTCCGGGCGCAGGCGTTTGATAAACTGCCGGGGAGACATTGTTAGGCGGATTATACCGTGGGTAGGGGTCGCAGTCACAGCGGCCCTTCCTGATTAATTCTGCCCAGATGGGTCACTTCATCAGAAGTCCCCTTCTGAGCCAAAGTATTCTGCAGGGCATCTCTCACACGTTGCCCCCTTCGCTCTGAGTTGGGGGTTGGGAAACGGTGGGCGATTGGCAACAACACTTCCTCCTAGATAACCATCAACACAGGAGAACCTTAAGTCCTTGTGCTCAGTTCCCTGCTCTACTTTCCCTACACCATTGACTATGGTGCCAGACACAGTTCCAACACCATCTTTACATTTGCCGATGATACCACTGTTGTTGGATGAATTATTGGTAACCATAGGCAAGTGTAGGGGGGGGGGGGGGGGGATTGGCTCATTGGAAACTCGGCTCATTGGCGCCTGAACCACAATCTTGGTCTTTATCAATGAGCTGATTGTTGACCAGGAAGAGAATGCTAAGGATCCATGAACCTGATTTCATTAACGGGACAATGGGGGAATGAATCAACAGGCACAAAGTCTTCGATGTGCACCCCTTTGAAGATGTGTCCTGGGCGCAGCACATTGATGCAATCCAAAGAAAGCTCATTGATGCCTCTACTTCCTCAGGTGATTGAGGAGATTCAGTATGTTGCCAAACACTGACACATTTTTCTAGGTACAGTAGAAAGCATACTGACTAATTGCATTATGATCTGGTAACTCAAAGACCTAGGAATGAAGGAGGCTGCAGAGTGTGGAAGGCACTGCCCAGTCCATCACAGATCCATCAAATGGATTTATAAGAGGGCATTGTCTCAAAACACAGCTAATGTTATGAATGTTATCAAAGACACACACCACCTTGTCCACGCTCTCATCTCGTTCCTACAATTGGGAAGACAATACAAGGGTCTGAAAACCATGACCACCAGGTTGAAGGACAGCTTCTTCCCAACAACCATCCGGCCCTTGAACAGTGCACGATACTAACCACCACCTCAGCAACTATAATCTATGGAAAACACATGGTGCTGGAGCAACTCAGTGTGTCATTGTAGCATCTGTGGAGGGAAATAGACAGACTGCGTTTCGGGTCGTGACCCTTCTTTTGAAGAAACATCGTCCATCCATTTCCCTTCATTGATAATGCCTGACCCGCTGAGTTCCTCCAGCATTTTGCGTTTTGCTTAAGATTCCTGTCTCCATAATTTTTTTAATGGCGATTATTTTCCGTTACACTACAGATTTTGGTTTTACGGTTTGATGGTTACCTAGTGTTAGCGATAATTTATTATTTTATTGTTGGATATTCGTTATTACATTACCAGACATGTTAAGCTGCAGCACATGAGAATATCATTGTTCCGTTGCCAGTACATATGACAATTACATACACTTGACTCTTCAAACTTTGATTTGCGTG
The DNA here is from genome assembly GCF_028641065.1 of Leucoraja erinaceus. NCBI lineage: Eukaryota > Metazoa > Chordata > Chondrichthyes > Rajiformes > Rajidae > Leucoraja > Leucoraja erinaceus. The sequence continues at coordinate 18,102,364 of NC_073381.1, read as the reverse complement.
CTATCCAGGTAAATCAAACCATGCGTGAGTCCACCAGGGAGTGCAAGGGACAAAATAAACAGTGCAAAAACAGGGAGAAATAACCAGCGAGAAAATATACACGCTCTGACAGCTACAGACAATGCAGAAGAAAGGAAAGAAGATACAATGACACAAGGTAGTCTGGAAGATTGGAAATTCATCCTTATATGATAAAGAGGTCGATTCAAGAGTCTGATACAGTAGAAACGAAACTGTTCCTGAAACTGGGGTTACATGTTTTCAACCTTTTGTATCTTCAGCCCAACATAAAAGAGAGAAAATAAATGGGGTGTGAGTGGTCCTTGATTATGTTGGTTGCCTGATGTTGGAGGCTTGAATCAATGGGGGGGAGAGGAGGATTGGAGCGAGGAACTGGGCTACAATGTAGACAACCGGTACAGTGGCACCATTGTGAGAGGATTGTGATACGTCACTGGGCTCCACACACAGTCACTCTCAATCACTGGTGTCCCCATATTCACTCCCCTCTATAGCAGGGCACCTTCACCATTACTCTGCCCACATGAACCATTCCATTCCATCACTGGTCTCCACTCGCCTTCGAGATGGAGAGACTCGTCTACGTCCTTGGTCAACAGATGGAGTCAATCTGCACCACCACTAATCTCCACACGGAGTCACTCTACAACACTCGGCTCCACATTGAGTCACTCCTCTCCGTCATGGTCTCCACGTAGACTAACTCCCCTCCATCTCTGACCTCCACAAAGAGTCTGTGTGCCGCTCTCGCTCCACATGAGTTAATCCCTCCTATCCCTATTCTATGCATCGAGTCATTCCTCTCACTCACAGGTCTCCACACGGAGTTACTCCGTTCCAATATTAGTCTCTGCTCTGGCTCATTCTTCTTCACAGTGTTACTCCAGTCCTGGACAGGTCTGCGCATGGAGTCACTCCCCTCCATCGCTGGCCTTGACAAGGAGTTAATCCGCTCTTCCACCGAATGTCTCCACTTGGTGTCACTCTTCCCCATCACCCGTCTCCATGGAGGGTCACTCTCCATCTCCAGTTTCTACATGGAGTCACTCTCTCCAGCACTGGCCTCTGTACGGAGTCACTCTCCATATATGGCCTCCACACAGGGTCACTCCACTCCATGATAGGTTTCTACATTGAGTTACTCCCTGCCATTACTGTTCTCTACATGGAGTCACTCCCCTCATGACTGTCATCACTCGCCATCTCTGGCCATTACCTGGAGTCACTCTCCATCTCTGGTCCCTACACGGAGTCACTCCGCTCCATCTCCACTCTCCACATTGCGTTACTCTCCATGACTGGAATGGAATGGCAGATGACTGTTATTTTGGGTTTCCCATCTCTGGGGATCTACCTCCCTCATCACACAGTGATGGAGACCTTGATTATCTGACTGCATGGAGTCACTCCCCCTGTAATTCTGTACCTTCAGAATGGAGATGACTATAGACAATAGACAATAGGTGCAGTAGTAGGCCATTCGGCCCCTCGAGCCAGCTCTGCGAACAGGGTGTGAATAATAGATGCAAGCGTGACAATAGACAATAGGTGCAGGAGTAGGCCATTCGGCCCTTTCAGCCATTCAATGTGATCCTGGCTGATCATCCACAATCGGTACCCCATTCCTGCCTTCTCCCCATATCCCTTGACTCCGCTATCTTTAAGAGCCCTATCTAGCTCTCTCTTGAAAGCATCCAGAGAACCTGCCTCCACCGCCCTCTGAGGCAGAGAATTCCACAGACTCACAACTCTCTGTGTGAAAAAGGTTTTCCTCATCTCTGTTCTAAATGGCTTACCCCTTATTCTTAAACTGTGGCCCCTGGTTCTGAACTCCCCCAACATTGGGAACATGTTTCCTGCCTCTCACGTGTCCAAACCCTTAATAATCTGAAATGTTTCAATAAGATTCCCTCTCATCCTTCTAAATTCCAGAGTGTACAAGCCCAGCCGCTCCCTCTCAACATATGACAGTCCCGCCATCCCAGGAATTAACCTGGTGAACCTACGCTGCTCTGAGGAGGAATTTCTTTAGCCAGAGGTCGGCGAACCTATAGAATTCATTGCCACAGATGGAGGTGGAGGCCAAGTCATTGGGTATTTGTAAAGCAGATATCGATAGGTTCTTGATCCACCAATGGTGTCTGGTAGAGGCAGGAGAATGGGGTTGAAAGGGAAAAACAGATCAGCCATGATCGAATGGCAGAGCAGACACGTTGGGCTCGATGCTTCCCAATGTTGTACGATCTAAATTCCGAAGCCACTGATTTGGGATTTGAATTCAGGTGTCTGGGTTGTTTGCCGGAGCCTGTGTGGCCAGACTAACAACTGCACTGCCGCCACTGTACATTTATGATGGAAAGAAGCGGATTCTTGTTGGCAATGTAACGTGGCAGAAAGTGAGCTTGCGTTGCTAGGCTGGGATATTGTAACTGGATTGCGATGATTAGAAATGGGATATTAATAAATTGGAATGGATACAAAGTTGTATATACAAACTGTATACAGTTAATCAAAAAAACATCGATAACATCTGTAGGAAGGTTGTATGATTAAACCTAAGAGCTGTGGATTAGCCAATTTTACTTCAATGATGGGAAAAGTTGTAGTTTAGTTTAATTTAGATACAGATTGGAAATAGGCCCTTTGACCCACTGAGTCCATGCCAGCCATGGATCACTCGTACACTAGTTCTATGTTATCCCACTATCCACACTACACACTAGGGGTAATTTACAGAAGCCTATTAACCTACAAACCTGCATGTCTTTGGAGTGTGGGAGGGAACTGCAGCTCCCGGAGAAAACCCACGCAGTCACAGGAAGAAATGACAAACTCCACACAGACAGCACCCGTAGTCAGGATCGAACCCGGGTTGCTGGCACTGTGAGGCAGCAACTCTACTGCTGCCCCACTGTGCCGCCTCAATCCTGAACACACCTTCCCCACTAGCACAACGTTCTGGAAACAATAACCAAAAAGATACTTACCACTCAGATAAATGTAAAAATAACTTAGTGTGCATTTATTAAGGGTAAATTATGACCGATGGAGATGGTCGATGAAGTACCAGAGAAGGTCAAAGAGGGAAATGCGGTCGCAGTGGTGTGTGTGTCCTTCAAAAGACGTTTGACAAAGTGCCATGTAATAGATCGTAATGTCATCAAGATTACAAACCGTGGAATAAAATGATATGTGGCAATGTTGATATAGAATTGGCCAAGTAACAGGAACCAGAAGTGGTGAAATGTTGCTTTGCAGACAAGAGGAAGTACTGAATGGGGTTGCTACCTGAGCTACTGCTTTTCTTTGTATGGTTTGGTCTTGAGGGTACAGGGCACAATTTTCAGATTTGCACATGACACAAAACTTGAAGCAGTGGTGAACTGCGAGGAAGATAATAAAAAATTTGAAGAGGATGTTGAGTGAGGGCTATATTCGGGGAAACGTTACACCTCAGTAGGGAGAGCGGGGAACAGACCTGCTGTTAAATATTGGTCATAAATCGGTTTTGTTTGAATATGAGATATTGTTGGCGGGTTGTCATGGATGGAATGTGGGATATTGTTATTGATGGTGACGGATGGAAAATGGGATTTTGTCATTGAATTGGTGGAGTTGGAATGTGTGATCTTGCTAATAGGCTGGCGAGTTGGTAAAGTGGGTGTTGTTAAATTGGTCTGGCAGCAAAATGGGTGGTTGTCAATACTGTAGCTTTGCATGGATATAAAGTAGGTTGTTATTAATAGCTTGGCACAGATGGAAACTGTGATGCAGGTTGGTTTGGACGCAGAGTGGGATTTTGTTAATAAGATAGTGTGCGTTGAAAGTGTGAAATTATTCATAGATTTGTGCGGGTTCTTGTAATTCTTTGAATTCTAAGCAGTGATGTCAGCAGTGATATTATACTGAGCCCGGAAGATACAATCTAACAGTCAATAAAGCAGGTCATTAAACCATAAACAATTGTTTTTTGAGCAAAGTCTAGCCAATTTTGATTCAGTCTATCAAACAAATAAATAAAGAGTACAGAGCAAGCTATTGTCAAGATGACTGTGTGTTAGTTTGGGAGTAGCTGTTTTTCTTTCACCTTGCATTGCTTTGAGAAAGGGGGATAATGAAGAGCAACAAACCCACTATTGGAGGAACTCAGTAGGTCAGACAGCATCTGTGCAGGGACAAGATGTAAAAACAATGAACTGCTAAACATTGGGCAACACAAAAGGAGACAAAGTGCTTGAGTAACTCAACGGGACAGGCAGCATCTCTGGAGAACATGAATAGGTGACGTTTCACAGAGCACTGGAGTAAAGGGCCGGTCCAACCAGCATGCGGCAAGCGCGACCTAACGTGGTCGCTTGAGCCGTACGGCCTCGCGAGGCCGGTCCCACTTCGATCGCCGGAGCCGTGCGTAGTTGTGCGGAGCTGGTCCCGACATCGCGCGGGGCTCCGAAAAAAACTGACACTGTTCAAAAATTCCGCGCGGCAACGGCCTGCCAGCCCGCAGTCACCTCAACTCCGTACGTCACGTACGAACTTCACGCGGACTTCGCTCGAACTTCATGTCACTCACTCGACCTCCGCGCATCCCCGCTTCTGGTTTGGTCGCGCTTGCCGCATGCAGGTGCATGCTGGTGGGACAGGCCCTTAACTCAGCGGGTCAGGCAGCATCTGTGGAGAACATGGATAGGTGACGTTTCATGGAGCGTTGGAGTAACTCAGCGGGTCAGGCAGCATCTGTGGAGAACATGGATAGGTGACACCGCGTTGAGTGAGACCCTTCTTCCGACTGATTTTGGGGGAGAGAGAAGGAGTAGGACAAAGCGTTGCAGGTAATAGGTGGACACAGGTGAGGGAGATATTTGATAGGCAGATGATAGCCAGAGATTAGAGCATGAGTGTGAGACATAGATTGAAGAGTTGCGAATTGTGAAGGAATGTTGAAGGAGAGGGGGAGGAGAGAAATATGTGTGTGTCCAGGTGGGGCATGGGGAGGGTGGGGGGTGGTAAAGGGGAGGGGGAGGGGGTTGTTAGAGATTTAAATAGGAGCAATCAATGTTTATACCACTGGGCTGTAAGTTATCCAAGTGGAATATCAGGTGCTGTTCCTCCAATTGGCGTGCTGCCTCTCTCTGGCAATGGAAGCCTAGGACAGAAAGTTCACAAGTCCACAAGTTATAGGAGTAGAATTAGGCCATTCAGCCCATCAAGTCTACTCTGCCACTCAATCATGGCTGATCTCTAGCTCCTAATCCCATTTTCCTGCCTTCTCCCCATTACCCTTGACACCCGTTCTAATCAAGAATTTGTCTATATCTGCCTTAAAAAGTACTTGGCCTCCACAGCCCTCTGTGGCAATGAGTTCCACAGATTAACTACCCTCTGATGAAAGAAGTTCCTCTTCACCTCCTTTCTAAAAGAGCACCCTTTAATTCTGAGGCGATGACCTCTGGTCCTAGACTCTCCCACCAGTGGAAACATCCTTTCCACATCCGGTCTATCTATGCCTTTCATTGTTCTGTAATTTTCAATGAGGTCCCCCCTCAACCATCTAATCTCCAGCGAGTAGAGGCCCAGTGCTGTCAAACGCTCATCATATGCTAACCCACTCATTCATGGAATCATTCTTGTAAACCGCCTCTGGACCTTCTCCAGAGCCAGCACACCCTTCCTCAGATATGGGTCAGTATGGGAATGGTAAGAGGAGGGGAAATGTTTAGCAGGCAGGAGATCCAGTAGGTCCTGGTGGACTGAGCGCGAATGTTCAGCGAAACGATTGCTGAGTCAATGCTTGGTTTTGAGTGGAAGGAAATGGACAGTCCTTGTTTCGGGTTGAGACCCCAAGTGGAGAAAGAAAGTCTTGTAGGAAGTACGTCAACAGCTGACCTACCGGCTGACCTACAGACCAGCAAATAGGAAGTGGGACTGATCAGAAAAGCTCATCTCTGCCGTGAATTTCAACGATAATTATTAAATTCCGCAGAGGAAAAATTAGGTCAAAATTATTTTGAAAATAATAATCTATGTAGGGTGATGGATGTGGGAATACAAACGTACAAATCACTTAAATATTGGCTGATGTAAGCAAAAAAAACAGCAAACTCAGGATTATTTGGAGATGAATTGAAAGCTGGAGAAGGTGCTGATCTTCAATTGTATCTGAATTAATCATAGTGTCATACAACACGGAACTCAACCCTTCGACCCCTCGTTCATGATCAAGCACGATGACCCATCTAAGGTAGTCCCATTTGTCTGTGCTTGGCTCATATCTCTCTAAACCTTGCCTCCATGTACCTGTCCAAGTGTCTTTTAAATGCTCTTATGGTATCTGCCTCATCCACCCCCTCTGACAGCTTGTTTCATATGCCCTATGTGAAAAAGTTGCCCCTCAAGTTCCTATTAAATCTTTTCCATCTCATCTTAAACCTTTGCTTTCAAGTTTTTGATTCCCCTACCATAGAAAGACTGTGTTTCACCCTGTCTATTCCTCTCATGAGTTTATACACCTCGATAAGTTCATTCTCAACCTCCTGCACTCCAAGGAATAGTCCCCACCTTTCCCCACAGCTTAGGTCCTGTCACCCTTTCCTCGACCCCTCCCTTTTATAACACTTCCCATGGACCTACCTTTCGCTAGAAAGGTCCTGTCCTTGTTTGACTTACCAAATGCAACAACTCACACTTGTCTGAATTAAACTCTATTTGCCATTCCTCGGCCCACTTGCCCAGCTGATCAAGATCCCTCTGTAACTGCACTGGGAGAATGGTACGCGCTACTGGGTGGATAAACACCTTTTGCAACCTCATTGGATAATGTAGGGTGCAAAAGATATTTATACAAATGTCAGGACTTGAGGCAGTAAAGGGATGAACAACTTTTTCTCTTGAGACGACAGGTCGAACGGGAAACTGAGAAATGCACGTAGATTTTCAAAAGGCTGTGTTGGAACCGTGAGAGTGCTGCCGTTTGCAGCGGGGAGGGAGACTGGAGCTCCGCAGTATTACACAGGCAGAGAGAAGTCGCACGGGGACTTGAGAGGAACCTCTGATCCAGGTGAGGGTGGTGAATATGGAGGCTCTCACAAGAGGGGTTAAGGTGGGAGGGTTTTGAAGACTTTCATTCGGGTAAGTGCATGGGGGTGAAGAAGAGGATCGAGAGTTTTAAACAGGTGTCCACAAGGGCATAGAGGAATGGGGTAGCATTCGGCCATTCAGCCCATCAAGTTTGCTCCATCATTCGATCATGGCTGACCTGCTTAGAAAATACCCAATGACTTGGCTTCCACAGCCGTCTGTGCAATTAATTCTACACATTCACCATAGAATTGTTCTCCTCATTATTTAGGGCCTATGACCTCTGGTCCCAGCCTCTCCCACAACTGGAAACATACTCTCCACATACACTCCATCTAGCTCTTTCATTATTCGGTAGGTTTCAACGAGATCCCCCCCCCCCCCCCCCCCCTACCTCTCATCCTTCTAAAACCAGCCAGGTAAAGAGGTTACCATGGACATGTGGGCATGAGCACTCTGACACCATGTTAAACAGGTGTGAACACGCCTCATGAAAAGTCAACCCGTTGCAATGGCCGCACGTCATGTTGCCAATGTTAGGCCAAGGCTGACATCGAAGCTTTGCTTGTGATGAAGGGCTAGATTTTATGTTCAATACTGCAAAGAGAGCTTATTAAAAACCAATTGGAATACCTGAAAGAGAGTTCTCTGAAGGACATTAGTATTCATGGAAGGAAGGGGGTAATTTAAATATATTTGCATTCAGGTGCAAGTGAGTTTTTTAATGATGTAGAAGATCCCTAATTATTGCCAACCTCTGGCACTGAAGACTCTACACTGGTCGTGTCTCAGGCTGCAGAATTAGTTTGTTGTTGTAGGGTGCTAATGGAAGTGGAGGAAAAAGGGGAACATGATTTAGACTAAACGTTAGAGATACGGCGTGGAAACAAGACCATCAGCCCACCGAGTCCGCATTGACCAGCGATCACCCCACACACGAACACTATCCCACACACACTAGGGACAATTTACAATTGTACTGAAGCCAATTAACCTACAAACCTGTGCGTCTTTGGAGTTTGGGAACAAACCGGAGCATCCAGAGAAAACCCACGTTGTCCTCTGAGAATGTACAAACTCTGTACAGACAGTACCAGTAGATAGGATTGAACCCGGGTCTCTGGTGCTGGAAGGCAAAAACTCTACCGCTGTGCTGCAGTGCCACCCAAATGGGATGAATGCAATTGAAAACAAGGGGATATAATAACAGATGGGTCGATGGGGAGAATCTCCCTACAGGTGAGTTTGCTGACATGCCCTGAACACTATAAATCAGACAAGACAGCAATTGAAATCTTGCAGGGACCATATCTGATTACAAATGAAGTATGTGTCTTTACTCGTGATTGTGTGTGTTTGTGTGCGGCTATGTATGATTGCATGCATGCATTTGTGTTTACCTGTGTGCCCGCATGCGTGTCCTTGTGAGTGTGCATGTATGCATCTGAAGAAAGGTCTCGACCTGAAACGTCACCCATTCCTTCCCTCCAGAAATGCTGCCTGTCCCGCTGAGTTCAGCATTTTGTGACAATCTCCTATGCATGTATACGTTGGTGTGTTTGTGTTTGCATGTACTCTAAGTGTGCATGCTTGTGTGTGTGTGTGTGTGTGTGTGTGTGTGTACCTCATGACTGGTTGCGTCTGGTGTGTGTGCTTAAGATATCAGCACTGGGAGAAAGCATTATACACAAAATTACCTTTGCATTTAGACGTTATTTCATTTGAGAAAATGGCTGTGACAAAGAACTTTGAAAGCCCCAATGGATGAAGGAGTGAAACATTCTCGTTACTCTTTAGTCATTAACACGCACGACCATGAATGTAAGTGGTTTGGAAATTCTCAGAACAGTGCAGCTGCCAGTGACCTTATTGAGGGAAGTGTGACCTTACTCAGACATTAAATGCTAAGGCAGCTAGACAAGGGAGATGATAAGCTGTTTTTATTAATGGGAGAGTCACGCACAGGGGGACAGAGCTACAAACTGAAACTGGGCCACTTGAATGAATGATACTTATTGTCACATGTGACAATTCACAGTGATATTTTTTGTTTTGCATACCCAAGGTATGCAAAGGGTCGCTACATAAAGGGCGCCGCCAGAATGACAAAGTATTCCATTTTAATACATTCCATTTGTGGCCCCCACCTTAGCTCTCGGAGAGGAGTAAATGTCTGGAAAACATTGCCCCCTAAGCGGATCATCAGATATGTTTAGGGTGGAGATACATTAATATTGAAAGATCAAGAAATTGAGGGTTATGGGGAATTGGCACTGAACACGGGTTGAGGGCTGAAAGGGGTTTAGATCAGACGATCATTTTGAATAGTGGGACAGGCTTGATGGGCCAAATGGCCTTCTTCTGCCCCTTTGTCCTTGCAATCTAGTGCTCCTATATGCTCCTCCATAGTGTACCATGGGAGGGGAAGGAAACATGATGGTGCAGCAGGCAGAGTCCCTGCCTCACCGCTCCAGCAACCCGAGTTCTGACGCTGTCTCTGCGGAGTGTGCACGTTCTCACTGTGACTCTGTGGGTTCTTCCACCCCCGTGCTCTATCGGAGTGGTGCACGCGATGGGATGTGAAGCGGCTGCTGCGGTTTACCCCTGGCTTAGGACGGAGTTGGGGCCACCAAGGGGGAGACGAGGAGGCAGTGATGGGGAACAGCTTACAGCGAATGGTTGAGGGGGAGTGGAGTATAGAACTGATGGGACTGCTCTGAGATATTATGGTTTAAATAACCTCCTTCTGTACAAGAAGACAGGGTGGCATGGTGACGCTGTGGTACAACGCCAGAGACCCATGTTCGATCTTGACTGTGGGTTCTGCTGACTGTATGGAGTTTGTACGTTCTCCCTGTGACAGCGTGTGTTTTCTCTGGGTGCTCCGGTTTCCTCCAACACTCCAAAGATGTACATGTTTATTGGTTAATGCCATTTCCGTGAATGGTAAATTTCCCCTGATGTGTAAGATAGTGCTAGTGTTCGGGGATCGCTGGTCGGCGTGGAATCGTTGGGCCAAAGGGCTTGTTTTCACACTGTATCTCTAAACTAAACTAAATTTAACAAAATAAATTGTGTTAGACAAAAATGCTGGAGAAACTCAGCGGGTGAGGCAGCATCTATGGAGCGAAGGAAATAGGCAACGTTTCGGGTCGAGATCCTTCTTCAGACTGATGTGAGGGTGGGGTGGGCGGGAAGAAGCAAGGAAGAGGTGGAGACAGTGGGTTGAGGGAGAGCTGAGAAGGGGAGGAGAAAGCAGGGACTACCTGAAATTAGAGAAGTCAATGTTCATACCGCTGGGGTGTAATCTGCCCAAGCGAAATATGAGGTGCTGCTCCTCCAATTTGCGGTGGGCCTCACTCTGGCTATGGAGGAGGCCCAGGACAGAAATGTCGGATTCGGAATGGGAGGGGGAGTTGAAGTGCTGAGCCACCGGGAGATCAGGTTGGTTATTGCGAACTGTGTGGAGGTATTGGGCTTACCCTTGGTCTCACCGATGTAGAACAGTTGACACCTAGAGCAGCGGATGCAATAGATGAGGTTGGGGAAGTGCAGGTGAACCTCTATCGCACCTGGAAAGACTGCTTGTGTCCTTGAATGTAGTCAAGGGGGGAGGTAAAGTGACAAGTGTAGCATTTCCTGCTGTTGCAAGGTAAAGTGCCAGAAGTCATGAACATAGTCCTTGCTTTCTCCTCCTCTTCCCAGCTCTCCCTCAGCCCACTGTCTCCGCCTCTTCCTTTCTTCTTCCCGCCCCCAACCCTCACATCAGTCTGTAGAAGGGTCTCGATCCGAAACGTTGCCTATTTCCTTTGCTCCATAGATGCTGCCTCACCTGCTGAGTTTCTCCAGCATTTTTGTCTACCTTTGATTTTCCAGCATGGCAATTCCTTCTTAAACAAATCGTTGTAAGTGCAGTATCAAATGCCTCAATGTTTTGACATTATGTATCTCAAACTAAACCTAAACGCGAAGAAGCTGGGTTTAAGGGCAATATCCACTGAGCCAATGCCAACACCAGTTCTTGCTTTGTCCTTACGGGTCATAGCGGTGCAGCGAAGCCCTTTGACCTGCCTTGTCGAGTCATCTAACCAAAGACTAGGAGGGATGTGCACTACTTACAGTTTCAATCCCATACCCATTGCACCACCAGCAACCTCTCCACTGAATCGGCCACAGTGAAACGAAAAGAAGCAAAACACACAGTGCTGGGGATACTCAGCAAGTCAGGTAGCATCTGTGGTGGGACATGGACAGAGTGACGGCTTCTTCGTTTTGGTTTTCTTTGAAGAGATCTGACCCAAAACATTGTTTGTCCATTCCCTCCATAGACCGCTGCCTGACCCGCTAAGTCTCTCCAACGGTTTGTTAAGTCCAGTATCAAGTATAAAGTATCCTTTATTGTCATTCAGACTTTTCAGTCTGAACAAAATGTTGTGCCTTGCTGTCGTAATATAGAATAAAATAACAAAACACACGATAAACACAGATTTAACATCCACCACAGTGAGTCTACCAGGCACCTCCTCACTGTGATGGAAGTCAAAAAGTCTTAAAGTCCTTGTCTCTTCCCTCCTTGTTCTCCCTCTGCGCTGAGGCGATCCAAGCCTCCGATGTTGTGGCCCCGCCGGGTGATGGTAAGTAAGTCAGTCCCGCGGCTGAATCCGAGCTCCGCGAACGGGCCGGTTCAAACTCCGCGGCCCGGGGTGGTCGAAGCTGACGTCCTCCAGTCCAGCGGACGAAGCTGTTGTTGTGGGAGCTCCGGAGAACAGGTCACCAACCTGTGACCTGCGAGCTCCCGACATTGTCGTCCACTGGCCCGCGGCCGAGCCTCCGAGCCTTGAATGTCATTGTCATTCAGCAGGGAAACAGGCCTTTTGGCCCAACATGTCCCTGCTAACCAAGATACCCCATCTAAGCTAGCCGCATTTGTCCCTGTTTGCCTCAGGTCCCTCTAAATCTTTCCTATCCATTTACCAGCCTTTCAAACGCTGCTGTAGTACCTACCTCAACTACTGCCTCTGGCTGCTTGTTCTATATACCCACCACCCTCTGAGGGAAAATGTTGCCACTCAGGTTCCTATTAGATCTTGTGTTTAAGAAGGAACTGCAGATGCTGGAGAATCGAAGGTACACAAAAAAGCTGGAGAAACTCAGCGGGTGCAGCAGCATCTATGGAGCAAAGGAAATAGGCAACGTTTTGGGCCGAAACCCTTCTTCAGGGTTTCGGCCTGAAACGTTGCCTATTTCCTTTGCTCCATAGATGCTGCTGCACCCGCTGAGTTTCTCCAGCTTTTTTGTGTACCTCCTATTAAATCTTGCGCCTCTCACCTTAAAACCTACGTCCTCTGGTTTTTGATTCCCCTACACTGGGTATTTCACTCTATCGATTCCCCTCATGACCACCACTCAGCCTCCTATGCTCCAGAAAATAACGTCCTAACCTGCTCAACCTCTTCCTAATCCTCAGTTTAATGTTGGAGGAACGTAATATGTGAGTATCTGTAGTCTCTTGTGTCTCCAAAAAAATAAAAAACAGGCACTCTATTTTTAAGCACTGAGCTCACTGCTGTTAGTATCAGCGGGAGGATGGAAATGGCAGGGAACCTGTATGTTTAATCTACGAGGGAAAAAAAAAAGTCATGACCTACAAAGAGGCTGGAACCTCCCTATGTAAAAAAGCTGCACTGTTATCCTGGGTTCTGGGAATTCTCTGCTGCCCCCCCCCCCCCCCCCCCCCCCCCCCCCTACTCCCTTTCATTCCGTGCCTCAGAGTCCGTGCAATGGGAATTGGGGCCAGAATTTCTCTGGGAGATGAGAGCGAGGTTGTTTGTGCACTGAATGGTTTGCCTGTACGAGAAGCTTGGCCTGTGGCCCAGCAGTGAGAGTGGCCCTTTCACAGCGACAGCACTGGCTTTGTGGAGTCATTATTTATGGTATGTAGTGTTAACATCAGCTGATGAGATGCATTGATTAAGATGACAAGCAAATAACAGTCGAGCATTTCAAGCTTGTTATCGCAGTTAACTTTTCATGGCACTGACTCAAGAGGAGCTGTGAAAACCCCTGATTCAGTTTGCTGCAGTTAACATCACAGAGGCAGTTCTTACAGTGGGGTCAGAGCGAGGGGGGGGAAGTGTACCCTCTTCCCACTTTGCCCCCTCTGGATGGGAATGTTGTCAAAGGACGGCTCGGGGGGGAGGGGGGCTTGGGAGACGGCAGGGAATGCAGGAGGAAGTGAGGGCTAGGACAGGCCACATCTTCCAGCAGCCTCCCCCCCCCCCCCCCCAAATGGGGGCTTCAGGCCACAAGGGAGATGCACAATCATCGAGCCGCCAGACACTCCTTGTAAACAGACACAAAATGCTGGAATAACTCAGCGGGACAGACATGAGAGACTCCATTATTCAGGGAGATGCTGCCTGAGCAGCTGAGTTACTCCAGCACTTTGTGTCTATTTTCCGTGTAAACCCGCATCTGCAGTTCCTTCTTACACACTCCCCGTAAATACAGCGGCTCTAAGCCGGCCTCAGCGATGAGAGGCGATCTTATTGAATAAAGATTATTAAGGGTTTGGCAGGAAACATGCTCCCGACGTTGGGGGAGTCCAGAACCAGGGGCCACTGTTTAAGAATAAGGGGTAGGCCATTTAGAACGGAGATGAGGAAACACTTTTTCACCCAGAGTGTTGTGAGTCTGTGGAATTCTCTGCCTCAGAACAGTGGGAGGCCGATTCTCTGGATGCTTTCAAGAGAGAGCTAGATAGGGCTCTTAAAGATAGCGGAGTCAAGGGATATGGGGAGAAGGCAGGAACGGGCTACTGATTGGGGATGATCAGCCATGATCACAGTGAATGGCTGAAAGGGCCGAATGGCCTACTCCTGCTCCTATTGTCTATTGTCACGCTTGCATCTATTATTCACACCCTGTTCGCAGAGCGAGTGTAGGGGTTGTGAAATTCGAAAGGGCGGTACGGTCATTAGGAAGGAGAAAACTATCAAATATTCAACAGATGTTTTATTAATAAAAATCGTGGAGGCACTTTGTTGAGTGTTAGAAGCATTCACGTCTCCAAGTCTAAAGTTGTTTTTTTCACACACAGAGTGGAGGGTGCTTGGAACACTTTGAATCGATAGTAAGGAAGGCAAATGCAATGTTAGCATTCATTTAGAGAGGACTAGATTATTAAAAAAACAAGGATGTAATGCTAAGGCTTCATAAGTTCATGTTTATACGTGATTGGAACAGAATTTGGCTATTTAGCCCATCAAGTCTACTCCACCATTCAATCTTGGCTGAACTATCTTTCCCTCCTAACCCCATTCTCCTGCCTTCTCTTCACAACCCCTGACACCCGTACAAATCAAGAACCTAGCTATCTCTGCCTTAAAAATATCCATTGACATGGCCTCGACAGCTTACTGTGGCAAAGAATTCCACAGATTCACCACCCTCTGACTAAAGAAATTCCTCCTCATCTCCTACCTAAAGGAACAAAAGTCATTTAATTCTGAGCCTGTGACCTCTAGTCCTAGACTCTCCCACTAGTGGAAACATCCTCTCCACATCCACTCTATCCAGGCCTTTCACTATTCGGTAAGTTTCAATGGGTCCGCCCCTATCCTTCTAAAGGCCAGCGAGTAGAGGTGCTTGTTAGACTGCATTTGGAGTATTGTGATCAGTCTTGTGCCTCATATCTCAGGAAGGGTGTGCTGGTGTTGGACAGGATTGAGAGGGGGTTTACAAGACTCACTGGAATTTAGAGGCGATGAGGGGGAACCTCATTGAAACTTACTGAATAGTGAAAGGCTTGGATGTGGAGAGGATGTTTCCACTAGTGGGAAAGTCTAGGACCAGAGGTCACAGCCTCAGAATAAAAGGGCATACCTTCAGAAAGATGAGGAGGATTTTTTTTAATCAGAGGGTGGTCTTCTTACTTCTCCTTAAGCCCTTTGCTCGTCTAGGGAGCATAGGCCACCTCACTTGGTTGTTAGCAGTTCTTTCGAGATCTCCCCAGGTGAGCCCAGTCTCAGACATTTCTGTCTGGACATCTCTTCTCCAGCTGTTCCTGGGGCGACCTCTTTTCCTTTTCCCTCGGGGGTTCCATTTCAGGGCTTGCAGGGTGATGTTTGTGGCAGATTTCCTGAGGGTGTGTCCAATCCAACTCCATTTTCTCCTTCAAATTTGTAAGTCAATCGGCTCCTGGCTTGTTCTTTTCCACAGGTCCACATTGCTTACTTTGTCTCTCCACTAGATGTGAAGTATTCTCCTAAGGCAGGTGTTGATGAATGTTTGCAGCCTGTTTGTAGTGTGTTTTGTTGTTTTCCATGTCTCTGATCCATACAGCATCACCTGTTTCACATTTGAGTTAAAAAAGCATAGTGTGGTGTTGAGGGTGGTGCATCTGTGGAATTCATGGCCACAGAAGGCTGTGGAGGCCTTCATTGGGAACTTTTTAAAGTGGAGAATGACAGGGTCTTGTTTAGTAAAGGTGTCAAAGGTTACGGGGAGAAGGCAGGGGAATATGGTTGAGAGGAAAAGATTGAATGGCAGAGTAGACCTGATGACCCAAAATAACATAATTCTGCTCCTAGGACATGAATGCTGCCAGGGATGGTGATGTTGGCAGATACAACATTGGCATTTAAAAGTCTTTTTAGGTTGGCACATATAGGGAATGGAGAGATATGGATCATGTTCAGGCAGAGGGGATTAGTTTATCTTGGCTTCATGTTTAGCACAGGCATTGTGGACCAAATGTCCTGCTCCTGTGCTGTACTGTTCTATGTATTGTCTCAAGATTGTGTAAGTGCGGCACGGTGGCGCAGCGGTAGAGTTGCTGCCTTATGCCCCTGTCCCACTTAGGAAACCTGAATGGAAACCTCTGGAGACTTTGTGCCCCACCCAAGGTTTCCGTGTGGTTCTCGGAGGTTGCAGGTGGTTGCCGGAGGTTGTAGGTAGTGGAAGCAGGTAGGGAGACTGACAAAAACCTCCGGGAACCGCACGGAAACCTTGGGTGGGGCACAAAGTCTCCAGAGGTTTCTGTTCAAGTTTCCTAAGTGGGACAGGGGCATTACAGTGCCAGAGACCTGGGTGTGATCCTGACTATGGGTGCTGCCTGTATGGAGTTCTCCCCGTGATTGCGTGGGTTTTCTCCGGGTGCTGCGGTTTCCTCCCACACTCCAAAGACGGACGGGGTTTGTAGGTTTGTTGGCTATGGTAAAAATATTGTGAATTGTCCCAAGTGTGTGGGATCGTGTCAGTGTACAGGGTGATCAGTGGTCAGCATGGCCTGTTAACGCACTGTGTCTCCAAAATCATCCCAGACTGTTTAGAGTGGAAAGCTTGGCAGTATGTCCGGTGAGCTAACGAGGCAATGCTGCTCTGGCAGAGGGGCCTGTCAAGGGGAAGGCTCTATCGATGCCTCAGAAGGATGGCCCCACTTCCAAGAAAAGCAGGAAAGCTCTGTGAGTCAATAACTCACAAGCAACAGCACTCAAAAGAGAGCCTGTGGGTCACATATACACATGACTGTTCAGGGGGAACACATGTTCCAAGCAAAATTCTCCACATACCTCATCCTATTTATTTGTAACCACATTCTCGAAGAGGACACATTCCGCTCAGAGGAGCCTTGAAGCGTCTCGCAAGGCGCTATATAAATGAAAGGCATGTTCCTGGATGGTTCATTATCTCCCACCCTCTCCCCCTTCCCTGCCTCCCTCCCTAGTGATCAATAAGGAGCAACACTGGAGAAATATTTTGGAGAAACACAGACACAAACTATTTAACAATGCCCTCAGTGAATTTGCGACTGAGTGTTTTTGTGCTTACAGGAGATTAACTTCTAATTCCTGGAGGGTTGGTAACCCTTCCATGGCCCTTCAGGTACAGTGTGCAGAACAGACAACACAAGCAGCAGTGTTTGAAGCAAGCAGCAAGCAGCAAACAGGGCTGAGATGTAAGAGACCATCATCATGGAAACTTTACAGTGTTGGCAGCAGTTTGTGGAGGTTGGATTTCTTTTGATGCTTGTTTTTTTTCCTCTTCCTCTCGCTTTTGCTTTCAGATGGGCACGGAGCCAGATTGCTAAAGAATGTGGCTTGGCATGAGTTTATTGTTGCAGCACACAGGCACAACGAGAATATTCACTGCTCTGCCCTCCTCTGAATTAATCCACCGCAACTCCCATAGGCTGAGGCAGAGGCTTTTCATGGTTATCAAAGTGGTTCAAAAATAAACTTTCTCTTCCCCTCTTGCTTTATTCCCCCTCAGTCTTGCATTCTTTTGGGTTAAGAGGAACAGTTTGAAAGGAAAAAAACAATGCATTTGTATTGTGAGTCTAATTTCACTTCCTATACTGAACTGTCAGTATGATGCAGTCTGATCACATGAGTGGCTGAGCCCTTTTTTATTTACGGTTATAAACAGCTCATTTGACTCGCGACATATTTGGCAGTGGGAGGGATTCGGTTTTTAACCTATTTCAAAGCCGCTGTTTCCCTGTTTTTGCTGAGTTACAGCTGTGTTTCAACAATACCAGAACGGCACATTTTAACCACTTCCTTTCTTGCACAAAGTAATCATGTCACAAAGCTCCGCTTACAGAAACAGGAAAATATGCAACGCTCGTTTTTGCACCACTGGAAAGTGGGTGATAGGGAGGCCGGCCTTCTCACCCAGCTAACTCTTTCAAATCAAGCCACTGGTTGTGGGATCGCACTGTGTATGATTACACACTCACAGGCACACACACACAAATATGCACGTATATACACATACAGACGCGCACATGGAGACACACACGCGCACTATCTACACAGGCCTACAAATAGACATATATGCACTAACACACATGCCTGCACGCATAGAGATATATATATGGACTTACACACACATATAGAGACATATAAATGCACTGACATACACACGCACACACACACACACACACACACACACACTTGCCTGCACACATCGAGACATATAAATGCACTGGCACACACACGCACACACACACACACACGCACACATGCCTACACACATATAGAGACAAATAAATGCACTGACACACACGCACATACACAAGCACATACACACACACACTAGCCTGCACACATTGAGACATATAAATGCACTGGCACACACGCACGCACACACATGCCTACACACATATAGAGACAAATAAATGCACTGACACACACGCACATACACAAGCACATACACACACACACTTGACTGCACACATTGAGACATATAAATGCACTGACACACCAAGGTAAATAAAGGGTTATGGTCTGATTTATAAATAAATCCCTGGGAGCAGATGGTTTTGATGTTTTTCCATGTCTGGAATTGGCAGCGGCAGTGTGCACATTTAGCGGGATGGAGGCATTGCACGCAACTGCAACATCCATGCTGCCACTCCACAACAGGGACAAAGTACAGAGGAATTCTGTTGCGGGATGTGCATCCATGACAACTGCTGCAGTGTTTCTAAAATAATCTTTCTTGACAAATCCGAGCAAAACACAAAGCGCTGCAGGAACTCTCACAGGTGCGGGTCAGGCAGCATCTGTGGATAGAAATGGGCAGACGACGTTTCGGGTCTGGACCCTTCTTCCGTCTGAAGAAGTGTTTTGTTCAGGATTGTCAATATATTTTTTAGAAGTCCCGATCCCTCATCAGTAGGTCCTCCATATGTGGACCCGCTGAGTTCCTCCAGCACTCTGGGTTTTGCTCCTTGGTTTTTAACTTGGTAATTCTCCTTATTTTCAAATCCCCTCATTCATCCTCTCTATAGACTTCCCACCCACTGCTGCAACAAATGGCTTCTGGTGCATTCAGCCCCAGTCCGCCTCAAACCTAGACTGAAATTTGATCAGCAAAACCTCCATCTTGCTTTTCAGATCACCGATGAGGGTAAAGCTCTTTGACCAAAGTTTGTGTGAAGGTCAACAGGTTGGGTACTGGATCCACCCCCCCCCCCCCCCCCCCCCCCCCCCTACTCTGTAGGAGAGTTGTGAATCTGTGGAATTCTTTGCCACATAACGCAGTGGAGGCTGATTCACTGGATGTTTTCAAGAGAGAGTTAGATTTAGCTCAGGTCTAACGGAATCAAAGGATATGGGGAGAAAGCAGGAATGGGGTACTGATTTAGGATGATCAGCCACGATTATATTGAATGGCGGTGCTGACTCGAAGGGCCGAATGGCCCAGTCCTGCACCTATTTTCTATGTTTCTATGAATGTTAAGTGGCTGGAAGTTGAGCTACATCTGACACTCACGCACGATACACTTCTAAACATAGAAACATAGAAAATAGGTGCAGGAGTAGGCCATTCGGCCCTTCGAGCCTGCACCGCCATTCAATATGATCATGACTGATCATCCAACTAAGTATCCTGTACCTGCCTTCTCTCCATACCCCCTGATACCTTTAGCCACAAGGGCCACATCTAACTCCCTCTTAAATATAGCCAATGAACTGGCCTCAACTACCTTCTGTGGCAGAGAATTTCAGAGATTCTAGAGTACGCATACCATCGGGCCGAGGGCTGCTTGGGATCTGTTGAAGTTACTAAAGAAACATTCCTGTCCTTTATATAACTCCTTTTAATTTTTTTTACATTTTCAGGTAATATCTCCCCACATTGTTCTGAAAACAGTTGGTGAGAGGATCCTACTTACTTGCGCGTCTTTTCAGAAGCAAAATGTGGAGAGGATGTTTCCAGTGGTGGGAGAGTCTAGGGTCAGAGGGCACAGAATAAATGGATGTACCTTCAGAATGGAAAATGAGGAGTAATCTCTTTAGCCAGAGGGTGATGCATCTGTGGAATTCATTGCCACCAGCCATAAGCTATTTTTAAGTGGAGATTGCTTAGTTCGGGTGTCTAAGATTACAGGGAGAAGGCAGGAGCATGGGAAAAATAGATCAGCAATGATCAAGTGGTTGGGAAGACTCGATGGGCTAATTCTGCTCCTATATCTGATGATCTGACAGTGGTATACTCATCCCTGCAATCGGTGATGATCAGTGGCTTGAATCCATGTAGCATCTATTTCTCAGTAAACACCCCAAGTTGGTTCTACACATCGGTAAGCAGACCAAAGGAAAAGCGAGAGCAAGCTAAATCAAGAGGGTGTCTGGACTAGGAGACAGTATGTTGCAAAAGGGCGAGAAAGACAAAGGAAGGATCTTTTGTGAAAGATCTCTGCCGTCCAGTCAGCAACAGGGATCAGGATTGGCTGGCAATAATCCAAGTGCCCCTTATCCGCGATTCATAATTTATGAAATTGATTTTTAGTGCAATGCCAGCCACCGAACAAAACAACATGCATGTTATGCAGGCTGCCTGTTTTGGTTCATTATTACATCGGGGAGATGAGGTGCTTTTAGTTTGGCTCTGGCCAAGAGTCGTTATGAAGTCCACCAAATGGATGGGTTCATCGTCAAGTGGCTGCCTACCATGCTTGCTCTCGGGATCCCAGCTTCCGGGATGGTGATAGACCCTGTCCCTAAACTCCGAGAGTTCATGTGGGAGAAATGGGTGTTCTCCGGGGTGGAGATAGGGCACAGGAATGAGAGAGGGCGTATTAATCAAAATTGGAGAATTCAGTGTTCATACCGTTGGGTGGTAAGCTACCCCAGTGGAATATGAAGTGAAACAAGGAACTGCAGAAGCTGCTTTGTAAAAGAAAAATACACAAAGCACTGGAGTAACTCAGCGGGCCAGGCAGCATATCTGAAGAATATGGATAGGCAGAATCTCATGAGGGGAATAGATAGGGAGAACGCACAGTCTTTTACTCAGAATAGGGAAAGCAAGAACCAGAGGGCATGGGTTTAAGGTGAGAGGGAAAAGATTTAACAGGAACCTGAGGGGAAACTTTTTCACACAGAGGATGGTGGGTGTGTGAAACGAGGCAGGTATAATAACAACATTTGAAAGGCATTTGGACAGGTACATAGATACCAAATAATGAAACGCCTAGAGTCATGGGAGAGTCTAGGACCAGCCTCAGAATAAAAGGACCTACGTTTAGAATGGATTTGAGGAGGAATTTCTTTAGCCAGTGGGTGGTGAATCTGTGGAATTCATTGCCACAGACGGCTGTGCAGTCCAAGTCATTGGGTATTTTTAAAGTGGAGATTGATAGATTCGTGATTAGTAAGGGCATCAAAGATTACTGGGCGAAGGCAGGAGAATGGGGTTGTGAGGGATAAATAGATCAGCCATGATTGAATGATGGAGCAGACTTGATGAGCCAAATGGCCTAGTTCTGCTCCTATGTCCAACGATCTTAGGTTTAGACTGAAGGCATGGATGTAACTGGGCCTTGGAGCAGGGTTCAGATGGAAATGGGCCATAGGCGGGGGGCGGGTGGGATTAATGCAGATGGAGCATCTGGGACGGCATGGGCAAGTAGGGCCGAAGGGACTGAATGACTGTCCAACGCTTTGTGTCTGAATACGAGGCACTGTTTTTCTATTTTGCGTGTAATCTCTTTCTCCTCTCACAGCGTGTAAAGGAAAGGGCATCTCTCTCTGCCGGCTGGGTTGAGCAGAGGACTCAGACAGACACAGGAAGGTTAAAGACAGACGGCCGGGGATAAGGCTTCACTCCAGCGATCAAGAGCGGAGTTGGCAGCGCGCCAGCCCACTGTAAGTGGAACACACTTGCGTCACTGTTCCCTCGGCAACGCCGGGCTCTGCACAGAACTCTCTCCCCCTCCCAGTTAGCTCTTTGCTTCATGTTTCCATGTGTGTGATTTACACCATTAACGCTGAATGGGATTTCCAGCTGTTCTACAGCCGGGACAATTTTGTCGAGTGGTATCAGGGAAATAGTTTGATCCCTGAGCAAGATGATCGGCGCAGATAGTTTCCGCGAGGCTGCCAGAAAAATGAACCGCACACACTGATCTGCCCGGGGTGGGGGTCCCTGGCAAATTAACACCACATTTCCCCAGTCACAACGCAGAGCCGGGGGGGGGGGGGGGGGGGAAAGATCCCCAACACTGGCCTGTGTGTGGAGATACAAGGGCAGGGGAAGCAAAGCTGGCCGAGTCGATGGCTTCCAGGTGTCTGAAAGGTGGAGAGAGCACCTGCAGCACATGCTCTTTGGAGAAATGATCCTGGGAGATGAAAGCTGAGAGAGGGTGAGCCGTTTTGAAGGGAGACGAGGAAACACTTTTTCTCACAGAGAGTGGTGAGTCTGGAATTCTCTGCCTCAGACTCGCCACTCTGGAGGCAGGTTCTCTCGATGCTTTCAAGAGAGAGCTAGATAGGGCTTAAAAATAGCGGAGTCGGGATATGGGGAGAAGGCAGGAACAGGGTGCTGATTGGGGATGATCAGCCATGATCACATTGAATGGCAGTGCTGGCTCGAAGGGCCGAATGGCCTATTCCACACCTATTGTCTTGTTTAGGGTGAGAGGGGGTGATAGAGTGTGTAGGGTCTGGAGGGGGTTATAGAGAGAGGGAGGGGGATTAGGGAGGGAGATATGTGAGGTTACAGAGCAAGGGGTTGTAGGGATGGAGGGTTGACAGAGAGAGACGGATGGGTGTAGGGTCTGGAGGGGGTGACGGAGAGAGGGAGGGATGTGGTGCTCATAAGTTTGCATAAGCAGTTGGTAGTTGGGGTGTGAGGGGGAGGAATCCCTGTGAGGTGTGAAGAGGTCCGCGTTGATCAGTGTTGATGGTCTCACATGGAGGCCGCTCTGGAAACGACAGCTGCCCGCCCGCCTCCAGAAACAGACCTGGGGATTTCCACGGACAAATGTAAAACCCGACCACAAGCTAACCGCACTTCCTGACTCCATTTTGCAAATCTCTGAATGTAAAAATAAACACAAAGCATTCTTATTGTTAATGCCTCGAACCCTGTACGTGGACGATGTTGGCAGGGTCGGCCCCTGCTGGGCTGGAGAGATGGAGGTGGACCTTCTTGCTATGTTGGATTGGATGAGATGGAGACGTCTCGGCTTTCAGTCCATGTCTCCCTGTAGGCCCTTCACCCTAGATCTGCCTTGACATGTGTTGTTTGTGGAGATCACTTCAGGGAGATAGTTGTCCTTTGCTGGTGAACTGCATCCAGTGTGGACAGAGCTTGTCATTCTAACCAATATAATTCAAAAATCCTCCCCTGAGATCCATTGAAAACTAACACGCACCATCCCACATCCCAAGGTTTGTGGGCACTATTATCACGGCCAGTTCGGTGCTAGCACTGAGGGTGCAGTTTGCAGTTGGTGTCTTATTATCACAAGGGGTGGTAGAAGACCATGGTACAGCGGTAGAGTTTCTGCCTTACAGCACCAGAGACCCGGGTTCCATCTTGACTGTTGGTGATGTCTGTACGGAGTTTGTACATTCTCCGTTGCAAGGCAGCGCCTTTATCACCTCAGGCAATTGAGGAAATTCATAGTGTCTCCGAGGATCCTCCAGTGCTTCTACGTAGCGGCGGTGGAAAGCATCTTGTCTGGGAACATTACCATCTGGTTTGGGAATTGCTCTGCCAAGGACAAGAAGGCTCTGCAGAGAGTAGTGCATTCAGCCGAACGCACTATGGGAACTTCACTCGCCCCACTGCAGGAACTATACAACAGGAGGTGCAACTCCAGAGCAAATAAAATCATGGGAGACCCCTTCCACCCCTGCAACGGACTGTTCCAGCTGCTACGGTCAGGCAAACGCCTCCGTTGCCATGCAGTGAGAACGGAGAGGTTGAGAAGGAGTTTCTTCCCAGAGGCAATTCAGACTGTAAACGCCTATCTCACCAGGGACTAACTCTACTGAACGTTTTTCTTTCCATTATTTATTATGTAAAAGAATATGTGTGTTACGATTGTGTTTATAATTTGTTTGGTTGTTTTGTTGTTTGTCTTTTGCACAAAAGTCCGCGAGCATTGCCACTTTCATTTCACTGCACATCTCGTATGTGTATGTGACAAATAAACTTGACTTGACTTGACTTGACTCCCCTTGACCATGTGTGTTTTCTCCAGGTGATCCAGTTTCCTCCCACATTCCAAAGACGTGCAGGTTTGTAGGTTAATTGGCTTGTGTAAATTGCCCCTAGTGTGTAGGAAGCCACTCACCTGCCTACCAGCAGAGGGTCCACGAGAGGGTCATGTCCAGAACACCCTGGGCAAACGTGGGCTCCAACTCCCCATCTCCCCTGTGGAGAAAAGAACTGCAGGTGCTGGTTTAAACTAAAGATAGACACAAAATGCTGGAGTAACTCAGCGGGTCAGGCAGCATATCTGGCGAACAGGAGCTTTTGACCTGACCCGCTGAGTTACACCAGCTTCTTGTGGCTATCTCCTTGCCCTCTCACTCCCTGCCCCCGCCTGCCCTGCAGTGCAGAGGGAACTCGCACTAGAACACAAAGATAGACGCAAAATGCTGGAGTAACTCAGCGGGATAGACAGCATCTCTGGATAGAAGGAATGGATGACGTTTTGGGTCGAGACCCTTCTTCAGACTCAAGTCAAGAGAGAGGCAGATCCAGAATAAGGAAGTGTAAGGTGTGAAAACAAGACAAAGGGGATGGGATGTTATTGTTAGGTGGCAGCATAGAGTTGGGGAGCAGGAAGAATACATACACACTCGCAGCTAACAATGGTCTATTCTACATCTTCCTTGATCTCCACCCTCTTTGTCTTGTTTTCACATCTTATACACCCTTATCTCGGTATCTCCCTCTCCTCTGACCAGTCTGAGGATGGGTCTCGACCCAAACGTCACCCATTCCTTCTATCCGGAGATGTTGCCTAAGTCACTCCAGCATTTTGTGTCTATCTTTGGTTTAAACCAGCATCTGCAGTTCCTTCCTACACATTCCCACCCTCCGGAGCACCCTGCCTGGCTGGTAACGAGAAGATAGCAGGAATTCCTTCAGCTCCTGTCGCTCTGATCCCCCTGAGAGACGTTGGCGTCTCAGAATAACCGCAGGAAGGCCCGACTCCCTGGAGGAGAGCAACAGCAGCTGGAGGAGATCAGCCAGTGGGGAAACCAGCGATCCTTTTAAATGTATTACAGACGCAAAAAGCTAGTGACTGAGCGGGTCAGGCAGCATCTCTGGTGTAAACAAACAGGTGGCATTTCAGGTCGAGACCCTCCTTCAGACTGAGCGTCAGGTGAAAGGGAAACAATAAACAATAGACAATAGACAATAGGTGCAGGAGTAGGCCATTCGGCCCTTCGAGCCAGCACCGCAATTCAATGTGATCACGGCTGATCATCCCCAATCAGTACCCCGTTCCTGCCTTCTCCCCACATCCCCTGACTGCTATTTTTAAGAGCCCTATCTATCTCTCTCTTGAAAGCATCCAGAGAACCTGCCTCCACCGCCCTCTGAGGCAGAGAATTCCACAGACTCACCACTCTCTGGTGACACAAGAGATATAGAAGAGATATATAAAAAAACAAGAGATATAGACGGTGATATAGAGAGATAGAGAAGAAATGAATGAAAGATATTCAAAAATGTAATGATAAGCAAGAAAAGGTGGAGCCCATTGTTGTCTGTGGGGAAGGTACACAAAAATGCTGGAGAAACTCAGCGGGTGCAGCAGCATCTATGGAGCGAAGGAAATAGGCGACGTTTCGGGCCGAAACCCTTCTTCAGACCTTCTTCCGCCTGCCCGTTGTCTGTGGGGAAGTTGATAACGAGTTATGCAGGCAGTGAAACTGAACAGGACAACAGTCAAACTAGTTCGACGACTAGGGTGGGGGAGGGATGGAGAGAGAGGGGATGTAAGGGCTACTTTTAAATGTCTCTGGCAGTGGTCATTCCTGTTGGGTGTTCTGGTTTCCTCCCACACTCCAAAGACTTTAAGGTTTGTACGCTCATTGGCTTTGGTCAAAATTGTAAATTGTCCGTAGTATTTAGGATAGTGCTAGTGTACCGGGTGATCACTGGTCGGCGTGGACTCGCTAGGCCAAAGGGCCTGTTTCTATGCTGTATCTCTAGACTAAGGTTTAATGTGTGCAATTGTATCCAGAAAGTAAGTGCTGCCAGTTCTCATTCTGGGCTGCTGCTGTTTACATCTATATTTCTGCTGTTGGAAAAAAGCAGGCCATTCGGCCTACTTGGTCAGTGCTGTCCACAGAGCCATTCTCCACCAACTTACCCTGGAACCGATTCTCCAACCCTCCACTATTCCAGTAATGGGAGAGTCTAGGACCAGAAGGCACGACTTTAGAATGAAAGGATGTACCTTGAAATTGGAGATGAGGAGGAATTTCTTTAGCCAGAGGGTGATGAATCTGTGGAATTCATTTGTCACAGACGGCTGTGAAGCCCAAGTCATTGGATATTTTTAAGGCAGAGATTGAAAGGGTTCTTGATTAGGAAGGGTGTCAAAGGAGAATGGGATTGAGAGGGAGAAATAGATCAGCCAAGATTGAATGGAGGAGTGGACTCGCTGGCTGAATGGCTTAATTCTGCTCCTATGTCTTATGGTTATGGTTCCCACCCACTCATTCCCAGATTCCAGCACTGGCTCCACCAGCTATTGCTCATCGGCATTTAATCAATCATAACGTGAGCAGAAACTGATATAAAGCGTGATGAGATGAGTAGAGAGAAAGAGAGAGAGAAATAGATAACGTAGGCAGGGGGGGATATAGGAAAAGACACTTCAAAAAATCATCAATCTTCCAGCTCTGAAATCATTGGACTTTTAATAGTTGCAAAAATTAAACATCTGTGCCATGGAAGGGTTTTGGAAAGAATTGAGAGTGAGTACATCTGCAAAAATCCACTTGTAGTGGAACGGGGAATCCCTGGCCATTTGCGATGTGTTTATTGTGAGAAAGTGCCAGCATCCCTTACCTTTCCCATTAAGAAGCTTGAAAGCACATAACAGTGGATTCAGGAACAGCTTTTTTGCAGCATTATCAGGTGCTTGGATGGACCTTCCATCTGCCAAGGACAAATACCTGATCTTCCAGTCTACCTCAATGTGGCCGGTGCACTTTTTAATCTGCACTTTCTCTGTGGCTGTAACACTGCACTCAGCTTCCTTTCCCATTTTGCACTACCTGATGAGTACGGAGTGATCTGCCTGGATAGCATGCTGAACCAAGATGCTCACTGTTTCCCAGTGCACATGGCAATAGCAAACTCTCTGCTGGGCCTTGCTGTAAGGTGTGAGTGGTGCATGCGTGTGTGAAGGAACGGGTTAATGGTGCACGTTCTCCCTGTGTCTGCTATGTTTCTCGCACCCTGACAACGTGCATGATGGTAGCGTAATTGCCTCTGTCATTGCCTCGTGTAATAAGGGAACACAGGTGAGGAGGGGGGAGGGTTTCAGAGGCAAATGGTTGGACAAAGGCCAGAGATGATAAAAACAGGTGTGAGACAAATGGAATAAAGAGTTGCAAATTGTGAAGCCAGAGGAAGGAATGTGGGTGGAGGGGGAGGAGAGAAATAGGTACGAGCCCAGGTGGGATACAGGGGAGGGGCAGGATAAAATGGGTAGGGGGATGGGTGTTTTGTTTGAGGTGACCAAACATTGCCTCAAAAGTGTGTGTGTTTGAGTATCCGTGGGGAGTTGCGGGGAATGTGAGGAGAACAAACACAGCATCAGATCAGGTCGATCACATGCAGATACTGCAGCTGACTCTATTTTACTCCGTAAATAGTGTTGTCAAGAATTTCCTGCTCTGAATCCAGATTTGTAATCTTCCCTTTGGATCTTTGGCTCGATATAAAAGGCCGCTGCTTGGAGTAAACAGTGTTTGTGTTGTGTCATTGTGCACTTGGAGGATTTTGCTTCACTGTGAATAAAGGGGCCTTTTGCAGTTTGCTGCAGGAGCAAAGCAACATCCCAGCCCAAGCGTTTAGCTCAAAGACAGACACAAATGCTGGAGTTACTCAGCTGGACAGGCAGCATCTCCAGAGAAATGGAATAGGTGACGTTTTGGGTCAAGGCCCTTCATCAGACAAGCCTCGGGTCTCGACCTATTCCTCCTCTCCAGAGATGTTGCCTATCCCGCTGAGTTACTCCAGCATTTTGTGTCTGTCTTCGGTGTAAACCAGCATCTGCAGTTGCTTCCTACATATGTTTTTAGCTCACTGACTACACTGGCGTGTGCAAGTGAGACAGATACAAAACATGTAACATGACCTCTGCAGACAACCTGTGTAAACAACCAGGTAACTCATTGATGCTGCCAGAACACGGGGCTGTAACACAGGGAAGGGTGACCTCTGGTGATGCACACGCCATGACCAAGCTGCAACGGACTGTCAACGGGGTTCCTCTCAGAGCACAATAGATCTCCGTCCATACATAGCAATGCCCAGCACATTATTCAGCCAGGTTACGGGGTTACACCTGGCTACGTCATGGCAGGTGACATCTTGTGGTCTTAGTTAAACTTGGGTTACTGTTCGTTCATTAAACGGTGCTTCCTCATATTTAGCTCGGGGCTAGTTTACAACCCAATGGTATAAACATTGAGCAGAAACAAGGAACTGCAGATGACAGTTTGCAAAACGACACAAAATGCTGGAGAACATGGGGAGGTGATATTTTGGGTCGGGAACCTTCTTCACTCTGATAGTGCGGGGGATAAAGAAAGCTAGAGGAGAGGAGGGGCGGGACAATGTGTGGCATGAAATAGGGGAACACAGGTGAGGGGGGGAAGGGTGAGATGGGCAAATGGTTGGACAAAGACCAGAGATGATAAAACAGGTGTAAGACAGAAGGAATGAAGTTGGGAATTGGAATGTAGATGGAGGGGGAAGGGGGGAATAGGCACGAGTCCGGGGGGGGCATCTGGGGAGAAGGGGGGGGGGGGGGGGGGGGGAGAGGGGGAGTTTGTCAGAGGTTACATAAAATTGGTGAATTCAATGTTCATACGGTTGGGTTATATCCCCACCCCCTCGCTCGCCTGTGCTCACCTATTACTTGCCAGGCTTTGTCCTGCGTCTCCTCTCTTCCAGCCCGGGGCTTGTGAGAATCTCTGTGGGAATACAAGTCTTTCTTTTAACAAACCTCTGATGCTCTGTAATGTGGGCCGCGCTGTTGTGGATTCCTATCTCCGTGATCACAGTGTCGGTTCTACACGGTGAACACTGGCTGGAGCTCCAGGCTCCTGGTCCTGGGGGAGATAAGGAACCCAAGGTGACTGATGTCCAGCAACTGCCCTCAATGCTGCATGGCCAGGGGGCTGGGGAGGGGAGTAGAGGAGCCCTGTCCCAGGCAGGCCGTGAGGAGGGACGTTCGGCCGGGCTCCTGAGGAACTCATGGTTCCTGGCAGCTGCTGTGGGGTGACACCGTGAGCAGCGTCCGGCCTTCAGTCATAAGGAATAGGAGCAGAACTAGGCCATTCGGCCCATCAAGCCTACTCCGCAACTCAATCATGGCTGATTTATCCCTCCTTCCTAACCCCATTCTCTTGCCTTCTCCCCATAATATCGAACACCCACACTAATCAAGACTAAACCTTTGGTAGATACAAAATGCTGGAGTAACTCAGCGGGACAGGCAGCATCTCTGGAGACCCCTTCAGCGCACTATAATTCTATGTTACCCCACCTTATCATTCACTCCCTACACACGAGGGGCAATTTGCAGAAGACAATTAACCTACCAATCCACACTTCCTTGAGATGTGGGAGGAAACCGGAGCACCACGAGGTCATAGGGAGAACGTGCCAACTCCACACAGACAGCACTCGAACCCGGGTCCCTGGCGCTGTGAGGTAACAGTCTTATGAGCTGCGTCACTGTGTTGCCCTAGTCCTCCATTTGCTACAGGTGGGACACTGATGATGGCTTGACCACAACGCTATATCATGGACTCAAAGATCCATGCAGCATTGAAACTGGCCTTTGGGCCCACTGAGTCTGTACTGATCATTTTATCCACACCCACACCTCCAGTACTGAACGTTACTCGCTGAGTGAGCATCTCCAGGGGTGAATGCTGGGGAGAGGTCGGCTGTGGCCCTCCCCATGGACTTTGAACAAGAGCAGCCTGCACTGAGATCTGAAGTCAACAGAGGTCAGCTGGCTAGCTCTTTCACCAGTGAGGAAAGCCACTTATGGATGATGTGACCTCCTGCTTTTATTCCTCAACGAGGGTAGTTGTAGATTGCATCTTTGAGCTCCGATTTGTGTTGGTGAGATAACAGAGGCATACAACACGGAAACAGGCTCTTCGGCCCAACTCATCCATGCCGACTAAGCTCCAACTCATCCATGCCGACTAAGCTAGTCCCATTTGCCCGCATAAGGATGCCCATGTTTTCCAAGGGCTAATCGCCATGATATGGGACATCTCGCATGTACACTATAGGGAATGAGTTCGATCCTGTCAGGACTCACTCATGTACGTAACACTGAGATGTGACTGGTCCAATTTTCTCATTGCTGCCCTTCCTTGCACTCGGAAATGATCCCTCATGCATCCCAGCCCAGGTTAAGTTTCCTTCCACATGCTGGGCACGGGTAATGCAGGGGGCACTACTGTGGCCAGCTGCTGGAGAGGTTCTGGAATCAATAATGGTGATGAAATAACTAATGGCTTGTCATGAGAGAACATCACCTTTAGTGGAGGAGATCAGCCATCCTTACCCAGAGGCCTGTCCCACGAGCATGTGACTCCATGCGGCAAGCGCGACCTAATGGGACTGTCCCACCAGCATGCGACTGCATGCAGCAAGCGCGACCTAACGTGGTCGTTTGAGCTGTATGGCCTCGCGGGGCCGGTCCCACTTCGATCACCGGAGCCGTATGGAGTTGTGCGGAGCTGGTCCCGACATCGCGCGGGGCTCCGAAAAACTGACACTGTTCAAAAACTCTGCACGGCAACGGCCTGCCGGCCCGCAGCCGCCTCGACGCCGTACGCACCGCCTCGAACTTTATGTCACTCACTCGACCTCCACGCGACCCCCGCTTCTGGTTAGGTCGCGCTTGCCGCATGGAGTCGCATGCTGATGGGGCCGTCCCTTAATGGTTCACTGCTGCCCAATCAGGGGAAGGAGAGTCACAGAGTCATAGAGGAACACAGCGTGGAAACTGGTCCTGTGGCCCTACTTGCCAATATGTTCCATCTACACTACTCCCACCTGCCTCCAATTTGCCCATGTCCCTCTAAACCTAAGCTATCCATGTATCTGTCTAAATGTTTCTTAAATGTTGTGATAGTACCTGCCTCAACAACGTCCTCCGGCAGCTCATTCCATAAACCTACCACCTTTTGCAAGAAAAGGTTACCCCTCAGGATCCTATTAAAGCCCCCCCCCCCACCATGAGTTTGTACACATCTATAGGATCAAGAGCTAAATGTCATGGATCACGTGCAAGGCAGATGAGATGAGTTTATCTTGGCTCCATGTTGGGCAAGGACATTGTGGGTTGATGGGCCTGTCCCTGTGCTGTACGGTTGCTGCTATGTTCTGTCAGGCAGATGCGAGTTAAGACGAAAATATATCAGTAACCGTGAATCATCGACCTATTTACAGCCAGTGAATCCTCAAGGCGATGGTGGTTCCTTGATCTGTACACGTAATCAGGTATGAGTGTTTTGGTTTCAAAATATGCATGATGTTGCAAAAACATTGCACCTTAAACAATGTCTGAATGTTTTGCGTTTCCACATCACCTTTCTCAATCTCCACATGTCATAATGCGCTCTGCAGCTAATGAAGTACATGATGAGCATGGCGGCTGGACCAAGTGGGGTTTCACAAAGAGTCATGCTCGTCAGATGGCACAGACTTTAGAGATACAGTGTGGAAAGGGGCCTTTCAGCTCCCCGAGTCCACGCCGACCAGTAATCACCCTGTACACTAGCACTATCCTACACACTAGTGACAATTTACATTTTACAGAAGCCAATTAACCTGCAAACCTGTACGTCTTTGGAGTGTGGGAGGAAACCGGAGGTCCCGGTGAGAATACTCGTGGTCACAGGGAGAACGTAGAAACTCCATAGAGACAGCATCCGTAGTCAGGATGGAACCCGGGTCTCTGGCGCTGTAAGGCAGCAGCTCTACCGCTGCGCCACTGTGCGATAGATAGTGGCTATCAGCACCGGTTCAACAGTATGACATAGTTGGGGTTGGAGAGAAGTCACTTAGAGGTTACTTAGTGTGAACGTATGATCGATAGTCGGCATGGACTCAGCGGGCCGAAGGGCCTGTTTCCACGCTGTATCTCTAAACTAAACTAAAAATTGATTCAGATTGAATACATAGATTCAAGAGTACACTAGTCAGAGAGATTACAAAACGATTATGTGTTTCTGCGACAAAATAAAACGGTGCAGTGGAGCAAAAACAAAGTGGCCCCACGCACCCTCCATCCTTCAATAACAGTAGAAATTAAATTGGAGGTTAAAGAAATAGCTGAGGCACTAAGCAAGATTTTTTTACTCATCAATCTTAGCTGTGAGAAGGACACAATCAGTGCAGCAGAATTGAAAGGAGCAGAGTTATTAACATCACTTAAAGAGAAAGGGCTAGAGAATGTTTTATCCTGTTCCTGTTCACTGTGGATTGCTTGATTGTAATCATGTATAGTCTTTTTGCTGACTGGATACCACACAATAAAAAAGCTTTTCACTGTACCTCAGTAAACGTGACAATAATGTTCCCAGTCCCGCCTGCAACTGGTCCAAAACGCCGCAGCGAGACTCCTGACGGGCACCCGAAAAAGGGACCCCATCACCCCGATCCTGGCCTCTCTCCACTGGCTCCCTGTGCGGTTCCGTATACATTTCAAGACCCTCCTCTACAAAGCCCTCAATGGGCTTGCTCCCTCCTACATTAAAAGTCTTCTCACCCACCACTCCACCTCAGATCGGCCGACTTGGGGTTGCTGAATATCCCGCGGTCTAGGCATAAGCTCAGGGGCGACCGCGCCTTTGCGGTTGCAGCTCCTAGACTGTGGAACAGCATCCCTCTTCCCATCAGAACTGCCCCCTCCATCGACTACTTTAAGTCTAGACTAAAAACGTATCTATACTCCCAAGCCTTTCCTGACGTCCACTGAGCGAGGGTTATATGTATATGTGTATGTAGTTTGTTTATACTATTCTTATAACAAATGTAAAGCACTTTGGCCAACGTGCTAAATAAATAAATGTGACGACTTGACTTGTGACTTGAATAATAAACTAAACTAAAACTAAAACCAGGTGCACTCTGGACTGTAACCTAGAACTCTACAAGAGGTGGCTGCAGAGATTGTGGATGCAGCAGTGGCCACTGCCCAGAATATGGACTACTCAGGAAGGTTCCCGACCAGAAACATTACCTCCCCATATTCTCCAGAGATGCTGCCTGGCCCGCTGAGTTACTCCAGCACTTTGTGACTATCTTTGGTATAAACCAACATCCATATTCAGGAGCAGGGCCAGCAAATTGGTCAGTGACCTTTAAAAGAAGGAGTGAGGTCGATCAGCCTGACATCGGTTGGCACGGTGATGAAATCCATCAGTCAGAGCAAAGTCCGAAGGCACTTAGAAAATCATAGCAACATCATGAAGCAAAATCAATGTGGATTATGAAGGGAAAAGCACATGTGACAAATCTAAGAGATTCTTTTGGAGAATGTAACCAGTAGACTATATAACCAGCAGGACTTTCATATGAAGAAAGACTCGGCTTGTACTCGCTAGAATTTAGAAGATTGAGGGGGGATCTTATAGGAAACGTACAAAATTCTTAAGGGGTTGGACAGGCTAGATGCAGGAAGATTGTTCCCGATGTTGAGGAAGTCCAGGACAAGGGGTCACAGCTTAAGGATAGAGGGGAAATCCTTTAAAACCGAGATGAGAAGAACATTTTTCACAGAGAGTGGTGAATCTCTGGAATTCTCTGCCACAGAAGGTAGTCGAGGCCAGTTCATTGGCTATATTTAAGAAGGAGTTAGATGTGGCCCTTGTGGCTAGGGGGATCAGGGGGTATGAATAGAAGGCAGGTACGGGATATTGAGTTGGATGATCAGCCATGATCATATTGAATGGCGGTGCAGGCTCGAAGGCTGAATGGCCTACTCCTGCACCTATTTTCTATGTTTCTATAAGGGGAAGCCCTTATATCCAAAGGTACTGCATGAAAGGTGGTTACATTCACTGGGGGTTTATGGGTTTGGGTGGGAGAGCAGTGTGGTCTGAGTGTGACAGAGATCAACACTGACCCATCAGACAGTCAAAGTTTAGAGTAACAAGATCGGGTATGTTGTATCCACGGGGATCTTGATGCAAAGCATTCAGCTGGGAGGGACAGGAATGCCGATGAAGATAGATGGGTTTTCTTGTTTCCAAATTTCAACAAACCCCTAAATCAAATTTTCAAACCCTGCTGGACACAAAGTGCTGGAGTAACTCAGCGAGTCAGGCAGTGCCTCAGGAGAACATGGATTGGTGGCGTTTCAGGGCAACACCCTTTCTCAGACTTTGGTGACCTGAAACATCGTCTATCCATCTTCTCCAGAGATGTTACTCCACCACTCTGTGTCTTTTTGTGTATTAACCAGCGTGTATCTACGGTTCTTTGTTTCTACTTCAAGCTGATTCTATTTGTCTGAATTCTAATTGGATTTGTTTAAAAAGGAACTGCAGGTGCTGGTTTACACCAAAGATAGAGGCAAAGTGCTGGAGTAACTCAGTGGGACAGGCAGCATCTGTGGGGAAAAGGAATAGGTGACGTTTCGGGTCGAGACCTTTCATCAGACTGAAGAAACTGGATTTATGTTTCCCTCCACTTTCTCCCTGCTCCGACCTTTTGGCACAGTGAAGCTTACATGCCACTATTTTTTGGAAAAGCAGGAAGTCAGTTCTGATATCCTGGCCAGCTGCCATTTGAGATCAAAACGGCACAAGGGCATCTTTGCCTGGTCACAGTGTGTGGGACTTTGCTGCAGTATGCCTGTGTTGTCCATGTCCATAATTGGATAACTCACTAACTGGGATTGTGAAAGATGCTCGGTAACAACCGGTATTCTTTAAATCCCTCCGACACAGGTTTGCGAAAAGGGCTTTGCTTTGACACACCCACTTTCATGCAGCTCTTCACAGACCGTACTTCAGAGTTCTCTCACAATCCTTGAAAACAGTCTCAGCTATTTCAACGTGATAAGCACAAAGTGTGAGTTGCGAGCTTGGCCGCAAATAGCTGCTAAGGCTTGGAGAGAGGGCAGATTAGCAGCTATTTTTTTCAGTTATTCCATTCAAGGCGTCTGAAGTCCCAAACTTACATTTCCCTCAGATTATAAAATGGAAAGTTGGAAGCAGGTCAGGCAGCATCAATGGAGAGACAGGGTTCATGGTATGGCTTGATCAGTGTTGATTAGTATATAGAACAGGCCCTTTGGCCCACAATTCCCGTGCCAAACATAAGGCGAAGATAAATTAATCTCATCTGTTGGGACCATATCTCTCCATTTCCAGCATATCTATGTGTTTATTTAAAAGCTCTTCAACGGCACGATCGTATCTGCTTCCACTACCACTTCTGGCAGTGCGTTCCAGGCACCCACCACCCTCTTATTTAAAGGAACTGCATAGGCTGGTTTACACGAAAAGACACAAAGTGCTGGAGTTTCTCAGCAGGTCAGGTAGCATCTCTGGAGAACATGGATAGGTGATGTTTCGGGACGGAACCCTTCTTCAGTCTGCTGACGTGGAGCAGGAGAACAGCAGGAGTCACACAGGGGGAGGGAGCAGTGAGTGAGGGTCTCGCAGAACTCCTGTCAGGTCTGAAGAAGGGTCCCCACCAATCCATGTTCTCCAGCGATGCTGCCTGACCCGCTGAGTTACTTCAGCACTTTGTGACTGTTATTTCAACTATATTTCTACCACTCAGCTGCCTTTTATTTTTAACACTTTCACATGTTTGTCCTGTTTTTCCTCACTCCCGATGTAAAATGGGTGCTTTAAAGTGAGGGGGAAGGAAAGGGAGGTTTTGATCCGGAGGGATAAAAGGAGATAGACACAAAAAGCTGGAGTAACTCAGCGGGTCAGGCAGCATCTATGGAGGGAATGAATAAGTGGTGTTTAGGGTCGGGACCCTGCCTCAGACAGGGGCTCCACACTTACAGTGTGAAGGGAAGTGTCCATAAGTGATCTAATGTCATCCTGACTGTGGATTACATCTGGCTGCACATCTGGGGAGGGGTATGGATCAAAGGGAGACAGGTTCACGTGGGTTTTGAGCAGCTGGGAGTGTCACCCTTCATATTATCAACGCCATTGTGTGTGCTTTTCATCGCAAGCGACAGAGTTAACTCTGTGCAAACTGTTGCCAAACCCAAATCAGAGAAGTGTTTGTTGCCAGATATAACTAGTGTCCCACAAACTGTCACTGCTGAGTTACAACAGGCCTGGGCACGTTGCCAGGGCGACGAGGCCTAGTCATGGGCCTCTCACTTCCCCCTTGGCCGCAGTGAGCAGTCCCAACCTTCCTTCGGGTCATCAGGAAGTTAGAGAGGGGGAATATCACTGACCGTCTCAATCCCCGCTCCAGCCTGAGGGTGACCAGTGGTACAGGCCTTACCACAGGGCAGGCCCACCCTTAGCAAACATGCCTGCCGCTGCACCCACCTGCAGTTCACACAAAACAGCGCACAAGGCCATCTGACCTGCTGTGTTGCAGCACTCCCACACCTATCCAACCTGGGCCTAGGTCTAGCCGGTAAGCCTAAAGTCACAGCTCTCTGATCTAAGAGACAACACTTCCTTCTGTGCCACTGTCTAGGGCAGGCTAGGCCCAACACAGTGAACACAGCTCAGTATGTCTGGGCACCCTCTGCCTGACGAAGGGTCCCAACCCAAAACGTCGCCTATCCATATCCTCCAGAGATGCTGGGTCTGAAGGGTCTCCAGGCTCTGAAGATGCATCTGAAGATACACTCCTCTACAGATGCTGCCTGACCTATTGAGTTACTCCAGCACTTTGTGTATTTTTCTTGTAAACCAGCATCTGCAGTTCCTTGTGATGGCCTCTTTCAATGTTTGATGGCTCACAAAATGTTTAACAGCATTTAAAATACATTTGGGCCAAATATGGGCGAAGGGGATTCGTGTAGATGGGGCATCTTGGTGGGCATGGGCAAGTTGGGCTGAAGGGCCTCTTTCTGTGCTGTATGACTCATTGACTCTTGTTCAGTTTGGACATGCAAAAAAGAGCAACGTATTAAGGAGATATCAGTGGAGGGTGAAAATCTGTAATGAAAGCCACAAATACTGGAAATCCTCAACAGGTCAGCCAGCATCGATGCAGAAACTGGAGAAGGTTGCAGTCGTTATCCCTTTACACCTACACTTTTTAAAAATTATTAGCTCCCACCACATTTCAGCCTTGCACCAGTATCCTTTTCCCATTAATCTCTCCTTTCCTCCACTCTCCACTATTCCATTCTTCACATCTCTTCCCGCTCCCTCCTCCCTCCCCCCCTCTCCCCCTGCCTGCCCCTGTCCCGCCTCTGCATCCTTGACACACCCGAAACTTCACCCAGATGCAGAGGAGGTCATGGACACATCTTGTCGCGAGTTGGACAAAAATGCTGGAGAAACTCAGCGGGTGAGGCAGCATCTATGGAGCGAAGGAAATAGGCGACGTTTCGGGTCGAGACCCTTCTTCAGACATAGATGCTGCCTCACCCGCTGAGTTTCTCCAGCATTTTTGTCGACCTTCGATTTTCCAGCATCTGCAGTTCCTTCTAAAACATCTTGTCTTGAGTTGTTGCCTCTTTCCACATGGGCCCGCAGGCCCACCATTCACTAACGGCTCAGTACAACTTGTTCTGAAGACCCGCTTTAACTCCGCCACTCCGTCAACCTCTGCTGTCAGTGATTCAGTGCCATTTACACACAGCCAGGGACAACATATAAAAATAACTTCTCCGAGCGGCATATGGTGTTGGTGGTTACTGTGACTTTGATTTGTTACTGCTGAGAAGGGCACTGAGTGCAAAGAGAGTTATATTGCACCTGTATAAACAACTTACTTCAGAGAGAGCCGAACCCTTATTTAGGATGAAAATAGCTGCATTTGCTGCTGGCCTTCCCCATCCCAGGACCCCAGGATTGTGTAGGGAAGGCAGTTGTTTCAGGTTACCTGTCAGATTGTGCCAGATGCAACTCTGGGTCAGATATAGCAGCCCCACTTACTAATCGAGCCCCACAATATACGTTGGCTAATACTCGATACTGCGCTGAGAGTGGTTGAGGACTGAGGGAACACAGCAGCATTAGAGGGGAGTGCCACACTGTGGGAGGGGCACCGCTCAGTGAGTGGGGCAGGCCCTTCAGCCCTTCGTGCCCCTGCAGACTCTCAACCACCCATTGGCGTTAATTCTACACCAACCCCATTTCATTCTCCTCATTAGCTCCCACTACTCTTCACGATGCACTAAGGGCAATATATAATGTCTAATAATCTCGCCAACACACATTCTTGGGATGTGGGAGGAAACCGGATGGCCCGTGGGTCACAGGGAGAGCGTGAAAACTCCATACAGACAGCGTCGGATGTTGGGATCGAACTGGAGTCTCCGACGCTGTGAGGCAGTGGCTCTTGCCACACTTGCTACTTACTACCTGGGCCACTCTGGCAGCCCCCTCACAAGCCCTCGACTTCTACCGCCTAGGAAGGCACTGGCGGCTAGTGCATGGGAACACCATATAACCATATAACCATATAACAATTACAGCACGGAAACAGGCCATCTCGGCCCTACAAGTCCATGCCGAACAAATTTTTTTTTCCGTTAGTCCCACCTGCCTGCACTCATACCATAACCCTCCATTCCCTTCTTATCCATATGCCTATCCAATTTATTTTTAAATGATACCAATGAACCTGCCTCCACCACTTCCACTGGGAGCTCATTCCACACCGCCACCACTCTCTGCGTAAAGAAGTTCCCCCTCATATTACCCCTAAACTTCTGTCCCTTAATTCTGAAGTCATGTCCTCTTGTTTGAATCTTCCCTATTCTCAAAGGGAAAAGCTTGTCCACATCAACTCTGTCTATCCCTCTCATCATTTTAAAGACCTCTATCAGGTCCCCCCTTAACCTTCTGCGCTCCAGAGAATAAAGACCTAACTTATTCAACCTATCTCTGTAACTTAGTTGTTGAAACCCAGGCAACATTCTAGTAAATCTCCTCTGTACTCTCTCTATTTTGTTGACATCCTTCCTATAATTGGGCGACCAAAATTGTACACCATACTCCAGATTTGGTCTCACCAATGCCTTGTACAATTTTAACATTACATCCCAGCTTCTATACTCAATGCTCTGATTTATAAAGGCTAGCATACCAAAAGCTTTCTTTACCACCCTATCTATATGAGATTCCACCTTCAAGGAACTATGCACGGTTATACCCAGATCCCTCTGTTCAACTGTATTCTTCAATTCCCTGCCATTTACCATGTACGTCCTATTTTGATTTGTCCTGCCAAGGTGTAGCACCTCACATTTATCAGCATTAAACTCCATCTGCCATCTTTCAGCCCATTTTTCCAAATGGCCTAAATCACTCTGTAGACTTTGGAAATCCTCTTCATTATCCACAACACCCCCTATCTTGGTATCATCTGCATACTTACTAATCCAATTTACCACACCTTCATCCAGATCATTGATGTACATGACAAACAACAAAGGACCCAACACAGATCCCTGAGGCACCCCACTAGTCACCTGCCTCCAACCCGATAAACAGCCATCCACCATTACCCTCTGACTTCTCCCATTCAGCCACTGTTGAATCCATCTTGCTATTCCTGCATTTATACCCAACAGTTGAACCTTCTTAACCAACCTTCCATGAGGAACCTTGTCAAAGGCCTTACTAAAGTCCATATAGACAACATCCACTGCTTTACCCTCGTCAATTTCCCTAGTAACCTCTTCAAAAAATTCAAGAAGATTAGTCAAACATGACCTTCCAGGCACAAATCCATGTTGACTGTTCCTAATCAGACCCTGTTTATCTAGATGCTCCGCCACCACCGCCATCAGCTTCCCATCCAAGGCCCACATCTACCTGACTTGTACATGCACCCAAGTCTATCGCTGCTATTGTGTGAACCGTCCCCTCTCAAACTCCGTGTGGGATGGACAACGATGCTGGCCCTAGTGGGAGGCCCACAGCCTGTGTATAGGAGCAGTGGATGGAGGATTCTTTAATAGACACACACAGGTGGTGGGTGTAGGGTGTGATCTGCCGGAGGAGGTCGTTGAGGCAGGGACTATAGCAACGTTTAAGAAGCACCTGGGCAGGTACATGGATAGGACAGGTTTAGGGGGATATGGGCCAAACACAAGCAGGTGGTGCTAGTGTGGATGGGACATGTTGATGGGTGTGGGCCCTGTTTCCATGCTGGTTGATTCTATGTTCCTATGAGATAAAGCCCAGGAGTAATAGAGTTTCAGTCTCAAGGACACGGCCTTGTTTATTAAACAGCGATAAAACGGGAAGTATAGTTAAACAAGCCGTTTGGAGTGGGAAATGAGAGCAGCATCATTAAGCACTGTTGCTGTAACAGGAACAGTGCACGGTTATTTAATGTGGGGAAATGTTCCAACATGCTTGGTGGCTGGAGTCACCCAGCCGCCAGCATGTCTGACCATCACCCTGCTCTTCAACCTCAGAAGGTTTGAGTCCCAGGCTGGGGATTCACACCATCCTTTTACCCCTGCTTCCACGCTGGGCACTGGCCTGGATGAACCAGGGCTTCCCGCCACACAGGTGAATATAACAAATCCCTCCAGTATGCTTTGAAGAAGCTTGATAAAGAACATCAACCCAAGTTAGGCTGATCCAGAAGATTAAGATGGTCGGGATTAACATTGGTTGGATGGGTTCAGACCTGGCTTACTGATAGAAGGCAGAGTTATGGTGGAAGGACAATATTCAGGCATGTGTGCTGGGATTTCTGCTGTACTTGATATACATAAATGACTTGGACGTAAATGACTGTAGATGGGTTGGCTAGTAAATTCGAAGGTGACACTAAGATTGCCGGAGTCATTGAGTGTGAGGAATGCAGCAAAATTCTCTGCCTCAGAGGGCGGTGGAGGCCGGTTCTCTGGATACTTTCAAGAGAGAACTAAATAGAGCTCTTAAAGATAGCGGAGTCAGGGGGTATGGGGAGAAGGCAGGAATGGGGCACTGATTGGGGATGATCAGCCATGATCACATTGAATGGCGGTGCTGGCCCGAAGGACTGAATGGCCTACTCCTGCACCTATTGTCTATTGATATATTGATCAGTTACAGAAATGGGCTGAGAAATGGCAGAAGGAGTTTAATGTGTGGAAACGTATAGTGTTGCACTTTGGGAGGCAAAATGTATATATATTAGAAAAATATATATAAATATATACACAAACTGTATATATAATTTAGTTTAGTTTAGAGATACAGAGTGGAATCAGGCCCTTCGGCCCACCGAGTCCGCGCAGACCAGTGATCCCCGCACACTAACACTATCCTACACACGAGGGATACTTTACATTTATACCAAGCCAATTCATCCACAAACCTGTACCTCTTTGTAGTGTGGGAGGAAACCGAAGATCTTGAAGAAAACCACAGGGAGAATGTATAAAATCTGTACAGACAAGCACCCATAGTCAGGATCGTACCCGTGTCTCTGGTGCTGTAAGGCAGTAACTCTACCGCAGCACCGCCATGCCAGCCTCAGCAGCATGAACCTAAACAGCATTGATGTACGGAGGGGTCTTGGGATCCAAGTCCATAATTCCTTGAAAGTGTCAACTCAAATAGATAAGAGTTTTAAGGAAATCATAAGATTTGCCTACCTTCATAGGTCGGGGCATTGAGTATAAGAGTCAGGAGTCAGGAGATGCAGCAATATTGGATTTTGGTTAGGCCACATTTCGAGTAATGTTTGCAGTTCAGTTCACCCCATTACAGGAAGGCTGTGGAACCTTTGGAAAGGCTACAGAGGAGCTTTACCAGAAAGACGTCTGGATTAGGGGGTATTAGCTACTGGGGAGGTGGGACAGACTTGGATTGTTTTCTCTGGAACGCTGAAGATTGCGGGGAGACCTGAGAGAAGTATAGATTGGGTAGACAGTACGAATCATTTTCCCAAGATTTAAAAATCAATTACATCTTAGCTTTAAGGGCAGAGGGGCAAAGTTGAAAGAAGATCTTTGAAGCATGTTTCTCACACAGAGGGTGGTGAGTACGTGCAATGCGCTGCTGGGGTAGTGTTCAAGGCAGATTTGATGCCTGTACTGTTGTACGTTCTAGGTACTGGGGTTTGTGACAGGGAGATTCTCATCACTCACTGGGGCAATGAAGTTCAGCACCAGTGGGCTGGGCAGGGGGCTTTAACCTGCACCAGTTGCCTGCAGTTATTATGTAGGAAGGAACTACAGATGCTGGTTTACACCAAAGATAGACACAAACTGCTGGAGTAACTCAGAGGGTCAGGCAGCATCTCTGGAGAGGAATGAGCGACTTTTCGGGTCGAGGCCCTTCTTCAGGCTGAGAGCGTCTCTCGGTCTGAAGAAGGGTCTCGACCCGAAACGTCACCTATTCCTTTTCTCCAGAGATGCTGCCCGACCCGCTGAGTTACTCCAACAGTTTGTGTCTATCTTTGCCTTTAATACTGGGGCAGTCAGCACTGCTGCGTTGATGTGGCGGGCCAAGCCGCTGCTGTGGGTGATCAGCTCTGCTATCTTTCCAGGTACGTGTGTGTGTGTGTGTGTGTGTGTGTGTGTGTGTTCGACTGCCCTTATCTCCCTGCTGCAGGCTTCCTTTCCCTTATCGATTTTCGGAGGCCCTTATCTCCCACCACTCACGGGCATCTCACCAGCCAGCTCTGATGTAGCCGTTGCCCGGCAACCGCACTTAAACCAACAAATAAAAGAGGGCGGAATTTTTAGATGTGGTCGCTCTCAGGCAGCTTCTTGTTCACCGTTAAGATTTACTGCTTATTTAAAGGGGGGGGGGGGGGGGGGGCGGAAGCTTTTGTCAGACAGTACCCAGCAGTGGAACAATGAGGGTCGGTTTGGTCAGGTTCTTTGCAAGGCAAACAGAGTTTAGAGTTAGAAGCATCTCTGATCAACTCGCTTCATTGATACTCCTTCAATGGTACCTCAGCAGGTCAGGCAGCATTTCTGGAGAAGTCTGAAGAAGGTCACCTATTCCTTTTCTCCAGAGGTGCTGCCCGACCGCTGAGTTACTCCTGCATTTTATGTCTATCTTCCGTGTAATCCAGCATCTGCAGCTCCGTGATTCAATGGTACTTTAGTGTCACCTACCTAGGTACAGCAACATTTCTTTTTTTGCATAGGATTTAGTAAAAATCTTACTCTACATAGCACTGAGCATGCTGAAGTACAAGAGAGTGAGAATAGTAGACTACACTGAGACTGCACAAAATAGTCGCCATGTTTTCAGCAGCATCATGTACCATTGGGTTCACCAGACTGATTCCTGGGATGGCAGGACTTTCATATGGAGAAAGACTGGATAGACTCGGCTTGTACTCGCTAGAATTTAGAAGATTGAGGGGGGATCTTATAGAAACTTACAACATTCTTAAGGGGTTGGACAGGCTAGATGCAGGAAGATTGTTCCCGATGTTGGGGAAGTCCAGAACAAGGGGTCACAGTTTAAGGATAAGGGGGAA
Source organism: Leucoraja erinaceus (assembly GCF_028641065.1). Classification (NCBI taxonomy): domain Eukaryota; kingdom Metazoa; phylum Chordata; class Chondrichthyes; order Rajiformes; family Rajidae; genus Leucoraja; species Leucoraja erinaceus. The sequence goes on along the minus strand of NC_073381.1, from coordinate 18,058,621 downwards.
ATCTTTTTGGACCGAGATGAGAAAAATATTTTTCACACAGAGAGTGGTGAATCTCTGGAATTATCTGCCACAGAAGGTAGTTGAGGCCAGTTGATTGGCTATATTTAAGAGGGAGTTAGATGTGGCTAAAGGGATCAGGGGATATGGAGAGAAGGCAGGTATAGGATACCGAGTTGGATGATCAGCCATGATCATATTGAATGGCGGTGCAGGCTCGAAGGGCCGAATGGCCTACTCCTGCACCTATTTTCTATGTAAAGTGCAGAGCTGTTGAAAATGTTAGTCTTAAGTTGGCCATAAAGGCCCCATTGTCCTGTTGATGGCACAGAGTCAGAGTTGAAGGATCGGCCTGGCCAGATTAGATTCACCGCCATTCCGAGCTGTTACGGGCCGTGTCCAAATTGACATCCACCTGCACCTTTCTGACCTCTGTGCTTAAAAGGCACCTGATGCATCCCCCCTTTCACCCTCCATGTGAATAAACCTGGTGCCTGTGTCTTGCCTCTCTGCTACCATTCCCCCCGCATCCCCCAGTGTTGTGAGGATCGGTCGTTCGTGTTTGTAGTGTCTCCCATCCACACTCAGGTGCCTCTTCTTGTGTGAGGAAAAACCTCTTCACATCAGAGAGTTGTGAATCTGTGGAATTCACTGCCACAGAAGGCAGTGGAGGCCAGTTCACTGGACGTTTTCAAGAGAGAGTTAGATTTAGCTCTTAGGGCTAATGGAATCAAGGGATATGGGGAAAAAGCAGGAACAGGATACTGATTTTAGATGATCAGCCATGATCATGTTGAATGACAGTGCTGGCTCATAGAGCCCAATGGCCTACTCCTGCTATTTTCTATGTTTCTCTGTTTCTTGCCGTTTTCCTGCTGTCTGACCTACTGATCAATCTTGCCCCACAATACGTTGGGAAAATTCCTCCGTTCCACCCAACAGCCACAAACCGGCTGAACAATTCCTCCCGGAGTGACCCTTTCACCCAGGAATCCACCTGTCACACTCCTCCTGAATGATCTACAATGCAGGTACCGTAAAACTCCTATAGACAGGCACATTTTGCTGGACAAGCAGGTTTTCCGGACTATTGGATATAATTCTGTCAATAGCCGGCACACTTAGTTCAATTTATTTTAGATTTTACACAGTATTATCGTAACAGAATTGAAACTGGTGGGTTAAACTGGGGCCCAAGTGAGATAAAGAGAACACAGGAATGCCACAGTGGTGCAGGGGTGGAGTTGCCTGCTTGCAGCACCAGACACCCAGGTTCGATCCTGATTACGGGGTGCTGTCTGAACAGAGTTTGCATGTTCTCCCTGTGAGCATGTAGGTTTTCTCCAGGTTTTTAGGTTTAAGAAGGAACTGCAGATGCTGGAGAATCGAAGGTTACACAAAAAAGCTGGAGAAACTCAGCGGGTGCAGCAGCATCTATGGAGCGAAGGAAATAGGCAACGTTTCGGCCCGAAATGTTGCCTATTTCCTTCGCACCATAGATGCTGCTGCATCCGCTGAGTTTCTCCAGCTTTTTTGTGTAACCAGGTTTTTAGGTTAATTGGTTTTGGTAAAATTGTAAATTGTCCCAAGTGTAACCGGGTGATCGCTGGTTGGTGTGGACTCACTTGGCTGAAGGGCCTGTTTCCAGGCTGTATCTCTAATGGCTAAAGGCCAAAGCAAAGAACTAGTAGGGTCCAGGTGGGTTAAAGAAAACCGGGCCCCAGTGAGTTCAAACGCGATTCTCATCTGTCCATTTCCATCCACAGATGCTACCTGACCCACTGGTTTCCTCCAGAAGTTGATTTTCTGCTCCAAAGGAACATAGAAAATAGGTGCAGGAGGAGGCCATTCGGCTCTTCGAGCCAGCACCGCCATTCATTGTGATCATGGCTGATCGTCCCCTATCAGTAACCCGTATCTGCTTTCTCCCCATACCCTTTGACTCCACTAGCCCCTAGAGCTCTATCTAACTCTCTCTTAAATCCATCCAGCGATTTGGCCTCCACTGCCCTCTGTGGCAGGGAATTCCATAAATTCACAACTCTCTGGGAGAAAAAGTTTTTTCTCACCTCAGTCTTAAATGGCCTCCCCTTTATTCTAAGACTGTGGCCCCTGGTTCTGGACTCGCCCAACATTGGGGACATTTTTCCTGCATCTAGCTTGTCCAGTCCTTTTATAATTTTATATGTTTCTATAAGATCCCCCCTCACTGGTAGTTGAGGCCAGTTCATTGGCTATATTTAAGAGGGAGTTAGATGTGGCCCTTGTGGCTAAAGGTATCAGGGGGTATGGAGAGAAGGCAGGTACAGGATACTGAGTTGGATGATCAGCCATGATCATATTGAATGGCGGTGCAGGCTCGAAGGGCCGAATAGCCTACTCCTGCACCTATTTTCTATGTTCCTATGTTTTTATGTTTCTATGTTTCTATCCTTCTAAACTCCAGTGAATACGAGCCTAGTCTTTTCAATCTTTCCTCATATGACAGTCCCGCCATCCCAGGGATCAATCTCGTGGGCTGGGAAGGGCAGGAGTTGACCTCTACATCCCCTCCACACACTGCTATGTAACAAATGTGATGTTGGGTGTGCACACCTTTAAGAGCTGTAGAGTCACGATGTGCTTATCTGTGTGTTGTTGATACACAGCTTAAGACTTGCCACAACATCTGTCTATCTCTGCAGCAAAAGCCTGCCAGAAGGGATGGCGTTTATCCCAGGCACTTTTTTAAAATCAGCAAAGTACCTCTGTTTGTCAGTTTGTAAGACTGGCCATCGTTCAACATCTCACCGATGGATGGCTGCGACAGGGTGAGACGATGAACACCACATCAGATGATGTACACACATACAGCAGCCGTTAGCCACAAAATCATTGACTGTGACTTGTTCCACACACACAGCCAGGAGTGTGAGAATCCTGCAGTGACACAGATGCTGGAATCTGGGACAAAAAATAAAGTTCTGAAGAAACTTAGCCGGTTTGGGCGGCATCTATGAAGGGCAATGGGCAGACAGTATTTCTGGTCGATGCCCTGGCATCTTCTTAAGGGAACTAAGATTAGGCAGAAGATACAACAGCTTGAATGTACGTATCACCAGATTCAAGGACTTGCTCCCCGCTGTTATCAGACTCTTGAACTGTTCTTTCACAAGCTAAGGGATGAATTCTTCCAGTCTACCTCATTGTGGCCCTTGCACTTTTTGTTTACCTGCACTTTCTCTGTATCTGTAGCACTATATCTTGCTGGAGACCGACTTCGGGAGCTTCAACCGCGGGAGCCTGTGGACTTTAACATCGTGGAGTTCGCGGTCTTTGGTTAGAGACCAACTTTGGGAGCTCCAGGCCACAGAAGCTTCAACCGCCCGACACGGAACTTCAACCGCCCGACACGGAACTTCAACCGCCCGACATGGGAGCTTCGATCGCTCTGACGTGGGGGCTTCGACCCCCCCCGACTGCGGATGGTTCGACTGTCCCGACTGTGGGAGAACAGAGGAAGAAGATTAGAATTTATTGCCTTCCATCACAGTGAAGAATGTGGGGAATCCACTGTGGTGGATGTTTATGTTAACTTTTATGTAGTCGTGTGTCTTGTTGCTTTTTTTAATATGGCTGTATGGTAATTCAGGTTTCACTCTACCTTAATTGGCACAGGTGACAATAAACTGACCTTTGAACCGCTACACTCTGCACACTGTTTCTTCTCTCTTCGCACTAACTATTGTCCTCCTTAGGGTTTCGATTGCACTCATGTCTGGAGACTTTTTTTTGAAAGGGGTAGCAAACAATACAAAGATTTTCACTGTATCTCGGTACATGTGACAATAATAGACTAATACCAATTCCAAAACCAGGATTGGCAGCAGGTAAGTACAGTTTTGCTCGTCGGACACCGGAAGACGTGTGGATTCCAAGGGAAAGGGTGCGGGGTGGGGCAGAGATCGTTCTAGAAGCCTCGCACCAGAGGCAGCTTCAAAGCCAAATTGTAGAGATTCCCTAAGGAAGAGGCAGCAGCTCAGTCTACCCTCTGGGTGTTGACCAAGGAGACCTTATATGGCCAAATGTGGCAGGCGGGGCCAGCATAGGTGGGGCAACTTTGTTCATGTGGACAGGGTAGACTTAAGGCCTGTTTTCGTGCTCTGGGAGTTCTTGATTCTTCATCCATCCAGTCTACCTGGAGGAACTTGCCATGAAGTAAAGCTCATGGAAACTGAACAGCATCTTGGATATTTGCTTTTTATTTCTTATTGTTTATGTAAGGATGCATATAACACATAGAGTAGAAGCAAGGAACTACAAATGCTGGTTTGCCAAGGAAAGACACAAATTATTGGAGTAACTGTGAGGGTCATGTTCATAACTTCATGTGATAGGAGCAGAATTAGGTCATTCAGCCTATCAAGTCTCCCACTCAATCATGGCAACATCTCTGGAGAACATGGACAGGAGACGATTTGTTAGGTCCAGTCTGAAGAAACCGACTTGAAACGTCACCTATTTCCTTTTCTCCATAGATGCTGCCTGACACGCTGACCTACCCCTTCGTTCCAGACTCTCCCAATACTGGAAACATCCTTCCCACGCCCTCTCTATCTACTGTAGGTCTATCATGCAGTATGTTTCAATGAGGTCCACCCTCATCCTTTTAAACTCCAACGGGTACAGGCCCAGAGCCATCAAACCCTCCTCATACATGAACTCAACCATCCACAGGATCATTCCTGTAACCCTCCTCTGGATCCTCTCCAAAACTAGCACTTTGATCCTCCTACATGGTGCCCACAACAGCTCACAGTATTCCAAATGTGGCCTCACCAGCGCCTTATAAAGCCTCAGCATTACATCCCTGCTTTTATATTCTACCCCCCTCGAAATGAATGCTAACATTGCATTTGCCTTCCATACCACCGACTCAACCTGCAAATTAACCTTTTGGGAGACCCTTTGCAGCTCCAATTTCTGTACCCGCTCCCTATTTAGAAAGTAGCCCAGGCCTTTATTCCTCCCTGCTCAATCACCAGAGCACGTGGGCTGGACTCCATGAGCCCTACTGTAGCCGGTTTAGGAAGTCCCAGAGTGTGTGTCCAAGCCTCTGGGCTGACAATAACATATTATCATCTATCACCCGCACTTAAATCAGTGCAGCCTCCCTTGCCTCGTAAATTAAGCAGAGTGACTCATACACAATTTGTTTTCGATGTGCAAATAGGGTGAGATTGCTGCGTGTTGGTGGGTAAACATATCCCCAACTGACTGGAGCCAGAGTGCGGGTGAGTGCATCAGTTCAATCTCCAGTGCTGTTTCGGAAATATATACAGCTGGCGGCTTCGCAAGCAGCTTCCTATAAATAGATGTGGGGACGGGAGGGAGGGAGGGAGGGAGAGGTGAACCTTGTAACCTAAACGTCAGCTGTGGAGAAGTGACTGGATGGAATCCTTCATCAGACATTGAGTGCTGGGATCAGTAGCAGTTCTTCAACAAGGGCCAGGGTGGATGTGTGAAGGACAGGTCATATGTGGCTAATCCAACCAGACTATGTCAGACCTAGGATAGACACGAAATGCTGGAGTAACTCTGCGGCTCAGACAGCATTTCTGGAGAAAAGGAATAGGTGACGTTTCAGGTCGAGACCCTTCTCCAGACTGAGAGTCTGGGGAAAGGGAAATGGAGCTAGGACCTGGGCCTCCTCTAAGAGTCTCGGTAGGAAGCTACACATGAGCGTAGTCAGAACATAAAGCAAAGAGGGCAGCCCAGGGTAGAGCTGCTGCCTCACAACGCCAGGTTCGATCCTGACCTCGGGTGCTTCATGTGTGGAGTTTGCACAATATTCCATTGGTTTCCCCCTCAGTGGCTCCGGTTTCCTCCCACATGGCCAAAGATGTCCGTGTCTGTATGTTAACTGTCCCTCTGCAAATTGTCGCTAGTGCGTAGGTGCGTGGATAGAATCTTGGGAGAGTTTATGGGAATGTGTGAAGAATGAAATGTGGATTCATTGTGGAAGAATGAATTATGGAATTGTGGACGCAGCCCAGACCATCACACAAACCAACATCCCTTCCATTGACTCCATCTACACTTCATGTTACCCTGGCAAGGCCACCTGCATAATCAAGGACCAGTCTTACCCAGGTCACTCCCCTCTCTCTTCAGGCAAGAGGGACAGAAGTGTGAAAACTAATACCTCTCTATTCAGGGGAAGTTTCTTCCCGGCTGTTATCAGGCTACTGAACCATCCTATCAACAACGGTCCTGAGCTACTATTTAACTCATTGGAGACCCTCGGACTATCTTTAATCGGACTTTATCTTGCACTAAACGTCATTCCCTTTATCAAGTATCTGTACACTGTGGACGGCTTGAATGTAATCACGTATAGCCTTTCAGCATGCAACAAAAAGCTTTTCACTGTACCTCAGTATACTTGAGAATAAACTAAACTAAACTAAATAGGTTAGGGTATAATTCACGTGCCTGGGTATTTGATGCTCGGCTCAAGGGCCTGATTCTCTACTGTGTCTTCCCACGTCAAGGAATAAGAGGTAGGCTCAAGGAACTGCAGAGGGAATGTTGGAGTAAGTCAGCGAGTCAGGCAGCATCTCTGGAGGATATGTCCACATGCCTTTTCTGTCTGGGACTCTTCCTGACAGTTACTCTTGATTCGTGATGGGGGCCAAAGGATTGCTGTGCTTTTGTAACCTCAAGCTCCTACACAACTTACTTACTGCCCAGCCCAGCTCAATACCACTCCAGCCCTAGCCAAACCCATTGGTCTTCAAGCATGAGATGTCTATAAAAGCACGCTCCACAGTACAGGAGTACATGCTGAGGGACTCACTGAAGCTCGGTGCAGGCAGGGCCCATGCTCTGTAGGGGAGGAACACGGTTTAGAGTCCTGCCACCACTGGGCACTGAGGAGATGGTTCCCACAAACATGGCTGTTTGTTATAAAGTAGAAACAGGGATGGTGCGGCATTGATACTTTGTAAATAGAATGCACTTTGTACAGTGCATTCAGAAAGCATTCAGACCCCATCGTTGTTTCCACATTTTGTTATGTTACAGCCTTATTTTAAAATGGATTAAAAAAAAAAATTGTCGTCATTCTACACACAATACCCCAGAATGAAGAAGCGAAAACAGGTGTTTAGAAATCTTTGCAAAGTAATCAAAAAGAAAAAAAACAGAAATACAGAGCTTGAGAGGATCTGCAGAGAAGAATGGGAGAAATTTTCTAAATACAGGTGTGCCAAGCTTGTAGCGTCATACCCAAGAAGACTTGAGGCTGTAATTGCTGCCAAAGGTGCCTCAACAAAGTACTGAGTAAAGGGTCTGAATACTTGTATAAATGTGATATTTCAATTATTTCTTTTTAATTACTTTGCAAAAAAGTCTAAACATCTTTTTTCCATTTTTTATTATGGGGTATTGTATGTAGATTGATGAAATAAATTTCAGAATAAGGCTCTAACGTAATAAAATGTGGAAAAAGTGAAGGGGTCTGAATACTTTCTGAATGCACTGTAAATGACACAATGAATTCAAGAGGCAAGCACTAATTGTATTGTATTTCCTGAATATATATTTATGAATAAAGCTATTTTAATAATAACAAATAATAATTTTACAACACTGTACTTTCACTTCAGTTACACCTACATTGCAAAACGGGAGAAGGCCATTCTGCCCATGTATCCATTCTAGCTCCCTCTCATTGACTAATCCCATTAGGCCCATTCCTCTTCTTGTTTCACGTCATTTATTCCCTCAATCAGAGCTTAGTCTGAAGAGGGGTCCTGACCCAGAACGTCACCTATCCTTGTTCTCCAGAGATGCCGCCTGACCAGCTGAGTTACTCCAGCAGTTTGTGTCTTTCCATAGAGCTTAAGGCCTTGACAGTTGAAGATATGGGCAGATTTTGAAGGGTTAATTTTGGGAACATGAACAGGATCAGGATTGGAATAGTGGAAAGGGCATGGAGGTGGGATTGTAGAGGTGCTGGAGTGCAGGATCGGAGGGGAGGAGTTGGGGCCGGGAGAAGCCATTGGAATACAGTGAGAATAGGGAAGAAAGGGAGGATGGGATAACGGAGCATGTGTGGGAACGGAATGTCACGGGGATACAGTGCGAATGGGGAGGGGAGGGAGGGATGGGGGAAACATATGAAGCATATGTGGGCACAGGCACCAGTTTGGAAAGTTGGGAATTTTACGGAGAGGGCAAGGTGCCTGAACGGCCAGCTGAGATGGACTAGGAGATAAGAGGGCAGTAAATTGGATTGTGCATAAACACTGATGGCTGGTGTGTCAGGGCCAGCAGTGATAGATGGACAGGGAGTGTTCTGGTGGATGGAGGTGGGGGAGTAGGTGCCAACTGATGACAGCTGCTGAGACCAGCAGGCCTCTGTTGAACCACACATCCACGTCAGACACCTCCCACACCGCCTAAACTTAAACACAGCGATTACAGAAATGCTGTGCTCTGTGAAGTAGCTGGCCAAGCGTGTGATGTCTCAGGTAGAAAAGGAAATTATATTAAACACCCCCCTCCCTCCTCCCACCACACACACACACACACACACACACACACTGAGACAGCCAGGTCTGGTGGTCACCAGGGCAACAGACCAGGCCACTCTGCACAGAATAGCTGGAATAGCTGAGGGTGCCTGCGTCTAGCTTCAAATGTCAGAGGGCAGGCAGAGTTTAAAATAAGTGCCCTGGCTCCAGCGAGGCCTCCTGTTTATTAACGCCACCATTGGCTATTTATAATGAGGTGGATAAGGTGTTGTCATCTACGTCAGAGGCAAGCGGCCTGGGAAATGTTCCGATGCTTTGACCCGGCAACCTTCCCGTCCTGGGCTGCGGCAGGCAGTGGGGGCATTCACTGGGCTGCAGCCCGCGGGCCTGCATTAGTTGGGTTAGTGCCTGCCACAACAGCTGAGGGGCTCAACGTGGAGTAATGACGGCACTCTGGAATTAAACACAGGACTGTGCGTCAGTAGTGCTGATCCTGTAACTCCCCGTAACACCCCGACCGCTCCACTAATAACCTCCAGGCAAGGAATTCTGCCCTCCTCGCCCGTACTATCCTACGGGTGACTCCCAGGTCCGCAGCATATGGTTGACTGCGGAAACGAGGAACTGCAGATGCCGGTTTACACCAACAACAACAACAAAAAACACAAAGTGCTGGAGTAATGCCCCTGTCCCACTTAGAAACCTGAACGGAAACCTCTGGAGACTTTGCACCCCACCCAAGGTTTCCGTGCGGTTCCCGGAAGTTGCAGGTGGTTGCCGGAGGTTGCAGGTAGTGGAAGCAGGTAGGGAGACTGACTAAAACCTCCGGGAACCTCCGGGTACCGCACGGAAACCTTGGGTGGGGCGCAAAGTCTCCAGTGGTTTCCGTTCAGGTTTTCTAAGTGGGACAGGGGCATTACTCAGCTGGGCCAGGCAGCATCTCTGGAGAACATGGATAGGTGATGTTTCGGCAGGGACCATTCTTCAGACAAATGATGGTGTATGGGGGGGAGTTTAGGGGTGGTGAAGGAAGCTAAAGGAGACGAGGGGCAGGACAAACTAGCAAGTAATAGGTGGATACAGGTCAGAGGTTTCTGATAGGCAGATAGTTGGATAAAGGCCAAAGATGAAAAGATAGAAGGTGTGAGACAAGAGTTGTGAATTGTGAAGCTAGAGGAAGGAATGTAGGTTGAAGGGAAAGGTGGGGGGAGTGAGGGGAGGTAGAAATGGGTGCGAGTCTAGATGGAACAAATGGGGAGAGAGGGGTGGAAAAGAAAGGGGGGGGGGAAAGAAAGGGGGGGGGAAGAAAGGGGGGGGGGGAAGCAAGGTGGGAGTGGGTTTGGTAATTACTTGAAATTGGAGAATTCAATGTTCGTACCAGTAGGTCATAAGGTACCCTACTAGAATTTAAGGAGCTGTTCCTCCAGTTCCTCCACTCTGGCAATGGAGGATGCCCAGGACAGAATGGTCAGTGTGGGTGTGGAAAGGGGATGGTTAAAATAATTAGCAACCGGGAGATCCCATAGACCTTGGAGGACCTGGGTTTACTCTTGGTCCGGCCAATGTCCAGAAGACCACATCGGAAACATTGGATGCAGGAGATGAGGTTGGAGGAGATGCACCTGAACCTCTGTCTCACCTGGAAGGACTAAACAGGAGTCCCTGTATGATGGTGAGGGAGGAGCTGTGGGGACAGGCGTTGCATCTTCTGCAGTAGCAGGGGAAGGTACCTGGGGAAAAGGGACAAATGAGCCAAGGAGTTACAGAGGGAACAGTCTCTGCAGAAGGCAGAAAGCATGGTGGGATTGGACTATGTAACTGGTGATGTGATTGTGTTGGAGGTGATGGAAATGTCGGAGGATGAGGTGTTGGCTGTGGAGGCTGGTGGGGTGAAAGGTGAGGACCAGGGGAAGTCCATCTTTGTTGCAACTGGAGGGAGGAGGAAGATAGCTTCCTCTGCTAGCTCCTTCCAGAAACACTCCACCCTCTATCAGGAGTGAAAAGGTTGCCCCTGGGGCCCCTCTTAAATCTCTCCTTGCTCACCTAAAGCCTGCGTGTTCTAGTTTTAGAATCCTCTACCCAGGGAAAAAAAGACTGTGAGTGTTCACTTTATCCATGCCCCTGATGATTTTTGTGCCTTTCAATAAGGCCACCCTCAGCCAGTTTGCTCCAAGAAAAAAACATCCCAGCCTATCCAACCTCTCCCTCTCCCTCAAACACTTTAACCGTGGCTGTCTGGGCCTGCTGCATCTTTTTATAAATGTTTCATTTGTCGGTAGGTCACCAGCCCGGTGGAAGACGCACTTTCCTGTCTCTATCCCTGGGAGATGTCCGTGGGGGAATGCTGTTGGTGGGCACATTCCAGGAGTATGATGACGTGCCACAGGCCACGGGCCAATGCGGAGACTCAGTGAGGAAGGACAAGTGTTTAATGATTCATAGGCCTGAGCTACAAGAAGCGGTTGTGTGGGCAAGTGAATACTCAGTCTTTTACCCAGGATAGGGTAGGGGAAATCAAGAACCAAAGAACGTAGGAAAAGGTTGAGTTGGAATAAAGCGCAGGAGGCAATGGGGTGATCTTACGGAGGTGTATAAAATCATGAGGGGAATAGATTGGGTGAATGCACAGTTTTTTATAAAGGGTTGGGGAATCAAAAATGAGGTTTAAGATGAAATGGGCAAGATTTAATAGAATCCTGAGGGGCCTGAGGAAGTAGATGTTAAGTAATATAACCGCATTTAAAATACAATCACAATCACAATAATACTTTATTATCCAAGTATGTTTTGCAACATACGAGGTATTTCATTTGCCAAGTCAGTCACACAAATAAAAAGCAACGGAACACACAAAATACATTTTAACATAAACATCCATCACAGTGACTCCTCCACATTCCTCACTGTGATGGAAGGCGAAAAAGATGGGACAAAGTTGATGGGCCAAACTTGATTCCCATAGCCAGCGGGGTTTGGGCCCTCTGTATCGGGGCGATCAGCTCCTGCATCGGGGGGATGTCAGCTTCCCCGCTCCGGGCGATCGAACCCTGTGTCGGGACTGGTCGAGCCTCAGCATTGTTGGAGCTCCCGACTAGCCTCTCCCGAGACTGCGAGCTCGCTGTGGTAAAGTCTGCAAGCAAGGTTGGAGCGATCCCAGGCAAGGTGTTAAGTCCTCGCCCTGCGGTGGTGCTCAATGTCAGTCCGGGGAGGCTGCCAGCTCCATCGATGGTAGGCTGCAGAGCAACCGGCGATGCGATCCGGAAAAAAACCTCATCTCTGGCAAGGTAAGAAACTGAAAAAAAGGTTCTCCCGACACCCTCCCCCTCCCATCACATAAAACAATCCAGAGAACATTTACACAAACACTAAAAATTAAGAAAAGACGAAAAAACAGACAGACTGTTGGCGGGCTGCCAATCGTATGGCGCCCCCTGGTGGTTCATGTACACATGTACAGGTTCATGGATTGGAAAGATGTAGGTTTATTAGTGTCGCAAGTACCAGGGTACAGGGAAAAGCTTTGTTTTGCATGCTATACAAATTATATAGAAACATAGAAACATTGAAAAATAGGTGCAGGAGTAAGCCATTCTGCCTTTCGAGCCAGCACCACCATTCAATCAGTACCCAGTTCCTGGCTTTTTCCCATATCCCTTGAATCCTTACCATGTGGGAATGCACTCAAGCTTAGATAGAGGGATATGGGCCACATGTGAGAAAATAGGATGAGCTTAGATGAGGCATTTTGATCGGCATGGGTGACAGGGCCAGTATATGTGCTGTACAAGGAGTGGCTTTAAACTCTGGCAGGCTGCAGATCTGGAAAGAATAAAGTACATGAGTAACCGCAGCTGATGCCTTTTGTCAGGGATGGAAACACATTGAGAGTTTGGCCCAATGAAACCTCACCAAACACACATGAAGCAACAGGTTTAGAGTCGTTATTTCACAAACGTTAAAACCACTCTTCAACATTGATTAAAAAAAAAACACAGCAAACGTTTGACTGTGGCGTACGTTGCCTTCACAGTTACACCCGCAGGCAGCATTAGAGGAGGTCTTTGAAAGGTTGATAGAAGTATGGCATGGAAACAGGCTATTTGGCCCACTGACTCCACGCACACCATCGATCACCCACACACACACACTACTTTCTCATCCACCTTACGCACTAGATGCCATTTACAGAAGCCAATTAACCTACAAACCTACATGCCTATGGGATGTGGGTGGAGACTGGAACAGCCGGGGCATACCCAGGCAGGGAGGGAGTTAGATGTGGCCCTTGTGGCTATGGGGATCACAGGGTATGGAGAGAAGGCAGGTACAGGATACTGAGTTGGATGATCAGCCATGATCATATTGAATGGCGGTGCAGGCTCGAAGGGCCAAATGGCCTACTCCTGCACCTAATTTCTATGTTTCTATGTCACAGGGAGAACGTGCGCACTCCACACAAACAGCACCTGTAGAATTTCCAGGCTAGTCCATGAGAAGCTGTTAAGGTGTTTTGTGTTTTACAACGGTCTTCCTTCCCTTCGAGCCTGCACCGCCATTCGATAGGATCATGGCTAATCATCCAACAGTATCCCATCCCTGCCTTCTCTCCATACCCCCTGATCCCTTTAACCACAAGGGCCACATCAACTCACTCTTAAATATAGCCAACGAACTGGCCTCAACTACCTTCTGTGGCAGAGATTTCCGCAGATTCACCACTGTGTAAAAAATGATTTTCTCATCTCGGTCCTAAAAGACTTACCCCCTTATCCTTAAACTGTGATCCCTATTTCTGAACTTCCCCAACATTGGGAATAATCTTCCTGCATCTAGCGTGTCCAACCTCTTAATAATTTTGTTTCTATAAGATCCCCCCTCAATCTTCTAAATTCTAGCGAGTACAAGCCAAGTCTATCCAGTCTTTCTTCAAATGAAAGTCCTGCCATCCCTGGAATCAGTCTGGTTCCTCCTCCCCCCTCCATCCCCTTCCCCAGCTCTACTTCCCCTCTTACCCATCGCAATTTCTCCTCCCCCTACATCTCTCCCCTCTCACCCCAACCTCAACAGAACCCCCAGATAGAATCATCTTTATTAGTACGGGTCAGGAGAAGGCAGGGGATTGGGTTGAGAGGGAAAGATTGATCGGTCGTGGTTGAATGGTTGACTAGACTTGATGGGTCGAATGGCCTAATTCTGCTGCTGGAACTTATGAACTCACCACTCCACAGCTCCGACCGCATCGAGCTTCCTCCCCACTGCTCATTCTACCCCCATCTTCAGCTGTTCTCCCTCCCCTCCTTTCCTGATACATTGACCCAGTTAAATATTACAGCAGGCGCAGTCCTGTAACATCAGGCAGGGGATAGGATCGAGAAAAAAAAAACCTCCCTCGACATTTGGAGCAAAAGGCTTTAGTGTGCCGCAGTATTCTGCAGTAGTGAAAGATGAAACACAACCTTCCTACAAACCTCCAAGAGAAAGCACGAGGCTCGGGATGAGTAATGCCGCTAAAAACAGCTAGCGCATCATCCACTTTTATCTGCTGCTGCTAGATTAAAGCAGCCAGCTCAGTTAAATAACCTTGATGTGCTGGAGGCGAGGGACAGCTTGCTCAAGTTGTCACACACAAGTGCTTGATAGCTCAATCGCACTAAACCTCTCTCCACTATTTTAATGTTAACCCATTCACACCACACCTGCTCCACAGAGCGGCTTGTGCTCACACACAGCACTATGGCAACTTGCTACCCAGCTCAATCAACCCCGAGAGGGCAGCGAGTGGTAGCATCACAGCCTTTTGCATATCTTTCACCCCCCCCCCAAGTATCGTCTACATTCCCTGACTGTCACCTATTCCTCTCCCCCGGAGATGCTGCCTGACCCGCTGGGCAACTCCAGCACTTTGTGCCTGACCTCAGGTTCAACCGGTCAATGATTTAACACCCAAACGCAGAAACCGAGATGAGGAAGTTAGTCATTGGTGATATCAGGCCACACACTGTGGGAGGGAGGGAGGGCACTACTGAAGGAGCGCCACGCTGTTTCTGATCGTTTAAAAAAAAATTATATAAATACTTTTAATTCAAAAAATAAAAATAAACATATTTTATTGAGTATTAAAATAATCAAAGACTGCCTGTGTTGACAGTTTTACAAACAAACGACCATCAAATTAGTATAACGACAACTTTATCAACAAAATAGGAATTTATCAAGGTCTCCAGTCCCCGTGGACACCGCGTGTTCCCTCTCCACGCGGTGTCCACGCACGAACATATGCCCGGTAAAGGGGCAGCTAGTCAACCCTGGTAAGTCCTAGACCCGCGAATGGAGCAGACGAACAGCGAGACCCCCCCTGTTACGGGTTAAAATGTAGCAGTGAATTAGGGGAGCGCACCTGTTAATGGGTGAATTAAGGGAGCGCACCAGTAGATGGTGAATTAGGGAAGCGCACCTGTAAATGGGTGAATTAGGGAAGCGCACCTGTAAATGGGTGAATTAGGGAAGCGCACCAGTAGATGGTGAATTAGGGGAGGGCACCTAATATCATGGGAGGGGCCGTACTGAGGGAGCGCCACTGTGGGAGGGGCGCTGGATAGTAGTGGAGAAGGATTCAACTGGGAACCAAGATGAACCGTGTGTGTGTGTAAGAAGAAAGAGTTGGACTGGCAAGAGACTGTAGATGATGGCATCTGGAGCAACAAATAACATGCTGGCGGAACAGTCGGACAAGCCGCATCTGTGGAAGGGATGACAACCTGCAAGAGCTGCAACCATCCCAGACTGATTGGTCCCGATGTTGGTGAAGTCCAGAACAAGGGGTCACAGTTTAAGGATAAGGGGGAAATATTTTAGGACCGAGATGAGAAAAACATTTTTCACACAGAGAGTGGTGAATCTCTGGAATTCTCTGCCACAGAAGGTAGTTGAGGCCAGTTCATTGGCTATATTTAAGAGGGAGTTAGCTGTGGCCCTTGTGGCTAAAGGGATCAGGGGGTATGGAGAGAAGGCAGGGATGGGATACTGAGTTGGATGATCAGCCATGATCATATTGAATGGCGGTGCAGGCTCGGAGGGCCGAATGGCCTACTGCACCTATTTTCTATGTTTCTAAGAGGACCATATTGCATGCATACTATCGCAATGTTAAAGAAATATTGAGTTACATACATGGATAGGATAGGTTAGTGTAGATGGGGCATATTGATCGGCATGGGCAAGTTGGAGAGGGAAGGTAGCCGGGAAGAAGAAAGAGTTTGCAGTTATTGGAGAGATCAAAGGCAGGGCTTTGCAAAGAACAGACATGTTCAGTCGGCCAAATAGGCTCCTTGTGTGCGGTGTTCATTCTGTGACCCTGCTGACAGGGAGAGGTGCACCCGGCCATACTGGGGTTGTGCTGCATTTGGACATGTCGGCAAGACTAACCAGAAGCACACTGATGCCGGGGAACAGGATTGGCAAGGTGCCTGACGCTGGTCTCTCCTCGCTCCACAGGTAGAGGGTTAACACGGCCTCCGGGAGCTGCTTGGCTCTGCAGGTTGTCCCGGGCGCAGAGAGAGGGATGTATCAGAGGCTGACGAGCCCCCAGGGTGCAGTGATGGGGAGGCTCATTGTACAGACAGACATCCGGAGTCAGGGCCGGCGACATGGAGGGAATGCGAGCCGGCGGCAGGAGCACAACGAGTGGAAGGCCCCGGTACTCGGACACCTCCTGGCCTGGAGACTGGACATTCTGCCTTCCCCAACATCGCCCCGTCACCCACACCCTCGTCCTGAGGCTTAGGTTCACCCCGCCCAGAAGGCCCGGCCACTCCCTCTATTCCCCTCTCCCATCAGGCCAGAGGTACCAAAGTGTGAAAACGCACACCTGCAGATTCAGGGACAGTATCTTCCCAGGGAACGGAACCATCCTATCACCAACTAGGGAGCTTCTATCTACCTCACTGAAGAACTTCAGACTATCTTTGATTGGACTTTACTGGACTTTATCTTGCACAACATTATTCCCTTTACCATGTATCTAGAGACTGTGGATAGCTTGATTGTAATCATGTACAGTCTTTCCGCTTTACCATGTAAACTGAACGATTACAGTCACGTGCGCTAAAGTACACAGTGAAAAAGGTTGCTTTGCGTGCAGATGAGATAATACCATGCATAAATACAATGATGTACAATAAATAGAGCAAAGGGGAAGATACAAAGTACAGAATATAGTCCTCAGTATTGTAGCACATCAGTTCCAGAGACAAAGGCCAATGTTCACACTGGGGTGGAGGTGAATCGGACAGTATTCTAGGAGGACTGTTCAGATGCCTGATAGAGGAAGGAGCTGTTTCAGAGCCTGGTGGAGCACGTCTCCTGGGAAGGGGAGGGAGGGAGGGTAGGTACAGCCTGTTGCTCGCCCTCTGAATCACTGCCGGGTGGCTACCTGCCTCTGTTGCTCGTCTTGCATCTCACACAGCAAGGAAACAGGCCCTTCGGCCCAGCTTCTCCATGCTGACTATCTACACTAGTCTCCCTGCCTGCGTTTGGCCCATATCCCTCTAAACTTATCATATCCATGTATCTGTCCAAATGCCTTTTACGTTCCCTGTGTCTCCGGTTAAAGGAAGCCGGAGAAGTTCAGGGGGGCAACTAGGATGTGTGGGTGGAGGAGAGGGAGGAAGGAGGGAGGCGGCTGGGGTTGGGCAGATGCATTGCTCAGACTGAGGGGTAGGTCTCTGGACTGAGTGGTCGGTCGCTAAAGGGTTAACGCTGCAATCTTCCCCCGTTCTCCACTGGTGCGCCTTCAGACTGTAGGAATTCAGCGGATGAGTTGCTGCTTGCTCGGTCTCATTAATGGACCTGCATGGAGACAGCATCTGCTCTCTCGCCCCCCTCCCATCTCCCCAAAGGCACCTTCCCGTCAGTCGCACTCTCTGCACCACCCACACCCACTTCTCTCAGCCGGTGTCTCTACGTTGCCTAGACAGGCCGCGGACCGGCTGATTGACTCCTGTTGAACCCATCCGCCCCAGACACGGCTGGCTTCAGCTCTCAACCCCAACCTAACATGTGCTGCAGAGGCGGAGAGACAAAATCCTACAGACTCTGACAGGGCAGGTACACCACGGGACACCTCTGCCCCACGCACACTGCCCCAGCCACCAGAGACCATGGAATCTGGAGCAGGGGGGTGGCTACCATGGGACAAAATGAAGTCATAGGAGCAGAATCATTTAAATAAATGCTGATCTATTTTCCCCTCTCAATCCCATTCTCCTCTCTATCTCCATAACCTTTGACGCTATTTTTAATTATTAAACATATATTAATCTCCATTTAAAAATACCCAATTTCTTGGCCTCCACAGCAGTCCGTGGTAATGAATTCCACAGCTTCGCCACCCACTGGATATAGAAATTCCTCCTCATCTCCTTTCATCTGAGCCTCATCTCATCCGGATAACTAACATTCCGATAATCCAACACACTCCGGGCTTTGTTGCTGCTGGACTGTTGGATGTTACTCCTATTAAGAACTCAAAGCACTTTTAAGACAGTTTTTTAAAGGGAGACACAAGGGGACTGCAGAAGCTGGGTTCTTGAACAGAAACGCACAGTGCTGGAAAAACTCATCTGGTCAGGCAGCATCCGTCAATGTACAGACGATGTTTCGGATCGGCGCGCTTCTTCCCCCTGGGAGTAGGGAGGAGAAAGCTGGAAGAGGTGGGAGTGGGACAAAGCCTGGCGAATGATGGGCGGATACACGTGAGGGGGTGGGTGAATAAGGAGACAGAAGGCCGTGATATGAGGGGAAATGGATCGGTGTGAAACGAGAGGCCGAGATGGGGGCGAGGACGCGACGGAGATATAGTCGCAGCCTCGCCAGGAGCGACTGGGAAGCGGTTTCCCCCTTACCCCCCCCCCTCCCCCACATAGAAAAACGAAAGAATCCCCAAAACAAAACTATTTAGAAAAAATAAAATTAAAAAAGATAGGAAAAACCAAGATGAGAAAAACATTTTTCACACAGAGAGTGGTGAATCTCTGGAACTCTCTGCCACAGAAGGTAGTTGATGCCAGTTCATTGGCTATATTTAAGAGGGAGTTAGATGTGGCCTTTGTGGCTAAAGGGATCAGGGGGTATGGAGAGAAGGCAGGTACGGGATACTGAGTTGGATGATCAGCCATGATCATATTGAATGGTGGTGCAGGCTCGAAGGGCCGAATGGCCTACTCCTGCACCTAATTTCTATGTTTCTATGAGATGGATGGATATCCAGTTGGGGCACTGGGATGTGAGGGGTGGGAAACAGAGATGGGGGGGTGTTGGTTAGTTAACTAAAATTGGAGAAATAAATGTTCATATCCTATACACTGGGGGATATTTACTGAAGCCAATGAACCTACAAATCTGCACATCTGTGGAATGTTATCTCACATAATGACATGCCTCTGATAATTTATCTACCTCCCTTCTTTCAGCTCCTCCCCCCTCCCCCCTCTCCACATTCGGTCTGAATAAGAGTCCCGACGCGAAACGTTACCCAGTCCATGTTCTCCAGAGATGCTGCCCGCCCCGCTGAGTTACTCCAACACTTTGTGGCTTTTTTTTGTAGTAAGCCGGCACCTGCAGTTCCTTGTTTCTACATGACCTCACAGGTCTGGGATCACTTGCCCTAGTTGGCAATGCACTGACAGTGGGCGTCAAGTTCACAGGGAGAGGAAACGTCATGTATAGGATGAGTCACATCCCTGCCTCTACACACACCTCACCCGGCGGTCAGTATCAATCAACACCAGCCCCAGCCGCTAAAGTCACGGGGTGTACTTCACTCTGCCTCTCCTTGGCTCTCCTTGGCAATCATCTGTGTAGCACATTCAGACCCCCCCACCACCTCTGTAACCCCCTCCAACCCCTATATTCCCCCCCCCCCCCTTAATAATCCCTTTCAGCCCCTCCATCCCTCCCTCTCTCTGTAACCCGCTTTGCTGCCTCCTTCCTTTGAATCCCTTCCTCTGAAAGGCTGGTTTGGTGACCGGTCCCGATGTCTCCCAGTTTATTTGTGACTGTCGCCCTGTGAATCCCGGCATCTCTCCGGGCTCCGTGTTGTGGCGATTACCTAATGAAGTCGGCACGGCTCTGCCTCCTGAGAGAGGTTGCAGTGTGAGCTGCCGGAGCTGCCGGCTCCCGGCTGAGATGAAAGGATCCAGAACCCATTATAAATGTATGACCTTCAACGTGACGGGCTGAGATTGGCATCTATGCTCATTCTTGTCGATTTAGTCACTCTGATTCTGATTCTGGATGTAACTGGCTGCCTCTGGTTTATTGTATCTCTCAATCTCACGGGTTCCAAAGGCTAGGTAGGGCAAGGCTAGCCGGTCGGACAACATCATCGAGTGCGTGCAGCGCTGCCGGAGGTGCTGTTTGTTTTGTGAATGAGATAATAACACAGCCTCATAATAAACATGAGTCAAGTTCATATGTTCACAGGCGATAGGAGCAGAATTAGGCCATCCGGCCCATCACGTCTATTCCACAATCCAATCATGGCTGATCTATCTGTCCATCTCAACCCCATTCTCCTGCCTTCTCCCCATAATCCCTGACACCCGTACTAATCAAGAATCTATCTGTCCCTGCCGTAAAAATACCCAATGAGGCATCCACAGCCTCCTGTGGCAATGATTTCCACAGACTCACCACCCTCTGACTAAAAAAAATACTCCTCATCTCCTCCCTATAGGTACGTCCTTTAATTCTGAGGCTGTGACCTCTAGTCTTAGACTCTCCCACTAGTGGAAACATTTGACCTTTGTTGTTGAGTGAGGCCAATGGGAACTAGTGCCTTGCAGCCCAATAGGATTGCCCTGATGGGTGGCCGTGGATGTACATAGAACACAGAACGATACAACAAAGGTACAGGCCCTTCGGCCCACAATGTCTGTGCTGGACATGATGCCAAGTTAAGCTGATCTAATCTGCAAGTACATGATCCATATGCCTGTATTCCTTGCACTTCCATGTGCTTATCTAAAAGCCTATTAAACACCACTATCGTATCCGCCTCTAAAACCCCAGGCAATGCGTTCCAAGGCCCCCACCACACACTGTGCAAAAACTTGCCCTGCACATCTCCATTTTAACTTCCCCCCTCTCGTCATTGTGTTGTACATTTGCAGCCTGGGGAAAGGTTCTGACCGTCTACCCTATCTATGCCTCTCATAATTTTATACACTTCTATCAAGACTCCAGTGTTCCAGTGAATCTGTGTAATTCTCTGCCTCAGAAGGCAGTGGAGGCTGATTCACTGGATTCATTCAAAAGAGAGTTAGATAGAGCTCTTAGGGCTAGTGGAATCAAGGGGTATGGATGGGGTGAAGGCAGGAACGGGGTACTGATTGTGGATGATCAGCCATGATCACGTTGAATGGCGGTGCTGGCTCGAAGGGCCGAATGGCCTACTCCTGCACCTATTTTCTATGTTTCTATGTTTCTCCCCATAATCCCTGTAAAACAATCCGTTTATCTAACCTCTCCAAACCCTCTAATCCAGGCAGCACTCTGGTCAACCTCTTCAGTACCCTCTCAAAATCCATCACATTCTTTCTGTAACCAAAACTGCACACAATACTCCAAATGCGGCCTAACTAAAGTCTCATGAAGCTGCATCATGACTTCCTGACTCTTATATTCAAAGACAATGCCCCTAGCAATGAAATATATCCCTTCTTGATCACCCTACATACTACACATCCTCTTTACCACTTGTATACCACATGCATTCTTCATCGCCCTACGTACTATATATCTTATTTACTACCCTATATCCCACAAGCCTTTATCACCCTGTATACCATGCGTCTAATATACCATACGCCTTCTTTACCACTCGATATACCAAATGTGTTTGCTCACTACCACCCTGAGGGATGAGGAGCGGAGAAGGCAATGGCTTCATCCACCATGGGTAACGGAACCATCTGTGTTTCCCCTTTTGTCATCGTGGCTCAGTGGGTAGAGCCGGTGCCTCACCGCCCCGGAGACCCGGGTTCGATCCTGACTGACGGCGCTGTCTGTGTGGAGTTTGCTCGTTTTTCTTTCTGTAACGTAACTGCGCGGGGAGCTCCCCCCCCCTTTTTCTCCCACGCCCCAAAGACGTGCGGTCGGTGGGTTTACTGGCTGCAGTGAATTGTCCCGTGTGTGTGGGTGAATGCCAGAGTTGATGTAAATGGGTGCCTGATGGTCGGCAGGCACCTTTAGTTTCGTTTTTAGTTTAGTTTAGAGATGCAGCGCAGATACAGGCCATTCAGCCCATCGAGTCCGCACCGACCAGCGATGCCCGCACATTAATACTATCCTACACACACTCATTTATACCAAGCCAATTAACCTACAAACCTGTACGTCTTTGCATTGTGGTAAGAAACCGAAGATCTAGGAGAAACCGATCGCAGGTCATGGGGAGAACGTGTAAACTCAGTACAGACAGCACCCATAGAGTG